>NC_048569.1:9540297-10222797 GCF_013265735.2 Oncorhynchus mykiss | reverse complement strand
ACAACATCAGCACAACATCAGCACAACATCAGCACAACATCAGCACATAGAATAATTTCAAAACAATCAAAGATGACTCAAAAAAAGTCCATTGTGACTTTTCTATGGATGTTCACACCATTTATTTGCCATGATAATATAAGCGTCTGGCATTCCATCAGTTCTCTTATTGCCGTGCCAGTCAGTCCTAAGGTGTAGTTTTTGTCTATGGTGTGACAGAACATGACTGGCTTCATCAGTGCCTGGTTCAATCCCAAATGGCACCATATTCCCTATGTAGTGCACTACTTTTAACCAGAAGGAATTAGGGTGACGTTTGTGACCCACCCTGCTTGTCTATTATGCTGTAGCACGCATCCCCAAACACTCCAGTCTTATGGATAAGAGCCAATGTAAACAGTCAAACCAGTCTGTAAGCAAACAGTCTGATCTGGTAGAACGACAGGGACAAACCGCCCACGGCACCGTGGACACCTACGCCCAAAGTAGAAAAATACACAAATGGTGTCTGATGAAGACTCGCCAAGGCAATAACCACTTCTGATTGTCTTTTGTCTGGACTTGAGATGCCAATTTTAACAGACTTGGTTAAAGCCTAAAGTATATATTTGAATGAATGTGAACACAGCATGGATTTCGTAAAAGTATTTGTTCCTACTGCTTTGCTTTATGTTTGCCTCAATGTCTAATATTATTATACTTGAGTATTGGGTTTTCCATTTTAAATACTTTACAGCATGCCGGCAAATACTGACGTGGTTCAAGATAAACATTTGTATAATTTCAATGTTTGCCCCACCTGGTGGTCATGAACAGTACAGCAGTTTGTTGTGCACTTAACAGGATTTGTACCAATGCGCTACTAAAAGTTGACAAGCTACCATGTTTTGACCTCAAAGAAAAATTGTCTTTAGACATTGACCTTTCAAGGTTCACCTTGAGAGAGGTTAAAGTTTTCGTAAAGATATACCGCCTAAAAATTGTTTGATGGTTTATCCAGGTGGCATTTTGACACTTCTTTTATAAGCCAATTGTTATATTCTGGTTTCTGTTACTGTGTGTTGCCTTGTGTTGCCAGCCTCTATCATTAGAAACACTCTGTTACTGTGTGTTGCCTTGTGTTCCCAGCCTCTATCATTAGAAACACTCTGTTACTGTGTGTTGCCTTGTGTTCCCAGCCTCTATCATTAGTAACACTCTGTTACTGTGTGTTGCCTTGTGTTCCCAGCCTCTATCATTAGAAACACTCTGTTACTGTGTGTTGCCTTGTGTTCCCAGCCTCTATCATTAGTAACACTCTGTTACTGTGTGTTGCCTTGTGTTCCCAGCCTCTATCATTAGAAACACTCTGTTACTGTGTGTTGCCTTGTGTTCCCAGCCTCTATCATTAGAAACACTCTGTTACTGTGTGTTGCCTTGTGTTCCCAGCCTCTATCATTAGTAACACTCTGTTACTGTGTGTTGCCTTGTGTTCCCAGCCTCTATCATTAGAAACACTCTGTTACTGTGTGTTGCCTTGTGTTCCCAGCCTCTATCATTAGAAACACTCTGTTACTGTGTGTTGCCTTGTGTTCCCAGCCTCTATCATTAGAAACACTCTGTTACTGTGTGTTGCCTTGTGTTCCCAACCTCTATCATTAGAAACACTCTGTTACTGTGTGTTGCCTTGTGTTCCCAGCCTCTATCATTAGAAACACTCTGTTACTGTGTGTTGCCTTGTGTTCCCAGCCTCTATCATTAGAAACACTGTTACTGTGTGTTGCCTTGTGTTTCCAGCCTCTATCATTAGAAACACTGTTACTGTGTGTTGCCTTGTGTTCCCAGCCTCTATCATTAGAAACACTGTTACTGTGTGTTGCCTTGTGTTTCCAGCCTCTATCATTAGAAACACTCTGTTACTGTGTGTTGCCTTGTGTTCACAGCCTCTATCATTAGAAACACTCTGTTACTGTGTGTTGCCTTGTGTTCCCAGCCTCTATCATTAGTAACACTCTGTTACTGTGTGTTGCCTTGTGTTCCCAGCCTCTATCATTAGTAACACTCTGTTACTGTGTGTTGCATTGTGTTCCCAGCCTCTATCATTAGAAACACTCTGTTACTGTGTGTTGCCTTGTGTTCCCAGCCTCTATCATTAGAAACACTCTGTTACTGTGTGTTGCCTTGTGTTCCCAGCCTCTATCATTAGAAACACTCTGTTACTGTGTGTTGCCTTGTGTTCCCAGCCTCTATCATTAGAAACACTGTTACTGTGTGTTGCCTTGTGTTCCCAGCCTCTATCATTAGAAACACTCTGTTACTGTGTGTTGCCTTGTGTTCCCAGCCTCTATCATTAGAAACACTCTGTTACTGTGTGTTGCCTTGTGTTCCCAGCCTCTATCATTAGAAACACTCTGTTACTGTGTGTTGCCTTGTGTTCCCAGCCTCTATCATTAGAAACACTCTGTTACTGTGTGTTGCCTTGTGTTCCCAGCCTCTATCATTAGAAAAGGCATTTTGATGTTGCAGATCAGCTTTAATTAAGACTCACTCTGGCTTCTCCTGACCTTTCACTCTGACCTCTCCTGACCTTTCACTCTGGCCTCTCCTGACCTTTCACTCTGACCTCTCCTGATCTTTCACTCTGGTCTCTCCTGACCTTTCACTCTGACCTCTCCTGACCTTTCACTCTGGCCTCTCTTGACCTTTCATTCTGGCCTCTCCTGACCTTTCACTCTGACCTCTCCTGACCTTTCACTCTGACCTCTCCTGACCTTTCACTCTGGCCTCTCTTGACCTTTCATTCTGGCCTCTCCTGACCTTTCACTCTGACCTCTCCTGACCTTTCACTCTGACCACTCCTGTCCTTTCACTCTGACCTCTCCTGACCTTTCACTCTGGCCTCTCCTGAGCTTTCACTCTGACCTCTCCTGACCTTTCACTCTGGCCTCTCCTGACCTTTCACTCTGACCTCTCCTGACCTTTCACTCTGACCTCTCCTGACCTTTCACTCTGGCCTCTCCTGAGCTTTCACTCTGGCCTCACCTGACCTTTCACTCTGGCCAGATCCCAAAAATATGAAACTTTTATTTTCTTATTTTTCTCTTGTTAATATGCAATGGTGGCTTGCTTCACAGCTGGACAAATAAAAACGCTTTGTGTTCGGTGGGAAGCCCGATTTTTTGCAGTTATTCATCAACATCCCATAAAACCAGGGCAGGTGTTGTGTTTCAGGCCGAGGGGTAACGACATGATTTTAATTTTCTTGTAATAGCAAAGTGGAAGCAAACATGTCAATCTTGCAAAAGCAATACCACTCCTGTGTCCCAAATGGCACCCTATTCCATAGTTGCACTACTTTTGATCAGGGCCCACAGGGCTCCCAGAGGTTTCTGGTCAAAAGTAGTGCACTACCTCCCATAGGGCTCTGGTCAAAAGTAGTGCACTACCTCCCATAGGGCTCTGGTCAAAAGTAGTGCACTACCTCCCATAGGGCTCTGGTCAAAAGTAGTGCACTATACAGGGAATAGGGTTCCACTTGGGACTCATTCCAAAGCGTATTATGGTCGGGCATTGGGCTGAATGAAAACAGAGACTGAATGAGGAGGTGATAACAGCTTTTTAACAGTCACTTGGACATACAGTAGCAATCACTGTTCATAGTTTTAATGAAAAATGAGGTCAAGTCTCTATGGGCTATAGTAGGGTAGTAGAGTAATCAGTCTGGGGAATGTACCGAAGAGCCTGGTTTCAAGGAGAAAAACAATAGCATACTACTGTACTAGTGTACTTGGTACAAAGTATCATTCCTGTCTGGCGGGTCGGAGATATCAGAGACCTTGGGAACGAGACACTGACCCTGAGCACAGTAGGAATCACAACGCTGTCAGTGCACGTGATTTTGGCGGACACACAAACATGTGGCGAGACTTCTTTTCAAGCCTAATATTTCTGATCTACACAGAGAGGTGTTTACCCTTCTATCTAAAATTTTACAGATCATAAAAATTCAAGCTCAAATATGGAGCAGCAAACGTATAGCTACTAGATATCACAGACTTCACTTTGAAGCATGACCACAGCTTGATATCTTGAGACATCCTGAGTACCACTGGGGGCGGGGCGGTTGCAGCCCTCGTGGCACAGTGGTGTCGGATCATTTCCTGTGGGACTGGGGCACTAGGCATCAGCCTGGCTCTGATTGGCCGATCTCTCCAGACAACTACCCGGGGCACATACTGAGGGCCAGATGGCACAACAACAGGGGAAAGGAGCGCAAACGTATCTCTTAACCCGCTACTGGAGCACTCTTACTGGAAAACAGCTTTCGCCCTCTCTATAGGAAAGGCTTCTGCTCATCCCATAACAGACATGGGTTGAAATAGTGAAACAGTCAAACAGTGAAATCTTTCAGATACTTTAAGGGTTTGACTTGAGCCACCCCGGAGGGCCTGTTGGGCGTGTTTACACTTTGGTTCCATTTGCACCAGGCAAAACCAGTCAAGCAGCTTAAGTATTTGGAAGATTTTAAAATGCTATTTGAACCCAGGTCTGTGGCATTATTATCTCAAAGCAGTGTGTATGTAAGCCTATTGTCTTGATGTATCTGGATACCCAGAGAGAGGAGAGTCACGCTGTCCAAAATACCTTTATTGAGCGATGGGCAAGTTGAATGATGCCTCACGTTGGAGGTGGCTCTTCAAAGTACCATTTGAACATTGTTTACAGGTGTTGGGGTAGAAGGAATGTGTCATATCGTGTTGGTGAGTCCACCATAGAGACAACAATGGCATGTTGTTTATGCTGAAGGGTAGGGAGGAGGATAACAAAAAGCACAGCCGTCTTTAGTGTTCTTTGTGAAAGAGTTCAGGATCAAAGGATTTGTGTATCCTTTTTCAGAAATAATATGTTACCATGGAAACCCCTTTTTTTTAATAGGCCAAAGCATCTACAGGGTATGGCTGGGTCTCACATTACCATGACAGCCACTTGAACTAGGTATGTGGTGGAATGTTTATGAATAATAAGCTACTTGGAGTAATGTCGGAATGTGACATTTTGGTTGTTGGTATCCTTTTGGGTTTACAGTAAGATTCTTCTATTGGTTTCTAAATCAACCCACAATTGTGCACCACAATACATGTTGGATGTGCTTTTAAGTTATGTACCAAGTTGGTCCCTCATGTCCTCTGGGACTGGTCTTTTAACTATCCCAAAGCCTGGTACCAAGAGGCATGGAGAGGTAGCCTTTAGTTACTATGCCTCCAGCCTCTGGAACAGCCTGCCAGAGAACCTGAGGGGGGCTGAAACTGTGGACATAAGAGATCTTAAAGAGACCTTAAAACAGACCTTCTTAGCTTTGCTTTGCCTTTTAGTTGTTCAGTTTGTGTCATTCTTTCATCTTATGTTTGTTTGTTGTGTAGTAAATATTTCACCTTTTATTTTCATAGTTTTTTTATTCGTTTTTTCCTGTGAAGCACATTGTGTTGCATTCCATGTCTGAAATGTGCTGAATAAATAAAGCATGATTTGATTTGATTAAACACATCCCGTGGTAAGTAAGTCATGAGAAATCCTTGAATTGTCTGGGTTTTTTTTGTCTGTGTTACAGTGCATTCGGAAAGTATTCAGATCGCTTGACTTTTTCCACATTTTGTTACGTTACAGACTTATTCTAAAATGGATTAA
Source organism: Oncorhynchus mykiss (assembly GCF_013265735.2). NCBI lineage: Eukaryota > Metazoa > Chordata > Actinopteri > Salmoniformes > Salmonidae > Oncorhynchus > Oncorhynchus mykiss. The sequence continues at coordinate 10,217,133 of NC_048569.1, read as the reverse complement.
ATAAATAAACATACTCATACATCTACACACAATACACCACAATGTCAAAGCGAAAACAGGTTTTTAGACATTTTTGCAAATGTATTACAAATAAAAAACATAAATACCTTATTTATATAAGCATTCAGATCCTTTGCTATGACACCCGAAATTGAGCTCAGGTGCATCCTGTTTCCATTGATCATCCTTGAGATGTTTCAACAACTTGATTGTAGTCCACCTGTGGTCAATTCAATTGATGAAACATGATTTGACAAGGCACACACATGTCTATATAAGGTCCCACAGTTGATAGTGCATGTCAAAAACCAAGCCATGAGGTCAAAGGATTTGACCGCAGAGCTCCGAGACACGATTGTGTCAAGGCACAGATCTGGGGAAAGCTACCAAAACATTTTTGCAGCATTGAAGGTCCCCAAGAATACAGTGGCCTCCATGATTCGTAAATGGAAGAGGTTTGGAAACACCAAGACCCATCCTAGAGTTGGCCGCCCGGCCAAACTGAGCAATGGGGGAGAAGGGCCTTGGTCAGGGAGGTGACCAAGAACCCGGTTGTCACTCTGACAGAGCTCTGGTCTGACGAAACCAAGATTGAACTCTTTGGCCTGAATGCCAAGTGTCACGTCTGGAGGAAAGCTGGCACCATCCCTACAGTGAAGCATGGTAGTGTCAGCATCATGCTGTGGGGATGTTTTTCAGTGGCAGGGACTGGAAGACAAGTCAGGTTTGAGGGAAAGATGAATGAAGTAAAGTACAGAGAGATCCTTGATGAAAACCGTCTCCAGAGTGCTCAGGACCTCAGACTGGGGCGAAGGTTCACCTACCAACAGGACAACGACCCAAGGCACACAGCCAAGACAACGCAGGGGTGGCTTCGGGACAAGTCTCTGAATGTCCTTGAGTGGCTCAGCCAGAGCCTGGACTTGGACCCAATCGAACATCTCTGGAGAGACCTGAAATAGCTGTGCAGGAAAGCTCCCCATCCAATTTGCCGAGAAGAATGGGAGAAACTCCCCAAATACAGGTGTGCCAAGCTTGTAGCATCATACCCTAGAAGACTTGAGGCTGTAATCGCTGCCAAAGGTTCCTCAACAAAGTACTGAGTAAAGGGTCTGAATACTGTAAATGTGATATTTCAGTTTTTTTATATAAATGTCAAACATTTATAAAAAAAACAGTTTTTGCTTTGTCATTATGGGGTACTGTGTGTAGATGAGGAGGGACAATTTAATAAATGTAATCAATTTAATCCATGCCTTGGTGCCATAATTATACTGTTAGCTATGCGTCTTGGGTGTAAAAAACAAGTACTATTTAATGCAATACTACAAACGTATGAACACATATTAGAGCTAAACATGAAACAAGACAACTGTTCATTAAGCCACACCCTGTAGCATAACATAAAACAAAAAACATATTTCTTATTGGAAGTTCAGATGGTAGTACCTCCCCGTTTCACTCTATTCTGGACCGTTTCGTCCACTTTGTGCCTAATAAAGGCAGGATGCTGGTTCAAGGCAGGGTGCTGGTTCAAGGCAGGGTGCTGGTTCAAGGCAGGATGCTGGTTCAAGGCAGGGTGCTGGTTCAAGGCAGGATGCTGGTTCAAGGCAAGGTGCTGGTTCAAGGCAGGATGCTGGTTCAAGGCAGGGTGCTGGTTCAACGCAGGGAGCTGGTTCGAGGCAGGGTGCTGGTTCAAGGCAGGGTGCTGGTTCAAGGCAGGGTGCTGGTTCAACGCAGGGAGCTGGTTCGAGGCAGGGTGCTGGTTCAAGGCAGGATGCTGGTTCAAGGCAGGGTGCTGGTTCAAGGCAGGGTGCTGGTTCAAGGCAGGGTGCTGGTTCAAGGCAGGGTGCTGGTTCAAGGCAGGCAGCTGGTTCAAGGCAGGGAGCTGGTTCAAGGCGGGGTGCTGGTTCAAGGCAGTGCTACTGTTCCTCCATGACCTTTATAATTACTAGACTGAGACTGAGAGAGAGAGAGAGAGAGCGGGGGAGGGATAAAGGGGGGAGGCAGAGAGAGAGAGTCACAACTCACAGCCACTCACCACCACACGAACTGCCAAGGCAGAACACACACAGATACTTGGCCACTACACAAAACAGCAACTGTGGAAGCTTCTGTGGTCTCAAGGGAACATGAAGTCCCAAATCAAAATTCACCATAGTCATGAGTCTTCCAACCATCTCCTACACTCAATGTTATGATCTCTTATGTCATTTTTTTTTCAGTATTTTCTTAAAACTGCATTGTTGGTTAAGGGCTTGTAAGTAAGTATTTCACTGTAAGGTGAACCTGTTGTATTCGGCACGTGACAAATAAAATGTGATTTGATTAGAATAGAATAGAATAATAGAATGCTCCAACACACACTATTGTTGGTTTGTGACAATGTTGTGAAGATCCGTTTGGAGCTAAATCTGTAGATACTGCACCTATAAAATGTGTTTTGCTTTCCCCACATTGTCAAAAATAAAGCAGCAGGCCAGTGGCCAAAATTTGTCACGGGCTGTCATATTGACGTTATATTCAGGTTAACAAAAGGTTTTCTGGAAGTTAAGACGAATTTACAACCCTCATGATACCAGGGAAAGACGTATTTAGGTTATTCATCTGGTCAGAACAACCAGATTACAACCAGTTGAAGAGGTCTTAAAAGAAAATCTAATGATGAACGACCTGAGCTGATCATAAAATATGTTATAATGACGTCTTTCCAACCGGTTTTGCCTGCTGGGATTTGATCAATAACTAACTAACTGATATACATTCTATTTGGTGCAGGATTTCCTAATAGAGAGGAAATGTGCATCGCTTCTGTCTGCCCCCTTTTTCCTGTGTCCAGGAAGAAATCAAAAGAGTGCGTGCGTCACTTATCCCCCCCACCCCCCCCACCCAGATGAAGCATTGAGGTCTGCTACCGGACATCTGGGAAGGCCACATGGTATGCTCAGACATCGCTGGGTTTCAAACATCCTCACTTGTGAAGACCTTTCTCCTCTCCTACGGAAAAGGACATCTACGACACAATCGCACCAATCGCAACATGCACTACTACTCACTTCCTGTTTTTTTTTTGGAGGGATTTATCTTTACTACTTGATGAACGTTTGAAGTGAAGTTCTGCTAGGCTAGTTGATAGAAATTGAACTAGTTTTCTCAGAGTGGAGTCAAGCCAAGCTGCGCTGGTTAAGATTTGCATGAGACATCGATTTGTCAGCCCTTTTATGCTGAGGGCTGTGCTCTTTTGCCACTTTGCCGAAATGAGAGACTTTTTTAGTGTACCTTCTGTAGAAATTCAGACGAAAACACCTGTGAGAGAGGCATATTTGAGAGAATATACATGAAATTCAACAGTATTTAATCTTCAAAACTGAGCATGAACCCGTTCCCCCACTCATCCCCTAAAAGGACTCTTTAAAGTCTAATCAATATTCCCCTAAAAGGTGATAGACAAGATCTTCTCATAAATCAAGTCTACACATCTAGTGAGGAATACACCATCTTTGTATTGCCTGGATCTGGAAAACAATTTCCTGATATTAGGCAAATCTATGATCTTCCCATCAATGCATTAGCCTGATCAGATCTGTTTGTGCTATCATGACTGTTTAGCGTGATAAGGAATTGACATGATATGACAAACATATCTGGGACCAGGCTAGTCATGCATGAGTGGACATTCAGAAACCCTGCCCAAAGCATGTCCGGGCAGATGACACCATAACTTGTTCAGCCACGTGTATTACCATTCTCCCCTTTCCTCTGTAATGATTATGTTTTTTGATATTCATATATAAAAAAAAATTATTGGGAAAAAGCATGAATATTTTTTATTTTTTTACATTGTTTATTCAGTTTTACACACAAATCACACACAATTAGACAACACAATATATATATATATATATATAAATTATATAATCAACAAAAAAACAAAAACAAATAAGACAAAGCTATAACGATACCATACTTTAGACAAGTTAAATACACACTGAGCAGAAGTATACTGTTCTGTTCCCCAGCAAGAACAGAAAGGGGAACTAACAAAGAGTCACCGACCAACAACCAAAGTGAAACAGGTGTGGTTTTAGGAGAGGTTCTGAAAGACACTCGTGGGGGTGTCCACTGAAAGTTGCCTAGCAACAGCAACTGGGACCTTAAAGACACCCACCATGAGCGCCCACTAAATTTACCCAAGAAGAGGCAAACAAAATAAAAACCCACACCAAACTTAAAGACAGGAAGCAAACAGACATGGTGGAGCAAAACAAAAACAGGGAAGATCAGACAAAGGAATGTTTTTCTAGAAATCAAGTAGGGAGAGCCAACTAAAGGTGTTGACTCTCCACATCTCTCAAGACAACTGGAGAACTCGGCCAGCCATTCTTAAATAGCATCTGGGCCAGTGTAACAGTATAATTTTAGACCGTCCCCTCGCCCATACCCGGGCGCGAACTAGGGACCTTCTGCACACATCAACAGTCACCCTCGAAGCATCGTTACCCATCGCTCCACAAAAGCCGCGGCCCTTGCAGAGCAAGGGGAACTACTACTTCAAGGTCTCAGAGCAAGTGACGTCACTGATTGAAACGCTATTTAGCGCCCACGCTAGCCGTTTCACATCCGTTACACTCACCCCCCTTTTGACCTTCCTCCTTTTTCCGCAGCAACCAGTAATCCGGGTCAACAGCATCAATGTAACAGTATAATTTTAAACCGTCCCCTCGCCCATACCCGGGTGCGAACTAGGGACCTTCTGCACACATCAACAGTCACCCTCGAAGCATCGTTACCCATCGCGCCACAAAAGCCGCGGCCCTTGCAGAGCAAGGGGAACTACTACTTCAAGGTCTCAGAGCAAGTGACGTCACTGATTGAAACGCTATTTAGCGCCCACGCTAACTAAGCTAGCCGTTTCACATCCGTTACACCAGCACAGGTGAAACACCTTCCCACTAACAACATGGCAACCAGCACTGGGGTAACACATATTGACTAACGAGGTGACACCAATCGGTGCGCCCCATATATACGTGCTAACATCCAACCTCAAAATATAAATGGAAAAACCAAAGCCTGTAACAGCACAAGGAATATTATAACATTCTAAAATGTTTTTAAACACATTTCTATTTCTTGAAAGGAAAATAAATGTATTCTATTTATAGGGTGATCCTCATAGGAATATACCCACACTACCAAAACAACCCATCACTAAGGGTTGTCTACGGACACTGTACAATATGTCTTTGTCCACTGTATGTGTCTTTGAGATGACCCCTGACAACATCAACCCGGACCCCAGGGTTGGATGTTTGCACCTCAGCCACTCATGTGGCACAGTGGAGTGGTAGGGTGCCTCTTTTGAACCTCTGAAGAATAGATGGGCTTGATAGATGGTCTCATAAAGCTTGGATCCCCTGGGAACCAACAGATTGTTAAAAAAAAGGAGGGAAAAACCTACTCCGACCAGAGGAGAGAGTGAGAGAATCAGAGAGAGACAGAGAAACAGACAGAGATAGAAAGGGAGAAAAAGAGCGAGAGTGAGAGAGTGACAGAATTAGAGAGAGAGAGACAGAGAGAGCGAGACAGAGAGAGAGAGAGAGAGAGAGAGACAGCGAGAGAGGGACAGAGAGACAGAGAGAGAGAGACAGAGAGAGAGACACAGAGAGACAGTGAGAGAGTGACAGAATTAGAGAGAGAGAGACAGAGAGAGCGAGACAGAGAGAGAGAGAGAGAGAGAGAGACAGCGAGAGAGGGACAGAGAGACAGAGAGAGAGAGACAGAGAGAGAGAGACAGAGAGAGTGACACAGAGAGACAGTGAGAGAGTGACAGAATTAGAGAGAGAGAGACAGAGAGAGCGAGACAGAGACAGAGAGAGAGAGACAGCGAGAGAGGGACAGAGAGACAGAGAGACAGAGAGAGAGAGAGACAGAGAGAGAGACACAGAGAGACAGTGAGAGAGTGACAGAATTAGAGAGAGAGAGACAGAGAGAGCGAGACAGAGACAGAGAGAGAGAGACAGCGAGAGAGGGACAGAGAGACAGAGAGAGAGAGAGAGACAGAGAGCAAAGTTCCTTCCTTATATGTACCAGAGTTGCATGAAGGCATGCTTGTGATGTAAGCTCCAACATGTTGCTGTGGCTAGACACTGGATTCTTAGTTTTCTTTGGAAATGTTGAGATTCCACAAAATAGGCCAAGTAGAGTGGCACACTCTGTTAAAGTCTTGCAGTCTACTGAGAAAAAACATTAGCCTTGTTTAATATAGCCACTACTAAGGAAACATGAGAGCACGTATGCACCCCAAATGGCACCCTATTCCCTAAATAGTACACTACTTTCAACTGGGGCCCTCTGGTCAAAAGTAGTGCACTATATAGGGAATAGGGTGCCATTTGGGATGCACCTAAATATCTGCCTATCTGTTATCTCTCTTTTTGGACTAGAATGACTTCCTGGATTCCCAGGACTTTGGTGCTGTGAACATTCTCAAACTCAAACTTTCCTACTTAGTCCAGGGAGAGACAGAAATGTTCCTTCCTTCATTGGGTAAATGACAGGAAATATTGCAGGATGGGTAGTTTCTGCTACGTGAGGTTATAGCTGTTTCAGTCTATGAAGGAAACAATGTTTTGAAGCCATTCTTATTGGGAGGAATCATTTTGGCAAACCGTTAGATTAGACATAGAATGAACTGCTTCTTTTAACCTCAATGTAATTATGACCGTGCAACTGTAATAGACGCCACGCTGCTTGCTTAACGTGTACCGCAGCCTACTGTGACCATGCAGCCTACTGTGACCATGCAGCCTACTGTGGCCATGCAGCCTACTGTGGCCATGCAGCCTACTGTGACCATGCAGCCTACTGTGACCATGCAGCCTACTGTGACCATGCAGCCTACTGTGACTATGCAACCTACTGTGGCCATGCAGCCTACTGTGACCATGCAGCCTACTGTGACTATGCAGCCTACTGTGGCCATGCAGCCTACTGTGGCCATGCAGCCTACTGTGACCATGCAACCTACTGTGGCCATGCAGCCTACTGTGACCATGCAGCCTACTGTGACTATGCAACCTACTGTGACCATGCAGCCTACTGTGACTATGCAGCCTACTGTGGCCATGCAGCCTACTGTGACCATGCAGCCTACTGTGAATATGCAACCTACTGTGGCCATGCAGCCTACTGTGACCATGCAGCCTACTGTGACTATGCAGCCTACTGTGGCCATGCAGCCTACTGTGGCCATGCAGCCTACTGTGACCATGCAACCTACTGTGACCATGCAGCCTACTGTGGCCATGCAGCCTACTGTAACCATGCAGCCTACTGTGACCATGCAGCCTACTGTGACCATGCAACCTACTGTAACCATGCAGCCTACTGTGCCCATGCAGCCTACTGTGACCATGCAGCCTACTGTGACCATGCAGCCTACTGTGACCATGCAGCCTACTGTGACCATGCAGCCTACTGTGGCCATTCAGCCTACTGTGACCATGCAACCTACTGTGACCATGCAGACTACTGTGACCATGCAGCCTACTGTGGCCATGCAACCTACTGTGACCATTCAACCTACTGTGACCATGCAGCCTACTGTGACCATGCAGCCTACTGTGACCATGCAGCCTACTGTGACCATGCAGCCTACTGTGACCATGCAGCCTACTGTGACCATGCAGCCTACTGTGACTATGCAACCTACTGTGACCATGCAGCCTACTGTGACCATGCAGCCTACTGTGACTATGCAACCTACTGTGAACATGCAGCCTACTGTGACCATGCAGCCTACTGTGACTATGCAACCTACTGTGACCATGCAGCCTACTGTGACCATGCAGCCTACTGTGACTATGCAACCTACTGTGACCATGCAGCCTACTGTGACCATGCAACCTACTGTGACAATGCAGCCTACTGTGACCATGCAACCTACTGTGACAATGCAGCCTACTGTGACTATGCAACCTACTGTGACCATGCAGCCTACTGTGACTATGCAACCTACTGTGACCATGCAGCCTACTGTGACTATGCAACCTACTGTGACCATGCAGCCTACTGTGACCATGCAACCTACTGTGACCATGCAACCTACTGTGACCATGCAGCCTACTGTGACCATGCAACCTACTGTGACTATGCAACCTACTGTGACCATGCAACCTACTGTGACCATGCAGCCTACTGTGACCATGCAACCTACTGTGACCATGCAACCTACCGTGACCATGCAGCCTACTGTGACCATGCAACCTACTGTAACCATGCAGCCTACTGTGACCATGCAGCCTACTGTGACCATGCAGCCTACTGTAACCATGCAGCCTACTGTGGCCATGCAGCCTACTGTGACCATGCAACCTACTGTGACCATGCAGCCTACTGTGACCATGCAGCCTACTGTAACCATGCAGCCTACTATGACCAAGCAGCCTACTGTGAACATGCAACCTACTGTGACCTTGCAGCCTACTGTGACTATGCAACCTACTGTGACCATGCAGCCTACCGTGACCATGCAACCTACTGTGACCATGCAACCTACCGTGACCATGCAACCTACTGTGACCATGCAGCCTACTGTGGCCATGCAGCCTACTGTGACCATGCAACCTACTGTGACCATGCAGCCTACTGTGACCATGCAGCCTACTATGACCATGCAGCCTATTGTGACCATGCAACCTACTGTGGCCATGCAGCCTACTGTGACCATGCAACCTACTGTGACCTTGCAGCCTACTGTGACCATGCAGCCTACTATGACCATGCAGCCTATTGTGACCATGCAACCTACTGTGACCATGCAACCTACTGTGACCATGCAGCCTACTGTGACCATGCAACCTACTGTGACCATGCAGCCTACTGTGACCATGCAGCCTACTATGACCATGCAGCCTATTGTGACCATGCAACCTACTGTGACCATGCAACCTACTGTGACCATGCAGCCTACTGTGACCATGCATCCTACTGTGATCATGCAGCCTACTGTGACCATGCAGCCTACTGTGACCATGCAACCTACTGTAACCATGCAGCCTACTGTAACCATGCAGCCTACTGTGACCATGCAGCCTACTGTGACCATGCAGCCTACTGTGACCATGCAGCCTACTGTGACTATGCAGCCTACTGTGACCATGCAGCCTACTGTGACTATGCAACCTACTGTGACAATGCAGACTACTGTGACTATGCAACCTACTGTGACCATGCAGCCTACTTTGACTATGCAACCTACTGTGACCATGCAGCCTACTGTGACTATGCAACCTACTGTGACCATGCAGCCTACTGTGACCATGCAGCCTACTGTGACTCTGCAACCTACTGTGACCATGCAACCTACTGTGACCATGCAACCTACTGTGACCATGCAACCTACTGTGACCATGCAGCCTACCGTGACCATGCAACCTACCGTGGCCATGCAACCTACCGTGACCATGCAGTCTACCGTGACCATGCAGCCTACTGTGACCATGCAGCCTACTGTGACCATGCAGCCTACTGTGACCATGCAACCTACCGTGACCATGCAGCCTACCGTGACCATGCAGCCTACTGTGACCATGCAGCCTACTGTGACCATGCAACCTACCGTGACCATGCAGCCTACCGTGACCATGCAACCTACTGTGACCATTCAACCTACTGTGACCATGCAACCTACCGTGACCATGCAGCCTACCGTGACCATGCAGCCTACTGTGACCATGCAGCCTACTGTGGCCATTCAGCCTACTGTGACCATGCAACCTACTGTGACCATGCAGACTACTGTGACCATGCAGCCTACTGTAACCATGCAGCCTACTGTGACCAAGCAGCCTACTGTGACCATGCAACCTACTGTGACCTTGCAGCCTACTGTGACCATGCAGCCTACTGTGACCATGCAACCTACTGTGACTATGCAACCTACTGTGACCATGCAGCCTACTGTGACCATGCAGCCTACTGTGACTATGCAACCTACTGTGACCATGCAACCTACTGTGACCATGCAACCTACTGTGACCATGCAACCTACTGTGACCATGCAGCCTACCGTGACCATGCAACCTACCGTGGCCATGCAACCTACCGTGACCATGCAGTCTACTGTGACCATGCAACCTACCGTGACCATGCAGACTACCGTGACCATGCAGCCTACTGTGACCATGCAATCTACTGTGACCATGCAACCTACTGTGACCATGCAGCCTACTGTGACCGTGCAGCCTACTGTGAACATGCAACCTACTGTGACCATGCAGCCTACTGTGACCATGCAGCCTACTGTGACCATGCAGCCTACCGTGACCATGCAGCCTACTGTGGCCATGCAGCCTACTGTGGCCATGCAGCCTACTGTGACCATGCAACCTACTGTGACCATGCAGCCTACTGTGACCATGCAGCCTACTGTAACCATGCAGCCTACTGTGACCATGCAGCCTACTCTGACCATGCAGCCTACTGTGACCATGCAGCCTACTGTGACCATGCAGCCTACTGTGACCATGCAACCTACTGTGACCATGCAGACTACTGTGACCATGCAGCCTACTGTAACCATGCAGCCTACTGTGACCAAGCAGCCTACTGTGACCATGCAACCTACTGTGACCTTGCAGCCTACTGTGACCATGCAGCCTACTGTGACCATGCAACCTACTGTGACTATGCAACCTACTGTGACCATGCAGCCTACTATGACCATGCAGCCTACTGTGACTATGCAACCTACTGTGACCATGCAACCTACTGTGACCATGCAACCTACTGTGACCATGCAACCTACTGTGACCATGCAGCCTACCGTGACCATGCAACCTACCGTGGCCATGCAACCTACCGTGACCATGCAGTCTACTGTGACCATGCAACCTACCGTGACCATGCAGACTACCGTGACCATGCAGCCTACTGTGACCATGCAATCTACTGTGACCATGCAACCTACTGTGACCATGCAGCCTACTGTGACCGTGCAGCCTACTGTGAACATGCAACCTACTGTGACCATGCAGCCTACTGTGACCATGCAGCCTACTGTGACCATGCAGCCTACCGTGACCATGCAGCCTACTGTGGCCATGCAGCCTACTGTGACCATGCAACCTACTGTGACCATGCAGCCTACTGTGACCATGCAGCCTACTGTAACCATGCAGCCTACTGTGACCATGCAGCCTACTCTGACCATGCAGCCTACTGTGACCATGCAGCCTACTGTGACCATGCAGCCTACTGTGACCATGCAACCTACTGTGACCATGCAGACTACTGTGACCATGCAGCCTACTGTAACCATGCAGCCTACTGTGACCAAGCAGCCTACAAGGGGTAGAAGGTAGTTTGAGGTAATTGAGGTAATATGTACATGTAGGTAGGGGTAGAAGTGACTAGACAATCAGGATAGATAATAAACAGAGTAGCAGCAGCGTATGTGAAGAGCGTGAAAGAGTGGTAGTTTTATGACCAGTATCTCTAATTTGGCTATTGTTGGAGGATCAAGCAAGGCATTTACTGTTACATTTCATGGTGGTCCGCACTGTGGGTTACAGAACTCTCTGGATTAGAGAACTCTGTGGATTAGAGAGCTCTGTGGATTAGAGAACTCTTTGGGTTACAGAACTCTTTGGGTTACAGAACTCTGTGGGTTACAGAACTCTGTGGTTTACAGAACTCTGTGGGTTACAGAACTCTGTGGGTTACAGGACTCTGTGGGTTACAGGACTCTGTGTGTTACAGGACTCTGTGGGTTACATAACTCTGTGGGTTACTGAACTCTGTGGGTTACAGAACTATGTGGATTACAGAACTCAAGGAAAAGGCAAATCTTTAGTGGCATTAGATGCACAGGTACAAACTCCACCACAGTGCAAACAAGTGATGATGTCATACAAAAAATGCCAACTAGACCTTATTATACCTCTGGAAAAATCCTTATTTTGCATCTCCAATGGCACCCTATTCCCTACATAGGGCATGGGTCCTGGTCAAAAGCAGTGCACTGCATAGGGAATAGGGTGCCATTTGGGACACAAATTAAGCTGTTGTTGGGGAGAAAACATAGCAGTTGAAGATTAGTTTGTCAGACTAATCGCCATGCAGAGCTCTCAGAGCCAGCCAAAACAACATGGTGTCTGTCTGAGGGGATGGAGTCTGAATCTGCATCCCAAATGGCACCCTATTCCCTATGCAGTGCACTATTCCCTCATTAGTGGTCAAAAGTAGCGCACTATATAGCGAATAGGATGCCATTTGGGACATATCCTGAGGATGGCGCAGGACTTGACTGACTGCTGGGTTTAAATCCTATTAATTGTTCTGCTGGGAATAAGGACATTAGCTTTTAGTCCATTGGCTGACAAAACTCACATAGTCATGTGGTTGAGAAACGTCTTTTTGCAGAATAAGCACAACCTAATTCTGTAATTAGTCTGTTGCTATCCCAGTCATTTTATTTCCATCAGTGCATGGCGGCTGGAGGTTTTAGTCACCTTTCAGACAGGATCTGGAATATTCATTTCATTTGGTTTTTAATAGAGAGCTGTGTTATACATTCTGTAACATTTGAAGGGACTTCATTTCAACTTTACTTGAAGTTGGACTCCACAGGACATTCATAACCCATAGGTTCTGCATTCATAATCAGTAGTACAATTTATGTCAATGATCGCAAGTTATTTTGGAAACACATTCTATGAAGGGAGTATATATGACACCTTCACACATGTTGTGTCAGCCTTTATAACATATATATGTAACATCCATGTCATATATGACAGAAATGTAGAACCAGTGTGTCAGATTATTCATCATTTTCTTTCAAATTAAAGTCCCCCATTAAGCGCTGAAAAAAACCCAGATGATCACTAGCAACCTCTAAGACAAAGGTCAGTTCCTGTTAGATATTTCTATGGTCTGGGGCTAAATCTGTTTCTATCTGCATGCTACCTCCCTTAGACATTCGCTACATTCATGTCTGCCTGGTGAATACATTAAGGCTGACACAACATTGTTATGAACTCTTTATGTCAGATGTTATGAATGTGTTATGTATAGCCATTTCAAACGTTTCCTTAACAGCTTCTACCCCCCCAAGCCATAAGACTGCTGAACGATTAATCCATTGGCCCACTGGACTTTTCATTTACCCCCCCCCAACACCCCCTCTTGTTTTTACACTGCTTCTACTTGCTGCTTATTATCTATGCATAGTCACTTTACCCCTACCTACATGTACAAATGACCTCAACTAACTTGAGGGGGGGGCAGGCCAGATTAGGAGTGTTTTGAGGAGTGAAGGGACCATGCTGTACTAGGCACCGGACTGCACCAAAAACCCCAGGTGGGAGGAGACACAAGCCAGTCTCTCTGACATTAGCCTCCCCTCACCTCCCCTCCCCTGCAGGATGCAGCCGGCCTCTCCCTCTTAGCAATTCAGCACTTTCCTCTTTCTACCCTCCTTCCAACCTGGACTCAGGGGTAGACATAACAAATTAAGTGTTAAACCAAGTCACTCCATTTAGTATGATATGTTACGTTTCGTATGTTATGTATTAATTTGAGGATGTCCATCATCCATTACATATGTTACGGATTGCAATTCGTACAATATATTATGAATTTGCAAAACGTATGAAATGTTACGAATTCAAATGTGTTGTTGCTAACGTTAGCTACGTGGCTAACGTTAGCTAAGCTAGGGGTTAGGGGTTAAGGTTTGGGTTAATGTAAGGGTTAGGTGTTAGGATGAAATGGTTAAGGTTAAGGTTAGGGGAAGGGTTAGCTAACATGCTAAGTAGTTGCAAAGTAGCTAAAAAAGTAGTAAGTAGTTGCAAAGTAGCTAAAAAGTAGTAAGTAGTTGCAAAGTTAAGTTGCTAGATTGGGTTGCTAGACAAAACATTCTTGTTATACACACACCCATCCAACCCGACCAACCACCCTACTTTAATTTTTCCCTTAATCAACCTTCTGTCATATGTAACCATACCAAACATAACATATCATAACAATTTGAGTGTCCTGGATTTACATTTACTATGTTACGTCTAGTCTGTGAGACCAGGCTGCTCCTTCACTTCTCTGGGAACAATACTCCCTGTTTACCACATACAGAAGAAGCTACATTAGAATAATACGATCTGTTTACCACATAGAGTACATTTGAATAATGCTCTAGTATACCTCAATGTAGTTGTAAATGAGAACTTGTTCTCAACTAGCCTACCTGGTTAAATAAAGGTGAAATAAAATAAGTAGCTAAATTAGGACTGTAAATTTAAAACATTACTAGAAATGTACAATGATAATGTCATTGCAGCTCAAAGTGCTTTAACAAAAAGAAAACTGGAAAATGTAATAATCTAAACTGTTCAATAGACTTTATGGGTTGTAAAATTTAAAAAAAATAAGCTTATTTGTCTTGTTAAATACCAGGTAAATAGCATCTGAAATATGGTTGTGAAGTAAAACTTCTGGAACGGATCTAAGTTTCCTAGGCCCAGTACAGTGTGTAACCTCTGAGGAACAGAGAGGAGGTAGTGTAGTCTACCGCTGAACCTCTGAGGAACAGAGAGGAGGTAGTGTAGTCTACCGCTGAACCTCTGAGAAACAGAGAGGAGGTAGTGTAGTCTACCACTGAACCTCTGAGGACAGAGAGGAGGTAGTGTAGTTTACCACTGAACCTCTGAGGAACAGAGAGGAGGTAGTGTGATTTACCACTGAATCTCTGAGGAACAGAGAGGAGGTAGTGTGATTTACCACTGAACCTCTGAGGAACAGAGAGGAGGTAGTGTAGTCTACCACTGAACCTCTGAGGACAGAGAGGAGGTAGTGTAGTTTACCACTGAACCTCTGAGGAACAGAGAGGAGGTAGTGTGATTTACCACTGAATCTCTGAGGAACAGAGAGGAGGTAGTGTAGTCTACCACTGAACCTCTGAGAAACAGAGAGGAGGTAGTGTAGTCTACCGCTGAACCTCTGAGGAACAGAGAGGAGGTAGTGTAGTCTACCGCTGAACCTCTGAGGAACAGAGAGGAGGTAGTGTAGTTTACCACTGAACCTCTGAGGAACAGAGAGGAGGTAGTGTAGTCTACCGCTGAACCTCTGAGGAACAGAAAGGAGGTAGTGTAGTTTACCACTGAACCTCTGAGAAACAGAGAGGAGGTAGTGTAGTCTACCGCTGAACCTCTGAGGAACAGAGAGGAGGTAGTGTAGTCTACCGCTGAACCTCTGAGGAACAGAGAGGAGGTAGTGTAGTTTACCACTGAACCTCTGAGGAACAGAAAGGAGGTAGTGTAGTTTACCACTGAACCTCTGAGGAACAGAGAGGAGGTAGTGTGATTTACCACTGAACCTCTGAGAAACAGAGAGGAGGTAGTGTAGTATACCGCTGAACCTCTGAGGAACAGAGAGGAGGTAGTGTAGTCTACCACTGAACCTCTGAGGAACAGAGAGGAGGTAGTGTAGTTTACCACTGAACCTCTGAGGAACAGCGAGGAGGTAGTGTGGGTTACCACTGAACCTCTGAGGAACAGAGAGGAGGTAGTGTAGTCTACCGCTGAACCTCTGAGGAACAGAGTTTTGAGAATGACACAAATATTAATTTCCACAAAGTTTGCTGCTTCAGTGTCTTTAGATGTTTTTGTCAGATGTTACTATGGAATACTGAAGTATAATTACAAGCATTTCATAAGTGTCAAAGGCTTTTATTGACAATTACATGAAGTTGATACAAAGAGTCAATATTTGCAGTGTTGACCCTTCTTTTTCAGGACCTCTGCAATCCGCCCTGGCATGCTGTCAATTAACTTCTGGGTCACATCCTGACTGATGGCAGCCCATTCTTGCATAATCAATGCTTGGACTTTGTCAGAATTTGTGGGGTTTTGTTTGTCCACCCGCCTCTTGAGGATTGACCACAAGTTCTCTATGGGATTAAGGTCTGGGGAGTTTCCTGGCCATGGACCCAAAATATTGATGTTTTTTTCCCCGAGCCACTTAGTTATCACTTTTACCTTATGGCAAGGTGCTTCATCATGCTGGAAAAAGGCATTGTTCATCACCAAACTGTTCCTGGATGGTTGGGAGAAGTTGCTCTCGGAGGATGTGTTGGTACCATTCTTTATTCATGGCTGTGTGCTTAGGCAAAGTTGTGAGTGAGCCTCAGGATGCTCAGGATGATGTGAATGGTCTCAGGATGCTTTACTGTTGGCATGACACAGGACTGATGGTAGTGTTCACCTTGTCTTCTCCGGACAAGCTTTTATCCAGAGAAGATAAAATCAAATGGTTGATTTAGGTGCAATCTTACTGGCAGCAATATCCTTGCCTGTGAAGCCCTTTTTGTGCAAAGCAATGATGACAGCACGTGTTTCCTTGCAGGTAACCATGGTTGACAGAGGAAGAAGGAAGAAAAATGATTCCAAGCACCACCCTCCTTTTGAAGCTTCCAGTCTGTTATTCGAACTCAATCAGCATGACAGACTGAACTCCAGCCTTGTCCTCGTCAACACTCACACCTGTATTTACTAGAGAATCACTGATATGATGGTCAGCTGGTCCTTTTGTGGCAGGGCTGAAATGCAGTGGACATATTTTTTGGGGATTCAGTTCATATGCAAATTGCCATCATACAAACTGAGGCAGCAGACTTAGTGAAAATGAATACTTGTGTCATTCTCAAAACTTTTGGCCACGACTGTAGTGTAGTCTACCACTGAACCTAAACATTATTAATGTACCAACCCAGTAATATTCTACATAAACAGGTTCTAACCAAGTGAGTCTGTAACGATTGTATCCGACCTTTGTCAAATCAAAATCAAATCAAGCTTTATTTATTCAGCACATTTCAGACACGGAATGCAACACAATGTGCTTCACAGGAAAAAAACAAATACAAAACTGTGAAAATAAAAGGTGAAATATTTACTACACAAAAAACATAAGATAAATGACAAAATGCACTAACCTGAATAGAAACCCAATGATTACACCACTAATTGGATAGTGTTCTCCTCCAAGCATTATTCTTGGCCAGAAATCAAGGAGGCGGATCGTTTTTCATCTTGTTTTTGGCTCCCCGTTCACTTATCCTGATGAAGGAGAGCAGCTGTATCTAGGAGCAGCTGTACCCACCCCCCTGCCCATGACCCTCTTGTCGAGACGGGGATTGGAGTGTAGTACAGTAACGCTCTCTCTTTCACAACTCTCCTTCTCTAGTCTTTCATCGTGGGTCTGGTTCAAAAACCCACAGAGCCCCAATAATATATATCCACTACTCACTGTGAAATTAAAAGCACTGGGATTTGTCTTTGGGGAGTTAATGTACACAACGTTGCCGTGGTGATAGCCAGTTCTGCGTTCAGGCTTTTAGTGTTTACATTTGGGGATGATGATGTTGGTCTGGTGGGGCCAGGGTGTTTACCCCCTCAGTTTTGTGGCTATAGGGCCTAATGCATAGTGCTTGATGGAGTAGTGGACCACACAAGCTCAGCAGTTGAAGAGTTAAATGTTAAAGGGGACAACTTGTGGTTGCACTGCACAGAGACTTTAACACGAAGTGTTAACACGCTCACAAACGTGTTACAATTCTCACCTCACAAAGGGTGCGACAGCACAAATTCTTTGTGTTAAGTGAGAAGCACTTGTATCTTAAGAGGGAAGATTAATATTCATCTCGTGTGCCGTGTTGATTGCACCATGACTCACCTTTATTTTGAAATGCATTCCATTGGAGCCTCCGTTTGACGGTTAGGTGTGTTGGAAAAATGGCAGACAAGCCAAAGCTTGTGTGGGTTACACAAGGACGGCAAAGAAGCTGAAATGAGTGGCATTGTACCTGCCCTTACTGGCAGCCAGGAACAGTGAGAGGCTTATATCGAGGAACCAAACACACATATCCCATTTACTGAATTTGCACATGAGTTCTCAGTATGTGAAAAGTAGAACCAATTCCTGACAAGTACACTGTTTAGGATATCAATGACATGCATCGGTATGCTCTTCCTTGGAAAGACATTGACATGTCTTGACATGTCTCGACAAAATCCTCTTTCAAAATCAACAGCTCTGTAGTTTTTCATGATATAATGTTGTCGTGACAATCTGTACTAGCAGGGAATGACTCACAGCTGAATAAGTGTGATTCATTCAAGACCCGGCTTATCTCATAATATATATATCATAACGTAAAGTTATTTTAGACATGGTAGAACACTCATAGCAGGTGAACAGAGTGGGAGAGTGGGTGAAATGAATTGTGGGAAGTTCCAAATGGTTGTAAGTTGATTTAAGAGACCTTGGCAAAGGCTAGCAATTAGAAACATTATTCTTTTTCACCATCTATCTATGTAGGCCTATGTCTTCCTCCGTAAAGACAACATGTTGTATGAGAAGAAACACAGCAATGAGACTCTGCAGACAGATGATATGGGGTGTTGACAACATCCTCTCTATCCAGGCCACACTGCTTTCACTCACAGAGCAGCACAGCCACATCAGCACGACAGCAGAACATCTTCAATTATTTGTCAGAAAATAATGTTAGGAGTTTTAGGACGGTTTTTGTCACACTTTGTCATACGCCCGTTTTATGTTTATCGTCTTAAATAGAAACACTGAACAACAAGCTCATAATGTTTCAACAAGTCAGCAGAAAACCAGCAACAATTTGAAACCATCTTGATATAGTACATTAATGACCATTTTTGTGAGACATGGACATTTGTCTTCTGTCCCAATCTCAAATACAGCACCAACATTCCCTAAATAATTGTTCTGCTGTGGTGGTGATGTGGTTGTATTTGGGCTGTACTGCTGTGTGGGTGAAAGCAGCTTGGCCTGGATAAAGAGGATATTGTCTGCAGACAGACAGAGGCTCTGGGACTTTGTAGGCCATCAGTCTGACCTCTGACCTTTAGGAAAGCTAAAACAGGAAGCAACTATCCGGGCAGCTCTTAACAGTATCAGAAGGGAAGCTAGAGCCACTGACAGTGGAGTGAAGTCAAATGATAATGGCTCTGTGGCTCTCTGTCTCTCTGCAGTTGATAAAACACACCATTATCAGAACATCCCATGAGTTTCCATGTACTGTGGCTATATGAGTAGCTAGCTATGTTATGTAGTTATCAAAATAGCTATCCATAAACAGCTTCTGCTGCTTATGAGAGAGCCTCACTCAAAGAAAGTCTGAATTTAATGCCAAAACCTCTTTTTGAATGTGTAATTTGGTGGATTATTTTGTATTTTTTTGGAAGGGGTGAATGACCTTTTTGGTAGTGTGTCTCTTGAATTAAAAACAATTGGTCGTTTCGCCAAAAAAAACATGGCCGCTTTCCACTGCTTCCTTTCCATGTTGGAAATTCCATCCCCTCGCTGCCCGCGGCCGCAGTCCCTGAATCCCTCACTGATAGATAAACATGCCTGAGGAAGAGCCCACACATGGAAACCAAATGAATAAATACATTTTTTCCCCTTTTTTCATGCTGATGCGAGGAGGAGAGGAGGCCAGCTTCCATGTTTAGGTAAGGGCAGGAAACAGCTTGGTGGAGAGATTTCATTGTTCCCCATCAATGAAAGGATAAGTCTGAAGAGGAGAACTGTGATTTAATCTCTCGTTGTGCTCATGCAGTGCTGCAAGAGAGCTGTATTCCTGGATGGGTTCCCTTTTAGTGTCCCATTGAAAGTGAGGAGACTAAGGGGTAAATGGAATTGAAGGTACTATGCTGTAATGACTATATCGTGCATGAGATTGATAGGAATATAATTTGCTTGTGTGTGTGTGTGTGTGTGTGTGTGTGTGTGTGTGTGTGTGTGTGTGTGTGTGTGTGTGTGTGTGTGTGTGTGTGTGTGTGTGTGTGTGTGTGTGTGTGTGTGTGTGTGTGTGTGTGTGTGTGTGTTGATTGGTTCTTCTATTGTTGTGGAGATGTAAAATCCCCCAAATTCCTGACAAGGATAGTAAAACAAGTCAAATTCTCCCTTGTGGGGATATTTCCCACGTGTGTGTGTGTGTGTGTGTGTGTGTGTATTTTGGTGTTTTTAGGTGTGTTTGGGGTTCTGAATTGCCCTCATCAGTAGTAGTAGCACACACACACATGCACACGCACGCACGTACATGCACACACGCACGCACACACACACACACACATACACACACACACACACACACGGAGAGGAGGTGAGTCATGGTAGGTGGAACAACTGTATACAGGTTCCGTCCCTAATGGCATCCTATTCTCTTTAGAGCCCTGGTCAAAAGTAGCGCCCTATGTAGGGAATAAGGAGCATTTAGGGACACAGCCACAGTCTATTGGAACAAGCCCCGCTTTTTGATAATGTAGCTCTGTTGTAAATCAAAGTGTAGAAGAGACAGACTAACCAGTCTGTTTTGATAATGTAGCTCTGTTGTAAATCAAAGTGTAGAAGAGACAGACTAACCAGTCTGTTTTGATAATGTAGCTCTGTGGCAAATCAAAGTGTAGAAAATACAGACTAACCAGTCTGTTTTGATAATGTAGCTCTGTGGCAAATCAAAGTGTAGAAAATACAGACTAACCAGTCTGTTTTGATAATGTAGCTCTGTGGCAAATCAAAGTGTAGAAGAGACAGACTAACCAGTCTGTTTTGATAATGTAGCTCTGTGGCAAATCAAAGTGTAGAAGAGACAGACTAACCAGTCTGTTTTGATAATGTAGCTCTGTTGTAAATCAAAGTGTAGAAAATACAGACTAACCAGTCTGTTTTGATAATGTAGCTCTGTTGTAAATCAAAGTGTAGAAAAGACAGACTAACCAGTCTGTTTTGATAATGTAGCTCTGTTGTAAATCAAAGTGTAGAAGAGACAGACTAACCAGTCTGTTTTGATAATGTAGCTCTGTGGCAAATCAAAGTGTAGAAGAGACAGACTAACCAGTCTGTTTTGATAATGTAGCTCTGTTGTAAATCAAAGTGTAGAAAAGACAGACTAACCAGTCTGTTTTGATAATGTAGCTCTGTTGTAAATCAAAGTGTAGAAGAGACAGACTAACCAGTCTGTTTTGATAATGTAGCTCTGTTGTAAATCAAAGTGTAGAAGAGACAGACTAACCAGTCTGTTTTGATAATGTAGCTCTGTTGTAAATCAAAGTGTAGAAAAGACAGACTAAGCAGTCTGTTTTGATAATGTAGCTCTGTTGTAAATCAGTGTAGAATTACCATCGTAGCTCATCCAGCTCCTATCAGGTGAGCGCTGACGGGATAAAGAGGTTATTGCTATTGTTTGGAGCTGTGCTTTCTCTGAAGTCAGGATTTATACACTCTCTGTCTCCTAAATGGCGCCCTAATGCCTATATACGTAGTACACTACTGTTGTGCACTATATAGGGAATAGGGTGCCATTTGGGATGAACCCCAGGATTCAAACACTGTCTTTGCGGACTCAGAAACATGAATTATCTCGAGCCCTTCAGAGTTTCCTGTGGTGTGTGTTGCTGTGTTATGATTGGAGATGGCGGATATTTAAGCCACTTTATAGATGAAGAACCAGTATTTACTTTTTTGGGGGGGGGGGGTTTTGTCACATGATTGTGAAGAAAAAAATGTACAAACAAAACAGTCCTTTCATCTAGATTTGTTTTTCTTCAAAGTATTATGTATTTCAACATTTCTTTGACTGTTCACAATTCCGTATTCTCAGCTCTGCACTTAAGACGTATAATGCCTTTCTAGCCTACTTGAGTCGTATAGATAGTAAATCAACCCCTGGGTTAAGAAAGCAAGTTGGCCTCCTTTTCTGTCTCTCGCTTTCTCTCCTTCTGTTCCCATTTCCCTCTGTCTCGAACACAAACAAAGATACAATGGTGGATTTGAAATGCTTTTGGTGGGAAAGACTGGACCTTTCAACTCTACATACTGGGAAGACGTGTATATGTTTCACTATCACAGTGGATTTGTTTACTACTGGCAAGAAAATACAAAAAGAGAGTGTTCAGAAAGGAATATGTAGTCATGATTAAAAGATAACATTATTTTAGGGGCTCTAAAATTCTTTCTTTTTTTGAGGGGGAGAATGTGTCACAAGTTAGTTCAGCGTACGTGCAGAACAGTAAATTATTGAAATTCCAGCCTAATACAAATGGCCATTTTATACACATTCTAACCTAAAACATTTCCAAGTAAAAACACACACACATATATATATATATATATATATATATATATATATATATATATATATATATATATATATACTTATTTTCCACCATAATTTGCAAATAAATTCATTTAAAATCCTACAATGTGATTTTCTGGTTTTTTTTCGTCATTTCGTTTGTCATAGTTGAAGTGTACCTATGATGAAAATTACAGGTCTCTCTCATCTTTTTAAGTGGGAGAACTTGCACAATTGGTGGCTGACTAAATACTTTTTTTGCCCCACAGTATATACATGTCTTTACAAAACAGAAATACATTTACAGCTAAACTGCACTTTATATTTTTTATATACAATTGCATGTCAATTCATTTCAAATCAATTACATTTTTATTTGTCACATACACCAAAAACAAAACATTACTGTGAAATGCTCACAAGCCCTTAACCAACAATGCAGTTTTTAAGAAAAATAAGAGTTAAGAAAAAGATTTACTAAATAAACTGAAGTAAAAAATAAAAGAGCTACAATAAAACAACAATAATGAGGCTGTGTGCTCCTTGTTATAAACTGGGTGGTTCGAGCCCTGAATGCTGATTGGCTGAAAGCCGTTGTATATCAGACCGTATACCATGGGTATGACAAAGCATGTATTTTTACTGCTCTAATTACACTGGTAACCAGTTTATAATAGCAATAAGGCACCTCTGGGGTTTGTGGTATATTGCCAATATACCATGGCTAAGGGCTGTGTCCTAGCACTCTGCATTGCTTCGTGCATAAGAGCAGCCCTTAGCCGTAGTATATTGACCACACCCCCTTGCTTAATTGTCTTAATTGTACTGAGTGTGATTTAGTGTTTTCTTCACATCTGCCGCTGTCACTTCTTAAGCAATGACAGGCAGAGACATTTAACATTTGAGATGAAATGCGGGGGCTTGGAGAGGGTGAAAAAGGTAGTGTCCAATGACCTACAGAAGAGTCTTCCTGGAAGTGAAAGTGCCAGGGAGAGTAATGTGATCTGATATCTGAGTCTTCCCAACAGGGGTTCACGTTTGGAAATAGGCAAAGACAATTTAAAGATGCCTCAAACACACGCAAAGACACACAAAGACACATTGAAGACAAGCAAAGACACTTTAAAGACACACAAAGACACATTAAAGACAGGCAAACACACACAAAGACATGCAAAGACACCTTAAAGACAGGCAAAGACACACAAAGACAGGCAAAAACATGCAAAGACACTCAAAGTGAAATACAGCCATGGGTGTTTGTGTTGTCATAACGTGGGGATCATGTGACTAGGCTTACACATGGACAGACTGTGGACTGCTCTGGATCAGGGTTCAAAATCTTTCATAAACTTTTGAGTGTTTGCTAGAGCCTACCTGATGGGTGGTGTTTGTACTTTTGGAACCCTTCTATTGGTTTCATTGCGCCAGGGAAGCTCAATCAAGAGCATCTAAAGTACTTAGAAGACATCAAAAACTATTTGAGCCGATGTGTCTTTTGGACACAGCCAGACTTCCTGGATAGAACGGGCCCATGTAGCCTCTTGAGATGTGTGTGTGTGTGGGGGGGAGGGGGGTGTCACAGGGATTTTGGACACAGCCAGACTTCCTGGATAGAACGGGCCCATGTTATGACTTGAGCGGGGGGGGGGGGGGTCCCAGTGATTTTGGACACAGCCCGACTTCCTGGATAGATATGGGCCCATGCCCTCCAATCCAACACCAGACGAAGATCAGAGCGTTCCTAGCACCATTAACTTGATTACCAGATCATAATACACCAGGCTTGGCATGGGATTTCATGTTACAGGGACGACAAAAAATAGCCAATGAAATATGATCATTTGATCCCGTTAACATGCAGAGAGTGCCCTGTCTCCATAGGGCTTAGTGTTAGCCTTGAAAAGGAGCGTGGCCAAGGGGGGCTTGGCAGAGAGACAGAGAGGCAGGGATAGAGAGCCGAAGTGGCCGAGGGAGGCTCGGCAGAGAGAGAGGCAGGGATAGAGCGCTGAAGTGGCCGAGGGAGGCTCGGCAGAGAGGGAGGCAGGGATACAGAGCTGAAGTGGCAGAGGGAGGCTCGGCAGAGAGAGAGGCAGGGATAGAGCGCTGAAGTGGCCGAGGGAGGCTCGGCAGAGAGGGAGGCAGGGATAGAGAGCCGAAGTGGCCGAGAGAGGCTCGGCAGAGAGAGAGGCAGGGATAGAGCGCTGAAGTGGCCGAGGGAGGCTCGGCAGAGAGGGAGGCAGGGATAGAGAGCCGAAGTGGCCGAGAGAGGCTCGGCAGAGAGGGAGGCAGGGATAGAGAGCCGAAGTGGCCGAGGGAGGCTCGGCAGAGAGAGAGGCAGGGATAGAGCGCTGAAGTGGCCGAGGGAGGCTCGGCAGAGAGGGAGGCAGGGATAGAGAGCCGAAGTGGCCGAGGGAGGCTCGGCAGAGAGGGAGGCAGGGATAGAGAGCCGAAGTGGCCGAGGGAGGCTCGGCAGAGAGAGAGGCAGGGATAGAGCGCTGAAGTCGCTGAGGGAAGCTCGGCAGAGAGCTCGGCAGAGACAGAGAGCTGAAGCTCTTGCCACACATCAGGGGATCCTTTTCACAAAAGATAACCTTTGATTGCGGATGACATTTAGCAATTATACACACATGAAGTTGTGATGAATGTCTGTTTGATTTGTCACTGACACCGACACATAGACCAGTTGACGGGCTTCCCCCTCGAGGATTGACACAGCTAACCAGTGCCACTGTGTGAACACACATTCTGGAGCTTTCCAAAGGGTTTCATATCAAGCTGCACAGCAGTGGAGTAGGATAGTGTAGGGGTGGAAATTACACATTCTTGAGGACATGAAACCTTGAGCTTCAGAATGCCTCTGTTTGAAGAACGTATGCACCTACCAGGCTCCAAAAGTAGTGGGTGGGGCATTGGGGGGGCTAGGGTCCCACAAACAAAAGCTATTCCCACACTCCCCACCCCAACTGAATCTGACAGATTCTGGGCCGGGGTCCCAAACCCGGTCGGACAGATGCCGCATCCGCATGCAAGAGCTTAATACGCCCAGCGTGAGTTGTTCCTTGGGACAGAATAATTGGGATTTGGATTTTATGGGGAATCAGTGCATAGTTGAACATGACCAAGAAGCATTCATCAAGAGGCCATCACGCAAATTGAGTGCATTTGACACACAGAGGTTAAAGACATTTGTGTGGTTGTCAGGCCAGCGCACTAGTGTGAAATCAATGCCAAATCACATGGAATGAGTGGCATGTCTTTAGGGAAAAGCCGTTGCTAAACACAATGAAAATGGTGAAACATTTTTTGGGACATTGGCATGGGTTTGGTGTTTCTCAGAGAAGGACGATGACGGGGTGTCGGCTGTTGCACGGTATAGAACTTCAATTACTTTCTGAACCCCAAATAAACCTCAATGTTGAGGCTTGTCACCAGAGAAAGGAGGAGAAATGTATCATGAAGCTATAAAGAATTTTCTGATGATGTACAATGCGTGACACAATGTCTGCAAAATGTATATAGCTACTGCGCTAAAAGCATTTTCCCACCAAAAACCAATGTACACCAAAGTAGCTGCAGCATTTTTTACATTTCAGGCTGGGAGTAGACAGACCTACATTGATTTTCATTGGTTTTCGGCTAGAAATACAAATATTTTGAGTTGGTGACAGCTTAGATAATAGATAAACAAACTCAAAGTGTGGAGATTGCAATCTCTATTTTTCCATAGACTGTGTTCAAGCTAAGGAAACATTCAAAATGTATTTTGAAATTTGGGTGAACTATCCCTTTAAATAAATTATTATCTGCGTTGAATCTTGATTGGTCTAAATTCGTTCAGTCATACTGTGTGTAGTGTAAACACAAATGTCACTTGACAGTTGTGCAATTGACCTTTTATGAACATGTTCCTAAACTTTAATGTTTGATGGTATATTTGTTACAGGAAACAAACCTGACAAAGGAAGGTAGAGAATGCAGGATCTCATAAACAGTCCCACAAACGTTCCGACTGTATGCCAGCTATGTGGTAGTAGTGGGGTTTTGCCCCACCTCAGGACAATGTGGTGGCGTTCATTAGTCACCAAATGGAAGAAAGTGTAAAATAGACAAGGACTGCCTGGATTTGCAATGTCTGTGTTCCACTGCAAATCAAATTTGATCAAATCTCACTTGTCACATGCGCCGAATACAACAGGTGTAGACCTTGAAGTGAAATGCTTACTTACAAGCCCTTGCAGTTTTTAGAAAAATAAGTGTTAAGTAAAAAATAATCATTAATTAAAGAGGAGCAGTAAAATAACAGTAGCGAGGCTATATACAGGGGGTACCGGTACAGAGTCAATGTGGAAACTATATACAGGGGGCACCGATACAGAGTCAATGTGGAGGCTATATACAGGGGGTACCGATACAGAGTCAATGTGGAGACTATATACAGGGGTACCGGTACAGAGTCAATGTGGAGACTATATACAGGGGGTACCGATACAGAGTCAATGTGGAGACTATATACAGGGGGTACCGATACAGAGTCAATGTGGAGACTATATACAGGGGGTACCGGTACAGAGTCAATGTGGAAACTATATACAGGGGGCACCGATACAGAGTCAATGTGGAGGCTATATACAGGGGGTACCGATACAGAGTCAATGTGGAGACTATATACAGGGGGTACCGGTACAGAGTCAATGTGGAGGCTATATACAGGGGGTACCGGTACAGAGTCAATGTGGAGGCTATATACAGGGGGTACCGGTACAGAGTCAATGTGGAGGCTATATACAGGGGGTACCGGTACAGAGTCAATGTGGAGGCTATATACAGGGGGTACCGATACAGAGTCAATGTGGAGACTATATACAGGGGGTACCGATACAGAGTCAATGTGGAGACTATATACAGGGGGTACCGATACAGAGTCAATGTGGAGACCATATACAGGGGGTACCGATACAGAGTCAATGTGGAGGCTATATACAGGGGGTACCGATACAGAGTCAATGTGGATACTATATACAGGGGGTACCGATACAGAGTCAATGTGGAGACTATATACAGGGGGTACCGATACAGAGTCAATGTGGAGGCTATATACAGGGGTACCGGTACAGAGTCAATGTGGAGACTATATACAGGGGGTACCGATACAGAGTCAATGTGGAGGCTATAAACAGGGGGTACTGATACAGAGTCAATGTGGAGACTATATACAGGGGGTACTGATACAGAGTCAATGTGGAGGCTATATACAGGGGGTACCGATACAGAGTCAATGTGGAGACTATATACAGGGGGTACCGATACAGAGTCAATGTGGAGACTATATACAGGGGGTACCGGTACAGAGTCAATGTGTGGGGGCACTGGTTAGTCGAGGAAATTGAGGTGACATGTACATGTAGGTAGAGTTAAAATGACCATGCGTAGATAATAAACAAAGAGTTGCAGCAGCGTAAAAGAGGGGCCTGGGCAGATGGCCATTTGATTAGCTGTTCAGGAGTCTTATGGCTTGGGGGTAGAAGCTGTTAAGAAGCCTTTTGGACCTAGACTTGGTGCTCCAGTACCGCTTGCCATGTGGTAGTAGAGAAAACAGTCTATGACTAAGGTGGATGGAGTCTTTGACCATTTTTAGGGCCTTCCTCTGACACCGCCTGGTATAGAGGTACTGGCAGGAAGCTTAGCCCCAGTTAAGTACTGGGCCATATGCACTACCCTCTGTAGTGCCTTGCAGTCGGAGGCCGAGCAGTTGCCATTCTAGGCAGTGATGCTCTCGATGGTGCAGCTGTAGAACTTTTTGAGGATCTGATGACCCATGACAAATCTTTTCAGTCTCCTGAGGGGGAATAGGTTTTGTCGTGCTCTCTTCACGACTGTCTTAGTGTGTTTGGACCATGATAGTGTGTTGGTGATGTGGACAACAAGGAACTTGAAGCTCTCAACCTGCTCCACTACAGCCTTGTCGATGAGAATGGGGGCATGCTCGGTCCTCCTTTTCCTGTAATCCATAATGATCTCCTTTGTCTTGATCATGTTGAGGGAGAGGTTGTTATCCAGGCACCTCACGGCCAGGTCTCTGACCTCCTCCCTATATGCTGTCTCATCGTTGTCGGTGATCAGGCCTACCACTGCTGTGTCGTCTGCAAACTTAATGATGGTGTTGGAGTCGTGCCTGGCCATGCAGTCATGGGTGAACAGGGAGTACAGGAGGGGACTGAGCATGCACCCCTGAGAGGCCCTGTGTTGAGGATCAGGGTAGCAGATGTATTGTTACCTACCATCACCACATGGGGGTGGCCCATCGGGAAGTCCAGTATCCAGTTGCAGAGGTAGGTGTTTAGTCCCAGGGTCCTTAGCTTAGTGATGAATGCTGACCTGTAGTCAGTGAATAGCATTCTCACGTAGCTGGGAAAGGGCAGTGTGGTGTGCATTAGAGATTACATCATCTGTGGATCTATTGGGGTTGTATGCAAATTGGAGTGGGTCTAGGGTTTCTGGGATAATGGTGTTGATGTGAGCCATGACCAGCCTTTCAAAGCACTTCATGGCTACAGACGTTAGTGCTACGGGTCGGTAGTAATTTAAGCAGGTTACCTTAGTGTTCTTGGGCACAGGGACTATGGTGGTCTGCTTAAAACATGTTGGTATTACAGACTCAATCAGGGACATGTTGAGAATGTCAGTGAAGACACCTGCCAGTTGGTCAGCGCATGCTCGGAGTACATGTCCTGGTAATCCGTCTGGCCCTGCGGCCTTGTGAATGTTGACCTGTTTAAAGGTCTTACTCACATCGGCTAGGGTGAGCGTGGTCACACAGTCATCCGGAACAGCTGATGCTCTCATGCATGCTTCAGTGTTGCTTGCCTCGAAGCGAGCATAGAAGTAATTTAGCTCGTCTGATAGGCTTGTGTCATTGGGCAGTTTGTGGCTTTGCTTCCCTTTGTCGTCTGTAATAGTTTGCAAGCCCTGCCGTATCCGACGAGCGTCGGAGCCGGTGTAGAACGATTCAGTCTGAGTCCTGTATTGACGCTTTGCCTGTTTGATGGTTCGTCGGAGGGCATAGTGGGATTTCTTATAAGCGCCCGGGTTAGAGTCCCGCTCCTTGAAAGCGGCAGCTGTACTCTTTAGCTCAGTGTGGATGTTACCTGTAATCCATGGCTTCTGGTTGGGGTATGTACGTACAGTCACTGTGGGGACGACATCGTCGATGCACTTATTGATGAAGCCAGTGGCTGATGTGGTGTAATCCTCAATGCCCTCAGAAGTATCCCGGAACATATTCCAGTCTGTGCTAGCAAAACCTTCCTTCCTGTAGCTTAGCATCTGCTTCATCTGACCACTACTTCAACTGACCACTTTTGCTTGTAAGCAGGAATCAGGAGGATAGTAATACCCAACCGTTATTAATACCCAACCGTAGTGAGAAAGGTAATTGTGAGGTATTTCACAGGTTTTACAAATGTCCAGGGCTTGGTTTCTCAAAAGCAGTTTAAGGGTAAATTCGTCATTAGAACCATAGGATCCGATATGGCTCTAAAATGAGCGTAGCCTTAAGATGCTTTTTCTTGAGTTTGTACTTCAGACTAGAAAAGCCTTTGTCATTTGAGGGTTGTTGTTAGTAATTGTCTGAGGGTACAGTTTTACAGTTACTCTTTAAATCAAATCTGACAATATAATGGTAAACATCAAAATTACATCTATAGAAAAGTTAGCGGTCATACGCACATCCTTAATTAGGTGCTGGTGAAAAATAGGGTTAGGGTTGTAGAGAATCGAAGGACCATGAATGTAATAAGAAACCTTAGGTGCTGGCTAAAGGCTGGTAGCAACCACTACAGAATGTCTGCTCAGAAGAAGGATGAGGCGGTTGTCCAGATTACGGGGAGTTTAATGGAAGAAGACGTCCACATTCACACATCACACACACATCTGACCACTCACGGTTCAGATAACTGAGAGTCATGCCCAGTGAG
The DNA here is from genome assembly GCF_013265735.2 of Oncorhynchus mykiss. Taxonomy (NCBI): domain Eukaryota; kingdom Metazoa; phylum Chordata; class Actinopteri; order Salmoniformes; family Salmonidae; genus Oncorhynchus; species Oncorhynchus mykiss. The sequence continues at coordinate 10,186,986 of NC_048569.1, read as the reverse complement.
AACTGACATTAACTATGGTTCAGAAAAGAAAGAAGAGAAAGAAAACTATAGCACTGCTATATTATGAATGACATGGCTGTATAAACTAGCACAGGTAAGTATATAACAGCAAGGGCTATATACTACAGCAGGTATGTAAAAGGCCTAGTCACATGGTATCATGTTTCAGGTAAGACCCAAAAGCAGACTGTTTTGAAGTAACAATGCATATTACAGCAACAGGGGCAGGCAAATGACAGGTCAAGGCAGGCAGGGGTCGATAATCCAGAGTAGTGGGGCAAAGGTACAAGACGACAGGCAGACTCAGGTCAGACAGAGGTTGGTAATCCAGAGTAGTGGGGCAAAGGTACAGGACGTCAGGCAGGCAGGCTCCGGGTCAGGGTGGGCAGAAAAGGTCAGAACTGAGAAAAACAGGAAGAATCAATAGACAGGAACAGAGGGAAAAGCGCTGGTAGGCTTGACAAAACAAAACCAACTGGCAACAGACAAACAGAGAACACAGGTATAAGTACTCAGGGGATAATGGAGATAATGGGTGACAGCTGGAGGGGGATGGAGACAAGGACAGGCGAAACAGATCAGGGCGTGACACATGGCAATAGACTGAACAGCCTACTGGACTTCTAAACCTGAAACTCTGGCAAATGTGCTCAAATAAACATTACAGTAATGTTAAAATGTATACATAATATAATTACAATGAGTATGAGTGATATATATATATATACATATATATATATAGAGAGAGAGAGAGAGAGAATAGAAAACAGCCTAGCACCATAAATGAGCAATGCTTAGAATATGGTAATCGCTAACAGTCATTCTAAAATGCTCATGCATTCCAATGCAAAATGCTAACGGTACTGCTAACGCTAGTCGGAGCGCGAGCTAGCTAACAAGCTATAAAATAAGCCACAAAACTTAGCTCCACTTAACATGACAGAGATCTCAAAGCACTTACGTTTAGATGCACGCACAATTAAACATGAGACATACAGGGATTCAGTCCACAGGAGGAAAAGTTCAGCAGGAGGGAAAACTGTGGAAGTGTCATGCCCTGACCTTAGAGAGCCTTTTTATGTATCTATTTGGTTTGGTCAGGGTGTTATTTGGGGTGGGCATTCTATGTTTTGTTTTCTATGATTTAGTGTTTCTATGTTTTGGCCGGGTATGGTTCTCAGTCAGGGACAGCTGTCTAAATCAAATCAAATCAAATCAAATGTATTTATATAACCCTTAGTACATCAGCTGATATCTCAAAGTGCTCTACAGAAACCCAGCCTAAAACCCCAAACAGCAAGCAATGCAGGTGTAGAAGCACGGTGGCTAGGAAAAACTCTATAGAAAGGCCAAAACCTAGGAAGAAACCTAGAGAGGAACCAGGCTATGTGGGGTGGCCAGTCCTCTTCTGGCTGTGCCGGGTGGAGATTATAACAGAACATGGCCAAGATGTTCAAATGTTCATAAATGACCAGCATGGTCAAATAATAATAATCACAGGCAGAACAGTTGAAACTGGAGCAGCAGCACGGCCAGGTGGACTGGGGACAGCAAGGAGTCATCATGTCAGGTAGTCCTGAGGCATGGTCTGAGGGCTCAGGTCCTCCGAGAGAGAGAAAGAAAGAGAGAAGGAGAGAATTAGAGAGAGCATACTTAAATTCACACAGGACACCGGATAGGACAGGAGAAGTACTCCAGATATAACAAACTGACCCTAGCCCCCCGACACATAAACTACTGCAGCATAAATACTGGAGGCTGAGACAGGAGGGGTCAGGAGACACTGTGGCCCCATCTGATGATGGGACAGGGCCAAACAGGAAGGATATAACCCCACCCACTTTGCCAAAGCACAGCCTCCACACCACTAGAGGTATATCTTCAACCACCAACTTACCATCCTGAGACAAGGCCAAGTATAGCCCACAAAGATCTCCGCCACTTCACAACCCAAGGGGGGGGGGGGGGGGGCGCCAACTCAGACAGGAAGATCACATCAGTGACTCAACCCACTCAAGTGACGCACCCCTCCTAGGGACGGTATGAAAGAGCCCTAGTAAGCCAGTGACTCAGCCCCTGTAATAGGGTTAGAGACAGAGAATCCCAGTGGAAAGAGGGGAACCGACCAGGCAGTTGTCTCTGATCGGGAACCATAATTAGGTAGCCCTTTTTCCCTCCTTTCGTTGTGGGTAGTTAACTTTGTTTGTGGCACTAATACCCTGTAAGCGTCACGGTTGTTTTTTTGTTTGTTGTTTTGTTGCCGACATTTTGAAATAAAAAGGAAAATGTACGCTCACCATGCTGCACCTTGGTCTTCTTTCAGCAACGGCCGTGACAGAACTACCCACCACCAAAGGACCAAGCAGCGTGGTAAAGAGGACTCCTGGACATGGGAGGAGATCCTGGACGGAAAGGGACCCTGTACGCAGTCCGGGGAGTATCGCCGTCCGAGGGAGGAGATGGTGGCAGCTAAGGCGGAGGGGCGGCGATATGAGGAGGCAAGTCAGCGAAGCAGGCACGAGAGGCAGCCCCGCAAAAAATTTTTTTTTGGGGGGGGCACACAGGGAGATTGGCATAGTCGGAGGTTAGACCTGAGCCAACTCCCTGTGCTTACCGTGGGGAGCATGTGACGGGTCAGGCACTGTGTTATGGGGTGATGCGCACGGTGTCTCGAGTGAGCATTCACAGGCCGGTGTGCTCTGTGCCAACATCCCGCATTTGCCGGGTGGAAGTGGGCATCCAGCCAGAACAGGTTGTGCCAGCTCTGCGCTCGAAACTGCCAGTGAGCCTTCACGGCCCAGTGTATCCGATGCCCGCCCCACGCACCAGTTCTCCTGTGTGTCTCTCCAGCCCGGTGAGTCCTGTGCCTGCGTCCAGGTAGAAGCCTCCAGTGATGATCCATGGCACGAAGCCTCCAGTGATGATCCATGGCAAGAAGCCTCCAGTGATGATCCATGGCACTAAGCCTCCAGTGATGATCCATGGCACGAAGCCTCCAGTGATGATCCATGGCACGAAGCCTCCAGTGATGATCCATGGCACGAAGCCTCCAGTGATGATCCATGGCACGAAGCCTCCAGTGATGATCCATGGCAAGAAGCCTCCAGTGATGATCCATGGCAAGAAGCCTCCAGTGATGATCCATGGCAAGAAGCCTCCGGTGATGATCCAGGGCACGAAGCCTCCAGTGAGGTGTCATGGCACGAAGCCTCCAACGACGGCCTCCAGTCTGGAGCCTCCAGTGACGGCCTCCAGTCCGGAGCCTCCAGCGAGGGTGCCCAGTCCGGGGCCAGCAGCGAGGGTGCCCCATCCGGGGCCCGCAACGAGGGTGCCCAGTCCGGGGCCTGCAACGAGGGTCCCCGCACCAGAGGTGCCACCAAAGTGCGGTGAGCCAGTGGTGGAGCGGGGTCTGCGTCCCGCACCTGAGCCGCCACTGAGGATAGATGCCCACCCAGACCCTCCCCTATAGGTTCAGGTTTTGCGGCCGGAGTGCGCACCTTTGGGGGAGGGGGGGGGTTACTGTCACGCCTTGACCTTAGAGAGCCTTTTTATGTCTCTATTTGGTTTGGTCAGGGTGTGATATGGGGTGGGCATTCTATGTTTTTTTCCCCAAGATTTTGTCTTTCTATGTTTTGGCTGGGTATGGTTCTCAATAAGGGACAGCTGTCTATCATTGTCTCTGATTGGGAACCATACTTAGGTAGCCCATTTTCCCTCCTTTCGTGGTGGGTAGTTAACTTTGTTTGTGGCACTAATGCCCTGTAAGCTTCACTGTTGTTTTTTGTTGTTTTGTTGACGACATTTTGAAGTAAAAAGGAAAATGTACGCTCACCACGCTGCACCTTGGTCTTCTTCCAGCAGCGGCCGTGACAGGAAGTACTCATCAGGATGGGGAAAGCACGTTTCTGACCACAGAGTGTGCTTTGAAATCAACAACAAAGGGCAGCAAGGGTAGACAGTCACTGAGAGGAATGACGTGAATACATGTGGTCATCCAGATAGGAAGAAATGTAGAACAGAAGGCCTGTCTTTTGGTTTACCTGGCCGCCCCGTCACAAAAGGTGCTTGAGGTCACCAGATTAAGGCGAATGATACTGTGGAGGCCAGTGCAGGCTGTGAAGCAGCACTGGATGAGAGGAGCCAACAAGATGCGGTGGTGGATCCGGTGACGGCTGCCCCCTCTGCCTAGGAACAGGCAACAGTAGTACCTCAATGGTGAAGGCTTTTAAGACCCCCAGGGGAGGAGCAGGAGTCCTATTGACCCCTGGCAAGGTGTCAGCTGAAGACACCCGGACTGAAGACTGCAGAGCCACAGCGGCAGATATCATTACAGTGACCTAAACATCGATATTACGAAATTCATTATTATGTTTCTCATAAACATATAAGTTAAATTGTCATGTTTATTTAGTATGTTCACTGTATAAAGTTCTTAAGAAGTTGAAGCACCTGTTGAATAAATTAAAATAAAGGTAAATGAACACAAATGCATCAAGGTAACCTGCCTAAATTAATATCGCCCCGTAGCACTCACATCATTAATTCTAAGGTATTAACATGGTCCACACAGTTGTGAAAAAGGCATGACAACGCCTAGACTGTTCTCTCTGCTACCACACAGCAAGCGGTACAAGTGCACCAGGTCTGGAACCAACAGGACCCTGAAAAGATACACCCCAAGCCATAAGACTGCTACCGCTTACACATAGACTGGTACCCACACACATAACATGCTCACACACACACACACACACACACACACACACACACACACACACACACACACACACACACACACACACACACACACACTCACCACATACACTGCTGCCACAGCTCAGTCTATTGTCTATCCTGTTGCCTAGTCACTTTACCCCTACCTACATGTAGATAGCTACCTCAATGACCTCGTACCCCTGCACATCGACACAGTACCGGTACTCCCTGTATATAGCCATGTTACTTTTACTCGTTATTGTTATTCATTATTTATTGTGTATTTATTCCTCATGTGACTATTTATATTTTATATGTTTTCTCTTTAACTCTGCATTGCTGGAAAAGGACCCGTCAGTAAGCATTTCATTGTTAGTCAACACCTGTTGTTTACAAAGCATGTGACAAATAACGTTTCATTTGATTCTACCCTGTCAATGATCAAACGATGACACCTTTGTAAGCCTCAATGACCAAAGCAACCCTGGTATAAATTACCATGAGTGAGGAGGTGTGTGGGCATGTTTCATGTGTTCAGGCCCACGTGAGCAGGACGTGTAGAAGCTACAGGAAGTCTGAGTGGCTATGAATAGCGCTTGGTGATGGATTGAATCCACATTGACAGGAAATTGTTTTCTCCCCAGGGCTCAAAGATCCACTCTGCTCTCTGTTTTTTTAGAAAGAAAATAACCTGCTTGCCCAACTACCGGTTTCTGGGAAAACAAACTTTTTTTTTGCTGAGTTTGCACGCTCAAAATCACAGTCTGAAATGGTCCATATTCAAGAGTTTCTGATTGTTATATCAAGATAGCTCGGCATTGACTTTCATGTTTGTGGAGATAATGTTTTGGGGGGGAATTTTATACAGAATTTTATACAACAGAACACTGAATAAGGAGTACTCATCTATGTGATGTATTTGACACCAATCGCTGAATACCATGCACTACAGGTCATAATAGCACATACTATTCATACATAAAATCATTTGGTGTAACCTACATGTAATGTACTCTGAATCAAGAAGAACAATCCCTTTATATCAAGAGGAAAACCATATCAACAGTTTCATTTGAGGGCTGATATTTTCAACAATGTACATGACATGAATACAGTGTAGGGAAAAATACTGTATTTCCAAATAAGAATGTACTTCACATGATGTTGGTCTGTGTTGAAGCCTTCAAGCCCAATAGTTATTTGCTGTTAGGATCTTAAACTCAATTGTGCCATTATATAACTTGAATAACAAAAGATAGATTCAGGGGGACATGCAATTTGCAGGTTCACAAAGCTGACACTCTGCCCAGACCAACGGTTGCCCTAGAAAAAGAGGAACACACTGAACTGGTTGGTCATGGCCAGAGATGTCCCTAGTGCTTTGGGACAATCTCTGCAGTTTATACTGATAAGTAAATATCAGAACAGAATACTAATGTATTCAAAAGACAAGTAATTATTTTACTAGTTATACGTTCTGTTTTTTTTTTCATTTATGTAGGCCTTACCATATAACAACAATAAGAATCCTATCCATCTTTATTCAAAGTATTTATGTATTCAATGTAGACTTATGTTTGTTTTGAAATTTCCAGTTAGTAGGCCTAATTTCCCATCCGTTTACAACCTTTACAAGCACGTGTTCATTAAGTGTTTCTTGTTTTCTATTGGTTGAGATTATTGGTGGCCAATAGACATGTGTTGTTACTGCGCCAAATAGCTAATTTTAAATAGAGCTGTGTTGTTTAAACAGGCAGCACAATTCTGATATTTTGCCTAATTTTTGCAATTAGTGCAAAAACGCTCAGAATTGAGTTGCCTGTGTAAATGCAGCATTCTTGTGTCAGTTTTGTGTTGTGTTTCATGTATTTTAACCTGAGTGTTCCCTGGGTGTGTTTTCAGCTACCAATGGTTTGTAGTTATGTATGGTTTAACTTTCTCTGCAGTTTTTTTAAATACATCTAAAATAAAACTAATAACTTTATTCCGATTCATAATTTTAAGCGTTTTGAGGTGGTATCACATGCTGCCTGTAACAGGAGTCACGTATCATTTATTGTCAATCTAATTTTGAGAGATTTGGAACTTGCGTAAAGTTGCGCAAAATACGCCAACTGAAGCGCCTTTTACGGTCGAATGTAAACACCACGGTTCTCTCGCTCCTCCCTCCCGACCATCCCCCAATGCCCTCCACTCCCTCTTCATAGAACCTAATAAGTGATAAACTCCGGGACTGAAAATGGCGACGGCGGGGAGCCGGACCTCGTCGTCGGGAATATACGAGTCGAATAACAGCACAAACGTTGAAAGCTGTCTTCAAGGAAATTCAAGCACCCCTAGTCTTCCAAGCAGTCACGGTAAGGCGAAGAGTAGTACAGGGGAAAACTCACAATGGAGACGTAAAGATCTACGCAAAGTCCGAAGTGTGGATCTGGATAAACCTGAGTCGCTGCTCCTATCTCCTGAGACTGGGACGGCTCCGATATCCGCGCAGCTTCACTTCTTGTCCATTTCCTCGCCTGGTGCGGTCCAGGCTACTTTATTACAGAAAACACCCCACATTCAGCAGAGCAACTCACTAACTGATCACCCTCTCTCGGATAAAACGACTAATAGTTTGTCTACAGCCGCTCAGGAATTGTTGAAAACTTCTTTCAAAAACAGCAGCGACCATCTCAGTCCGGATAATGGTGCAACCGTAACTTCAATAGAAGTTAATACTACACAAAATAGGTAAGCTGTACATACAAGATTGACTCTCACTGCATGGATTGTTTGATAATCGTTATACTTTTTATATTGTTGGTTGGATTCTGTCAGTTGCAGAGTTCTATATTAATTTGTGAGATTTTCGAATCTTGGCGCACGTTTCTATCAGTTTTTGAAACTTGCAATAGCGATTTATGAAATGCAAGTGCGTGTTTACTGTAAGCATTGTTTTTATGACAATAAAACGTTTTTATTGGTTTATAAATAATTAATTAATAATGGTTCTGGGTCTTTTATGTAGGCTTTTTCAAAAGCATATGTCAAAATATCAAAGACAAGAGAATTCAAGGTCGGTAATTGTCCAACTTGTATCAAATTGTAATTGTCACATGCTCCGAATACAACAGGTGTAGTAGACCTTACCGTGAAATGCTTACTTACAAGCTCTCATGTAGAAGGACCATTTGTGTAGGCTATGTGTATTTTGGAAGTAGAGGCTAAAGTGTCTATTTACAGATGTGCCACGGTCAGCAGCACTAGGTTGCACTACCAATAGGTTTTCTGAGAGTAAGACATTTCAATGTCATCACGGTACACAGAAAAACATAGCTAATGTTTTAACGGAATTGTTTATTATTAAAAAGTTAATTGTGAAATAAATTCTGTGTGACAACCTTTACAGTAGGTCAAGTGCTTTAAGCAGGTATCCCGTTCTGCTGTTTTTCCATTTATAGAACATCCTTTATGCAGTTCTTCAATTCAAATGAATTTGTCCTGTGTACTGTGATCACACACAGTTCTGTGACGGTTGCTATTAAAAATCAGCCAACTTCTATACATTTCCTTTTGTGAGTAGTGTTTAACAATCAACATCTTAGTGTCCATTATTTTTATTTAACCTTTATTTAACTAGGCAAGTCAGTTAAGAACAAATTTTTATTTACAATGACGGTCTACCGGGAAACAGTGGGTTAACTGCCTTGTTCAGGGGCAGAACGACAGATTTTTACCTTGTCAGCTCAGGGATTCGATCCACCAACCTTCTAACCGCTAGGCTACCTGGTTCATGGTGGGGTGGGTATTCTCCTAAACTAACATGGAATTGTTTTAAGATGGTCATACCATGGATCATTTAGCTATTTGATTTATAATTTTAGGACCCCTGTAAGTGTCAAACAAAATATTTAAAATGCTTTTGATAAAATATTGAATTTGGCCTTTATTGCTATAGCCCATAGAAATGAATTGAATAAAACATTCATAAATGGCAAAACAAGACACTCCTAAGGATTTGAAGTGTCTAGGAGATATAAGAAAGCTCAGCAAATACTTTTGTTTTTTGGACACTCATTTTTACCACCATCGTGTTCGTGAGAGTCTTCCCTTTCCATAGTGGAGTCATGTTAGTTTGGACGCTACAGACAGAAGATCACATATTGGCGGTACCAACTTCAGACAAGTCCTGTGGGGGTTGTACAGCAGAATGGAGGACACCATTGTGGTGGTCATAGTTAGTAGGCCAAACCATTCAGATGTTAGACATTTTTCGTGATGTCCCCTGGTCTGACAAACAGCGCTGTTAAAACTAGCAGATTTTGATGGAGATTTTTGTATTATGTTAAATTGATTGCTGCACGGGTGCGTCAATAGACTCTTAAGGGTTAATGAGTGACATAGGCGTATTAACAGGCAGCCCAATTCTGATATTTTCAGATCTTTTCACATCAGCTCTTTCTCAGAGCTGAACTGATTGGTCAAAAGACCTATTAGTGAAAAAAATATATCAGACTTGGGCTTCCTTTCTCAACACAGCCATATAACGCAAAGATCAGCCCGGGATGAATGACAGCTTTTTAGAAAGGAAAGATTGTGAGATGACAATTTGTTGCAACATGAGACATTGGCTTTTGGAACGGTACAGATAATGAAAGATGAATAGGACGTTGAAAGCTAAAGAAATGGATGGAAAGAGAGCTGGATCCCATTGTGGTGTTTCTTGTCCGGGATAATGGGCTAAGGCAAACCATCAGTATCCCCTCACCGCACAAAGGTAAAATTCCAACAAACTCAACTCCACTGTTGGACCTCAGAGGCCCAAGCCCTTTTCTGCACACAATAGTTTCCCGGTTGAACTTTAGTCCTCTCTCTACTGATCCTTGGGCCAATGAAATATAGAGACAATAATGAATGTTAAGTATATATTATACCCTTTTTTTTTCATTTAGTAGAGCAAGACATCAGAAGCCAAACCCATAATTGGCATGTTTTATTTAGTGAGGCATCATTGTGTCAATAGCTTGCAGGAACTTGCACTACAGAAAGCATAGCAGTAAACACAATCCCATATCAGATATTTTATTACACTTCAAAGCTGAAGAAGTTGAGGGAAATATCTTAGTCATGGGTTTGTCAGAGTTTGCATAGATATGCACTACATGACCAAAAGTGTGTGGACATCTGCTCATCGAACATCTCATTACGAAATCATGGGCATTAAAATGGAGTTGGTTCCCCATTGCTGTTATAACAGCCTCCACTCCTCTGGGAAGGCGTTCCACTAGATGTTGGAACATTGCTGTGGGGACTTGCTTCCTTTCAGCCACAAGAGCATTTGTGAGTTTGGGCACTGATGTTGGGTGATTAGGCCTGGCTCACAGTCAGCGTTCCAATTCATCCCAAAGGTGTTCGATGGGCTCTGTGCAGGACAGTCAAGTTCTTCCACACCGATCTCGACAAACCATTTCTGTATGGACCTCGCTTTGTGCACAGGAGCATTGTCATGCTGAAACAGGAAAGGGAGTTCCCCAAACTGTTGCCATAAAGTTGGAAGCACAGAATCGCCTAGAATGTCATTGTATGCGGTAGCGTTCACATTTCCCTCCACTGGAACTAAGGGGCCTGGCCCGAACAATGGAAAAACAGCCTCAGACCAATATTCATCATCCACCAAACTTTACACTTGGCACAATGCATTGCGGAAAGTAGCGTTCTCTTGGCATCTGCCAAACCCAGATTAGTCTGTCAAACTCGGCAATGGAAACCAATTTCATGAAGCTCCTGACAAACAGTTCTTGTGCTGACGTTGCTTCCAGAGGCAGTTTGGAACTCGGTAGTGAGTGTTGCAACTGGCATCCCGTTCTGTGAGCTTGTGTGGCCTACTGCTTCGCGGCTGAGCCGTTGTTGCTCCTAGACCCTTCCACTTCACAATAACAGCGCTTACAGTTTACCGAGGCAGCTCTAGCAGGGCAGAAATTTGACTAACTGACTTGCTGGAAAGGTGCCATCCTATGACGGTGACACGTTGAAAGTCACTGAGCTCTTCAGTAAGGCCATTATACTGCCAGTGTTTGTCGATAGAGATTGCATAGATGTGTGCTCGAATTGTATACACCTGTCAGCAACGGGTGTGGCTGAATCCACTAATTTGAAGGGGTGTTCACATGCTTTTGTGTATATAGTGTAGTTTCAATATTAGACATAATTAGGCTAATGCTCAGGCAAATGCCTTCAGGCTTCCACATCCTATTGAAATGCTCTAGCTGGACATGTGTGCTTTCAAGGACAGCTGGTGTGTTGTACTCCACCCCAGCACTCACATATTGTAGAATCTACATCGTGATTTTGAGTCAGATAAAGCGAAACGCCTCGGTTTGCGTCTGCAAACTGAATCACTCACTGACATGTTGCCTCAGGTATATCAAAGAGTGTCGTGGAGTTTTGTGGAGATATTTGTAGCTGTTTTGTCCTCCCTGAACAACCCTTGCTGGTAGAAGATGAGCCATCCGACAGGTGTTGCCGACGTTTCAAAAAGCAGGTGTGTTAAGTCAGAACCTCGTTGACTACTCGTAAACTACAGTTGTCTTACTGATGAGAGATCAAAAGAGAATTTAGTCAAACGTCTCTTTCTCCTCTGGCTGACACAGTTTCTTAGGATGTAAATAATTCAAAGGCTTGGATTGCTTCTTCCCTTGCTGTCTACAGTGACGGTTACACATTAAGGTCAGGTGTTTCTTTGGAGTCTATTCGTATGCTTCACACTAACTACAGGGAAGACTCGATTGGGCACACTGAATGTCTCATGTCTTCGCAAGGTCCCTTATTTAAAGATGCACTATGCAGAAATCGCTCCGCCATTTCCTGGTTGCAAAAATTCTAATAGTTCACTTAATTTCAAGTTTGTGACAGAACCAAGCAATATTTAGTGTAGAGAATCATTGTGCCATCTAAACCACTGTGAAGTATATTTTCCAGAACCAAAACTATTGTTTTCAGCTATTTTAAGCTGGTGTACAAGAAGCAAAAACCAAATTTTAACAACCGAAGCATAGAAATAGTGCACATAGAACATATCTACCGCTTCTTAGACTTGCTTTCAATGAGACTGAATGATCTATAACTCACATTTCTATGTGAGTTTTGGTCGGGTCACCCAAAAAGTTCCATATTGCAGCTTTAATTCATAGAGGTCTAATCAAAGTTAGTATTTGAGGGAGATGATGTAATGGTAGGTACGATACATTATGTGGCCGACCTTTTTTGGAGAAGTTTCATGGCTTCACCATGTATGTTGATTTATTTATCCAGTTGGTGCCCTACATATCCTGTCTACATTTTGAGGTTGAGGTCTAATGGAAGAGAGACTCTATCACTTGCACTGCCTCGGGCCAGAACATCCCCCAACCACGTCCTCAACCGGTCACTCAAACAAGAAAAGCTGCACCTCCATTGGCTTTTCGTCCATATTTTCTCAGCTTGGCCATTTTAAGTTATTGGAGCTCTTGCTTGGCTCTGTGGTATGTTTACAATGAAACTGGACACAATTGACCAGGGCCTTCACCTCAACTGACCAGTTGGCACTTGAAAGGCTGATCGTAGTGGAACCTGACTATTGTGCTTTTTGCTTCTGAAGGACAGAAGTTTCCGTTGGAAAAGAAGAAGCTGGTATGTGGCCAATGGGTGTTCCCTACCCACGGGGTCGCAATTAATTTGTTTGCATTTCCAGCGGATGTGGCAGGAGTTCTGACGTTGTGGTTTACAGTAGACCGACAGTCTGATGCAGGATAAGATATGCCCTCCCCTGGAAAAGTGTATGCCCTACCATCATGTGTCCAAGCACTCTGCGTTGCGTCGTGCGTAAGGACTTAAATATACCACCGCTGTCATCCAGTCAGCATTCAGGGCTCGACTAAAGTAGCCTATATCTTGTACTGTGGTTGTCGTTTTGATTTGTGTTTGTACACCTCGTTTAAACTCCTCATAACCTTGGCTGGTAGCTTGTATTCTTAACTGCACAAACCCCTTGCTATTATCGGCAGTCTCATCAGACCAGAGGTAATTTGTGAAGCACACTTCCTTTGGACTACACCCCTTCCAAAAATCACCAAGTAGACATTTCTGGGGGAAAAAAGACAAAATCCCCTCTGCACATTGCTTAGGATCCATAATTGAGAGTTTCCTGAAGTAATTTCATCTCACATTTTATTTAGCTGATGCTGTTCAGGGCTTAGGTTTCAAACACAGCTTGACTCAATTGTCAAGCTGGTGGCGATGTGGAAGATTTCAAGAAATATTTGGGCTTAAGACATGTTTGTCTTCAGTTGTTTTCAGCCTGGGGGGGGCATCAAGTCATTAACGTCTTGTTATCCTGTCATCGTGATAAAATGAGTCATCGTGGTTCCAACACTGGGATGGTCACTGAACAGCTGGGGGGAGCGGCTGTTTTGGAGTCAGATTAGTAGCTGGTTAACATCTGGATGCCCAATGACTCCATGGGTGAAGTAGAGGCAAAGCCTATGAAGAACAAACCCCATGGCCCTTCAAAGAGTATGACCTCACGTCATCTCAAAGACTGTGGGTGTCAGTGAAGTCATATGGAAAAAGGATACCAGCATGGGTGTGATTTCTAGAAAGAGCTGCAAATGTTCACTTCAGACTGTTAACCTATACAGAATGTCAGGTCAATGCTCATCAACCAAAGTTCTAGATAGGGCTGGGATGGTACCAGTGTTGCGATATGTTATCCATGTCAGAAATGAAAACCCGATGCAGATCCAGCTCTTTGGTCCTTTAAAAACCTGCGGTATATAAAATATTGTGTGTTATAGCTTGGAAAATAAATACATGTGACTCAGGATGACAACACAATGATGTTTGTTTCCAACGTCAGGACTGTTTTCCTAAAGAAGTTGCATCCGCTTCGTGTTTTGTTTCCTTGCCACGATACTAAGGAGTATGGTGATACTGGTGTCGTCCCGGCGCTAGTTCTAGATCTTCCAAAGTCATGAAACGTCGTGGAGAGTGGTCCTATGGATCAGTTTCTTATCGTATGTTGTTAACGTCAGCTCCTTTTGACATTGACCAGACCAGAGGATCTTCTCTGTACTCGCTTACTGTCCAGTGTTCAATGCAGGGTCGGCAAGTAGCGTTTGAGTGTAAAATGAGGCACTTTACTTCTCGGGATAGTATGGAGTCGAGGGGCGCCACCGATCTCCTCCCACCGAATCACATGACTACTGCTGAGTGCTTTGATCTGGTCATCCAGAACTGGTTTGACCGCAGCTCCTATGTCCACTGCCAACTCCACCATCAAGGTATGTTAAAAGGCGCTATGTTTATGTTTTGTGGAGGAGATGGCCGCAGACAGATCGGTTTTCAATGACTCAGCGTAGCTTTCAACATTTTTAGTTTTTACTGAATCATTTTAATCCAAGGATTGGGATTTTCCAGACAGATTTTTTTTGCAGAGAGGATTGGTTTTACTAGTATTTCTTTGACAAATATTCGCATTCAATATATTGCCCTGTTTACACTTCTTCTTCTAGTATCTAGTTGGAAACACGTCTGTTTTTCAGGGTTTGATTCAGAGATGTTCTAACCTCTACATTTTATAGTGATGGACGTGACATTTTTTTAATCACACAAACAACGCAACTTTGAGTCAGACACTGTTATTGAAAAGTAGCTCTGAAAGTAGCTCTCACCGTTATCCATTCCATAAAACTCCTGGCCAAGGTTCAAGACGTGCCTGGGTAAATGCAGAGCAATGGCAATGTTTATAACGAGCATAAGACTGGAGCAGCCCGAAGCATCTGAAATGCACTGTTGCTAGGCAGACCAGGGGCTGGAATGCTCTCAAATTCTATTCTTCACATGGGGGGGGGGGGGGGGGGGGGTCAGAAGCCAGCTTTTGTCCTTCTCCACTCTCCAACTCGTTCTGAAAAAGCCTAATACTATTTGTGATAATTGGTATATGATTTAAGACTGGGGAGCCAATACTACTGTGTTCACTGAAAACACATGTCTCACGCTCGACGTGTGCGGCGCCACAGCGTCATCAGCATGAACGACGATTGCTGGATAATGTTTGACTGTGGTTTTGGAACAGAAGGGATGTTCTTAGAAGCCCATGTTAATGTATCATCTTTTAAATGGATTTGGGGGCAAATGTCTTTCGTTTTTAATGGCTATCTTTTAACCAAGACCTTACCTGATAGCCATTGGGTTTCCGATGGTAATGTTTTGTTGAGAGAGAGAGAGAGAGGGAGAGAGCGGCCTAGTTGTAGGTCTGTTTTCTATGGCCCTGCCCCAGTGGGTTGTGGGTTGGCCCTGGACTCCAGAGGGTTGGAGGCAGAGTTTGACTGTTTTGTCTAACCAGCCTGCCTGGGCCTCTCCACGTTCACCAGAACTGGCTGTTTAAAGCCCGGGGTTAGCTCAACACTCAGAGCTGGAGGCCGCTAACAAAAGGCCCGGATATTTCCATCCCCATTAGGCGTGTGAGCAGGCCTAGGGGTCCCCTCCCAGATTCTGTTTAGTTAGCAGCAGGACGAGGCAAGCTGGAGATTACATGTGAAAAGTAAACACATGGGTCCCTGCCTAATCAGGGCCAGATTACCAGTTAAAACAACGGGTCTCCTGCAGGCCCTCCATATATGCATTCAACACACAGCCAACATACACACAGACATCGATGTGTACACACACACACACTTTCACATGACATGTTCTGAAAACAGACCTCCAAAAATCATATGTCGCTAACACTACACACGACTTCAAAGTTGAAGCAGCAAGTAAGTATACACTGATATGCTATACACTGAACAAAAATATAAACGCAACATGTAAAGTATTGGTCCCATGTTTCATGAGCTGAAATAAAGGTCCCAGAAATTGTCCACACGCACAAAGCTTATTTCGCTTCAATTTTGAGCACAAATTTGTTTACATCCCTGTTAGTGAGCATTTTCTCCTATGCCAAGATAATCCATCCACCTCACAGGTCTGGCATATCAAGAAGCTGATTAAACAGCATGACCAGTACACAGGTGCACCTTGTGCTGGGGACAAAAGGCCACTCTAAAATGTACAGTTTTGTACACACCACACAATGCCACAGATCTCTCAAGTTTTGAGGGAGCGTGCAACTGGCATGGTGACTGCAGGAATGTTCACCAGATTTGTTGCCAGAGAATTTAATGTTAATTCCTCTACCATGAGTAGTCTGTAATAAAGCTTTTTAGGGAAAGCCTCATTCTGATTCGTTAGATCAGGGCCTAATTTATTTATTTCAATAGACTGATTTCCTTCTATGAGCCGTAACTCTGTAAAGTTGTTGAAATTGTTGCATGATGTGTTATATTATTGTTGTGTTCTAGAGGCTTACAGGGGGGAGAAGGGCAGTCTTGAATGCTGATAAAGAATGCATGGCTTGTAGTTTTGGTTTAATATTTTCCAGAAGGTGGGGTCAAGGACAGCTAAATATTGACCAGTGCCTCTGACGATTAGCTGCCAAGCTCCTAACAACATTCTGTTCATGTATTGCTCCACTTCTTTCTTCTGCTGATGTGCTAATGTATAGTGGCAGAGAAACAAACAAGTTGTGCAATCTCTGTTTCTCCCAAAGCAGTTTATATGTCCATGTATGCATTGTATGAGGACCTTGCTTTGAATTTGCTGTGTTAAAATAACGTCCCCTGGCTGGCATGTTCAGCTCGGGCGGCCCTCCCATTTGTTACAGTCAAAGCTGTTTTTGGAAGGGCTTAGAAATGTTTACTTAGCCACGCCTTTCTTCCACCGTGCGTTCATCCGGGCAGCTGCCTTGGCCTCCACACACTCCCCTAGGGTCACTGTTCCACACTTGTTTTCCTTTTTTGTCTTTCTTTGTGCTTTTCAGGTCAAGTTGTTTTTGTTTCAAGCCATGTTTCCTCAAGCAGCTGAAAACGCTGGCTTGTGCCTGGCTGAATGCAGCCGTATTCACATTTTTGCCCTCATCGGAGTATCCCTGCCCTTCGACCACAGAGATGGTAGCACTTTTCTTCAACTATCCACGAGCCAGTTTGAATGAGTCTCGGAAGAGATTACGTCAGTGGAGGCTGCTGAGGGGGAGGACGGAACTGAGCAAATGGACTGGCATTAAACACATGGAAACCATGTGTTTGGCGCATTTGATACCATTCCACAGATTCCGCTTCAGCCATAACCATGTGCCTATTCTCCCCAATTAAGGTGTCACCAACCTCCTGTGGACTACATGTGTTGTCGGAGGCTCTTGTTAGCATCTCGTGCCCCCGTGACGGTCAGGAAGAAAAAAAACGGTCAGGAACCTGTCTGACCCCCCCCCTCCCGTGACGGTCAGGAACCTGTCTGACCCCCCCCCTCCCGTGACGGTCAGGAACCTGTCTGACCCCCCCCCCCTCCCGTGACGGTCAGGAACCTGTCTGACCCCCCCCCTCCCGTGACGGTCAGGAACCTGTCTGACCCCCCCCCCTCCCGTGACGGTCAGGAACCTGTCTGACCCCCTCCCGTGACGGTCAGGAACCTGTCTGACCCCCTCCCGTGACGGTCAGGAACCTGTCTGACCCCCCCCCTCCCGTGACGGTCAGCTCCACAGCTTTCGTACAACATGCTGATCCGACGTCACTGATGTGATTCGTTTGCTCTGTTTTAATGTCTCCAGTCTCAGACTTAAAGTTGTGGCCAAAGCTCACCTTTCCTGGAACTAACTGTCAAAATGCCAACGCTGAAAGCGACGTCCAACAGATATTTTGCAATGATGTTCTTAGTTAGGCACAAGGGCTATTTGATCACCGAATAAAAATACTTCAGCGCCATGTATCTATAAAAGTATGAGCTAAATGTGATTGCAGGAATAGCCAGATGCACTTTCTAGTGTCCTAGACGTCGCCAAAAAACATAATGGATGGAGAGAACTAGGCAGTTCTACTACAGTGCCAACTTTGCATATTTCTTGCGTGCGCTCTCTCTCTCTCTCCTTCACTCCCTACCTGTCAGTGGTGCACGAGGAGAGGCCATGCATGTGATTCTCTGGGCAGATTTGGACTGTAGTCGCTTTCACATGTGACTGGGGAGGGCCCGCAGAAACCCTGTGAATTGCGCTGCTGCTGTTGCCTCTGCTCACAGTGGGGACGGATGAGTTGAGCAAGAGAGAACGTAAGAAAGAGGGATATTTAGAGGGTGGGAGGAGGGGGGGTGCAGACCCCTGCCACCCTTGACCTGAGAGGGGTTCCCATGTGCTTCTAGCTTTTTGTGTTAAGAATTATTACAGTTTTTTTAGGGGAGAGGTGCTTTCATCGTGTACCCACTATCGGCCATGTGTGATTCATGGTGTACCCCCCCCCCCCCCCCCCCGGGTCCGTGTGATTCATGGTGTTACCCCACCGTGGGTCCGTGTGATTCATGGTGTTACCCCACCGTGGGTCCCTGTGATTCATGGTGTACCCCCCCGTGGGTCCGTGTGATTCATGGTGTACCCCCCCCGTGGGTCTGTGTGATTCATGGTATCCCCCCGTGGGTCTGTGTGATTCATGGTGTACCCCCCCGTGGGTCTGTGTGATTCATGGTATCCCCCCGTGGGTCTGTGTGATTCATGGTGTACCCCCCCCGTGGGTCCGTGTGATTCATGGTGTACCCCCCCCCCCCCCCGTGGGTCCGTGTGATTCATAGTGTTACCCCCCCGTGGGTCCGTGTGATTCATGGTATCCCCCCGTGGGTCCGTGTGATTCATGGTGTACCCCCCTGTGGGTCCGTGTGATTCATGGTGTACCCCCCCCAGTGGGGCCGTGTGGTTTAAGGTGTCAGCTTGCATCGCCAGCGAAAGATCCTGCTGTGTACGAAGACAGCGGCTCCAAACATCATCTCTGATGATCTCTGCTCATGACTGCAGCAGCCAGTATCTCAGGCAAAGTCATGGACAGTTCATGAACTATATTCTACAGACACCCATGCTAGCTACACTGCTGTCCATCTCCAGCCTAAGAGTACTCTAACTGTAATATCCTAGGCAACAGGGTCCTAGGCAACAGTGTCCTAGAGCAGTGCTGGGTCTGGAAAGGGCACCACCTTGGTTTAACTTGCTGAGACTGTGATACTACCACACTTGGATGTGAAGATTGTAAACGGTCGA
The DNA here is from genome assembly GCF_013265735.2 of Oncorhynchus mykiss. Classification (NCBI taxonomy): domain Eukaryota; kingdom Metazoa; phylum Chordata; class Actinopteri; order Salmoniformes; family Salmonidae; genus Oncorhynchus; species Oncorhynchus mykiss. Next base: position 10,168,139 of record NC_048569.1, on the reverse strand, counting down.
CGCATGGGCTGTTTTTACGGTATGAGCAATGTGTCATTTTGAGTTGGACTGGAAATGTTCTTCTGTAAACCTGATATAACAGCTGGCCAGATGGTTGGAGAGTTACGGTCAAAGTCGGACCATTAAACACAAAAGTCCAATAAGAAAACGGCAATAAAAAAACTCCTTTTGATATTCGCAGAACACTGCATGTGTTTTTACGAACTTTGTTCCACTTGTGTCTGGTGAAAATATTGATTAACTTGGGTAAATCACCTGTGTCTAAGTTTCCACTCAACTCTATGTTCTGAGACAGCAGAGTGAATATTTAACACCTTCCTTTGCCTACTTCAACTCCAGTGGGAAAGAGCGATACCCAGTCAGTTGTGGGGGGGGGGGGGGGGGGTTGCCTTAAACGACATCCACGTCTTCGGTGCCCGGAGACTCACAGCAGAGGAAGCTATGATGCTTCTCATTAACCCAAGGTTAATTTAAAGACAATTTCACAAACAAAACATAACACCCAAATACATAAATACATTGTTTTTGAACACTTTAGACCAAGGTTGGCCTCCAGTACAGGTTTCTATGGTGGTTGTGTTTTATCTTTGTCTAGAATGTTCCGGAGACCTTGAGATTTGGCATGTTTTAGCATCGGAGAAGTAACATCAGTTGAGAGATCTGATGGTGTCATGGCTCATAGTTGTCAGATGCTTGGGTTTCTGTGTATTCCATGTCATCAGGAGACTCATTGAATGATTTTCCAGGGAATGGCTACTTTTCATAGAACCTCTCTTCGCGGCTGCCGTAGGGATGTGTTCCATACCTGCGTTTGACAAGTGCGTTGGGATTGGCCAAGCCACGGTTGAAAAGGGAGAGCGATATTAAGCTCACCGCTCCTCCTAAAACCAGTGGTCATCCTGCCTCACCACTCCTCCTAAAACCAGTGGTCATCCTGCCTCACCGCTCCTCCTAAAACCAGTGGTCATCCTGCCTCACCGCTCCTCCTAAAACCAGTGGTCATCCTGCCTCACCGCTCCTCCTAAAACCAGTGGTCATCCTGCCTCACCGCTCCTCCTAAAACCAGTGTTCATCCTGCCTCACCGCTCCTCCTAAAACCAGTGGTCATCCTGCCTCACCGCTCCTCCTAAAACCAGTGGTCATCCTGCCTCACCGCTCCTCCTAAAACCAGTGGTCATCCTGCCTCACCGCTCCTCCTAAAACCAGTGGTCATCCTGCCTCACTGCTCCTCCTAAAACCAGTGGTCATCCTGCCTCACCGCTCCTCCTAAAACCAGTGGTCATCCTGCCTCACCGCTCCTCCTAAAACCAGTGGTCATCCTGACTCACCGCTCCTCCTAAAACCAGTGGTCATCCTGCCTCACCGCTCCTCCTAAAACCAGTGGTCATCCTGCCTCACCGCTCCTCCTAAAACCAGTGGTCATCCTGCCTCATGATTCCCCCTTTTCTCCTCCTCCTCCTCCCCGGAGGCCATGCTCCACTTCCAGCATGTTGGCCAGTGGGACATTAATGGAGTGTCTGCTCGTTGGGGCACTGTGCACAATCGCACTGACACGCTGGGGGGGGGGGGAGCTCTGGGGGCGGGGGACACCTCATCCACATCAATTCTCACCAAGCAACCAAGTCTTTTCAGCTCCATGATGATTCAGGCTGCAGAAGTTAAGCTTTTTTTTTCTCCCTGAAAGTTAATTATTTTTATTTTATCATCACTGAAAGTAGTCTGGTTTGGGATGAGGACGTGGTGTGTGTGTGTGAGGCACCAGCAGTACTATTGGTCTGGTTTGTGGCTTGATGAGAGAGCTGAGGGCTCCCGGGAGAGGTTAATGGGGCTTCCCCTGCTCAGAGGGAAGATGGGGAGATGGTGGGGTCCTGACCTCCTCCAAATACCCCCATCACAGTGGGGGCCAAGCGCTCTGAATAACTCTGGGTGGGAGGAATTTCTCTGCATTCCATCTACATTCCATAGCCAAGCAGTGGGCACTGAACTAAACGACACGCACACACATTGTTCACACACATGCACACAACACTCCCACTTGCCATCAGCAACTGCTATAGTGGTATGAAACAAACTGATTGTGTAGCTACTTTTGTGACTTTAAATTGTTTTTCAGACGTGTGTGTGTGTGTATATAGCAGGTGAGAACCATGGCATGTTGCCTCTACTAGCACTAGGCCTAAATTCAGCACTAGGCCTAAATTCAGCACTAGGCCTAAATTCAGCACTAGGCCTAATTCAGCACTAGGCCTAATTCAGCACTAGGCCTAAATTCAGCACTAGGCCTAAATTCAGCACTAGGCCTAAATTCAGCACTAGGCCTAAATTCAGCACTAGGCCTAAATTCAGCACTAGGCCTATATTTAGAAGCTGGCTGCACTAAAACGACGGCTTCAGAAGACCTGCAAAAAAATGTCTCTATTCAGACATGTCCTGTTTTGGAAGGTATCTGGTAAGATTCATTTGAATGAGTAGACTCGAGCAGGATGCCATTAGAGGTCAAGAAAATGTTATGGTAATGCAGGAAGACTGGTTCGAACATGTTTCAACGAGTCTTCCTCCATAGGCCAAAATTCTAATGTGGAGAATGTGAAAACCTAGTGCGTTTATTAGTCAGTCAGCGGCCTACATCCTGTATGTGATCATCACACGTTATTATGAACTAGATAGACATTTCAAAGTCAGGGCATCCCAGCTTTAGTCCAACGTTTGATACATTTCTACTCTTATTTGTTTTAAATAAAAGCTAGAGAACTTCGCTACCAAAATGTTGGCAAACGAACTTAATTGCTATTAAATTGGTAGACCTGCCATTGTTCAAACGTAATTGGGCATGAACTCTCAACTGTGAATTGAACATGTTTTCTTGTCCAGTGACGCGATACTGAAGTTTTCCATCTAGGGATGTTCAATTGCCGTGAACTATTTCCCAGAAATGACCTTATTGGACAGAGGCACACCTCCCAAAAGGGCGCTCTGAATGGTACACCAGAGTCCAGTTTCCTGTGTTGCGTAACATTCGTCATGAACTTTTATCTCTTACATGGTGACCCAGTTATCCTCCAATCAGGAATGGGATTTGGACTTAAACCTCTTCAGGCAAGCAAACCAAACAGCAGGTTGGAGAGGGACAAAGCGAGAGTCTGTGCAGATGTCCTGCCACACAGGTCCCGTGTGACTCAGTTGGGAGAGCATGGCACCAGGGTTGCGGGTTCAATTCCCGGGGGGGGGGGGGGACCAGTATGAAAATGTGCGCACTCATTACTGTAAGTCGCTCTGGAAAAGAGTTTCTGCTAAATGTCTCGAATGTTAAATATAATGTCCAACTGACTCTCTGATCCGACATCATCTTTATGGTTAGGGTCTTCATAGTGGTGGCTGTGTTTGTTTGTTACCTCTTTAGAAATTAAAAATCAACTCATGTGACTACCAATGGTATTTCTACCCAATGACACCACCACTGTCTGTGGTTTAACAAAAAAAAGCTCACAGGCAGAGAAAGCTGATTTCCTTTCTTTGCATCGGGCTGCTATTGAGGCTCTGATATAGTCTTTCCTCTTCCTTTCTGACCAACCCTTTATCTGAATTGACAGGTGGAGGTGGATGGTTTCAAACCGTCAACTTGCGAAATGCATATTTTCTACATCTTGCGAAACATCCCAGGTCGTGCCGTTGTTTTATCCCCCCCCCCCCCCCCCCCCCCCCCCCGCCTGCCCACATGATCTGAAACCGAAATGGGGAACTTCTCCTCTTGGTGGACCAGTTTCCGACCGTCCGGCACATGTGGCGGATATCTGCTCGGAATCTAATTTCTCCTCTCCGACCATAAGCTGCTGGTTTGTTTGCTTGCCTGAGAGGATGTTCACGCCAAAGACGCAGAAACTTCAACACAACTAGTGACGTGTCCCTTCAGCTCAGGTTTATTACAGCGGATGATAATTCTCATGTTCGTCTAGGTCAGGTGGGCCGTTTTTTTGTTTCTGTTGGAATGAATAAGAATGATAGGGCTTCCTTTTCCCCTCCCATTTTTATTTTTAATCAATATGTCAACGAGATTGTTCCCTGGCCCTCTTGTTTCCCTAGAGAAAGTGATGGATACTCCCCTTCCACCCCACACACAGTCCCAGGCAGCTCTAGATGGAGGGGAATGTGTCAGCACTGGGCAAGGCTACCTGATGCTGAAGCTAACAGTCAGTGTAGGGCCGGGGCAATACCAGTATCACCATACTCCTTAGTATCGTGGCAAGGAAACAAAACACGAAGCGGATTTAACTTTAGGAAAACATCCCTAATGTTGGAAACGAGTATAATTGATGTTTTCATCAAAATTCACATAATTTATTTTCTATAGCACACAATATTTAACATTCAGCAGGGTTTATAAAGGACCAAAGAGGGTAGTCTGCTTCATGTTATCATTTTTGCAGTGGAAAAACTATTGCGGTACTGGTATTGTCACAGCCCCAATTCAGTGCAGAAGAATTCCCCCCTCGACGTTTCAGTGGGTACTGTCTCCTCTCCGGCACCATGTTTCTATTGGGAGTACTGCAGCACTTTGTCAAAATAGTTCTTCCATGGTTGGTTCTCTCATAGAGGGAAACATTGGGCAGAATCTTGCTTTGAAACATTTGATTTCTCTGGCTGTTTACAGGCAGCATTGTGACTGCACTTTGAATCCGCATTAATACGACTAAGGGGTTTCAAAGCTGCCAGATTCATCAGGCAAATGGCTTAAATAACATTGATTTGAAAGCGCTCATTTAAAACGTCATTCCCATTTCATTTACACTTAAAATTCCTCCGTCAGGTTGCTTAGTCTCATGACTTGGCAAGTTGTTGTGAGGATTGCCTTTTTCACTTCTGTGTCTGCCATCTAACCGGTTGACTTCTGTTGGTTCCTAATAGTAGAACTATTGTCTCAAATCTCTGGTCAACTTTATTGGTCAACTTTTATTGGTCTGTCGGAGATTTCCCCCGGGATTAGTTGACCATCGGTTGTTCGCTCAGGGGGTCTCTCGGGGGGTCTCTCGGGTCCGTGGAGTTCGATCACCAAACTCATGGTCATGATGCAAGCCGGTTGTAATGAGGTTTCAGTTAAGCTACCCCCTTCCCTCCAAGTCACTGGGGGGCTGAGCCAGAGAGTTACAGAGATATGGCCCTCACAGCATTAGTGATGGTTATTAGTTTCATGTCAGCATTCGATTCCGCTCACTATTTAGAGGTGCTGAATCTCATTGTGTCATTGATTAATTTGGTTACAGAGAGCCGGCTCTTTCCATATGTTAGTCAGAGCAGTTGACCTTTTTGTTTCGTTGGTTAGTCATGTGGATACGTTTCTTTCCCTTTTTAAATGTTACTGTTTATTTTGTCAGGAGAAATTCAACTGCTGCCTTTTTGTATTGCCTGAAAGGTTAGCAATGCTGTGTCTGTTTTTGAAGTTGTTTATGGTTGTTGTTGAGTCTGCTCCGCCTTGTTTTGACCAGAAACACCAGGCTCCGTCTGTCATTATACACTGTTGAGCAGCCCTGGCTCCTCTGTTCCCTCCAGCAGAGGCAGGGATTGTGTGAACCGGTAACCTGAGTTTTTGGGAGCATTGAAGCCCATGAGAAAGGGTGTGTGCCCAGCGAGCTTGGGTGTGTGTGTGTGACGCAGTCTCTGCTTACGTGGAGGTTTGAAATGGACTCCCAGCCTGCCGGCCCTTCCAGGTCCCACCTGCACAGCCCCACAATGCCCTTTTGTTCCCAGCCCACGGCCCTGTGGGATAGCTGTTATTTAAGAGGCGAGGGGACGGCAACACCACTGACTCTTTATTCAGAGGAAAGATGGTAAACTCTATCTGGTTCCATTGTCAGTGGGGACTGAATAGGCGGCCTCGGTCTCTGCAAGTGGGGACTGAATAGGCGGCCTCGGTCTCTGCCAGTGGGGACTGAATAGGCGGCCTCGGTATCTGCCAGTGGGGACTGAATAGGCGGCCTCGGACTCTGCCAGTGGGGACTGAATAGGCGGCCTCGGACTCTGCCAGTGGGGACTGAATAGGCGGCCTCGGACTCTGCCAGTGGGGACTGAATAGGCGGCCTCGGTCTCTGCCAGTGGGGACTGAATAGGCGGTCGCTTCAGTTGTTTTTAACTGATTTTCACACTGTGCTCATTGACACAAGTCAATTTTGGAAGGTTTGAGATCTGTAAAAATGAAGGAGTTGGGCTACATTGACTTCTCTTTTCATTTGCTGGCTTGACAGAACATGGCGTGTAGCTAGGAACTATGGTGCCCAAATTTGTATATTTCTTCCTCTTAGTGAAGCTGAAGGCACTTACGCTATGCTAACGATCACGTATACAGTACAAGGACATTTTGGAGACATGCACTGTGATCATTTTCAAAGAGCATGCCGCAGAACAGCATTGCTATCGGAGTTAATCACAGTTTAAACTTTAAGGAAAATCTAAGGATGTATGTAAAATTTTAAGTTAATTCTCAGAAAATAACTTGTTTTGAGAGTACTCCTAATGAACAACAAGACCTCCCACTAGCCCATAGGAAGCCCACTAGCCCCCCCACTAGCCCATAGGAAGCCCACTAGCCCATAGGAAGCCCACTAGCCCCCCCACTAAGCCCATGGGAAGCCCACTAGCCCATAGGAAGCCCACTAGCCCCCCCACTAGCCCATAGGAAGCCCACTAGCCCCCCCACTAAGCCCATGGGAAGCCCACTAGCCCATAGGAAGCCCACTAGCCCATAGGAAGCCCACTAGCCCCCCCACTAGCCCATAGGAAGCCCACTAGCCCATAGGAAGCCCACTAGCCCCCCCCACTAGCCCATAGGAAGCCCACTAGCCCATAGGAAGCCCACTAGCCCCCCCACTAGCCCATAGGAAGCCCACTAGCCCATAGGAAGCCCACTAGCCCCCCCACTAGCCCATGGGAAGCACACTTGAGCCCCCCTCTGTTTGTAGCCAACACATCATCCACAGAGAAAGTCTAAACACATGGTAGCTAAGCTGACACATTAAGTATTTTGTTATTTATTTTACCAGGTAAGTTGACTGAGAACACATTCTCAGTTACAGCAACGACCTGGGGAATAGTTACAGGGGAGAGGACGAAAGCCAATTGGAAGCTGAGGATGATTTGGTGTCCATGATGGTATGAGGGGCAGTTTGGGAATTTACGATAAGTGCCATGGATCTTTAGTGATCACAGAGAGTCAGGACAGCCGATTGACGTCCCATCTGAAAAACTGCACACAATACAGGGAAATGGTCCCAATCACATTAAGTCATTCCACCAACGATTACAAAGCATCAACCCCACATAAACGTTACCCTGTAATGTTGACTTAAACCCCAGTCTACTTTCTAGTTGCTACATCTTACGCTTCAAATGGCTCTTCAGTTCTCAGAACAGGAAGCCTCCTCTCTTCCTGTTCCCCCAACCAACCCAACCACTTGTTATTGTCGAACTGACAGCGTTCGTTAGCCGCAGCAAGTCGAGCCTCCTATTCAATCGACCAACGGAAAAGGCCTGAAGGGGGTAGAAGCATTGATCACAGCATCAATTAAAAATGGCTGGTTTCCACAGCTGGCCCTGGCCTGCATGTGACTCCCATCGGCTCGCCGGGTGAGTTCTTTTCAGGCCTGTATATAGGGAACAGGGTGCCATTTGGGATGCGGTGAGGTCTGCTAAACAACTATATATCCAGTAGAGGAATCTTTCCTCTCAGAGGTTGATATAATTGTTGTAAGGAGGTCTTTCACCCTCCGACTTTAATCTTCTGACTGACGACCATAAGGGCACAAACACACCAATAGCTTTTGCTGGTCGAGAGTATCTAGCCCCTCCTGAACGTACTTTGCAAACTGAGTGCTCACTGACTTTTTACATGTAGAATCTAGTGAAAAATGTTGACAGTCAGACATCTACAGTGGGTGGTCCCTAAAACACAACACGCTGAATGATCGGCAGGCATGCTAGCTCCACATTCGATGCGACGTGTGCAATTCTTAAGATTAGGTTTTGTAGGCGACTTTTTGAAGTTCAGTTCAGCTCAGCTCCCGGTTGTGTTCGCATGATGTTTAAGCTAGTTGTGGTATTTGAAGATATCTGAAGATATTGATATTGTAGTCTTCAGATCTTTGTAAGTACGAGGTCTTGAATGGTAACCAAAGTTATTTTGTTTGTTCAAGGACTTTGTAGTTCTATGGACTTTATAGTCCTTTTTCACTTTTTCTATGACTCATCAAACTGAGAATATAGCTTTTTATTGAAGTGTAAGATTTGTGAAAATAGTTAATGAACTCTATCCTTTGATAAGAGCAAGCTTCATGCACAGTTGACTGGTGAGCAGCCCCCACCTCCAAGTCCAGCCAATGGAAAAAGACTCCAAGGTTGTTGTAGTGAAGCGATGAATTGACCTGACCACAGCACTCTGAGGTCTGACTAGAGGGGTTTGTAGGCAAAACATTTTTTTTTTAAAGGCAAAGTGTTTGGGAGCTGAAAGGGGAGGCTCATTCACAAAGCAGCATTGGGAGGGCAGTGAACAAGGCTGTCAGTTCCCATTTGTATGATGTACTGGAACTCTAACGGGCTCAGACTGCTGCCTCCTTATCATAACATCCTCTCGTGTGAGGCGGAATATTTGTTCTGAAGCACTCAGATCCGACAGCCTTAAACACAGACTGGCCAGGGGTGGGAGGAGGATTTGTTTGCTCTCGGGTTGTATGGTGCAGTATACAGAAGATCACATAATACTAGGAGCCCCAGAGATCACAAGATCCATGTTTAAATGCTCTTCAGATTTCCTATGAATTAAATAATGTGCAGATTGTCAATATATGAAGTGTAAATAATATGGTTGTTTGTAATGATTTCTAAATGCTGTTCAAATTTCCTATGAATTAAATAAAAATGCCACTTGTGTCTATCACCTACAATACAGTCCTAATATGTGAATTGCCATTAAATATGGAGAAAAACATCATGGTGATGTATTGGCTCCTGAATGGTGCAGCGGTCTAAGGTGCTGCATCTCAGTGCTAGAGGTGACACTACAGACCCCAGTTCTGTATCACAACCGGCCGTGATTGGGAGTCCCATAGGACGGCGCACAATTGGGCCAGCCTCGTCCGGTTTCGGGTTTAGCCGGGGTAGGCCGCCATTTGTAAATAATAATTTGCTCTTAACTGACTTGCCTTGTTAAATAAATGTAAAAGGTTCCAATCTGCTTTCTTATGCTTTTATTTGCGTGCTGATAATGTTGTGGTAATATGGTAAAAGTTCAAATATAACATTGTCAATGTCCTTGAAGTGTTCTGTAGACCTGTTAGACAAGGTGAAATGTATATTGCGTGAACATCAATGGAATATTATGTTCAACCTAAAACATATGCTATGAATGTCATGAAAACATCCTAATTTCATTCTTACCACATTAAGGGAATGTCCTGTGCAACCTAACATAAACATTGCCTGAATGACATCACAACTGAGCATATTTTGTGTTTTGGGAACTTCTCTTTTAATGTACTCGCACTGTTCCCACAACCTAATTATAGTTAAAGTTGGAAGTTTACATACACCTTAGCCAAAAACATTTAAACTCAGTTTTTCACAATTCCTAACATTTGATCCAAGTAAAAGCTCCCTGTCTTAGGTCAGTTAGGATCAACACTTTATTTTAAGAATGTGAAATGTCAGAATAATAGTAGAGAATTATTTCTTTCAGCTTTTATTTATTTCATCACATTCCCAGTGGGTCAGAAGTTTACATACACTCAATTAGTATTTGGTAGCATTGCTTTTAAATTGTTTAACTTGGGTCAAATGTTTCAGGAAGCCTTCCACAAGCTTCCCACAATAGGTTGGGTGAATTTTGGCCCATTCCTCCTGACAGAGCTGCTGTAACTGAGTCAGGTTTGTAGGCCTCCTTGCTCGCAAATGCTTTTTCAGTTCTGCCCACAAATTTTCTATAGGATGAAGGTCAGGGCTTTGTGATGGCCACTCCAGTACCTTGACTTTGTTGTCCTTAAGCCATTTTGCCATAACTTTGGATGTATGCTTGGAGTCATTGTCCATTTGGAAGACCCAAGCTTTAACTTCCTGACTGATGTCTTGAGATGTTGCTTCAATATATCCACATAATTTTCCTACCTCATGATGCCATATATTTTGTGAAGTGCACCAGTCCCTCCTGCAGCAAAGCACCCCCACAACATGATGCTGCCACCCCCGTGCGTCACGGTTGGGATGGTGTTCTTCGGCTTGCAAGCCTCCCCCTTTTCCTCCAACCATAACGATGGTCATTATGGCCAAACAGTTCTAATTTTGTTTCATCAAACCAGAGGACATTTCTCCAAAATGTACGATCTTTGTCCCCATGTGCAATTGCAAACCGTAGTGTGGCTTTTTTATGGCGGTTTTGGAGCAGTGGCTTCTTCCTTGCTGAGTGGCCTTTCAGGTTATGTCGATATAGGACTCATTTCATGCACAAAGTAGATGTCCTAACCGACTTGCCTAAACTATAGTTTGTTTACAAGAAATTTGTGGAGTGGTTGAAAAACGAGTTTTAATGACTCCAACCGAAGTGTATGTAAACTTCCAACTTCAACTGTACATATTCTGGGAGTTAGAAAAGGCCGTTCTGTGGCCTCCCAGGTGGCGCAGTGGTCTAGGGCACTGCATCGCCTGGGTTCGCACCCAGGCTCTGTCGCAGCCGGCCGCGACCGGGAGGTCCATGGGGCGACGCACAATTGGCCTAGCATTGTCCGCGCTAGGGAGGGTTTGGCCGGTAGGGATATCCTTGTCTCATCGCGCACCAGCGACTCCTGTGGCGGGCCAGGCGCAGTGCACGCTAACCAGGTCGTCAGGTGCACGGTGTTTCCTCCGACACATTGGTGCTTCTGGGTTGGATGCGCACTGTGTTAACCTCTCTGGCCAAAAGCCAGAGAAAATGCAGAGCGCCAACTTCAAATAAATTACTATAAAAATCTAACTTTCATGAAATCACACATGTAAGATACCAAATTAAAGCTACACGTGTTGTAATCCAGCCAACATGTCAGATTTCAAAAAAGCTTTTTGGCGAAAGCAAACGATGCTATTATCTGAGAGTAGCACCTCCGTAAACAAAGAGAGAACATATTTCAAATCAAATGTATTTATATAGCCCTTCGTACATCAGCTGATATCTCAAAGTGCTGTACAGAAACCCAGCCTAAAACCCCAAACAGCAAGTAATGCAGGTGTAGAAGCACGGTGGCTAGGAAAAACTCCCTAGAAAGGCCAAAACCTAGGAAGAAACCTAGAGAGGAACCAGACTATGTGGGGTGGCCAGTCCTCTTCTGGCTGTGCCGGGTGGAGATAACAGAACATGGCCAAGATGTTCAAATGTTCATAAATGACCAGCATGGTCTAATAATAATAATAATAATAATAATAATAATAATAATAATAATAAGGCAGAACAGTTGAAACTGGAGCAGCAGCACGGCCAGGTGGACTGGGGACAGCAAGGAGTCATGTCAGGTAGTCCTGAGGCATGGTCCTAGGGCTCAGGTCCTCCGAGAGAGAAAGAAAGAGAGAATTAGAGAGAGCACACTTAAATTCACACAGGACACGGAATAGGACAGGAGAAGTACTCCAGATAAAACAAACTGACCCTAGCCCCCTGACACATAAACTACTGCAGCATAAATACTGGAGGCTGAGACAGGAGGGGTCAGGAGACACTGTGGCCCCATCCGAGGACACCCCCGGACAGGGCCTACCCTGCAGGTGCGACACAAAACGCAGAAATAAAAATATAATTCATGCCTTACCTTTGAGCTTCTTCTGTTGGCACTCCATTATGTCCCATAAACATCACAAATTGTCCTTTTGTTCGATTAATTCTGTCTATATGTGTGTGTGTGTGTGTGTGTGTGTGTGTGTATATATATCTATCTATCTATCTCTATCTCTATCTCTATCTCTATCTCTATCTCTCCAAAATGTCCATATATTTGGAGCGTTTGATCCAGAAAAACACCAGGTTCCAACTTGCGCAACATGAATACAAAATATCTCAAGTTACCTGTAAACTTTGCCAAAACATTTCAAACTACTTCTGTAATACAACTTTAGGTATTTTTAAAAGTAAATAATCGATAAAATTGAAGACGGGATGATCTGTGTTCAATACAGGAAGAAAACAAATTGACGCTACCTTTCTGGTCACGTGCCTCTAACAAACAGTACACTTGAAGTGACCCTCGTTTTGAACGGGGCTACTTCATTACACAAAGGAAAAAACCTCAACCAATTTCTAAAGACTGGTGACATCCAGTGGAAGCGGTAGGAACTGCAAGAAGGTCCCTTAGAAATCTGGGTTCCCAATGAAAACCCATTGAAAAGAGTGACCTAAAAAAAATATATCTGAATGGTTTTTCCTCGGTTTCGCCTGCTTAATAAGTTCTGTTATACTCACAGACATGATTCAAACAGTTTTAGAAACTTCAGAGTGTTTTCTATTCAAATCTACTAATAATATGCATATCTTATCTTCTGGGGATGAGTAGCAGGCAGTTGAATTTGGGCATGCATTTCATCCGGACGTGAAAATACTGCTCCCTGTCACCAAGAAGTTAAGAAGCAGTGCGGTTGGGTTGTGTTTCAGAGGACGTATGGCTTTCGACCTTCGTCTCTCCCGAGCCCGTACGGGAGTTTTAGCGATGAGACAAGATAGTAACTACTAACAATTGGATACCACGAAATTGGGGAGAAAAGGGGATAAAATTCAATAAAAAAAGAAAAGGCTGTTCTGTTAACATTTTTGCCACATCAAAGGAATATTTTGTGCATCCTGATACAAACATTTTCTGAATGTCAGCACAACTGGACATTTTCTGTGTTTTGGGAACATGCAGTATCTCTTGTCATTTCCCCACAATGTTACCACAACCGAATGAAATGTTCTGGGAGCCTTTTAAAGAACAGACAATGTGTTCTGGGAACATTCTTGGAACATCAGGTGAATGTTTTTTGCGCTCTTTGTCTCATCTGCGCAACTGGACAGTTTTTGTATTTTGGGAACATACACTACCGGTCAAAAGTTTTAGAACACCTACTCATTCAAGGGATGTTCTTTATTTTTACTATTTTCTATGTTGTAGAATAATAGTGAAGACATCAAAACTATGAAATAACACATATTGTAACCAAAAAAGTGTTAAACAAATAAAAAATATATTTGAGATTCTTCAAATAGCCACCCTTTGACTTGATGACAGCTTTGCACACGCTTGGCATTCTCTAAACCAGCTTCACCTGGAATGCTTTTCCAACAGTCTTGAATGAGTTCCCACATATGCTGAGCACTTATTGGCTACTTCTCTGTGGCCCGACTCATCCCAAACCATCTCAATTGGGTTGAGGTCGGGTGATTGTGAAGGCCAGGTAATCTGTTGCAGCACTCCATCACTCTCCTTCTTGGTCAAATAGCCCTTACACAGCCTGTAGGTGTGTTGGGTCATTGTCCTGTTGAAAACAAATGAGCGTACCACTAAGCACAAACCAGATGGGATGGCGTATTGCTGCAGAATGCTGTGGTAGCCATGCTGGTTAAGTGTGCCTTGAATTGTAAATAAATCACGACAGTGTCACCAGCAAAGCACCCCCACACCATAACACCTCCCCCTCCATGCTTCACGGTGGGAAATACACATGCCGAGATCATCCATTCACCCACACTACGTCTCACAAAGACACAGCAGTTGGAACCAAAAATCTCCAATTTGGACTCATCAGCCAAAGGACAAATTTCCATTGGTCTAATGTTCATTGCCCGAGCAAGTCTCTTCTTCTTATTGCTGTCCTTCTTAGTAGTGGTTTCTTTGCAGAAATTCGACCATGAAGGCCTGATTCACGCGGTCTCCTCTGAACAGTTGTTGTTAAGATGTCTGTTGAGGTAAAATGGCGGCAGAAGAAATGGCAGCAGTTTTACGGGCGCCCAACCAATTGTGCTATTATAGTTTTTTTTTTTTTTGCGTTATTTGTAACTTATTTTGTACATGTTTCTGCAACTGTATCTTATGGCAAAAAAGAGCTTCTGGATATCAGGACAGCGATCACTCACCTCGGTTTAGACAAAGATTTTTTTCTTCAACAAGCAGGACGCACAGGACATTCTCCGAACACCTGACAAGGCCAACATCCCAGTTATTTGCAAGAGGAAGAGACGCAGGTACAGAGGACACAGAGCGGGGTGCCTCATAAGGATACGCAGAAGGCTAGTGGAAAGCTGCCGTTACCGTCAATATTACTCGCCAACGTGCAATCATTGGACAATAAATTAGACGAGGTATGATCACGAATATCCTACCAACGGGACATCAAAAACTGTAATATCCTATGTTTCACGGAATTATGGCTGAATGATGACATGGATATTCAGCTAGTGGGATATATGCTGCACCGGCAAGATAGAACAGCACACTCTGGTAAGACGAGGGGGGCGGTCTGTGCACATTTGTAAACAACAGCTGGTTCACGAAATCAAAGGAAGTCTCTAGATTTTGCCCGCCTGAAGTAGAGTATCTTGTGATAAACTGCAGACCACACTATTTGCCTAGAGAGTTCTCAGCTATACTTTTCGTGGCTGTTTCTTTACCACCACAGACGGATGCTGGCACTAAGACCGCACTCAGTTAGCTGTATAAGGAAATAAGCAAACAGGGAACCGCTCACCCAGAGGTGGCGCTCCTAGTGGCCGGAGACTTGAATGCAGGGAACTTAAATCAGTTCTACCTAACATGTTAAATGTGTAACCAGAGGGTAAAAAATTCTAGATCACCTGTACTCCACACACAGAGACGCGTAAAGAACTCTCCCTCGCCCTCCATTTGGTAAATCCGACCACAACGATATCCTCCTCATTCCTGCTTACAAGCTAAAATTAAAGCAGGAAGCACCAGTGACTCTCTCTATGAAAAAGGGGTCAGGTGAGGCAGACGCTAAACCTCAGGACTGTTTTGCTATCAGACTGGAACATGTTCCAGGATTCTTCCGATGGCATTGAGGAGTACACCACATCACTCACTGGCTTTATCAATAAGTGCATCGAGGACGTTGCCCCCACAGTGACTGTACGTACAGACCCAAACCAGAAGCCATGGATTACAGGTAACATTCGCACTGAGATAAAGGGTAGAACTGCCGCTTTCAAGGTGCGGGACTCTAACCCGGAAACTTATAAGAAATCCTGCTATGCCTTCTGACGAACCATCAAACAGGCAAACGCGTCAATACAGGGCTAAGATTGAATCGTACTACACCGGCACCGACGCTCGTCTTTTGTGGCAAAGGGAAGCACAGCCGCGAGCTGCCCAGTGACACGAGCCTATCAGACGAGCTAAATCACTTCTATGCTCGCGGCTATCTGCATAGCTAACCAGGCTATATGCATTGTGTCCCGCCACATGCCAACCCCTCTTTTACGCTACTGCTACTCTCTGTCTATCATATATGCATAGTCACTTTAACCATATCTACATGTACATACTACCTCAATCAGCCTGACTAACCGGTGTCATTTTTACTGTTTTTTTTTATTTATTTACTTACTTATTCTTCACCTAATACCTTTTTTGCACTGTTGGTTAGTCTGTAAGTAAGCATTTCATTTCACCTGTTGTATTTGGGGCACGTGACATATAAAATTGGATTTGATTACTTGAATTCTGAAGCATTTATTTGGACTGCTATTTCTGAGGCTGGTAACTCTAATGAACTTATCGTCTGCAGCAGAGGTAACTCTGGGTCTTCCATTCCTGTGGCTGTCCTCATGAGAGCCAGTTTCATCATAGCACTTGGATGGTTTTTGCGACTGCACTTGAAGAAACTTTCAAAGGTCTTGAAATGTTCCGTATTTACTGACCTTCATGTCTTAAAGTAATTGCCATATATGGACTTGGTCTTTTACCAAGTAAGGCCATTTTCTGTATACCACCCCTACCTTGTCACAACACAAATGATTGGCTCAAATGTATTAAGAAGGAAAGAAATTCCACAAATTAACTTTAGACAAGGCACACCTGTTAATTGAAATGCATTCCAGGTGACTACCTCATGAAGCTGGTTGAGAGAATTCCAAGCGTGTGCAAAGCTGTCATCAAGGCAAAGGGTGGCTATTTGAAGAATCTCAAATATAAAATACATTTGGATTTGTTTAACACTTTTTTTTTGGGGGGTTACTGAATTATTCCATATGTGTTATTTCATGGTTTTGATGTCTTCACTATTATTCTACAATGTAGTAAAAATAAAGAAAAACCCTTGACTGTGTAGGTGTTCTAAAACTTTTGACCGGTAGGGTATCTTTTGTCATGTCCCCACAATGTTCTCACCAGACTGGTCCCACAACCTTATGAAACATCCTGGTAACCTTTTAAAATGTTTTATAGTAAAATTTTTGCAACAATATCAAATATTTTATACAAACCTTCTATAATCATCACCAGGAATGTGTGTTATGAGAACATTTGCCGTGACCTAAAGAATGTTCTGGGAACTTTCACAGAACCAATTTTGGTTTGCTGGGAAAACATTATTGGTACATTATTATTATTACATTACCTGGAAACCCAATGAGAACTTTTGGGGGAATGTTCTGTGGTGGTTTTTATAATGTTGTGCACAATATTTTAGTGAATGTTAAACAAAGATGTTATTAAAAACATTCTCTGAATGTTTATCAACCTAATGTAAGAGAGAACCCTAACTAGAACATCATGGGAATCTTGGATAATGTTCTGGGAATGTTTCTAGTTTGCTGGGTATTGTCAACCACATCTACAGTTGTAGACAAAGTGAAATGCTTACTGATGGGTCCTTCCCAACAATGCAGAGAATAATAGAAAAATAATAACATGAGGAATGAATACACAATGATTAACTTGGCTATATGGCAGGGTCTAAAATTAACACACGCCACCTGCCAAGTATCAGCACATTTACAGCTAAATAAATGCTGCAGTAGCTGTTTTCAATGTGTTTCTGTCGTTTTGGTTCATAGCTTGTAGCTAATCACACAAAGAACTAGGACTTTTATATCTATCCATCCCGTGACACACAGCAACACCTGGCTGGGGAGCTGTACACAATGAGATGGAAGTCATTTTGGAAGTGCTGCGCACAGGCATTAAAGTTGGTCTAATTTACTCAAGTCTACTAAAGTGAGACTTTGTCCTTCTGTGTCTTGACTATTTACATAGTTTTGTTCACGAGCTAGGTTGTTTTTCAATGTTTGATTTTTGCTTCAACTGAAGGCACCGGCTACTAGTCAGATTCTGTGTCACTAACAACTTGAGCAGCTAGTGCCCCCGTTGCCATGGTAACCTCCCGCCCTTGAAGGGAGTAGCTGAACATTTGTCTCTAATATTTTGGTTCAAATGTAAACATTTAGCAATCTACCACTTTTTACTAGTAATACATTTGTTTTAGAAACATTACAAAGCATGCTCATCTGTTAAAAAAACATTTTTTTTATGTGTTTGGTGTAATTATGGCAACAATCATGGTGGACCAAAAAGTTTCAGGCCCTGTACACGGGTTACCAGTTCAGAGTCTGTGCAGGGGTACTTAAGGTAGATATATATATGTACATACACTGAACAAAAATATAAATTCAACAATTTCTAAGATTTTACTGAGGCTAATATAAGGAAATCAGTCAATTTAAATAAATTCATTAGACCTTAATCTATGGATTTTACATGACTATGCAGGGGTGCAGCCAGGCCCACCCACTGGGGAGCCAGGCCCAGCCAATCAGGGCTTACTACAGACAAATATTTCACAGTCCCTCAACTTGAGACATCTGTGGCAATATGTTGCACATTTTAAAGTGGCCTGTTATTGTCCCCCGCACAAGGTACACGTGTAATGATCATGCTGTTTAATCAGCCTGTTGATATGTTTCCTTTGAAACCGCCTGGTATAGAGATCCTGGATGTCAGGTAGCTTAGCCCCAGTGATGTACCGGGCCGTAAGCACTATCCTTTGTAGTGCCTTGCGGTCAGATGCCAAGCAGTTGCCATTGTCTAACTCCTCCCCCTCTGTGGTTTCTCTGTAGTCGCGACATGGAGAGTAAGGATACCCTGCGGGGTCTGCAGAAGATGGAAGACCGGCCAGAGGAGCGGATGATCCGGGAGAAGCTCAAGGCCACCTGCATGCCCACCTGGAAGCACGAGTGGCTGGAGAGACGTAGCAGGAGGGGCCCGGTGGTGAGCTGCTGCAGCCTGACACACAAACAAACACGTGCACACACGGCTATAATACTATATAAACATGTAGGTCTATACATACACACACAGAACACCACGTGTGTGTACTTAGCTTACTGTGCCACGCTTAACATTTATAGATCCAAGCAACTCTTAAATATTCACTACTCTAAAGATTGATTTGATACTGTTAATGCTTTGAAATAAAGTTTGTTTTCATGACTAAAATCGAGCAGAATTGGACATGTCCAACCCTGGGCATTGCACCATTATGTTGCACCTAGTCTTTCACAGCACACACACATGCTGACCTCAAGCCCCCTGACCTCTAGCCCCCGACCTCTAGTCTTGGCACTCTTCTGAGAGGATTAGATGGATATATGTATTATGGTAATATAGCTACATCATGCCTTCCGATTGGCTGCGTGGAAATGTCAATGCTTCCACCAGATCTACAGACCCGTGTTCAGTTGACCAACGTCGCAGATAGAAATGCCATGGATAGAAGCATGCTTGTTCTACATAACAAATGTCTGTCTGAACGTTCCACTGTAAAGGGACTCTACTGCCTCATTTGGCCTACCCCAACCGCATATTAATCCCCTCTCCTTCTCTCCCTCAGGTGGTGAAGCCCGTCCCCCTGCGACCGGACGGGAGCGAGGCGGGCTGCAAAGGGGCAGAGGTCGGAGCCGACGCACCCACCAGCTCCTCCCCCCAGCAGAGCAGAGGCCGCCGCAGCCCCTCCCCTGGACCCCCCTCTTCCTCCTCCTCTTCCTCTGGCAGGGCCGGTGGGAAGCCTGAGTCCCCCGGGGTGCGCAGGAAGAGGGCCTCACCCGTGCCGGTGATTAGCCACACACAGACGTAGCGCACACACAATGCACAGGCATAAAAACATTTTGATGATAATATAACATTGATTAGATATCAAGCCTCTTCACTTGGGGTTGAAAGAACTGTAAAAACTATCATAGCAATATAAAGTCCTAGTGACTATTTAGTGACAGAATAATATACCCATGTAACAATTGTTCTGAGGCTGTCTTGATCTGATGTTGTTGTGTAGTTTCAGAGTGGCAGGGTGACGCCCCCTCGCCGGGCGCCCTCCCCAGACGGCTTCTCCCCCTACAGTCCTGAGGAGACCAGTCGCCGTGTCAACAAGGTCATGAGGGCTCGCCTCTACCTACTGCAGCAGATAGGCCCCAACTCCTTTCTGATTGGAGGAGACAGCCCCGACAACAAATACAGGGTGTTCATTGGTCCACAGGTAGGAAGTGCTGGAAGTCCACTCGGACCAATGAAGATTTAAACAGAATCAAGACAAATTTTCAAATCGACTCCCTCTACCCTCTATGTACTTGTGTAGATATTAAAAGGATTAGATGGGTGTTATCAGCTATTATACCGATACAGACATTTCAAACATATACAAGTGTCTGGACTTGGGGTCGATTGGGAATTGATTAAGCTGACGCAAGTTTGTCAGATTCCAACTGGCAGGCTAGATTGAGGCTTGGCTGCAACAACAGCTCCAGCTTTTACCAAATTGTGTTTACAGCAATGGGGATAGAGTAACAGATCATTTGAAAATCTCACTTTTAAAAGTTCGTATTATGTTCACTCACACCCAAATAATGTTGTTGACTCATCTTATACTCGTATTTGTGGCCAAAGCATAAATTGGAGAAATAATAGGGCTGGGAATTGCCAGGGACCTCACAATATGATATTGTCATGATACTTAGGGGCCGATATGTGTTGCAATTCGATACTGGGATTTTATTGCGATTCAATTTTCTTCCCCTACAGTCCTGAGGAGACTAGTGCAAAAAAAATATTACAATATTGTCAAAACGATATAATACTATATATCATCAAAAAATAATATCCCCATATGTAGTTGTACTAAGAAATAAAACAGTTAAAAAACCACACCTCAAACTTGTATCTCAACAAGAACGCTTGCTATTTTCTCAGTGTGACGTCATACTCCTGAAGAGGATGAGCTGGCTAATCAGCGGTCTAAAGGAGGATGAGCTGGCCAATCAGCGGTCTACTCGCATTAATATTTTTATGACCAATATATGCCCACACTATTCTGTTGCTTTTTAACATACAGAACTTAATTTAAAAAAAATTGGAAGGAAAACCATTTTACTCGTATTGTAAGTAATTATAGGTCATATTTCATCAATCTGGAAACACTGGACAGTTACTTTAACAATTTGCTTCACTTGTACATTGGCAGGCTCTTTTTGTTTACCCAGCCATTTGCTACTGTAGTGATGGAGTGATTACCCAGCCATTTGCTACTGTAGTGATGGAGTGATTACACGGCCATTTGCTACTGTAGTGATGGAGTGATTACCCGGCCATTTGCTACTGTAGTGATGGAGTGATTACCCAGCCATTTGCTACTGTAGTGATGGAGTGATTACCCAGCCATTTGCTACTGTAGTGATGGAGTGATTACCCAGCCATTTGCTACTGTAGTGATGGAGTGATTACCCGGCCATTTGCTACTGTAGTGATGGAGTGATTACCCAGCCATTTGCTACTGTAGTGATGGAGTGATTACCCAGCCATTTGCTACTGTAGTGATGGAGTGATTACCCAGCCATTTGCTACTGTAGTGATGGAGTGATTACCCAGCCATTTGCTACTGTAGTGATGGAGTGATTACCCAGCCATTTACTACTGGAGCGATTTATCGTTTGTAAATGGCCGGGTAATCGCTACAGTAGCAAATGGCTGGGTAATCGCTACAGTAGCAAATGGCTGGGTAATCGCTACAGTAGCAAATGGCCGGGTAATCGCTACAGTAGGAAATGGCCGGGTAATCGCTACAGTAGCAAATGGCCGTGTAATCGCTACAGTAGCAAATGGCCGGGTAATCGCTACAGTAGCAAATGGCCGGGTAATCGCTACAGTAGCAAATGGCTGGGTAATCGCTACATCGCTAATGTAGAGATGGAGCGATGTAGAGCTTCCTCTTACTAAAGGCTTTACGTCCCAAATGGCACTACTTTTGACCAGAGCGTTGTCCAACGTGGGGGAATAGGGTACTATTTGGGACAGATGGATCAGCAGGTCTGTGTGACCATTTATGGCCATCTGTGTGTGCCTGCGTGTGTGTTTGTGAGTGCGGTGTTGGTATGTATATACACACACGTGAGTAACCCCCGGTCTGCTGTCCTCCTCTCCATTCACTGTAGACCTGTAGCTGTGGCCGAGGGGCGTTCTGTATCCACGTCCTCTTCGTCATGCTCCGTGTCTTCCAGCTGGAGCCCTCAGACCCCCTGCTCTGGAGGAAAACCCTAAAAAACTTTGAGGTAACCTTCCAGCAACCAACCGACATGCCCTGTAACCCCTTTCTCCCTACTGAGCTGAGCAAACTGAGCTGTACCGTGCTGGCCTGTTTAAGGATCTACCATAGTTGCTGAAACCGTGCTGGACAGGACAATGTGAAAATGGGGATATCCGAAACAGCACAGTATGCTTCAGGTCGAAACAATAGTTTGAGAAGGGCATACATGATTAACTAAACCCATTTTGTAATGACCAATTTCCAAAGAAACTTCAAAGCTAGAATATTTCTAATTTATGTTAACTTTCAATAACTTGCACCATCTTGAATGGACGTTAGATATGCACTTGAATACGTAGATACTTTACCACTAGTAGAGAGAATGCCAATCTGACCCAAGATCAGCGTTTAGGGCAAATTTCTCCCTACGACGGCTAACTGTGGCACTGTCTCCAGGTGGAGAGCTTGTTCCAGAAGTACCACAATCGCCGCAGCTCGCGCATCAAGGCGCCGTCGCGCAACACCATTCAGAAGTTTGTGTCGCGCATGTCCAACCCTCACACGTCCTGTCCGTCCAGCAACTCTGGTGCCTCGAGCAACGACAGCAGGTAGTGTACACACACACACAGGGTACAGATGTTGTATTGTAAAACATTATGCAAGAAGGCCCTTGAATACCACCAAGTTGTATAAACATAAGTGGTGTCAAATGTTTTATTTTGATGTGAACGAGGGTCAAGCATTGGTTTAACACATTGGTCCAACATCCATTTCTCTTTCCCTTTCTGCCCTGGCTTTTATTTTTATATATACAGTGGGGAGAACAAGTATTTGATACACGGACGATTTTACAGGTTTTCCTACTTACAAAGCATGTAGAGGTCTGTCATTTTTATCATAGGTACATTTCAACTGTGAGAGACGGAATCTAAAACAATCCAGAAAATCACATTGTATGATTATTAAGTAATTAATTTGCATTTTATTGCATGATATAAGTATTTGATACATCAGAAAAGCAGAACTTAATATTTGGTACAGAAACCTTTGTTTACAATTAAAGATCATACATTTCCTGTAGTTCTTGACCAGGTTTGCATACACTGCAAGCAGGGATTATGGCCCACTCCTCCATACAGACCATCTCCAGATCCTTCAGGTTTGGGGGCTGTCACTGTACAATACAGACTTTCAGCTCCCTCCAAAGATTTTCTATTGGGTTCAGGTCTGGAGACTGGCTAGGCCACTCCAGGACCTTGAGATGCTTCTTACGGAGCCACTCCTTAGTTGCCCTGGCTGTGTGTTTCGGGTCGTTGTCATGCTGGAAGACCCAGCCACGACCCGTCTACAATGCTCTTACTGAGGGAAGGAGGTTGTTGGCCAATCTGCCAATGACCTCCAGCAGGCCACAAATGTGCATGTATCTGCTCAAACGGTCAGAAACAGACTCCATGAGGGTGGTATGAGGGCCTGATGTCCACAGGTGGGGGTTGTGCTTTCAGCCCAACACCGTGCAGGACGTTTGGCATTTGCCAGAGAACACCAAGATTGGCAAATTCGCCACTGGCGCCCTGTGCTCTTCACAGATGAAAGCAGGTTCACACTGAGCACATGTGACAGACGTGACAGAGTCTGGAGACGCCGTGGAGAACATTCTGCTGCCTGCAACATCGTGTTGGCCCTGGGTTCCCCCTAATGTAAGACAATGCTAGACCTCATGTGGCTGGAGTGTGTCAGCAGTTCCTGCAAGAGGAAGGCATTGATGCTATGGACTGGCCCGCCCGTTCCCCAGACCTGAATCCAATTGAGCACATCTGGGACATCACGTCTCGCTCCATCCACCAACGCCACGTTGCACCACAGAGTGTCCAGGAGTTGGCGGATGCTTTAATCCAGGTCTGGGAGGAGATCCCTCAGGAGACCATCCGCCACCTCATCAGGAGCATGCCCAGGCGTTGTAGGGAGGTCATACAGGCACGTGGAGACCACACACACTACTGAGCCTCATTTTGACTTGTTTTAAGGACATTACATCAAAGTTGGATCAGCCTGTAGTGTGGTTTTCCACTTTAATTTTGAGTGTGACTCCAAATCCAGACCTCCATGGGTTGATAAATTTGATTTCCATTGATAATTTTTGTGTGATTTTGTCAGCACATTCAGCTATGTAAAGAAAAAAGTATTTAATAAGAATATTTCATTCATTCAGATCTAGGATGTGTTATTTTAGTGTTCCTTTTATTTTTTTGAGCAGTGTGTGTATATATATGTGTATGTATATGTGTGTGTATATGTGTATATATATCTATATATCTCCTTTATTTTTCTCTTCCCCATCTCTCTCTGCATCCCCATCTGTGTCTCTTTCTCTCTGCCCCATTCTCTCTCTCTCACCCCCCTCTCTCTGTGTGTCTTTCTCTGCCCCCTTCTCTGTCTCTCTGTCTCTTTCTCTCTCTGCCCCCTTCTCTCTCTCTCTCACCCCTTCTGTCTCTCTCTGTCAGTAGTCTGAAGGATGAAGAGGAGCAGATGTGTCCTATCTGTCTGTTGGACATGCTGGATGAGGAGAGTCTGACTGTGTGTGAGGAAGGCTGCAGGAACAAGCTGCACCACCACTGCATGTCTATCTGTGAGTACTACAGTACGCTATCAGAAGATGCATGTCTATCTGTGAGTACTAGAGTACGCTATCAGAAGACTGCATGTCAGTGAGTACTACAGTACACTATCAAAAGTTCAACTCATTTAAACTTTTGACACGTGTACAGTGTAATATGGTTCCTGTCATCTAAGCCAAGGTGAATTCTGACATTGTCAAAATAGTTTTACCCCAGTAACACTTAGGGTTAGTTCATAAAGCGGGTATTGAAATCTGACTCTACGAGGTCCTGAGTACTGCTGGTTTTCTGTTCTACCAGATAATTAATTGCACTCACCTGGTGTCCCAGGTCTAAATCCGTCCCTGATTTAGAGGGGAAGAATACTTTTTAAAAAAGCAGTTAAACTGGCATCAAGGTCCAGATTTTTCTATTTGAGGGGCATATGGTATTCTGTTGTAGTTGCTTTTAGGAACACTATGCACATATATCCATTATGGCACTACCACTGTACACCAACTACTTCAACTGGTGAAGAAAAGCACTGAGTGAAAACAAGACTTTCAGAGCTTCTACTCTGTCTATTTTAGTGCCATTTCACTGTATCAGCTTCTCTCAAAATACATGTTTATTCACCCCACACCTCGTCAAACAGAGGCTGACTCTGTGAAGGGGGAAATTCTAATAGGCTCCGAGCCGTTAGCGACCTCCCCTAACATCGACCGACTGACTGCTTAAGACCTGGGTCTCTGTGGCCCGGCCTCAGACATGGACTCGTCTGACATTTAGTGACTCCATGCAGTCATCCATGAAGGTTTTATAGTCCAGCAAGCACCACCACACGCCACTCCACTTACTCCCATTACACACACAGCCCTATACAGCCCTCTCGATAGTCTGTCACGTTCGTGCCGAGGCCCTAGCCCTCTTCTCTCTCTCTAAACTCCAGTCTAATTGTTGCTCCATTTTATTGGCGCATTGACTTCCTTGACAGCCAGTCAGTGCATTGTCCTTTTTTCTAAACTGGGGGAGAGCTAATTCTGTTGGACCGTCTGTCTGTCTCGCAGGGGCTGAGGAATGCCGGCGGAACCACGAGACGCTCATCTGCCCCCTCTGTAGAGCCAAGTGGAAGTCCCATGATTTTTACAGGTAATTTTAACGTGTTTGTGTGGGCTAGGAACTAGTAACTCCTGGAAAGACTTCTGGGATGGGGGAGGGGGAATGATTTGACAGCGCACCAGCTGGTATCTGGTATTGTTGTGTGAAAGACGGGGGAAGTGGCTTCACTATATTTGTGTCTGAGAGGAAAGGAAACACCTGCCTCGTCTGAGATGACAGAACAGCTGTGGAGCTTCACAAATCTCATGCAAGCTGAATGCGAGTTATGGTTAACTAACAGTTAGCTAACAATTGAATGGTTTATAAGCTGTTTATAAGCTCATAAAGTGTTAGGGATTTGGAACTGCACAATGAGTCTGTGGATTCATTGCAGGCTACGTCAGTGACACAGTAGCCCAGAGACACGAAAGAACCTTGAGTGTTAGCGGTGAGCTACGCTACAGTGCATTCGAAAAGTATTCAGGCCCTTTCTCCTTTTCCACATTTTGTTACGTTACTGCCTTATTCTAAAATTGATTAAATCGTATTTCCCCCTCAATCTACCCACAATACCCCATAATGGCAAAACAAAAACAGGTTTTTAGACATTTAAAAAATTAAAAACTGATGTTACATTTCCATAACTATTCAGTACCTTTACTCAGTACTTTGCTGAAGCACCTTTGGCAGCGATTACAGCCTCAAGTCTTCTTGGGTATGACGCTACAAGCTTGGCACACCTGTATTTGGGGAGTTTCTCCCATTCTTCTCTGCAGATCCCCTCAAGCTCAGTCAAGTTTGATGGCGAGCGTTGCTGCGCAGCTATCTTCAGGTCTCTCCAGAGATCGGTTTCAATTCCGGGCTCTGGCTGGGCCACTCAAGGACTTGTCCCGAAGCCACTCCTGCGTTGTCTTGGCTGTGTGCTTAGGGTCGTTGTCCTGTTGGAAGGTCAACCTTCTGAGATCCTGGGCACTCTGGAGCAGGTTTTCATCAAGGATCTCTCTGTACTTTGCTCCGTTCATCTTTGCCTTGATCCTGACTAGTCTCCCATTAGCATGTTAGTGTTGCAATATCATTCTAGGTCAAACAGGGCTACGCTAACGCAGTGTGCTAGAACATCACATTGGCATGTTAGTGGTGCGCTAGGCTATATCATGCTAGGTCAAACAGGGCGACGCTAACGCAGTGTGCCAGAGCCATTCCACTTAAAGCTTAATAGAAGCCAACAACTGAGCCCAGGTTGGGAGTTCAGGAACATCAGTGTCAACAACCCCATCATATATACCACCCCACACATCACCATCCGAGACTCACTACCCACACATCACCATTCGAGACTCACTACCCACACACATCACCATTCCCTTAGCTCTCAACCCTTACAACCAGCCACTGTAAAACATTATAGAACTAAAAACTAAATAGACATTTTAATGTCTCCACAATGTTTATCTGAATGCTCTAGTGCTGTATAATGTTACGTACCCCTGAATGAGCCCATGTCCTACCATAAGTACATGCTAAATACACTAGCCTCAAGAACTTCTTTGAACTTGGTGCCGTTTGTGTGATTACGCACACGTATGTTAGTGTGCGCACCTGTGTTAGTGTGTGTGTGTGTTCGTAGGTTTGTCGTGAGCTCGATCCCCTCCACAGTGCGGTTATGTGAGCCAGACAGCCAGGCACCAGCCCTTGTTTTGTGCGTCTGCCTGGGAATTAAATGATAGCTGTTGTTGTTTTCCCCCCCTTAAGACATGAATACTGTCAGAAAGTATCTGTTACCCCCTCTGCCCTGAAATTGTACCCAGTTGTTTTTCTATGTTTTTTTGTTGTTTGTTTGCAATTATGATGACCCGCTATCTAATTTTCCAGTTTTGCTGGGTTGATTCCTGGTGTCTTTAGAATATGATTTCCCCCCCCCCCCCCCATTTCATTATATTCTGAAAGTATACTCCTGAATCCTGACCAAGCCTGAATCAGCATATTCGTGGCCATTCTTGATTGTAATATCAAATGCTCAGAACTACAATTCAAACTTAGTCTAGTTACCTGTCTACCACCACCATTTTGAGTCCCCCAAAAGTCGCTAAAAGCTCAGACTGACTTTGGCTTCTTTCTCGGCAGCCATGACCCCTCATCTGTCTCCATGGAGAATGCGGCAGCGTCATCGTCCCACAGTGAAGGGGGTTCAAGAGGGGGGTCATCGTCCCAGGAGGGGGACTTCACCCTGCCCCAATACGGGGTCCAGCAGATCCCCCAGACCTACAAAGAACTTGCTGAGCCTTGGATAAAGGTGAGAGGGGTGGGAAGATGGACGTGGGGGTCTATAATGTAGGGATCCTGTCTTATACTTTCAAATTCTTGAATAACCTTTTGAGCTTGCATTTTTGGGACTATTCCTTTCCCTTTGCCTACAAAGAGGGGTTTACGTGTACTTATCTCTATCCGATCAGTGCCATATTCCTTTCCGACTAATTTACTGTCTCTGTCCTCCCAAGGTGTTTGGCATGGAGGTGGTGGGTTGTCTGTTCTCCAGGAACTGGAACATCAGGGAGATGGCCCTGCGGCGGCTGTCGCATGATGTCAGCGGCGCGCTCCTCCTGGCCAACGGCGAACGCTCCTGGCCGGGGGCGGGGCTAGGGGCCGGGGCGGGCTGCTCTGAGGTGTCAGGTGACGTGGTGGTGGAGTCATGCTGTAGTGTCCTCTCCATGGTGTGTGCTGACCCTGTCTACAAGGTCTACGTGGCTGCACTGGTGAGACTCAACATTTAGTCATTTAGCAGATGGTCCAGAGCCACTTAACAGTTCCTGCATTCATCTTAAGATAGCTAGGTGGGACAACCACATATCACAGTCATAGCTGATAATTAAATAGTTATCAGCGAAGTTGGTGCTAGTAAAAAAGAGCAGTGTGATTGTTTTAGTACCTTATTTTCTTAAATATGACTGTACCATACTCCAGCTGTCAAGGAAAGCATTTTGGACCCATAAAGTCTGAAGCCCCGACCATAAACAGCGCTTCCAAAATGTTTTGTCTTCCAGGAATCACCATCACTTCAAAGACAAATGATACACTGTACTGCATGTACACAGTGATTGCAATGCATAGCGGGTCAAGTAACTTCAGCTCATTGCCATGAACCCGGTGCTGAACACATGACACGTATTGTTATCGGTACTCAGGAATTGATTAGTTGGCGCTACCCGATCTCCGCTTTCACCTCTTGGCCTGTCTCTCTCACACCACAGGTCTTGAATTGTCCTAAAGTCCACTTCAACAACAAGCTAGCCTGGCTAATCCTGAAGTCAAAACCAGCAGGGATTCTCCAGGGACAGACTGAGCGTCTCTTTTTTTTTTCACTCCTCCGAGCCGAATTTCTTCTACTTCGTCTCTTTTAGAGAATATTTACTGGTGGCTTTAAAAAAATAAAAAAAATGAACATGCAGGACCTCTGGGGAGCTTGACATTTCCCCCTGCGGCACTTTGCTTCAGCAGAGCTGCGGTTATGGAAAACAAAAAGGATTCTGTCTCCTCTGGGGGCTTTCCAGCGTGTTTAGCAGCAGACAGACTTTTGGCGTCTGTTGTATTCTTCTTTTAAGACAAAGCCGGGGATGTTGGTAATGGCGGGGAGTGGACTAAAAATGCCATGGGCACAACCAGAGTTGGAAGAGTGGGACAAAAATCGACTTAAATTGCCGTTTTGAAAAGCCTCTACTTTGTTTGAGGCAGCCTTAGAAAGTGTGCTCAGATCATGGGGCAGAGTCGTTAGCTACGTGCACACTACCTAGGACCTTGTAACGAGTGAAAATGCCACAGCCACCATTACAATAACTTTGATGGGGGTCCTATTTTCTTGCCTTGTCATACCATGTGACGTGGCTTCCCCTTTGGAAGTTTTGTTTGTTTTGCTAAAATGCTTGTTTATTGATATGATCCGTCTCTCCTGAGAGTAGAGTAGTCTGTGGAGAATGTAGCAATGGAGGGAGGGACTGCGTGCGTGCGTGTATGTAGTGCTGTGTTTGAGTGATTTGTGAGTGAGTGGGATGAGGTGGTTGGAGGAAGGAGTAGCCTTGTCTGCCTGAGGGAGGGAGGGAGGGGGAGAAAGAGTCCCTTTCTCTCTATCGGTCTCTGGGCAGCATTCCAATGCAACGCTCTATCAGTCACCACTCCCCACACCTCTTCTCTCTCTGGGAGTAAGGGTCAGGCTGCACCGCCTGTAACCCAGCACCTCTACCCCTCTCCTGGGGGGAGCACCACCAAGTGCCCTCCACCTCCAGCCAAGGCCACAGAGGGTCTCTTATGACCTTGTGGTCAGGCCCAGGTGGAAATATTCTCACAGGAATAGACGGGGTCGTAACTCGACTGGGTCAAAAGCGCAATTTCCCCAACCGTCTTATCAGTGTTACATTTGGGCTCCAAGAGGTCTTGGTTTGCGCATTTATTTTTTAATTTGAATTGTTTTTACGCAACTTTCCGTCTCAGCATTTCCCGTGTTTGGTTTAGTCATGTAGGGCAATTTTTCTTTTTGGGGGGGCTTTATATAAAGTATTTAAAACTCATAGTTGTTAGTAAGTTATTATACTTTAGACTGGACAATATTGTTGTCACATTCACCATCACTGTTCTTGTCTTTACCCATGTTCCACACACAGGACTAGGGATAGTGTTTGTAGTACTGACTGTATGTTTGAAGTGTTAATGTGAACCCTGGCCTCTCACCCCCTTGTTGTAGAAAACCTTGCGGGCCATGCTGGTGTACACGCCCTGCCACTCCGTGTCTGAACGCTCGCGCCTGCAGCAGCTGCTCCGGTCCGTGGTGGAGACCATCCTGGTCAAATGTGCCGACGCCAACAGGTAAAGTCGGTCTGAAACTTCAGAGTGGGATAGATATGGGAGCCTGACGACAACTGCTTGTAGCTAGTGCCCTCAGGTGGAGAATACAGGACTTGTTAGGTTTCCCCCAGTATGATCAGTGGTGAGTTCTATCGGGGATATTCATATCTGAGCCTGAAGGTCTGGAGCGCTGCTGGTTTTCTGTTCTACCTGATAATTAATTGCACCCACTTGGTGTCCCAGGTCTAAATCAGTCACTGATCAGAGGGGAACAATGAAAATCAGCAGTGGAAATGGCTTCCAGGTCCAGATATGAATTTCCATTATATACTGTATCTCCAAGAACGGACTCAAATATGGGAACCTTTACTTGTGGTATAATAATACTGTTAGTCAACAGATTTCCATGATTCCTGTCTCATTTCAGTAGGTCTGTTGCACACTGTATAATGTCGTTTAAGGCAGAACTAAAATGTTGCTTAATTTGGTCAGAATGTTAACGTAGTCTGTCCACAAGAGATAACATACGGTATAAAAGTATGAGTATGAATGATGGTCATTAGCAGTCTAGCATGGACATTCATTCTGAGTGTCGTTCCTCTTTGTCGATTCTGTGTCGTGTCCAGTCGTACCAGCCAGCTGTCGGTGTCCACACTACTGGAGCTGTGTAAAGGCCAGCTGGGAGAGCTGGCTGTAGGTAGAGAGATCCTCAAAGCAGGTAAGAGCTACAAATACCATGCAGCCACTCTGGGTTATCAGTGGAAATTTAGTCCTCTCCCCATATCACATACTCACCAGAATTTATATATGAGACTTTGACTATCTGATGTCTTCAGTGTTTTTTTTCCTTCTCAACAACAGTAAATATGCCACTTGTTTAATACTCAATATCCATCTGGCCATTAATGCCCAGGTGCCTCGGTCCTCGACATCCAACTGGCAACTCTAAGAGTCTCTCCCTATCCATCTCTCTCAGGGTCCATTGGTATTGGCGGGGTGGACTATGTCCTGAACTGCATCCTGGGGCCCCAGACGGAGGCCAATAACTGGCAGGCCCTGCTGGGCCGTCTGTGTCTGATTGACAGGCTCCTGCTGGAGTTCCCTGCTGAGTTCTACCCACACATTGTCTCCGGAGGGGACTGGCACCAGTCTCAGACCCTGGGGGATAGGTACGCAATCTTATCGTCTTATAGACTTGTTCTTGTATAGCCTGATTCACCTAGCTGCTGACTCGAGTCTGACTCCCTGGGAGAGGTAGAGGAGTGCCACAGGGTTGAGTGTTGTGCCCAGTGATATTTCCCTGACTTAGTAGTTTGGATCTTGTAGTCACGTAGCCTTGAGCTCACAGCATTGAGATGGTGACCTTGTCCTGGTATAGCCTCGATCACCTAGACAAAGTTAAAACCTTGTATGTTTGAGTGCGTAGCCTTGGATACATAACGAAGGTCGAGAGCCAGGCCCATTACTCTGGATGCTTGGGAAGTTCATTAAGGCGCCTAATGTGCTATTATGGATTCTTTGGACATTGCTATTAATAAACACTAAACTTTATTAAAAATGGTGTTCTGGTTTGTAGCTTGTAATTCAGTAGTTTGGTCTGTTTTTTTACCTCCTTTTTCTCCCCAATTTTGTGGTATCCAATTGTTAGTTGTTACTGTCGTGTCTCATCGCTACAACTCCCGCATGGACTCAGGAGAGGCGAAGATCGAGAGACATGCGTCGTCCGAAACACAACCCAACCAAGCCGCACTGATTCTTAACACAGCGTGCATCCAACCCGGAAGCCAGCCGCACCAATGTGTCGGATGTTTTCACTGTACACCTAGCGACCTGGTCAGCGTACACTGCGCCTTGCCCGCCACAGGAGTTGCTAGTGCGCGATGAGACAATCCCTGCCGGCCAAACCCTCCCTAACCCGGACGATGCTAGGCCAATTGTGCGCCGCCCCATGGGCCTTCCGGTCGTGGCCGGCTCGGACAGAGGCTGGGCTCGAACCCAGAGTCTCTGGTGGCGATGCAGTACCTTAGACCACTGCGCCACCTGGGAGTTTGGTCTGTTTTTAATGTTGATGATACAGTGATTTTATTGCAAGAGAGTGTACTATAGGGAATAGGAAGCTACAGCCTTTTATGTTGTCCTTCTCATGTTCCTCTGTCCAGGTATCAGAAGCTGCTCCCCCTACTGAGCTTCTCGCTGCAGTCCATCGACAACTCCCACTCTATGGTGGGCAAGCTGTCTCGCCGCGTGTTCCTGAGCGCCGCGCGCATGGTGGCCCGCGTGCCGCACGTCTTCGTCAAGCTCCTGGACATGCTAAGCGTCACCAGCTCCACGCACTACGCCCGCATGCGCCGCCGCCTGCTCGCCATCGCCGAGGAGATGGACATCCTGGACGCCATCAACCTGGGCCTGGAGAGCATGGAGCACAGCGCCAGCGAGGCGCACCAACGGGCCAACGCCGCCTTCCTTGAGCCCTCCGCACCTCAGAACTCTCCCAACGTGACCGAGAGCAACACCCCGACGCATACGGTCCAGATGACCAGCGGGAAGGGAGGGAGAGGTTTCTCCGGCAACGTGGGAGCGAGTCCTGAGGATATAAGTGAGAGGTTAGCGGCCATCTCCACTAGCGCTGGGCGTCCCAATATGGCCACTTCCACATGCGGTGGGGCCCTGGCCGAGCACCAAAAGCCCCC
Source organism: Oncorhynchus mykiss (assembly GCF_013265735.2). Taxonomy (NCBI): domain Eukaryota; kingdom Metazoa; phylum Chordata; class Actinopteri; order Salmoniformes; family Salmonidae; genus Oncorhynchus; species Oncorhynchus mykiss. The sequence goes on along the minus strand of NC_048569.1, from coordinate 10,135,369 downwards.
CGTTCAGGCGCGTAACCGCCCCCTCAGCCAGTGCCTGAACTCTACGCCTACCAGCCAAGCCCCCAGCCTCCCCTCGCCCTCCGCCTCCCACCCTCCCCCCTCCTTCCCAGGACCTGACGGCAGTACCAAACCCCGGCCCCAGAGCTTCGTCCCCAGCAAGCTAGCGTCAACTGCCCCCTCTGCTTCCTCCTGCTCTCCAGGCTCCCAGCGCAGGTTTCCCCAGCAGAAGCCCTTCAGCAACAAGGACCCAGAGAAGCAGCTCCCCTCCCCCTGTTTCACCCAGGCCCGACCCCTCCCCTCCAGCCAGATCCACAGACCAAAGCCCTCCCGACCCACCCCCTCCGAGGGGGCCAAGACCCTCTGCACCTCGCCCACTCCAAGAGCCTCCAAGATGGGCATGAAGCTGGACCTCCAGGGGGAAAAGCCCAGCCTCTCCACCAGCGCCTCCGGAGGTGAAGGCCCCTCCACAGGGGGCCAAATGGGGGGTGCCACCACCCTCATCAGCAGCGAGGACAGCTGCTTCACCCCTGTGGAAGAGAAGTTCCGTGGACTGGACGCCTCTGCTGAGCTCAACTCCTCCATGGAAGACCTCCTGGAAGCATCTTTGCCCGTTGCCGGCGACACCACCACCGTCACGTTCCAGTCGGAGGTGGCCGTGCTGTCGCCGGAGCGGGCTGGGGACGGGCCGGGAGGAGGGGGAGAGGTGGGGATGTACAGCGAGGACGTGACGCAACACCAGAAGTGCAAGGAGAAGATGGAGGCGGAGGAAGAGGCGGCGCTGGCTGTAGTTATGGCCATGTCCGAGTCGCAGGATGCGCTGCCCGTCATCCCCCAGCTGCAGGTGGATAAAGACCAGGACATCATCATCATCCAGGCAGATGTGAGTCAACGTGCACCTTCAGGAACATATGTCCCTACAAGACTTTAGACATCCTCAGTGTTCCCTAAACAAAAGGGCAGTTTCCCAGACACAGACGAAGCCTAATGTTTCTCCATTGAGCTTCCTTTTTCTCCAGGACTAGGCTTAATTTGTGCCCAGGAAACTGACCCAGTAACTGGCTTAATAACTAACAAATAAGTAGAGAACATTGTCACACCCAAGGTCAGAGAATACATGGGAATAATCATTCATATCAACCTGCCAATGTTGACTGAAGCCCTAAATGTAACCCACAGTGTGTGTGTGGTACTAGGTCTATTGCCTATACACATGCTGGCTGTGGGAAGCCTACCACTTCATGGCTGAGCCGTTGTTGCTCCTAGACGTTTCCACTTCACAATAACAGCACTTACAGTTGACCGGGGCAGCACTAGTAGGGCAGAAATTGACGGTGCCACGTTGAAAGTCACTTATCTCTTCAGTAAGGCCATTTTACTGCCAATGTTTGTCTATGGAGATTGCATGGCGGTGTGCTTGATTTTATACTCCTGTCAGCAACGGTGTGGCTGAAATAGTCGAATTCACTCATTTGAAGGGGTGTCCACATACACGTGTGTGTGTGTGTGTATAAATATGTGTGTGTGTGTGTGTGTACAGTTGAAGTCGGAAGTTTACATACACTTAGGTTGGAGTCATTAAAACTCGTTGTTCAACCACTGCACAAATTTCTTGTTACAAACTATAGTTTTGGCAAGTCGTGTGTGTGTGTGTGTGTGTGTGTGTGTCATACTGACATGTTGTCATCCCATGCTTCCCCAGACTCCAGAGACTCTGCCTGGCCATACCAAAGCCAAGCAGCCCTACAGGGAGGGCCAGGAGTGGTTGAAGGGCCAGCAGATCGGCCTGGGGGCCTTCTCCTCCTGCTACCAGGCCCAGGACGTGGGCACTGGCACCCTGATGGCAGTCAAACAGGTGAGAAGACCGACGCATGGCAACCACAGATGTCTGCCCTGATACACACCTGTCGATGTCAGAGAAATAGATGGTTATAAAAATTAGTCCTAGCCAGTCAGAGCTCTTACCATAGTGCCTATACCTATTCAATGCTTTCCCATCTACAGGAGTGTTTAGGGAATAAGGGCTAGGTGTTGTTGCTAGGTGTTGTTGCTAGGTGTTGTTGCTAGGTGGGGCCTATGGGTCTCTTGTGTCCCCTGGTGCAGAAACTCTGGGGATTCCATGTCAGAGTTGTGACTTCATTTTAGCTAGTGACTTCAAACTGAGATGTTGCCCTTAAAGAGAATGTCCAGCTCTCTTCCCCTGATAACCCTGTGTATGCATGTCCTCCCCGACTATAGGTGACCTACGTCAGGAACACATCGTCGGAGCAAGAGGAGGTGGTGACTGCTCTGAGGGAGGAGATCCGGATGATGGCCCACCTCAACCACCCCAACATCATCCGTATGCTGGGGGCCACCTGCGAGAAGAGCAACTATAACCTGATGGTGGAGTGGATGGCAGGTAAGGACGACCTCCTCTACTGCTGCTGCTGATGATGATGATGATGATATCCCACGTTGAAAAAGCCTTAATTGACTTTTGGATGTTTTGTTTTTTTGTTTCCTGCTTTCCTCCATTTGTTCAATTTAATTTTGATTTAGTTGATTAAAAAAAAAGAAGAAATTTGATAATAGTTTTTTTGCTTATCTTTGGTGTGATAATTCATTATTTTGTATTTATTCAATTTTTCAGAACTGGGTACATAAAATAGTATTACTTGAACCTTTAATGAATGAATATGTATCATTTAACTTCCTGTATGTAAATAAGACAAGTCATGTCCAATTGGAACTAACCAGAAGTTGAACTTGATAGTAGATATTGTAACACTTGACCCCATCCATACTATAAACTATTGTCCTTCCTCCTATAACAATCACATATGTTGCCCCTGTAGAAATAGAAGAACTGAGTGTATTATTAATATAGGGTAAATGGTCATTATTTCATGGGTTGATCCTCTCTGTTGTGTCCAGGTGGCAGTGTGTCCCATCTCCTGAACAAGTATGGGGCCTTCAAGGAGGCTGTGATCATCAACTACACGGAGCAGCTGCTCCGAGGCCTGGCCTACCTCCACGAGAACCAGATCATCCACAGAGACATCAAAGGTGAGGGCACACACATACACGCCCTCTAGCGCACAGGAAGTCCCTGCTGCTGTTGAGCTGCCTGTCACAGGGTTCAAGGTGGACTCTCAGGGAAACACTCATTCCATGTGTTTCACCTTTTAGGGGTGGAACTTTGGAGACTGTGAGTGGTAACGAACTGCTGCTGCACTAATTGTAAGTCGCTCTGCAGAAGAGCGTCTGCTAAATGACAAATGTAGTGTAACAATAAGAAACTATAAGGCCTTGTGGTTTGTACTAGACAGGTCAGGAATAATTAACTAGAGACTGACTACTGGGTTTGTACTGGACAGGTCAGGAATAATTAACTAGAGACTGACTACTGGGTGACTAGTCAGAACACACCTCACCCTACCTCACCTGTTATGGCATACAAAAACTCACCTTCTCTCCCCCTGTCTCCTCCAGGTGCCAACCTGCTGATTGACAGCACAGGTCAGAGGCTGAGGATAGCTGACTTCGGTGCTGCAGCCAGACTGGCCTCCAAGGGCACTGGAGCAGGGGAGTTCCAGGGCCAGCTCCTGGGAACCATTGCCTTCATGGCCCCAGAGGTACGCATGGATGAAAGGGAGAGAGAGTAAATCTGTGTTTAGAATTAGCGTTCTGTTCCCGGCCTTTATAGTGCAATCCTTTTGACTGGAGCCATTTCAGACACAGGCTAACACACACACACACACACACACACACACACACACACACACACACACACACACACACACTGCGTACAAGTGATGGCTCGCATAAAACTAGTAAATTCCGCCACTTAAACCAATGTCCTAAGATCAAAACCCCCCCAGTCCTCTGTATCCTCTTTGTGGAGAGGGTCTGAAAGAGGTAGAAGGCGAAGCATTAGCCTTCTGTGGGGGCTGTTCGTTTTGAAGAGAGCCCTGATCATGCTGGTATTAAACTGGGCTGTCATGCTGTGGGAGGCCTGGGCAGTTGAACTCCCTCCTAATTAAACAAGGTTTTTGGAACCACTACAATAACAAGACATTAAGGGGTCGGCCTCCATTGTGGGGGTCTTCTCTTTCAAAGGGGATTAAAATGCTCTTACATTTGGGAGTTACTGAGAAATCTAAATCCACTTTAATTCAGTTCCGTAGCGAACACGTGACTCTGAATGACCAGCATAATGGCGGTTGGGTTTCACTGCCGGGAAAAAAAAGCTTTGTCGGAAGCAAACAACATTTTAAATGGCCTTCCCCCAAATGTACGAAAGCAAGATTTGGCCTGGGAAGAAATTGAAGCCATAGTCATGTGACAAATGTAGAAACAGGGCAACTAAATAAGACACAAAACATAATGGCAGTCTATGGGAGGATCCGTAATACATTGAACTCCTTTTGGTTTGACGTTGTGTCCATCCACCAAAAAGTGGTCTGCTGTGTAACTATGCCACTCCTCAACAACACCCAGGCAAGTGCTATAAAATAATGACTTGCTATTTCAGTCCTTTCTGCTGCTATTTGCAAATGCTACAACTATGAATGGAGTAGAGTTAAGTGTGTGTAGTGGGAGCGTGCAGTAAAGGCTTAAATTCAATAAACGTCACGCAGTTGTCCATATGTTGATACCTTTTTGTGTACGGTTGACTCTGTAGGTGCTGCGTGGACAGCAGTACGGCCGGAGCTGTGACGTGTGGAGTGTGGGCTGTGCCATCATCGAGATGTCGTGTGCCAAGCCCCCCTGGAACGCAGAGAAACACTCCAACCACCTCGCTCTCATATTCAAGGTGCCACCAATACAAGCACAGCCACAAAGTTAGATTATTAAGGAAACCATGTCTATTCAGTTAGATAAGTGATAAATACATTTTATTAAAAAAAATAAAAAAAATGCGATCAATTTGTCTTCACGACCAGAAATATCCTATACCTAGAAATGTTATTAGTACCCTTTACCATTACCGTTGAATATATGACCCACTAAAAACCACAGTCACTGTTTTACATCACTAGATGGAATTGGCACAACACTTACTGTTTTTAGGATTGATGTACACGTATAGCTGTAAAATACACATACCTGAAAAAGCACCCTATTGGCCTGTTTCATCCAAAGGTTGATTGGGTTTCAACAGTAGCATGACCTCACCCTCCCTCCCCCAGATTGCGAGTGCCACCACGGCGCCCTCCATCCCTCCCCAACTGACCCCTGGCCTGAGGGACGTCACCCTGCGCTGCCTTGAGCTGCAGCCTGCCGACCGGCCCCCATCCAGGGAACTCCTCAAGCACCCCGTCTTCCGCCTCAACTGGTAGTCCCCAACATTCTCCCACAGTCCCCAACATTCTCCCACAGTCCCCAACATTCTCCCACAGTCCCCAACATTCTCCCACAGTCCCCAACATTCTCCCACAGTCCCCAACATTCTCCCACAGTCCCCAACATCCTCCCACAGTCCCCTAGCCTCCCTATCCCATAGTGTCTACTACTGAAGGCCCAGCCAGCCTGCCTGCTTTTCTCTCCTCCTCCCACCGCTGACAATCAGACCAGCCTCCATAACACAAGACCAGCGTCCCTAACCCTAGACCGACCTCCATCCACCACCGACCAGCCTCCCTAACCCTAGACCGACCTCCATCCACCACCGACCAGCCTCCCTGACCCCAGACTGCCCTCCATCCACACCAAGCTGCCCCCAGTCATGAGTGGAGGGCCTGGGATGGATGGGATACCTGGGTAATACCCTCCCGTTCCACTACTATGGCCTCAAACTGCTGTACCTTAGCACAAAATGCAAAAAGCGAGTCGCAAAAGTTCTACTACGAAAACGGTGCTTTCTTAGTTAGTGCCATGTTGGTATACTGTAGTCTGTATTGCTCTGTTTTATCAAGCCTCTGTTCTGGTAAAGAAATGGTTCCTTTAGCACTTTGGTAGCCATTTTGCAATGGTTTCGAGAAGTTCCTCTTCCCATTTTAACCCCCCGTGAGTCAACAAATAAGTCCTTAGAACCGCGATCTGGAGACGACGGAGTAAAATGGTTTTTATCACTGTTATGTTGTAACGTCGGGTCATAAGTTTCCGACTCTGTTTTTGTTTTTAGAGTATCCTATGTGTAGAAGAAAGGCATAATGAAGCTGTTTTAATCAATTGAATTTGTGCATAACTGCATTTCTATAAAGATGCTTTTTAAGATGTGCATTTTTACTGTTGGGCCATAAAGCTTAGTCGAATAATCATGAAGATTACTTAAGTATTTCAGGGAGCGGTGATTTATCTAACAGAAACATTGCTAGTTTGGCTAGCATAACGCTGAATGTGAACGCTTATGATGCCCGCATTGTCTCAAATGTTATTTTATTATTTTATTTTTTTGAGATAAAGATCCCATGTATGAAGTTATGATTTTATATATATATATATATATATACAATAACACCCCAAAAAGATCTAAACATCTTTTTTTGGTGTTATTGTATATTCAAAGCTATCCTTAAGAGATTGAGACATTTATTGTGTATGGGCGTAAGTTTTCCGAAACACACTTTGATGTCGTACCACACTGTTAAAATGAAAACACCCTGTTGGTCTCTTAACTCTCGCTGTTACAATTGAGCCATGTGCATCGCACATATTTTAGCCTTTTTTAAATAATTTTATGAGCCCTAAATGCTGTGTCCATACATTCAAAACCGCTATATTCAATATTGATCTACCATTCTTCTGGTGCTGTTCCTTTGTAGAATGTCACGCTACAATTCAACAATTCAATTTTTTATTATTTTTTATCTTGGCTCTATTTTTAAAACAAATTGTTATAAAATCCATGTACATCTGAGGTTTTCTATGACTCTTCTATTTTCCATTGTGGATACTCTATATAATGAATATAAATGCTGTACAATTTTTTTTATTTTTGGTGGAGGGATATTTCCGATTTAAGGCTGACTTTTCTGCTCAAATGTTTTACCATCTCCCTTTGATTAGAATTCTCAAACATGTTCCTAAATGGTGTTAATTTATGAACTATAACTCCAAGTGTTGTTGTTGTTCTGGTTGTAATCCATTAAAGTAAAAGGATGATAATTAACATGTGGAATGTTTCCTAAGTCAACCTTTTTTTAAATGGGGAATATGCATTTAATTGCTATTTTTATCTGGAATTCCTTAATGGCAAGGGTTTGAGACAATTAAACAAATAAAATAAAAATGAAGCAGAAAATATAATCTATTTAAAACAAATCCTATTCTTTACATGGAGTACAAGCTGATCAAGCTTGAAGAGTTAAATGTAAATACATGTGAAGTTTGGTAGCTAAAATGATTGTACTTGACTGTATTTTTATACCACACTCTTTTCCATTTTATTTTTTGGTTCCTGCTTCGGGTTATTTTTCTTATGCCTTTTTAAAAGCTTTAAAGTTATGCACTCTGGTCTTTTTTATATACTGGAAGAAAAATCTGTTTCTGTCATTCATAAAAGCTAATCAGTATTACTTCAATTTGTCATGTCTATAATTCTTACCAATCTCTTAATGCCTTCTGAATCCTCTTGTCCACCTGTGTCTCAGCCAGCTTGCTGGTCTTTATCTATTTTGTCTTATTTTATGCTGATGTGATGTAATCTTATGTGCTTTTTTTGGATCTAAGCTGGACTGAAATTTGTGTGAAATTGTTTCCTGTTTCCTGTGTCACTTGGTGGTACTTTTTTTTATTTGTAAAGAACATCTTGCTGTTTTATTCCAGTCTCTACTACCTCAGGTGTCCTATAGAGTCTCTTCTACCAAAGTTCACTTTCTCTCTCTCTATATATATATTTATATATATATATATATATAATCTTTTTTTAAACTTTTTTTCTCAAAGATTTTCAGGGCTTAAGGGCTAACTTATATTAGCACCTTTACTGTGCAAATAAACTCATGAAATCTCTGGATTAATAAAAAAAATGGCTTAAGCTGTATCCTGTAAGTTAAAATGTATCAAGATATTTTAATTATTACAATTTTTACCCCATTCTAAGCATTTTATTGCATAAATTGGAACTTATTTTGGTGTCTGTCTTTATGGTAAATAAACAAAAAATTGGGAAAAAGGTTTCTTGTTCCTCCTGTCAATTCTTTGTCAAAGCCTCAGAACCACATAACTACTGTGTTCAATTTATCAATGGGCATACAGACGAGTATCATTGACTTTACTACGAGTTAGAACAACCTCTACTTCAGAATGCCGGTGCTGTTCAGTCCAACCTGTCTTCCCTTTTAAAATAAAGGTTAACTAAACCATGGTCATCTGAGATGGATCCTTAACTGCGGGTGACAGGTAGCCTAGTGGTTAGAGCGTTGGGCTAGTAACTGAAAGGTTGCAAGATCGAATCCCCAAGGTGAAAAAAATCTGTCGTTCTGCCCCTGAACAAGGCAGTTAAAACACAGTTAAATAAAGGTAAAATAACTAATCAGTACAGGACAAATATGTGCATAACTCTTAGGTGAAGGCCTATCAAAACCATGAACACTTTCCTTGAGTACAGTGTCCGAAGCATCATGTGGTAGGACTTGTTCTGGAGGATAGAGCTAGCACAATTACCGCGGAACCGGCGGTTATGGATGAAGACCGTCATGAAAAGAAAATAACCATCAAACGTTTAACTGAAGACGTTTTGTGCGGTTGAGTCGGTTTTTGCTGTAACATGGACTCTTAACGTGATTAAACTTTGTTGCTCCTTGCTGAAACAAGCAAAAGAGTGTTTGTGGAATGGGGACACTCGTTGTCTTCATTCTGTTTCTATGGCAGCACACCACCAACACAACCACCAGTATTGTGTCAGTCTGGAATTCTGGATGATCTTAATTGGCATGTTCTGGGGAAGGGTACCAAAAATGTCTGCATCATTGAAGGTCCCCAAGAACACATTGGCCTCCATCATTCTTAAATGGAAGAAGTTTGGAACTACCAAGACTCTTCCTAAAGCTGTCCGGCTGGCCAAACTGAGCAATTGAGGGAGAAGGGCCTTGGTCAGGGATGTGACCAAGAACCCGATGGTCACTCTGACAGAGCTCCAGAGTTCCTCTGTGTAGATGGCAGAACCTTCCAGAAGGACAACCATCTCTGCAGCACTCCACCAATCAGGCCTTTTATGGAAGAGTGGCCAAAAGGAAGCCACTCCTCAGTAAAAGGCACATGACAGCCCGCTTTGAGTTTGCCAAAAGGCACCTAAAGGACTCTCGGACCATGAGAAACAAGATTCCTTGGTCTGGTGAAACGAAGATTCAACTATTTGGCCTGAATGCCAAGCGTCACGTCTGGAGGGAGACTAGTCTTGATCGAGGGAAAGATAAACGGAGCAAAGTACAGCGAGATCCTTGATGAAAACCTGCTCCAGAGTGCGCAGGATTTCAGACTGGGGTGAAGGTTCACCTTCCAACAGGACAACGACCCTAAGCAGCCAAAACAACGCAGGTGTGGCTTCGGGACAAGTCTCTGAATGTCCTTGAGTGGCCCAGCCAGAGCCTGGACTTGAACCCGATCTAACATCTCTAGAGAGACCTGAAAATAGCTGTGCAGCAACGCTCCCCATCCACCCTGACAGAGATTGAGAGGATCTGCAGAGAAACTCCCCAAATGCATTTGTGTCAAGCTTGTAGCGTCAAACACAAAAAGACTCAAGGCTGCAATCGCTGGCAAAGGTGCTTCAATAAAGTACTGAGTAAAGGGTCTGAACACTTATGTAAATGTGATATTTCAATTTTTAATGTTTAATACATTTGCCAAAAATTCTAAAAACCATATTTTTTCTTTGTCATGTGTATTGTGTGTAGATTGGAGGGAAAAATAACTATTGAATCTATTTTAGAATAAGGCTGTAACGTAACAAAATGTGGAAAAAGTTCAGGGGTCTGAATACTTTCCGAATGCACTCTATATACAGGGAGTACCAGTACCAGATCAATATGCAGCTATATACAGAATGCAGAACATTATTGTTTTACATTTTTTTAATTAGTTGTTTTTATCCATTAATATGTTGTATGCTCATGGATTTCACTTTGTAGTGACAGCCACACGAGTGTAAATAAATACAACTTGAAACTTGAAAAGTTTATTTATTTCATTCTGTGCTGCTGAGCTAATGTCGTGGAAATGGAACCTCATTGTTATGGGATACGTAATGTTCTATCAAAATGTAATTCTTTATTACATCATAGTTTGATATAGTAATTTGAAAGTATTCAATTTGATAGACGCAGTAAAGGGGTCAATGGAACTCAACCAAAACAATGGAAATACCATGGAAACGTGTTGGGGAAAGATCCCAAATCTCCTGATTGCCCCTCAGCAAAATTCTTACATTTAGGGTAATATAGTGTGAAATACACATATACTCTGATTTTACCTCAAAATAATGCTTGTATGGATGTTAAACCCAATATATGTTCATGTCATAGTGACTAAACAGCTGAATTACAGTTAAAAACAACTGACTACCACCACAGATTTCTGTATGCTAGCTATGCTACCAGCTTAAATTATACGAACAGGAGTTAGCATTTAGCAGTCACTTCTTCTAAACCTGGAAACGGACTACTTCTAAATGTTATGCAGCTAAAACAGCCAGATATATCCAAATCTGACTTTAGTAACTACATTGTGGGCCTGTTAAAATACACCAATCATGACCGATTTGATGACTATCCACCTTGTTAGATCAGATTTGTTTACTGTGCGCCAATCTGCCGTCCTTCTATCCCCCACGGTCTGTGTTCCATTGACCTCTACCGCATCTATAGGCCTTTATTTTCTTTCAGTAGAAAATCACTACTTGAGACTTGATTACATTGTTAAATATGATTTATTTCAGATAAACAGAACAGACATTTTTCAAATCGATTGTTTTGTCCTCTGTGACGTCACATCAAGTGTCGCGTAATACCATTTTTTCCCCCCCTATTGCTAAATCTATTTAAATTTCCCTGGATAGTTCAACGCTTCCATTTGGTCAGCCATTTTTATTCACAACAAACAGGTAATCAAATTGCACTCACCAGATAGCATCAGAGATGGACATGGACACAGTCCTGTTACATTAATTCATCCCTAACCCAGAACTAAAATCTTGCGTAATTGTAGAAATGGAACGTCTGTTAACGAGAGATTAATTAATCCCCAGAGGAGAAATGTGATGTCACCAGCAAAGACAACGACCAGAGTACTAGTGACTGATGAAACAAGTACAACTTCATGATGTTCATAAGAGACTCTGTATAATATAGTCTATAAGAGCCAAAATATTCACTGGAATAGACTAAATCCAATAGAATCAATGGAAAAGTGTGCATCCATTGATATGTAGGCTGCGTGTAAATGTTTAAAAAGGCATGTAGTTCTGTCCTTGTCTAATGGCGTTCTTGTATGCAGCTATGTGTCCACCTTAAGTCGCCACACCTGAAATATGGTTGTCAAAAAAAATAAACATTGTTTAAAATAGATAAACAAAAACAGGGCAAAGGGTAATCAACCCCTATCTTTTTCCTGTAGGCATATTGTAGAGGGTCCTGGAAAGCACAGACTTGCTCCTGAACAACCTTCTCAAAACACTTCATGATCTGTGACTGAGGTCAGCGCTATTGGCCTGAATTGCTGCCCTGCATTTGCCTTTTTACAGACTGACACTTCACATGACTATGCATGCGTGCTTCTACACCTGCATTGCTTGCTGTTTGGGGTTTTAGGCTGGGTTTCTGTACAGCACTTTGAGATATCAGCTGATGTACGAAGGTCTATATAAATACATTTGATTTGATTTGATTTATGCATGGTGTTTTGCACCTACTGGGATATTTGACATAAAAAGAGTAACAAGAGTAACATGTATGTAATGAAGTACCTCACAAAGCACCTGTGGTTTAAACCGCAGGTGCTTTGTGAGGTCCTGATGGGGTTAAACCACAGGTGCTTTGTGAGGTCCTGATGGGGTTAAACCACCAGTGCTTTGTGAGGTCCTGATGGGGTTAAACCACAGGTGCTTTGTGAGGTCCTGATGGGGTTAAACCACCAGTGCTTTGTGAGGTCCTGATGGGGTTAAACCACAGGTGCTTTGTGAGGTCCTGATGGGGTTAAACCACAGGTGCTTTGTGAGGTCCTGATGGGGTTAAACCACAGGTGCTTTGTGAGGTCCTGATGGGGTTAAACCACAGGTGCTTTGTGAGATGCTGTATTTGGTTTAAAGCACCTAGATTGGTGTGTTTCCTCATCAATAGTGACAGCTATGGGTGGGCTGAGATTAACATTATCATTCATCATATAGAGAGAGTAGTGTGGACAAGTCCTGCTCATTCAGACTTGCATTTGATCCCATAGCCTGTGATCAGCTCTATTCCATTCCACAAGCCCCTAGTTTTGCTGTCCTGCAGCTGACATTCCACAAGCCCCTAGTTTTGCTGTCCTGCAGCTGACATTCCACAAGCCCCTAGTTTTGCTATCCTGCAGCTGACATTCCATTCCACAAGCCCCTAGTTTTGCTGTCCTGCAGCTGACATTCCATTCCACAAGCCCCTAGTTTTGCTGTCCTGCAGCTGACATTCCAGTTAGAGTGTAACTGGAACTACACAGAGGAGAGGGGCCTACATCCTGTGGGCCTACATCCTGTGGGCCTACATCCAACAGATAGTGCTCCTCCACCCAGCCGGCTCTCTGGAACCCTCTGGTTTCACAAGGCCTCAAAACAGGACTTGAAAGGAGCCTCTGGCCCGCTCCACCGGACAAAGCGGAATAGGAACATCCACTCTCCATGGTAATCAATGCAGATTCCGCTTTTTGGAACATTTCTGGCACTCGTGTCTGAATGCAGGACTCGTGTCCGAATGCAGGACTCGTATCTGAATGCAGGACTCGTGTCCGAATGCAGGACTCGTGTCTGAATGCAGGACTTAATTATATGTGAAAGTATGCATCTTAGAAATCGTTTTCACTTTATAAACTCAGAATCTTCATTTTCAAAATCCCATCTAAACAACTGTAGCAGGTTCTCTCTCCCACCACAATTTTAAGGTGCGCTCCTTTCAAGTCTCACTCTGTTGCATAGTCTATCAGGCTCTTGCCTATATGCGGTGGAAATTGAGCCTGGGAACTTCTCATTCGGTATCTATGACACAAAGTCACTGAAGAGTTGTTTGTAATATAAAACCCTGGGTAGAGGGGCTCGGTGAATTTGGTATGGAATGTGTACAGGTGTGTCAATGTGTTAGAAGAAGAGATGCTATAGAAGGACAAACTGCCGTCCGACCAAATCAGAGACACTCCTACTCTGTTGGAGCGAGAGGAGACAGATATGGCAGTGTCCTCATCATTGTGCCAGGCAGTGTATTGGTTACCATCACAATCTAGACACCAGGATTTGTCATTGTGTCCCAAAACACAGTCATCTACCTGTCCTCTTCTGCTGATTCCTTTATATGTCATACCTATTTCAACCCTATTCCCACTCCACTCGACCTCCCAGTAGCAGCGGCCAGTCAGACCCTCTCTACACAGCACCTGTGCATAGTAGTGAAATCTCTCAGGGTGATCAGGGTATGGCTGCTTCGTGGTTACCCATGTCACCTTCCTGTTCTCCTCAGACAAAGATAGATTTCTGAACGTTGTGTTTGGGTCCAGTGTGAGGTTACAGGCATCTGATCAGGGAATGAAGGAAAAAAAGTTATCAATATTCACGTAACGATGTAAAGTGTAAGCAAGTAATTTAAACTGTGCTCTATTAAAATGCATACTGATACAGTGGACATTAATCATTAGTCTTCAAGGGGCAATCTGGAATTGGTACATCCATTTTTGGACTTAATAATTGTACAAAAGTATTAAGTCCATAATTAGTAATTGTACAAAATAAATCAAATAAAAACACGATAGCTTCAAAACATGGTTAATTAAAATGATCATTTTGATCTCATGGACGGTCAATCCTTTAATCCATATCTCCGGTCTATTTGAGAGTGGTTTCACCCCCCCAAAAAGATGCCGGACAGCAGTTTGGTTGATTTTTTAATTACGGACTGCACATTTAAAAACAACAGTCTGGGATTGGAAAAACAACAAAACAGTAGCCCCACCACCTGTTTCAGTCAAGGGATGGCGCTAGGGAAATGTAACCTTTAAAGTAAAGAACTGTCCACTTCATTGTGTTGCAACTAAATCAAGCCAATTGAAAATTTAAATATTAGGCATATCTATTTTATCAAACGAGATTGTAGTCCTATGAATTATTAACATAAATTGCCTAACTAAATGGACATTTAAGATGAAACATTAATTTATACTGAACAAAAATATAAAACGCAAGACGCAACAATTTTTCTGAGTTACAGTTCATATAAGGAAATCAGTCAATAGAAATTAATTCATTAGGCCCTAATCTATGGATTTCACATGACTGGGAATACAGATCTGCATCTGTTGGTCACAGATACCTTTAAAAAAGTAGGGGCCAGTCAGTATCTGTTGTGAGCATCATTTGCCTAATGCCGCGTGGCACATCTCCTTTGTATAGAGTTGATCCGGCTGTTGATTGTGGCCTGTGGAATGTTGTCTCACTCCTCTTCAAAGGCTGTGCAAAGTTGCTGGATATTGGCGGGAACTGTAACATGCTGTCGTACATGTCAATCAAGAGCATCCCAAACATGCTCAATGGGTGACATGTCTGGTGAGTATGCAGGTCATGGAAGAACTAGGACAGGTTCAGCTTCCAGGAATTGGAATTGCATTATCATGTGAGGCCGGTTGGACGTATTGCCAAATTATTGTAGAGACATGAACATTCAATTATCTGGCAACAGCTCTGGTGGACATTCCTGCAGTCAGCATGCCAATTGCACGCTCCCTCAAAACTGAAGACATCTGTGGCATTATGTGGTGTAACAAAACTACACATTTTAGAGTGGCCTTTTACTGTCCCCATCCCAAGGTGCACCTGTTTAATGATCATGCCGTTTAATCAGCTTCTTGATATGCCACACATGTCAACTGGATGGATTATCTTGGCAAAGGAGAAATGCTTTAACAGAGATGTAAACAACTTTGTGCACAAAATTTGAGAGAAATAAGCTTTTTGTGCATATGGGACATGTCTGGGATCTTTTATTTCAGCTCATGAAACATGGGACCAACACTTTACATGTTGTGTTTTAATTTCTGTTCACTGAGTATACAAAACATTAAGGACACCTGCCCTTTCCATGACAGACTGACCAGGTGAATGCTATTGATGTCACTTGTTAAATCCACTTCAATCCATGTAGATGAAGGGGAGGAGACAGGTTAAATAAGGATTTTTAAGCCTTGAGACATGGATTGTGTATGTGTGCCATTCAGAGGGTGAATGGGCAAGACAAAATATTTAAGTGTCTTTGAACAGGGTATGGTAGTAGGTGCCAGGCGCACTGGTTTGTGACAAGAACTGCAACGCTGCTGGGTTTTTCACGCTCAATAGTTTTCCGTGTGTATCAAGAATGGTCCACCATCCAAAGGACATCCAGCCAACTGACAACTGTGGGAAGCACTGGAGTCAACATGGGCCAGTGTGTTGACACCTTGTAGAGTCCATGCCCTGACAAATTGAGACTGTTCTGAGGGCAAATGGGGAAACACATGACCTGGTAGTGGACCAGTGTCAACATGAGGGTCAAACTCCAAGGTGTTCCTAATGTTTATGTAGCTTTTTTCGATGTAATCAAGCACAGAGCTCTTTCTTAGTATCATTTTAATCCAGCGCTAACATTCAGACTGGGAGCAAAGTCACCAACACACTTACATCTAACGCTGAACCAGTATTCTCCCCCAGGGTGAAACCTAGTAAGAGAAGAGCAGAGAATGCACCAAATTAATATTTTGTAATATTAGTGTTTATCACCCATTTCACAGTATGCATTGTTGTGACCCACCTGACTGTATGTTGTCCAGCAGAGAGCAGCTTTACTCCTGAATCTCCTGGGTGATTGTAGCTCAGGTCCAGCTCTTTCAGGTGGGACGGGTTTGACCTCAGAGCTGAAGCCAGATAAGCACAGCCTTTCTCGGTGACTCCGCAGAGCGACAACCTGTGGAAACAGTTGCTATCATCAAATCTTCCCAAAACTCTTCTTCAGTTCACAGGTATAAACCAAAGGCTTGATAACATTTTATTCAAGCCTACATTGAGAACACTCATACATTATGATAGCTACAGACATTAGCTAGAAGGTCTGAGAAAATTGCCCCATATAACCCAAAGCAACTGACCCCAGTGTCTCCAGTTTGCATTGTGGATCATTCAGTCTATCAGAAAGCTTCTGGACCCCTGAGTCTTGTAGATTGTTGTCACTCAGGTCCAGCTTCCTTAGGTGTGAGGTGTTTGACCTCGCAGTCAGAGCTGAGGCCAATGCTACACAGCAGTTCTTTGTGAGGTTACATCTATTCAGTCTAAAAAATAAATTTAAAAAATAACAAAGAAAGCACAATTGAACAAATAAACAGAGCCCAATTCAGGTCCAGAATTATTCACCTTAGTGTCTCCAGTTTGCAGATTGGACTCCTCAGCCCAGCAGAGAGCAGTTTCACTCCTGAATCCTGTAGGTCATTGTCACTCAGGTCCAGCTCTCTCATGTAAGAGGAGTTTGAGCCGATAGCTTTTGCCAACATTTCACAGCATCTTGCTGTAAGGTTACAGCTATCTAGTCTGGAGAAGAATGTTTTTCACAGAATGACACATGTTAAATTGCATCTTTGCATCAATTCTTTCTCATAGTGTATGCATTAAAGGTCCAATGCAGCAGTTTTGACCTCATTATCAAATCATTTCTGGGTAACAATTAAGTACCTTACTGTGATTGTTTTCAATCAAAATGTTCAAAAATAAACTAATAGCTTCTTAGCAAAAGCAATTTCTCAAGCAAGAATTTAGAATTTTGCTAGGACTGCCTGGGAGTGGTCTGAGTGGGGAGTGGGAAACTGACCACGAGCTGTTATTGGCAGAGAGGTTTGGAACTCTCTTATTGATCTATTAACTCATTTACCTCCTGGTGATGTCACCAGGCAGGCCAAAACTCCATCCCACCAAAACAGGCTGACATTTCAGGTGGTCTTTTCAACCAGCTCTAAAGCTAAAAGGGCATTATCAACATTGTCACAGTATTATTCCAACCTCATATTGTGGAAATATACATTAAACACAGGAAAATAACATTTTTAACTGCACTTGTCGTTTAAGCTAAAGCAGAATGAAACGTTTATTTCAACAATGCAATACATCAAATCACATGGCAGTATTGGCTCCTCTATTATCAACTATTTTGTGTTTAAAACATCTTATATGGTCTTCGTATCCCTCTCTGATGGAGGTGTCTTGTATTTAAGTGATGATGCCAGAGAAGCCGGTGTTGCGGGGACATATTGGCACGAGTGTTGTTAGGCAAACCGTGGCAATATATCCTCCAAACATCGGCTTCTCTGGCATCATCACGTTTATACAACGGGTTACCAACATATTCAAATAATGATTTACATATTTTCATTAAAAACGTTATTTTTATATATTTATTAATACTATTTCATCCTTCCACGAGATATAGTCCTGACACAAAATCTAGGGTTGCTACCTGAGCCGGCTGGTCGTTCGTTCTATCGGTTTGGTTGCGAGACCCAGCCGATCAGAGACGAGACCCAGCCGATCATTCTTTATGTTCTGTATCTATGGACGCGACCAAGCCGATCAGTCTTTATGTTCTGTATCTATGGACGCGACCCAGCCAATCAGTCTTTATGTTCTGTATCTATGGACGCGACCCAGCCGATCAGTCTTTATGCTCCATTGCCATACTGGCTGGCAATGTCCTTATCCTTTGCTTGCCAACTACGGCTAACATACAGTCACGTCAAACAGTTCAGCCAGAATAACAACAGTAGCAGCAATTGCATTTGTTTAACTGTTTTCTTGAGACATTTATTTGGATACATCCATAACAATGAGCTAATAATGCACGATTTCACCTGGCATAGAAAAGGTGTGCTCGCATCAGGACACTGTTGTTAAGAGGAGCTAGCCAACAACATAACTAACGTAAACTCGTATATCGCCTTGGTCCGTACAATTGCCCTTATTTTAGCGCTCCAAAAACGTAATACTTCCAGATCAACTGTAAGGTCAATACCATTGTAAAGCACAATTTCTCCCCTTTCCAGCAGAATCAATTACATGACCTAAACGCTGCCCGTTTCTGTATAATTCAAGCAGGCAATGAGCCCCGTCGGCTCTTTTTAAAAATGGCGGGTGGGGAAGCGAAACTAATGCGTGATAGTGAGAAGGAGAGATGTCGTGTGGGAAAATTGCTTTTTTTTCACTCGATTTGTCCAACTTATAACCTTATCGCCTCTAAAAATTTTGTTTTTAAAGAATGAGAGAAGTGCTACACCTGGTACAGAGAGATTGTAAGACAGAAATAGTTGCTTTATGCGTGCTGTACGTTACGGAATGACACGTCACGATGTAACGGAGGGTCAGTTTTTTCAACTTTTCTCCAATACTATATAGAGCCATTACCATGTCGATCAACGCTTGAATAGAAACCTTAGTTCACACCCCCGATTTGGACGTCAACACAGTCCCATTAGTTTTCTTTGTAGCCTCGTTTGAATGTTGCGGTTGCGCACATTTGTACAGAATGGGGTGAGTTTACGTTAACACAGTCACTTCAAACTGAAGCTGGAAAGACTGCAAACTAGCTGCACTTCATTTCGTCTTACCTGTTTTCTATTGACATTTCCTCGTAAATGTTATATATCCATAAAAATGATGCTAATTCATGATTTCAACTACCTGAGAAAAGATGCTTGCCTGTCTGTCTCGCCCTGACACATTCATTTCTATGGGACAGCTGGAGATCGAATTTCAATATTGAAACAATGTTGCAAATGTCAGAGAGACAGACCGCAAGTGTTTTACAAATCTCCGCTACTGAAAACCAATTGCTAGTCTAAAAGAAATGGGGGATAACGTTTATACTTGTCTGGTTGAGCTGATGAGACAGTGGATTGCGCAGTGAGATGGAACAGAGTAAATAGGCATTTCAACGTCATAGTTTTAGCCGGTGGTAACTTCTGGAATAGACACCGGCTGGAATGCGGTTTTAACCAATCAGCGTGCAAGATTAGACCCAACCTTTGTATAAAGTAATAGTATCCCTCCCGGATCTATCACTCTCCCTGCCTCTTCCACCAATCCATTTGTTTTTTTTATGGACGGAAAAGAGCAGAAGCTCTGAGCTGTCCGATCAGGTCCATCGTCTACTGAGGAGCTATCACTCTCTCTGATGGAGGTGTCTGCTTTAGATTTTTACATTTTGAATGGCACATCCATGTCATTACCCTTCTAGTGGCAAGCACTTGAAATTAGTAAGGATGGTGCAATTCAATTATACTTTGGAAAGAAAATCAAACGTGAATGTTACTTTAACTCTACCTACATGTACTGTACATATTACCACAATTACCTTGACTAACTGGTGCCCCAGCATATTGACTCTGTACCGGTACCCCCTGTATATAGCCTCGCTATTGTTATTTTACTGCTGCTCTTTAATTATTTGTTACTCTAAAAAAAAGTGTTATTTTATTTACTTAAAACTGCATTGTTGGTTAAGGGCTTTTTTTAAGCATTTCACTGTAAGGTCTACCTACACCTGTTGTATTTGGCGCATGTGACAAATACGATTTGATGATTTTACGGAGGCCAAAATATAACTTCTGTCCCTGGGATATACAAAGATCAACTTTAACTTTAGTAGCCTACTTACAGAGCACACCTGCAGGAGGTGATGACTGCCAACAGCTTCAGGAGGCCCTCCTCTGATCTGATGTATTTCTTCAGGTCAAACACCTCTTGTGTTTCCTCAGATGTCATTAACACAAAGGTAAGTGCTGACCACTGTGTAGGTGACAGGTTATTCACTGGCAGACTCCCCGATCTCAGATAGTTCTGGATCTCCAGCACCAGAGACTCATTCTTCAGCTCACTCAGACAGTGGAACAGGTTGATGCTCTTCTCTGGAGAAAGGTCCTCTCTGATTTTTTCCTTGATGTAGCTGACTGTTTTCTCAATGTCCTCTCTGTCCTTTGTCTCTGGTAGGATTCCACTCAGGAGTCTCTGATTGGACTCCAGTGAAAGACCAAGCAGGAAGCGGAGAAAAAGGTCCAAGTGTCCATTCTGGCTCTCTAAGGCTTTGTCGATTGCCGTCTTATGTAAGTCAAACACAGATTTCCAAGACTGTGGAATACATTCAAAACAAAATATTGAATGTTTCCTTGTCAGCTTTGGGAGAAGTACATTGTTGTTGTCTGTTGTGTGACAGTGGTAAGCATATAGAGCTGCAAGGAACTCCTGAACACTCAGATGCACAAAGCTAAAAACTTTCTCCTCCTCCAGAAATATTTCAGTGCACACACCCGAGTACACTATAGCCACCTCAATGTCAATACCACTCTCTCGCAGGTCTTTCTCATAGAAAATCAATTGTCCTTTTTGCAGTTGACAGAATGCTAGTTTTGCTAGTTGAAGGACAGCGTTTTTACTACCTGTGGGATACTTCTGTTCTGTCATTTTATCAGTCTGGCAGAGCAGGAAGTGTTCGTACATTTTAGTCAGAGTCTTTGGCATCTCTCCACTCTTTGTTTTACCCAGGATATCATTCAGAACAGTGGCTGAAATCCAACAAAACACTGGTATGTGACACATAATGTGGAGGCTCCTTGAAGACTTTATATGGTTGATGATTCTGTAGGCCTGGTCATCATTACAGAATCTCTTCCTGAAGTACTCCTCCTTCTGAGGGTCATTGAAACCTCGTATCTCAGTCCACTGGTGGATGTAGTTTCGATCAATCTGATTGGCTGCTGCAGGTCGGGAGGTTATCCAGATGAGAGCAGAAGGGAGGAGCTGTCCTGTGATGAGGTTTGTGATCAGGACGTCCAGCGGAGCTGTTTTTGTGTCTTTAGCCACATCTTTATTATGATTAAGGGCCAGAGGGAGTCGACTCTCATCCAGACCATCAAAGATGAACAGAACCTTAAAACCTTCCTCCAGAGTATTGATTGGTTCCATGAAGGGGAAGAACTGATGAAGCAGGTCAATCAGACTGCAGTCTTCTTCTCTTATTTTATTGATTTGGCGAAAAGGAAGTGGAATGATGAAGTCAATGTCCTGGTTCTCCTTTCCTTCTGTCCAGTCGAGAATAAACTTCTGTACAGAGACAGTTTTTCCCACGCCAGCGATGCCCAGTGAAAGCACTGTTCTGATTCGTTTCTTCTGATCAGGCTGGGGTTTGAATATTTCACTGAGCTTAACGGTCTCTTCTGTGGCTGGTGTTCTGGAATCCAGACATCTGACCTCATGATCCCCACTGACCCCTCCCATGGCCCCATCTATCACGTAAAGCTCAGTGTAGATCTTGTTTAGATAGACGAAATCCCCTTTCTTTGACGTCCCCTCATATATTTGGTCATACTTCTTCTTTAGGTACGATTTCAGTTCATCTTCAATTGCAAGGGAAAACAAAGATTCAGTTTATTCTTTACACTTTTAGCCTATAATAAAACACATGCATCTTTGATCACATTTGCAGACCAACGCCAGATAAATTCCAGACAGTAGGCTAATAAGTAGCCTCGGCTAGATTTGGTTTCCAAAACTGATAAGCCTGTAGTGTAGCCTATATGTTCTAGGCCAATATGGGAAATGGCCCAGGTAAAAGGTAGGACTCATCAACATAACCTGTGGTAACTCCCATGTGCCATCCAAACGAAGCCCAAAGATCCGATTTCAGGACTTTTCAGAGCTACCGCAACTCGGCACAAGAAAAGCTTTTCTACAGATTCTACACACCTGTGATAGCTTGCTGGAGTATGGGTAAAACATTTTTTTTATTTTATTTTATTTAAATGATGCTGAAGAGTGTTCTATGATGTATGGGAGGCAGTCGCTTTTGCAACAAAATGATTTTACTGTGCCAGGTCTCACACAGACTATTGGTCACACAAGGTGTCCACCTGAGGATTTCAAATGAGTAGCCTAACAATTATTTTCTTTTTTTTCTGCATTTGCAACAAAATAATTGTCCATGACAATTGAATAGCTCAACACATGATCATAAGCAAAATAATCATTACATTTCAAATAGACAGGAAGTTGACCATAGTTTATTAGTAGATGGGTTGAGTTAAAGATTCTGTGGTAATTTCAGTCATATTTTTTAAATATTTTTTTTTATGGTTACAGTCATCAGATGAATTTGCATGGAATTGCATTAATCAGATGACTGACTGCCCGCAGGGCACAGTGCCACTAGTTATTTATATAATGGTCATGATAACTGCATGTGTTTGACATCATTATGTTGTCTTTTGGTCATGTTTTGTAATTGTTGTATGAAAAGTAGCAACTTTGCAGTATTCTCTCTAGGACGATTTGATTTTGTCGTGAAAGAAATAAGACGTCTTATCTGGTTCTCAACCAGAAAACCACTTCATAGAATATGACGTGCCACGTGTCAATCGTAGCCGTTGTGTTCATTTGTATTGCTCACCTCTGACTTTCTGAACCACTGCTGGACTACTCCGGGCTGAGAGAGAGAGAGGGGAGAGAGAGGCTGTGTGATTCATGGTGGTTTTAGCATGGCTTTTAAGCACGTGCTGAGGTCATATATAAAAAGGCGCTATCCAAGTAATACCATCGACCATCACAGCCGTGCTAAAATTACAATGGAGCACCAACCCCAAACCTTTATTAAAACAAAATGTACGTACATTGACACCATTAATTTTGGCAATACATTCTGAACACATTAACTGTATGGCATCATAATATTGTCATGAACATCACATACGCTAATGGGTATAACTTATAGTTCTTGAACAGGCCAGAGCCAGACCATAGCTATTTCAATACTAACACAATATGACTATCTATTATCCCTTTATATGTTTTTAAATCATCTAACCTGCTGGTTCTGTCCACATATTAGTGAGATCAATCAGCTTCATCTTCTTCAGGACCTCCAGTGTGATCATCTTTGCGCCCTCAAGGCCGTAAGTCTCCACCATCTTATCCACAGTGTCCTGGTGGTCGGCTTTGTCCAGCCGGGCCTTTGGGATGTGTTGAGAGAAACCTTTTACACCCTGGACCAGGTGCCATTTGAATTTCTTCAGTTTTTTTTCACACAGGTTGTCCTCTAGAGTGGCCAGCAGCAGCTCAGGGACAGGTGTCTCCATTGTTGATCAGTAAGTTGAAAACATGACCCACTAGGCAAAAACTGTTTGAATCAAAATAGTCTGTGTGTTTGCTTCCACGTCATTTCAACCACAAAAAAAGCAATGTGATGACGTTGAATCAATGTGAAAAACGGATAAGATTTGCAAAAAGTTACCAATGTAAGGGCATTTAGTATTTTTTCATCCAACTTCTAACCTCAATCCAATGACATGGTGAAAATTTGTTGTTGATTTCACGTTGAATTCAAGGTTCGTTGACAACTCAAACAAATGTTAATCCAAAGTGGACGTAGAACTGACGTCTGTACCTAGTGAGGAGGTAGTTCGGTAGGAAATGGTGAAAGATTCTTATCGTTAAGCCAAGATAGTTCAGATGGGCTTTTACAATGGGTATTATTGTTGTGCAGAGCAAGCATGAGGCTGCGAGATCCTATTGTCACGTTTTAGCATGTAATTGCATATTTCACTTAGGGAACAATCACTCTGAAGGTCGAGTGTACAATAACTTTAATTTTCTGGTTTGATCTTTACCGTTAGTCTTTGACCCCCTTCACAGCTGCTGACACGGTGAACTGGTCTGGAAAGTTATCTTCTGTCTCACGACTAACTCAGGTCTGCTGCTCCTGTCCGGAGGTGATTGTCCTTCTCTTACTGGTTTACTAGAATAGAGTGTGATGTTGCAATAACTAGACGTTAGTTACTAATTAACATGGGCATTTATTCAAGTTCACCTGCTCACACACCATACATTCTATAACATACATTCCCTTTCTACAAGACACTGTAATAGAACATCACATAGAGTCAATGAGGTTTCCAATGAGAAAACTGCAACAGGAAGTTTTGCTGGAGGCAGAAACCAGTTGTGATATTATGTTATCTGTCATTTTAAAATAAACCCCTACAGCCCTATTCCTACCCCTTTTATAGGCACTTGTAGAAATCTAAGACGATTGGATAGGTGTCTGGAGAGAAGTTTCTTGTTCCTTGTTCCTCCTGTGATTTTGTCAATGTGCTGACTCTGAACATTATTTTGTGCTGACTCTGAACATTATACATTGTTACATTTTCATTCATCAGTATTATTCACTTTACTATGAACTACTGGAGCAACTTGCGTTCAGACTGAGGGTCCTATTCAATCAAGCTTAGTCAACGGAGTTTCCATGAATAGGAGAAAAAAAAACGTTTAATTTGTGCACTACAAATATGGATATAAATATGTACATAAACTATGACTTCTCACAACCATTTGAAACCTACGAGTCCGGACAGAGATCATTGCGGCGCGGTCGAACTGAGAAGACGGGTGAAAATGTTTTTGCTGTCCCGCAGATTATTGGGAAACGGGCATCTCTGCTTTATGTGCTGTTAGCCTAGGCCTACCTAGTGTATTACAAACACGTATTTGTCGCATTATGCACTCAGAATTCGCTGCTTCATCTTCAGAGCCTACTCTCCCAGCTGGCCGTGCGAGATCAAGTGCGCCTAGTAGCCTATATGTGTGGTTTCAATGAAATAGTCGACCTAAGCATGTGGGGAATAACGTGCCAGTTACCTTAACAATTAAATTCATTTAAATATGATTAGACTATAGTTTACTACAGTGTTTGAAAAATAAATACTGATAATGGAAAGTGGAGGGCGCTCAAACAACTTGAGTCAAAGTGCAATCAAAAAAATTGATAATCATTGAAAAAACGCGCGCACAAGCTACCATGGTGAGTGAGCCTTGCACATTTTATTACTCAATAAACATTGACTATCCATTTGTTTTGTCTCTGCATGCAAATCGTCCTCCTAAAAGTGTCGGCTGTTGTCATTCTTGTTGCTTCAAGTTCAGTAGCCATACATGTCGTGCGAAAGTGGTCTCAATTAAGTAGAGTCGGCTAGCTTATGCATGGGCGGAGAAACACCGGGCAGTTGTCTTTACTAAATATAATTAGGCTATAGTTTACTACATTGCCTATAAATAAATATTAACACCCATATTTTTCTCCGCCTGAAAATCGTCCCACTCCTAAACGGTTGGCTATACAACGTAGTAGTTTAAGAGAGTGCATTGCTTGATGTTTGGAGTTTCTGTATAGCACGTTGTGACATCTGATGTGAAAAAGGGCTTTATAAACCAATGTTATTGATTGAATGAAGAGAAAGTAAAAGTCTCTCCAACTGCTCTCTTCAAACTATGTCCAGTACTACCGGAAGCCTAATATAAAGGGCCATGTGAGAATCTCTGGTGATTTAACCCATTTCTTAGCATATTTTTTGTGCATTTTGATATTGCCTATAGGGCGCATAATTACTGGGACCATGGCTGGCAAGTGAGCTGCGTCACATATGCCTAAACGTTGCGGGACTGGTTGGGTTTGGGACCAGTCCCTGCGGTAACAGGTGAGAGTCGGACAGAAAGACAGCGGTTTCGGTATGAATAGATGTAGGTGCCACGTAGACCTCTACACTACATCAGTAACAACACTTGCTTTGCCCACACTATCTGAAGCGTCAGGTGGTATTATTAGTTCTGGTGGGTCTTGTTACTAGAAATGGACGTGTAAATTGGTTCAGCACACTACTGAAGTCCCCTAGGAGTGGAATACTGCTCTGCTCATTTTAATCATAAGAACTAAAAAGTCCTTTATCCATTGTTTAACAGTTGATGCTATCTAGGACTCTACCCTTCATTTCACAATCCTCCATCTTATTTTGCATTTTCGATTGTCCCTGAATCCGTTCCAAAAACGTAGTAAATATCAAGGTTGCCAACAAACAACGCATACAAAGTCGTTTAGCGGTAGAATGAGAGCCCACTCCCTACCCAGTATGTAAATGCGTTTTTCACTCACCACGTTTATTCGGAAAAATGTTTCTTCATTCTGATAGCCTCCACCATTTCTCGTTCGTTGGTTTAGTTATTTCCGGTATTCGCCGGTGAACTCTATTGCGCCTCAATTAGGCAATCGTTATGATTGAAATGTAACTAGCTAGCCCCAGTATTTTATTAGCTAGGTGGCTTGTACAGAATTGTTACCGATGATACTGTATATACCAGCCTACTCGTACTACAACAAACATACATTGTATTTTGCCAAGATCTCTCTGTGTTAATCCTGTTTCCCAAATATAGTAGGTAACTTGTGTCTGTGTCAAATCACATTTATTTATATAGCCCTTCTTACATCAGTTGATATCTCAAAGTGCTGTACAGAAACCCAGCCTAAAACCCCAAACGGCAAGCAATGCAGGTGTAGGAGCACAGTGGCTAGGAAAAACTCCCTAGAAAGGCCAAAACCTAGGAAGAAACCTTGAGAGGAACCAGGCTATGAAGGGTGGTCAGTCCTCTTCTGGCTGTGCCGGGTGGAGATAACAGAACATGGCCAAGATGTTCAAATGTTCATAAATGACCAGCATGGTCAAACAATAATGATCACAGTAGTTGTCGAGGGTGCAAGCAAGTCAGCACCTCAGGAGTAAATATCAGTTGGCTTTTCATAGTCGATCATTGGGAGTATCTCTACCGCTCCTGCTGTCTCTAGAGAGTTGAAAACAGCAGGTCTGGGACAGGTAGCACGTCCGGTGAACAGGTCAGGGTTCCATAGCCGCAGGCAGAACAGTTGAAACTGGAGCAGCAGCACGGCCAGGTGGGCTGGGGACAGCAAGGAGTCATCATGCCAGGTAGTTGTTTGAACGTTAAATTAGGAGACAGAGGCATTGATGCGAGTAACCAGTCTTGTTCAGTACATCACAATCCATCCGGGTATCTCAAGCACACCGGTAAAACACATGATTTGCAGTAATGAACATTTACCAACAGATGGCATCACTGTGCCATCTTACACCCATAACATATTCCCTTTAATAAAATAGGACAGGAGGTGTCAATTCACTAACAAAACAAACCTAGTAATAATTTCCAACATGAACAGTTTATTTATTTTCCTCAGGTAACAACACATTTTGATATTCTCTTCACTTTTATCACTGTCAACAATCCCTGATAGGAAACATACAGATTAAGTATTTTTGGTGGCTGGGACAGACGCCTGCAGCGTGAAAAGACAGGGTGCTTGTCTGCGAGGACTGCGGGTTCCCGCACAGGCGTGTCACCTGACTGTCTAAGGGGAGTATTGATGGGCGAGGGAGCGGCCGACCTGTGATCCCCTGGCTCTTCCCCCAGTGCCTCAGGCCCCATGTGACTTGCTGGGGTTCCGTCTTTTGTCATGCGACCCCTTTGACCATCAGGGTTCTGAGTAGGTGCTGGCTCAGCAATCCGAAGGTCAACCCTGTTCGACCAAGTAGGAGTGTGGTGCCATCTGGCTGGCCATAGCGGGCAAACTGAGCCTTGCAGTGTTTGATCGTTGTCTCTGCTAAGAGGTCAGGGAAGAGGTCAATCTCCCAAAAGTCTGAGTAATGATCGACTACCAGCAGAAAGTCTTTGCCACTGTGCTGGAAGAGATCTAAACTTACTATCTGCCAGGGGCGCATCGGTAGCTCGTGGGACATCATCGTCTCTCTGTGTTGCTCAATGGCATATTCATTGCAGATTGTGCATTTACTGTCATAGTCTTTGATTTCACTCTGCATTCCTGGCCAATACAGTGTGTCACGTGCTTGTCTGTAACAGGCCTCACCTCCTATGTGACTTGAGTGCACGTGCGCCAACATCTCAGGGCGCAGAGACCGGGGAATAACGACTCTCTGACACTTGAATATTACTCCGTTTTGAACACTGAGCTCCTCTTTGACTGGCCAATATTCTCTGACGGCTAAAGCAGTTTCTTCCCTGCAGTCGGGCCAGCCCATCAGAATCACAGACCTCAATGCCTGGAGTTGCTCGTCCCTGTCTGTGTGCTGTCTGGTTTGTATAAGGCGCTGGTCCGTAACATTGAGGTAGTCAGCCTGGTTGATGTGTTCAACATCCACTTGCTCTGTTTGTAAGCTGCACACTGCGTGTTGTTCATGCATGAAGCGTGTGTGAGTGCCTGATGCAGTAGCCCTGCTGAGCGTGTCACTCACATACATCTCTGGCCCTGGCTTATACACCACCTTGAGGTTGTAGTTTTGTAGGGCCAGTAGCATGTACTGCAGTCATTTTGGGGCATTCAGAAGAGGCTTTCTGAATATAACAATAAGGGGCTTGTGATCTGTCTCTGCGGTAATATTGTCGCTCCCGTACAGGTAGTGGTGGAAGCGTTGGCATGCAAACACAATACTGAGGCACTCCTTCTCTATCTGGGCATAGTTCTGCTCTGTTGGGGTGAGTGCCCTAGAGGCGAAGGCCACAGGCTGGCCCTCCTGCATGAGGCAACAGCCAAGTCCATACTGGCTTGAGTCTCTCTGAATCGTTACAGGTTTTGACACATTGTAGTATCGCAGTACAGGTGTCTGGGTGACCAGTTGTTTTATTTCCCTCACCGCTGCGTCATGTTTTGGGAGCCAATGCCAGATGGTGTCCTTGTCCATGAGCCTCCTCAATGGCTCATACACTTCAGAGAGTAGGTAGGAAGCGCTGCATTCCCTTCACGTCAGATGGGTGGGGCATTTCCAAGACAGACTTCACTTTTTCAGGATTCGCCTTCAATCCGGTGGCGGACAAGATGTGCCCATGAAAGCGGACCTCTGGCACTTTAAACTGAAGCTTTTTTATGCTTAGCCTTAGCTTGACCTGTCTGCATCTGACCATCAGGGCCAGCAGGTTGGCGTCATGGTCACATTCTGCCCCATCACTCTCCCCACAGCCCACTACGAGGATGTCATCTGCTATGGGTTCCACGCCACTGAGTCCCATCAACAGCTCATGCTGTTTCCGCTGATACACCTCTGGAGCCACAGAGACACCAAACAGAAGCTTCAACTACCTCTTCCTGCCCCAGGGTGTCCAAAAGGTGGTCATGTAGCTGCTGGGCTCATCGAGCTTGTACTGCAGGAAGGCATCTCTGGCATCCACGAGCGTGAAGACTCTGGCCTTTGGGAGCTTGTAAAGAACATCCTCCAACGTGGGCATAATGTAATGTGAACGTCGCAGAGCCCGGTTGAGGTGTTTGGGATCAATGCATATCTGTAGCTTGTCTGGTTTCTTGACGATAACCATATTACTTATCCAGTCTGTAGGCTCGGTGACGGATATGATGTGGCCATCTGCTTCGTATTTGTCAAGCTGAGCCTTCGTAGCTGCTTTCATGGCCACTGGTACATTGCACACTGGACAGGCTGGATTGCTGCGTCCAACTCAAAGTGGACTTCGTCGGGAACTGACTCGACCGGTGCGTTGAAGACATCATGGTACTTGCTTAGGAGCGTCGCCTTGCTCAGGGGCCCAGCCTGGACTTTGTCTATAATGTTAAGATCAGCTGGGATGGTGAAGTTAATAAGCCCAAGGCGCTCGCATGTAGAACCTGACAGTAATGGCTGTTGACTAGCCTCAACTATTTCAAACTCAAGGGTGTGTTTCTGGCCACGTAAAACACACTCTGTCACAAACAGGCCTAAAGAGGTCATGAGCTGGCCTGAATACAGTTTCAGCTTGGTGCGACTCCTTTTGTCTTTAAGGCTCATAACGTTGCATGTGGCCCCTGACTCTAGCTGACATTGCTGTGGTTTATTATTAAGTAGCAGAGTGACAAACCACTTTTGTCCTTTTGCCCTCACGGGCCCTATGCACTCGCTAGCATATACATCATCTGTGCTGTCGTTCCCTTCATCTGTGTTTGTTTCCATGGAGTGCACTTTACCCTCCTTTCTCTTGCTTTTCATGCAGACCCTTGTGAAGTGATTAGTTGTACCACAGGATTTGCATATTTTTCCATAGGCTAGGCAGTGTTCTTTTCCTCGTCCATGAGAAATGCCACAATATCGGCATGTATTGGGGTTGTCTACTGCAGAGTTGGCTTTAGCATTAGCTGTGGCAAAGGGGAATTTCTTTACTGGCTGCCTGAATGTAGCATTGACATTGTCCATATGTTGCCTTTCTAGCTCCATGGACCTTATCCGTATATCAGTAAGCTCTGCTGCACGGCATGTCTGCACTGCCGAGACCAGCGTCAGGTCACGTTCTCTCAGCAAATGTCTGCGGGTGCCCTCATCAGTTATGCCAAGCACAATCTTATCTCTGATCAGTTCATCTCTTTCAAGCACCATAGTCACATGTAACTGCCTTTTCCCTTAACCTAGTGACAAAGCTGTCAATGGACTCCCCATCCTCCTGTTTGCAACACCCGAAAACATAACGCTCGTAGATGACGTTCTTTGCTGGCGTAAAGTAATGTTCAAGAGCATCAAGAATAGCTATAGCGTTACCTTGCTGAGCTGCTGTTAGGTTCAGGTTGTGTTTGTATACGTGTCGGCATTCAGTTCCCATTATAGTCCTCAAAGTGGCAGCCACTACCTCATCTTCCTTTTCCAGAAGTCCCGTTGCTAGCGCATAGTCCTCCCATTCACCTCTAAACGTATCCCAGTTTGTGCTCCAATCCCCGCTGAGCTTCATAACAGCGGGTGGGGGAATGTTCGCTGCCATGTCTATCCGGTGCTAACAACACTGAAGCTAACTAGCAAACTCACTCTAGCTAAGGCCAATTCCGGCAAAATTTTACTCAAACAAGCATTTGTTTGGTAAACCAGAACAGGTGACTCTAATTTGCGGAAAGCATGGTTAGTTATCCGACTCTGACACCATGTTTGAACGTTAAATGACGAGACAGAGGCATTGATGCGAGTAACCAGTCTTGTTCAGTACATCACAATCCATCCGGGTATCTCAAGCACACCGGTAAAACACGAGTTGCAGTAATGAACATTCACTGTGCCATCTTACACCCATAACAGTAGTCCTGAGGCATGGTCCTAGGGCTCAGGTCCTCAGAGAGAGAGAGAGAGAGAGAATTAGAGAGAGCACACTTAAATTCACACAGGACACCAGATAAGACAGGAGAAGTACTCCAGATATAACAAACTGACCCTAGCCCCCCAACACATAAACTACTGCAGCATAAATACTGGAGGCTGAGACAGGAGGGTTCAGGAGACACTGTGGCCCCATCCGATGATATCCCCGGACAGGGCCAAACAGGAAGGATATAATGATGTTGTCGATGATGTTGAGTTCAACTTGCCTAGTTAAATAAAGATTAAATAAATGAGAAAATATGCTTTAATCTATTTCAGGTAACCTCAAGATGCTTGACCCACTACAGCTGCTTTTGAAGAACTTTCCAGTTGTTTGTGCTTTACATTCTGACTTTTTAATGTCTGTTTATTGGATGTATATATTAGTGTCTAATAAAAAAGAGCAATGTAGGTAAAGCATCTGATTTATAGTGTGTGTGGTGTAATTCCTCTTGATTTCCACTAGGTGTCAGCACAGTTTCAATGTCACACCAGGTTCACAACATGTTTTTTTATGTGTAACAAATCAAATTGTATATTTGTCACATGCGCCAAATACTACATGTGTAGACATTACAGTGAAATGCTGACTTACAAGCCATTAACCAACAATTTCGTTTTAAGAAAAATACGTGTTATTAAGTTTAAAAAAAAGAAATAAAAGTAACAAATAATTAAAGAGCAGCAGTAAAATAACAATAGCGAGGCTATATACAGGGGGTACCGGTACAGAGTCAATGTGCGGGGCACCGGTTAGTCAAGGTAATTGAGGTGTTCCTTTCAAGTCCAGTGGTGTAAATTACTTAACAAAAATGTATTTAAAGTACTCCACTACATTCTGTTTATATATATATATATATATATATATATATATATACATACACTGTATTTTTTTACAGTTTTCATTGCACAAATATTTAATCTACATTTCATGGCTTACAATATCAAATAATTTCATACAGTTGAAGTCAGAAGTTTACATACACTTAGGTTGGAGTCATTAAAGCTCGTTTTTCAACCACTCAACCACTGTCATGGCTTTAGAAGCTTCTGATAGACTAATTGACATCATTTGAGTCAATTGGAGGTTTTCCTGTGGATATATTTCAAGGCCTACCTTTGCTTGACATCAAAAGAAATCAGCCAAGACCTCAGGATTTTTTTTTTTAGACCTCCATAAGTCTGGTTCATCCTTGGGAGCATTTTCCAAACGGCTGAAGGTACCACGTTCATCTGTACAAACAATAGTACGCAAGTATAAACACCATGGGACCACGCAGCCGTCACACCGCTCAGGAAGGAGACACTTTCTGTCTCCTGGCGATGAACGTACTTTGGTGCAAAAAGTGCAAATCAATCCCAGAACAACAGCAGAGGACCTTGCGAAGATGCTGGAGGAAACCGGTACAAAAGCATCTATATCCACAGTACAATGAGTCCTATATCAACATAACCTGAAAGGCTGCTCAGCAAGGAAGAAGCCTTGGTTTTCAACTGCACATGGGGACAAATATCGTACTTTTGGGAGAAATGTCCTCTGGTCTGATGAAACAAAAATAGAACTGTTTGGCCATAATGACCATCGTTATGTTTGGAGGAAAAAGGAGGAGGCTTGCAAGCTGAAGAACATCATCCCAACCGTGAAGCCCGGGGGTGGCAGCAATCATGTTGTGGGGGTGATTTGCTGCAGGAGGGGCTATTGCAAGAGGGACTGGTACTGTATGACTACAGCCAAGATCTGTGTAAAACTTGGTAAATATGTCTTATAGGAATCTCTTGAAAAAACCCTTTAATCTATCTAGAGTAAAATGAAAAAAATCTACATGTAAAAAAATGATTTACTGATTTGATATTTACTGTTGGTCTTTGACTCCCCTTCAATAGCTGTTGACACGGTGAACTGGTCTGAAAGATCTCTTCTGTCTCATGAATAACTCTGGTCTGCTGCTCCTGTCTGGCGGTGATGTCCTTCTCATTCATACTGATTTAGTAAGGAAGGAAAGTAGCTATTGGCTGTCCTAAAAGTCGCTAAATGGCGTCATCACCTAATTTGCATAATCAGCCATGTAATTGTGATGGATGCTGTAGGAGAGGGGAATAACGTCGTGGGAGAGACAAAAAATGAGTAAAAAAACACCATAAATATGTTAACTACAAACAAACTTTCTTCTGTCGATTCTTGCTTTTTTTAATGTCACAATTCCAACCCTCCTCCTATATTGTGGCTTGGGACCGACAAAAGAGACACTCTGGCGGAGTTACTCAGTTTTTGGTGTTTAAAAATTTTTTTTTTTTACTTTAGTTTTCTTAATTTGGTTTGGTTTTTGACCTTAAGGAGCCTTAGGAGCCTACAACAAGTCACAGTAAAACATGAACATTTTTAACCATAACGTATTTTTTACACTTTTTTTTGTATACAATCTACATTAAGAATTTAAATGGACCAAAAAGAGACAATAGAAAAAAACTGTCAATGGCAATGTGAGAAAATTATGGTAACTAATTCAGGTTAATAGTTTTTTTAATGTAAGCCAGGGCGGGATCAGCCAGCGGCGGCTTCCCGCATGCGCAATTCATTTGCAGTCTGGAAGCGGAGGGGTGAACATCTCCTGCTCTGACTGCAGCTGGGAGGGACTGCTGCTTGAGGACTAGGCCGCCTGTGAGTGCTTTGGGACGGGGGTGGGGCCCACGGCAGCACCCGCTACTTGTTGAGAAGAGTAAGAACGATACGCGCTTTCACGTCAGTCTCCAATAACACCAGAAAGAGTCGCTTGATTTGTCGCTAGTCGCTTTTTTGAAAATGTTTCGCTAGAGGGGTCTGAATACTCGCTAAATATAGAGACAAAGTCGCTAAGTTGGCAACACTGAGGCGATGACCTTTCAATTGCAACATCAAATCAATTTTTATTTGTCACATACACACGGTTAGCAGATGTTAATGCGAGTGTAGCGAAATGCTTGTGCTTCTAGTTCCAACAATGCAGTAATAACCAACGAGTAATCTAACCTAACAATTCCACAACTACTACCTTATACACACAAGTGTAAAGGGATAAATAATATGTACATAAAGATATATGAATGAGTGATGGTACAGAACGGCATAGGTAAGATGCAGTAGATGGTATCGAGTACAGTATATACATATACATATGAGATGAGTAATGTAGGGTATGTAAACATAAAAGTGGCATAGTTTAAAGTGGTTAGTGATACATATTACATAAAGATGGCAAGATGCAGTAGATGATATAGTGGCTAGTGATACATTTTTGTACATCAATTTCAATTATTAAAGTGGTTGGAGTTGAGTCAGTATGTTAGTGGTGGCTGTTTAACAGTCTGATATGGCCTTGAGATAGAAGCTGTTTTTCAGTCTCTCGGTCCCAGCTTTGATGCACCTGTGCTGACCTTGCCTTCTGGATGATAGCGGGGTGAACAGGCAGTGGCTCGGGTGGTTGTTGTCCTTGATGATCTTTATGGCCTTCCTGTGACATCGGGTGGTGTAGGTGTCCTGGAGGGCAGGTAGTTTGCCCTCGGTGAAGCGTTGTGCAGACCTCACTACCCTCTGGAAAGCCTTACGGTTGTAAGCGGAGGTTGTAAGCGGAGCAGTTGCCGTACCAGGCGGCGATACAGCCCGACAGGATGCTCTCTATTGTGTATCTGTAGAAGTTTGAGTGTTTTTGGTGACAAGCCGAATTTCTTCAGCCTCCTGAGGTTGAAGAGGCGCTGCTGCGCCTTCTTCACAACGCTGTCTGTGTGGGTGGACCAATTCAGTTTGTCTGTGATGTGTCAGCCGAGGAACTTAAAACTTACTACCCTCTCCACTACTGTCCCGTCGATGTGGATAGGGGGGTCTGCTGTTTCCTGAAGTCCACAATCATCTCCTTTGTTTTGTTGACATTGAGTGTGAGGTTATTTTCCTGACACCACACTCCGAGGGCCCTCACCTCCTCCCTGTAGGCCGTCTCGTCGTTGGATATTGATGGATCATGGATATTTTTGTATCATGGATAATAGATTTTATTTTACCTTTATTTAACTAGGCAAGTCAGTTAAGAACAAATTCTTATTTTCAATGACGGCCTTAGGAACAGTGATGTGATGGATATTTTTGTATCACGGATAATGGATATTGATGTATCGTGGATAATGGATATTGATGTATCGTGGAAAATGGATATTGATGGATCATGGATATTGATGTATCATGGATAATAGCTATTGATGTATAATGGATATTTTTGTATCATGGATAATGGATATTGATGTATCATGGATAATGGATATTGATGAATAATGGATAATGGATATTGATGTATAATGGATATTTTTGTTTCATGGATAATGGATATTGATGTATCATGGATATTGATGTATCATGGATAATGGATATTGATGGATAATGGATATTGATGTATCATGGATAATGGATATTGATGTATCATGGATAATGGATATTGATGTATCATGGATAATGGATATTGATGTATCATGGATATTGATGTATCATGGATAATGAATATTGATGTATCATGGATAATGGATATTGATGTTTCATGGATAATGGATATTGATGTATAATGGATATTGATGTATAATGGATATTGATGTATCATGGATATTGATGTATCATGGATATTGATGTATCATGGATAATGAATATTGATGTATCATGGATAATGGATATTGATGTATCATGGATAATGATGTATCATGGATAATGGATATTGATGTATCATGGATAATGGATATTGATGTATCATGGATATTGATGTATCATGGATATTGATGTATCATGGATAATGGATATTGATGTATCGTGGATAATGGATATTGATGTATCGTGAATAATGGATATTGATGTATCATGGATAATGGATATTGATGTATCGTGGATAATGGATATTGATGTATCATGGATAATGGATATTGATGTATCATGGATAATGGATATTGATGTATCGTGGATAATGGATATTGATGCATCATGGATAATGGATATTGATGTATCATGGATAATGGATATTGATGTATCGTGGATTTCGATGTATAATGGATATTGATGTGCACGTATATTGTCTAAATTGCATATTTTGTTACAATATTTCAGAAAGATAGTAATACAACAAAAAAAAATACATTCAACTGGTAAAGGTACATTTTGATATCTAAAAAAAAAAGATATTTTTATATATATATATATGTGATAGGTGTTTCACGTATCAGTTAACCACACCATAATGATGTAGCAATTGGCAAGTTCCTATGCTTAGACATGCTTAGACATGGCTGTCGCCTGACAGATCTTACAATGCCTGGATAGGTATTTTATGTATCAGCTAATCACGTCATATGTTATAGCAATTTGTCAGTTGATGACACAGTTGATGACTTGGCATGCGACCATTGGTTGTTGCATCGCCTCGCATTAGCTATGGAACACGCCTAATCTGATGCCGACTGCACAGATGATGATGTAGCACGCAGCCCTTGGTTGCCGTGTGCAGCTTGACTGCAATAAATTGTCCTGGAACGTGGCCACTGTGTGCCAGGGAGCTGGCCTGTGGTCTAACTGTTGCCATCAGCTTGCTGCAGTGACACGACTCGGCAACGATCAACCAACTGACATTTAAAATCACAGACTAGCCCCCAATAAAATCACACCCTCCACCAAATAGAGTTACTTTGGTGGCCAATCTCATGAGCAAGTGGGTGGTTAGGAATGTGACAACACCTGTCTAACCAGTTTCACCTATTGTTCACCTAAGTGTGAGACTCATCTGGTCGCTTCCTCAGACAAAGACATAGCCACGGGAAACTGGGGTGCTGAGGGTGCGGCAGCACTGCCTGAAAAATCACAATATAAAAAAATATATCACAAAAGTTGTGCACTGGGCCTTTAATAGTCCTGTATTAGTGGACTAATATAGCCCTCTGCAGCATGGGCAAAACTTTTTTCTCAAAAAAGTGCCTTCCTTTTGGAATAAACAGCGCGCCAGAGATCTTTCCCAGGGAGATGAGCAAGCTCCTGAGAGGACACGAGGGCACAGTCGTCGTGATGGATGACATGCTGGTCTACGGTGCAAATAAGGAAGAACGTGACAGGAGTCTGAGCAAAGTGCTACAGACCATCAAAGAGTCAGGACCAAAGCTGAACAGAGACAAGTGCCACTTTGGGAAGTCGGCGATCCTGTACTTGGATGAGATAAATCCGGATGACAGCATTGTGAAAGCCATCTCCGAGATGCCCAGTCCACAAACATAACTGAGCTTCGCCAACTGCTGGGACTGGTGAACTACTTGGGGAAATTCTTTCCAGGCCTGTCATCAGTGTACACCCCATCACTGAGCTGTTGAAAAAAGAGAGAGTGGATGTGGGGAAACCCACAGGACCAGGCCTTCCACAAGGTCAAGGCTATGTTAGTGTCAACAAATGTAGTAGCATACTACGACGCCGGCAAACCAACTGTGGTCAGTGCGGACGTAAGCAGCTGTGGCCTCAGAGCTACCCTCCTACAGGAACAAGAGGGTGGCGAGCTCCGTCCAGTTGCATTTTGTTCACGTTCACTAACAGATACGTGCAAATTGAAAAAGAGTGCCTGGCAGGTATATGGTCATGTGAACGGTTTGACTGCTACCTGCAGGGCACGGGCAGCTTTGTCTTAGTCAGACCATAAACCACTCGTTCCATTGATCAACACGTACGACCTGGACAAAGCACCGCTCGTGTCAACGACTGCTCATGCGCCTCAGACGTTTCAATGTGAAAGCAGTGTTTCTTGGGAAGCAGTTAGTGGTGGCTGACACACTGTCAAGAAACCCACTGAAAGAAAACCCGTCAGACACAGAAGAAGAAGTCAAAGCATATGTGGAAGCTGTGGGGGAGAGCAGACTAGTGTCTGCACACAGGCTGGATGACATCAGAGAGGTGACACGTAACGATGCCCAACTCCAAATGGTCATGGGCTACATCTGAAAAGGCTGGTCTCAGAGAATGACGCAGCTACCCTACTCGCTACACACATCTATCAGAGCGGGACGGACTTGTGCTATATCAAGACAGGATTGTCATCCCAACTTCACAGAGAGAAGTTCTACAACAGATACACAAAGGTCACATGAGGCTGACAAAGGGCAAAGAAAGAGCCGAGATGTCGGTGTGGTAGCCGGGCATCAGCACACACATCGCAAGAAACGTGATGCAGGTTCTGTACAGAGAACAAACCAACTCAGAAGAGAGAACCCCTTGTCATGACACCTTCACCTAAGGGTCCGTGGCAGAAGATCACAGCTGACCTGTGTGAGCTAGAGGGCAAGAAATACCTCCTAGTGGTGGACTACTGTTGTAGGGACATAGAAATAGCTCACCTGCCCACTAGCCAGCAGGTCATCACCCGCCTCAATGGTATGTTTGTAAGATGGGGGATACCTACCGAGCTTGTTAGCGACAATGCTACTCAGTTTGTCTGCATTGAGTTCAAGGAGTTACGATAGTATGGTTTGGCTCATACCACCTGCGGTCCCCATTGCCCGCAGGCAAATGGAGCAGCGGAGAGAGCTGTACAGACAGCTAATGCGAATTCTTAAACAACCGAGCCACGCCCCCATCAGTGCAACAGGAGCAAACACAGCACCACTCATGACTGGACGTCAGATCCGGACGTCGGTCCCCGTGCTGGATGGGAATATACATCCAAAACTTATCAGCCACAACAGTGTTAAACAGAAGGACCAGAAAGCCAAACAAGCTTACCAGTTCTTCTATACCAGGAGGCATTCAGTGCGCCCCCTACCGTTATTACACCTTGAACAGAGTGTCAGTCAAGCTGGACTGAGAGACAGGATGGAAAACACCAGCAGTTGTCATCAGCAAATCTCCAGAGCAGAGATCCTACGTTGTGGAAACTGAACACGGCACCATCGCTCGGAGAAACGGGCCACACCTTCAGGCTTTTTTAGAGTCACCTACTCCAGAGAGACAGCAGCAGATCAACGAAAGAGCCATCCAGTCTACCCGTGAGGACAGCACACAGGCCCCGCCTGTGAGCCAGCCAACTCTCATCCCCTCACTCAGTCCACCACCTCAGCCAGCCTCACCACAACTGGTGAGAATGACCTCCAGAGGTCGAGAGGTAAAACTACCACTGAGGTTCAGAGACACCTGAGAAAAAAGAAAGAAAGAAAGAGGTGTATAAACAGCAACCGTTTCAGGGCAGAATAATCCTTATGTTGCTGTGGACAAAGGGCTGTCTACCCCCATGTCCTACTTGACGCAGTTATGTGTATTGCCAGGATGAATATTTGTATTAGGTACAGAGGATGTTCGTTTATTTCTCTCAGAAAAGGGGAGAGGTAGTGAAAGTCTGAAAGATTTCTCCGTAATTGATTGGTTATGTGTGTCATCGTCATAACCGGATATGACTAACCTAGCAATGAGGACTAGCAGATAGTAGCTTGTGGACTCCATGTTAATTGTCTGATTTAAGAGTTATTAAACATAACTAAGCCGGATAATTCACTGCCGGGTCTCCATCATGACAATTGGGAAGTCAGATAAATGAAAAACTGTGAAAATAACAGATTCCTTCTCATTACACCACGTGCTTAATTACTTCATTTTTGTTTTGAGATGACTTCGCCGTGGGGTTGAACGGGCACCTGGCTCACGCCCGGGAGGCAGCCCGGGTCCTAAACAAACCCAATCGAATTTCAGCTGGTGCAAAACCCACCTACAGGGGCAAGACTAATCAAACCCCTCATTGCCTCC
Source organism: Oncorhynchus mykiss (assembly GCF_013265735.2). Taxonomy (NCBI): domain Eukaryota; kingdom Metazoa; phylum Chordata; class Actinopteri; order Salmoniformes; family Salmonidae; genus Oncorhynchus; species Oncorhynchus mykiss. The sequence continues at coordinate 10,095,432 of NC_048569.1, read as the reverse complement.
TGGTTTCCACCAATCAGCATGCCAGAATGCACATTTGGACTGTGACCCCTTCCACTCTATCAAATTATACCCATTGATGCTCGCCATCTTTGATTTGATTTGGTCCTTAGCCGTTTCTTGTGTGTGGGGTACAACCGTTGTTTACAACTGTAGCAGTGTAACTAAGCCTAACCCTTTTGCTAACCTACCACGCTAATTCACATAACCTGCCACGTTAATTATCTTAACCTGTTTTGTAAACAAATCCCCTGTGTCGAGAAACCATTAGTCTGATAAAACCGGAACTGACCGATGGCAGGTATCAATGGGCGTTTCCTGATATCACACCGACTGACCTGCATGATGGATGGAGTGAGGAAACCCACTCCATCTCCCCTGAGTACCAGACTCTTTAGCTAACATTCCACTCCATCTCCCCTGAGTACCAGACTCTTTAGCTAACATTCCACTCCATCTCCCCTGAGTACCAGACTCTTTAGCTAACATTCCACTCCATCTCCCCTGAGTACCAGACTCTTTAGCTAACATTCCACTCCATCTCCCCTGAGTACCAGACTCTTTAGCTAACATTCCACTCCATCTCCCCTGAGTACCAGACTCTTTAGCTAACATTCCACTCCATCTCCCCTGAGTACCAGACTCTTTAGCTAACATTCCACTCCATCTCCCCTGAGTACCAGACTCTTTAGCTAACATTCCACTCCATCTCCCCTGAGTACCAGACTCTTTAGCTAACATTCCACTCCATCTGCCCTGAGTACCAGACTCTTTAGCTAACATTCCACTCCATCTCCCCTGAGTACCAGACTCTTTAGCTAACATTCCACTCCATCTCCCCTGAGTACCAGACTCTTTAGCTAACATTCCACTCCATCTCCCCTGAGTACCAGACTCTTTAGCTAACATTCCACTCCATCTCCCCTGAGTACCAGACTCTTTAGCTAACATTCCACTCCATCAATCACAACTTTCAATATGCAGCCGGGTTTATGACGCAATTGCTGATTGGTAGTTGGAAGCAACATTCATATTTTTACATGACAACGTTATGTAACACAAAAAATTTAGCACAATTTAGATGAACAATTTAGAACAACAAACAATACCGTTACAACATACTGTGGTAATTCCCTTGTGAGAAGACCGTGTCAATTCAAGATCATGTTGTTCAAAGTGGCTAGAGAGGACTCCATAATGAGAGAGAAATACTGATACAGAAAATATTAGCCTGCAAGATTCAATCGAGCTACGTTTACTTAAGTTGCATCCCATTAATGAGTTGAAAGAAATGCAAAACTGGCACCTGTCGTAATTCCTCGCACATACAGTATGCTGATCATCATGACTTGCTTACATTTTCACAATTTGTTAGGCCAAACTGAAATGAGCATATGTAATTTGTCCATCCTCTCTTATTAAGTAATGGAGTCCAGACAGGCTACTTTCTGATTTAGTGCTCACACACACACCCACCCTAAAAGGACATGTTGTAGAAATGTGTACCAGGGATACCTGAAGTCAATATTAAATAAATAATTATTTATTATCAGCAAGTTCCAACAAACTTAATGCACCAAGTAGTACAGGTCTGTCGGGAGCTCTCTGGGGACAGTCCTGTTAGTTCTCTGATATACGGCTATTTAAAAAACAGTAATAGAAGCATGATTTACACTATTCTATTCATCATTAACTTTGGTTCCTGCACGTGACTGACCAATACCTCCTGAGGCTTCTTCTCTCCAAGCTGAGACCTTGTAACTGAGATACCCCCCTTTCGTTTTCAAAGCCATTTTATGGGCGTACTGCCAGATTGCTTATACTGATAGTGAGGATTCCTCCCATGCACAATCAATCAATCACTTGCATGAACCCAGTCGAATTGGTTATTAGAAAAGCAGCATTTATGCAAAACATACGATCTGTGTACAATCTGATACACACAAATGTCAAATGTTCCCTCACAGACCCATCAATCAAAGCCACCTGTGCACTTTAGTCACATTTCTCCTTAAACACGTATTCAAAACCTACAGGCTCAGCTTCAAATCTGGCCTGTAGTCTATCGGAAAGTAGGCCTAGGCTACATTATAGCAAAATGCTGAAATAATGTTGCCTATCAAATTCATTGACAAGGAAAGTTTGATGGGGGAGAGACAGCTCCCCTCAGCTTACTAGATGTTGGTTATGTAATTAGTATCCAAGCAGGTGCCCTATTTGTCTAAACAGCCCCCTGTAGGCCTAATAAAAAAATGTCATTCGTTGACTCTTATAAAGCTGGTGATTATTTATTTTAGGCGAAGATATTTCAACATGGCTATTCGATAAAAAGCTACATTGATCACTCCTGCTTGGCTGCCAAATGTATAGGTGTCCCCATTGGTCTAATATTTATATTTTTTTAACCATTTTCTACTATGACCTGTTCTAATTTTTGGTACTGTTAGAATCAAATCAGAATGGGACTGTAATTGATATTTATTTACTGACCTGACTAAAAAAGAACAGAGAGAAAATGGCATTTTACCCAATATGGCCTAATAAATCAGTGTATACCAGTGTTTAAGCCTACAATATGGCCTTATAAATCAGTGTATACCAGTGTTTAAGCCTACAATATGGCCTTATAAATCAGTGTATACCAGTGTTTAAGCCTACAATATGGCCTTATAAATCAGTGTATACCAGTGTTTAAGCCTATGCATGGTCAATAACGACCAGCCAACAGCGCTGTAGAAATCACAATGATGTGTTAGAAGTTTCTGTAATTGTAATGAACCTGAGGGCTGCATGATACAAGGCAGTTAGCCCACTGTTCCTAGGCCATCATTGAAAATAAGAATTTGTTCTTAACTGACTTCCCTAGTTAAATAAAGGTAAAATACACTGAATCAAGTGCTCTCAGGGTAGTTAGTGGCTGAGGCTTGCATGTGTATATATATATATATATATATATATATATATATATATATATATATATATATAACATCACTAAAATCTAAAACCGACAGTAATGTACATCGTACCAGCTCCTTCCTGGCCTCCAGAGAAAAACAAGCCTTATGCCGGTAATAAAATCCTATTTTCAGCTTGAGCTTCCTTATCAAGTTCTCTACATGCACAGTGAAGCTCAGCTTATCATCAACCCACACATTTGTACACTTTAACTTGCTCTATAGTATGCCCAGCCAATGTAGCAAGGACATGATTAGTAACATGCCTAGCATTTGAATATACCATGCATTTGGTTTTACACAAATTCAGAATCAGCTTTAAATCATACAGATTATGTTGTATGATGTTAAATGCTCTTTAGGCATTTTCAAAGGCTAAAGATAAACTACTACCACTTGAATAAAAGAACAGTATCATCTGCATAAAAATGAACATCCGCTGTTTCAATAAGATCCCCAATGTTGTTGTTATACAAAATGAACAACAGTTGGCCCGGAATAGAACCTTGCGGAACACCTGAGCACACCTCTATGGACTCTACAACCATCCGCCATTACACATTGTGATTTGATAGGTAATTTATAAACCAATCTAGAGCATGACCAGTAATTTCACAACATTTTAACCTTTGCACTAACACAGCATGGTCCACGGTGTCAAAAGCCTTCGACAAATCAATAAAAACAGACACACAATGTAACTTCTTATCAAGAGCACAGTGGATGTCATTTAAAACCTTCAATGTTGCTGAAACAGTGCTGTGGCCAGACCTAAAACCTGAATGCATTCCATTTAAGATGTTGTTTTCTTGGAAGTAGGTCTTTAGCTGCCTACTAACTAAGGACTCCAGTACCTTTGACAGTACAGACAATTTTGATATGGGTCGATAGTTGTCAAGTAGCGAGGGATCTCCACCTTTCAGGAGAGGCAGTACAAAAGCAGATTTCCATAACTTGGGGATTTCCTTAACATAAAGCGTGAGGTTAAAAATACATGTTAAGGGGAGCAATGATGTCTGCGGCTAGGTGTAGGAGGCGGGGGTATAGTTCATCAGGGCCAGGGGATTTTAAAAAATTAATTTCTTTCAGGGCTTTACACACTTCTGAAACCGAGAAGGATGAAAAGGAGAACCTGGTGAAGGAGTGCACAGGGGTGTCAGGTAAATTCATAGAGGTCTCAATTATACCTTTTCAAATAAACTGCCTGCATCTAAAAAATGCTGGTTCAAGGCTTTCAGAATGGAGGTTCTCTCAGTTACAATCTGTGTGTCCACCAACAATTGTTTAGGAAGCTGTGTATATTTTCTGCACTCCAAACCTTTCACTACTTACCAAAATTTGGATGGATTATTTAAATTTTGTGAAGTAGATTTCAGGTAGTGGTCTGCTTTCAATTTACGGATCATAGCCACACCCATATTTCGAAGACGTTTAAAAGCCATCCAATCATCTGCCAAACCAGTCCCTCTTGGTTTAGCCCACATAGCATTTCGTTCCCTTATGATTTTTGTAAATTCCTTAGTAAACCAAGGGTTCTCTCTGCCCTTAATCCTGATAAATTTTTTTAAAGGGGCCTATTGTATACCTCCTGGAATGTGTTGTGGAAGTAAGAAAAGGCTAGTTCAACATCAGGGATTAATTCCATTCTATTCCATTCAATGTTAGATACATCGTGTAAAAAAAACGCTTCCAGTTTATTTTCGTAATAACACGTGGAGATTTCCTAGGAATTGTACCATCTCTCACACAGGCAATAGCACAGTGATCACCTATGCCATTTACAAAAATACCAGGAGCATTAAAACGATGAGTATTGATCAAATCAATCAAAGAGGATTTCAGAGGATATTTTATATTCAACCTAGTTACACTGTTGACAATCTGAGTGAGATTTTAAATTTCAATTTTAAATTGATCAGAGCTAGATGTTAGCCAGTCCTGATTCAGATCACCCATCAGGACAAACTCTGAAATGACATTCTGTGATAACAATTTGAAAATACAATCCAAAGAGCCAACAGTAGCACATGGAGGTCTATAACAGCAAGATACAACAATATTTAAAGATGAGCCATGGTTTAGGTTTAAAGACAGATATTCAAATTGCTTAGGTTTCGTAACAGAAGTCAGAACGACCACCGAGAACTTGTCTACGTACAGCAACACCACCACCCTTAGATTTACGATCTGTACGAAAAACATTGTAACCTTTTATGCCAATATTTTTTGTTGTCTGTAAATAGATTTTTTAAGCCAGGTTTCAGAAAGCATAAATACATCCCGGTCGGCAGTTTTTATCCATATATTCACAAAATCAAGCTTCGGCAGAAGACTTCTTACATTCATATGCAAAAACTTCAGGCCACTCTGACTACTTAATTCGGCAGGGGTAAGAATGTCAGGACCTGGATAAAACTGGACATTTCCAGACCTAAAAAGCAGCAAGATAATGGCAAGTCTAGATCGAGGGTTACAACATTAGGAGTTACAAACAGCTGTTGAACGATAATCCATAGTCACCAGAGTCTTTAACGCCACATATTTCAGGAGATGTGTAAAGTCCAGAGATATGGTTACGTACCAAGAGAACAGTCCTGACATGGAAACGCAAGAGTCCGATTTCTCTCATATTGTTCAGCAGAAATGTGCATAGTTCTCATGTGCATTTCCGGAGCAAGCGTGGGGTCTCTCACAATACTCGAGGGAGAAACAATCATATATTTCCTCATTCACAGTGCAACGGGTTCTAAATGTATCGCCAACATTGTAAAAGCCAAGGGTAGACACCATAAAAATGAACAACAGCATCATGTTTGTTAAATGCCCTATTGAGGAATTATTTTAGTGATCCACGTTAGACGTTCCTCCTAATGGAAAGCCCCCCCATCCTGTTGATATGAACTGCTGAACAGCGTGCTTACTACACTTGATATGCATTTATGGATGAGAAAGTGAATTTGCCATTTCCAAAAATGACCTCAGTGGGGAATGGGGATTCCCTGTGTTGCGATCTGTTGTTTACGTCAACAGCCAGGGTTTCATTAAATAGACTTAGGCACTTTACTTCTTTATTGCACATTTAATTAAACTGAAACATTTGGCGACGTTCAACTTTAATTCATTGACACAAAACATGCGATAGACAAAAAATGTTTCGCCAAAATTCACTGTAGTAGGCTAGCATAAAATGGTGGCTTAATAGCCCAGTGATTTAATTCACTTCTAATTTACACATATGTGTTCAACTTTCCATTCTTGCGCAATTTATGCATGTCCGCTGGCATCTCCACTGGCCTCTCTCCCTCTTCACCATTAGTTTAGCAGAAGAAGAAACGCACGGGGTTCGGTCTGCAATCACACCATATTCAGTCTACAATTACACCATATTCAGTCTGCAATCACACCATATTAGATTAAGATGTCAATTTGGCTGTCGACCAATACAGTGTGTATTCTAGAAGTGCATCTGCAATCTAAATTGGGGGCTTATATTTTATGGGATTGTTTACTATAATTACTGCTTGCTTCTGAGAATTTGCTAGAGATAGTTATCTTGTTACATCTGTAACTTATTTGTTCTGTTAGCTGGTCTAATTATTTATCTGTTGGCTAGTGCAAGATGTACTCTTACTCCTCTTAAGGATCGGACTCTTTTTTTCAATTTCCACCTAAAATGACATACCCAAATCTAACTGCCTGTAGCTCAGGACCTGAAGCAAGGATATACATATTATTGATACCAATTGAAAGGAAACACTTTGAAGTTTGTGGAAATGTGAAATTAATGTAGGAGAATACAACACATTCAATCTGGGAAAAGATAATACAAACAAAAAAACGTGTTTTGATTATTTTTTTCATCTTTGAAACGCATAAGAAAGGACAGATACTGATTAGTATTATAGTTGTAATTTAATGATGTCCACAAGATGGCAGTGAATGTGCAAAGTTTCAGACTGATCCAGTGACTCCACAATATTTTCTATTAAGCCTGCCAGGAGTTTGCCCAAATGTGCCGAATTGGTCAATTTATACATTTTCAAGTACATAACTATAGAGAACATACACAAATGCAATGGTAATACAAATTTAAGTTTACACACTCCCAGGAATGTCATACATGATGGACCATTAGCTTCCCTACAGAAAAGACACTAACCTTCACACATCTAGATGGCAGGGTGGGTTGGGTGTGATGCCAGAGACAGCAAACTGTGGAACCCAGTTCCTACATTTGAATATAAATATTTATTTTATCAAACAAAACTATGCTACAGTTTCTCTGGGACCCTCAGGATGACAAATTAGAGCAAGATTACTGAATGTAAGTACATTCTTTACCTTCAGAGGTGAATGTATCAAACTAGTTGCTGTGATAAAAATGTGTTGTTGTGCACTATCCTCAAACAATAGCATGGTATTTTTTTCGCTGTAATATCTACTGTAAATTGGACACTGCAATTAAGAGTAACAATAATTTAAGCATTCTGCCCAAATAAGACCTATTACCTTTATTTATTTAACTAGGCAGGTCAGTTAAGAACAAATTCGTATTTTCAATGACGGTCTAAGAACAGTGGGTTGTTCAGGGGCAGAACGAGAGATTTGTACCTTGTCAGCTTGGGGATTAAAACTTGCAACCTTTCGATTACTAGTCCAACGCTCTAACCACGAGGCTACCCTGCCGCCGCCTATGTCCCGTAAAGTTGGCTGTTGTTTACAACGTAATTCTAGTCACATTATCGCATGTTGAGCAACAACTGTCCCAGTATAGGGACACCGATCCCGTAGAGGTTTTAATAAGCTCCAAGGATCTTTTGTTATTTTCAGAGTTAGACTGGCAATCGCAGCCAAAAAAAATAAAATACTCCATCTAAACGTGAAAAGATTCTCAATTACGATAAGGTTCTAGAAACATAAAGTCCTTTTATTTTAATGTCACATCAAAATAACTTCACGAATGCTAAATATACACTTACTGTACCCTGTCTTCTGTAAAAACACACAGTGACATGGAGACATGTCCTTATGGGAACACTAAAACTAACCTTATAAACATGTCACAATTGAACCTTTATTTATGATTATTTCTCGCTGATATGAAAGACCTTTTCACCTTTTTAAGCTTCCAAAACCAAACTGAAATTGTTAATATTCAGATTGAGCATCAGGGTTCTTAACAAAACTCCCCCATACTGAAGACATCCAATGACTCTTATGTGTAATGTAATGGAACTGAGATTTGTGTGTGTGTGTGTGTGTGTGTGTTTGGTCATGTGTGGTGGTGACAAAGAGCCAATGAAATTCTGGATATGGACACATCTGTCTTGTTCTTGCCAGATAGTGTGTAGTTAATATTCTGACTCACTATCATCATTGGGTACAGGCTATAATGAGTCATAATTTTAACTATCAGCATTGAGTAGTGGGTGAGGGCATTCACAGCCAACCGGTCAGACATGCTCCAGCTAGTCGTTTGTACACTGAATGAGAGTGACTAACAAAATCAGAGGGCCCCCCCCCCCCCCCAGTTGGTAATTCAATCATGATAGCTAGCTAGACTAATTTACCAATCTCTCTAAAAATGGTTTGCTGACATGGGCTAATTGAGTGTCCTGTCAGTGACTGACATAACAATAAAAAAATAGCTGATGCACAACCAAATTTCAAAATTGAAAAACTGGGCCCTGGGGTCAAAGTCCAGAATTGCATGAAATTTGACAATCCATATTTGGATAGGTCTCTAAATAACCCACCCAGTTATATACACTGCTCAAAAAAAATAAAGGGAACACTAAAATAACACATCCTAGATCTGAATGAATGAAATATTCTTATTAAATACTTTTTTCTTTACATAGTTGAATGTGCTGACAACAAAATCAAACAAATTATCAATGGAAATCAAATTTATCAACACATGGAGGTCTGGATTTGGAGTCACACTCAAAATTAAAGTGGAAAACCACACTGCAGGCTGATCCAACTTTGATGTAATGTCCTTAAAACAAGTCAAAATGAGGCTCAGTAGTGTGTGTGTGGCCTCCACGTGCCTGTATGACCTCCCTACAACGCCTGGGCATGCTCCTGATGAGGTGGCGGATGGTCTCCTGAGGGATCTCCTCCCAGACCTGGACTAAAGCATCCGCCAACTCCTGGACAGTCTGTGGTGCAACGTGGCGTTGGTGGATGGAGCGAGACATGATGTCCCAGAAGTGCTCAATTGGATTCAGGGCTTGGGAATGGGCGGGCCAGCTGGAGGATGTTGCAGGCAGCAGAACGCTCTCCATGGCATCTCCAGACTGTCATGTCTGTCACATGTGCTCAGTGTGAACCTGCTTTCATCTGTGAAGAGCACAGGGCGCCAGTGGCGAATTTGCCAATCTTGGTGTTCTCTGGCAAATGCCAAACGTTCTGCACGGTGTTGGCCTGTCAGCACAACCCCCACCTGTGGACGTCGGGCCCTCATACCACCCTCATGGAGTCTGTTTCTGACCGTTCGAGCAGACACATGCACATTTGTGACCTGCTGGAGGTCATTTTGCAGGGCTCTGGCAGTGCTCCTCCTGCTCCTCCTTGCACAAAGGCGACAGTAGCTGTCCTGCTGCTGGGTTGTTGCCCTCCTACGGCCTCCTCCACGTCTCCTGATGTACTGGCCTGTCTCCTGGTATCGCCTCCATGCTCTGGACACTACGCTGACAGATACAGCAAACCTTCTTGCCACATCTCGCATTGATGTGCCATCCTGGATGAGCTGCACTACCTGAGCCAGTTGTGTGGGTTGTAGACTCCGTCTCATGCTACCACTAGAGTGAAAGCACCGCCAGCATTCAAAAGTGACCAAAACATCAGCCAGGAAGCATAGGAACTGAGAAGTGGTCTGTGGTCACCACTCCTTTATTGGGGGTGTCTTGCTAAATGCCTATAATTTCCACCTGTTGTCTATTCCATTTGCACAACAGCATGTGAAATGTATTGTCAATCAGTGTTGCTTCCTAAGTGGACAGTTTGATTTCACAGAAGTGTGATTGACTTGGAGTTACATTGTGTTGTTTAAGTGTTCCCTTTATTTTTTTGAGCAGTGTACGTTACAACATTTCGTTTTTCAAAACTTTGTATCTGGATCAGAATGATGCGGATTCTGTAATCCTCTTCTTTGCTATCCAGGATCAGACCAGTCTGGCTGTGTTTGAGACGGGTTTTAAGAAAATAATCGGTTAGTATCATTCTGATCCAGATATCACAGGGTCCGGATTTTCAGTGCTTTGAACAGGCTTGCCATCTACTGGACAGGCTGTGGTACTACTGCTACACTGTCAAAGGGAAACAGATGAGTAAACTACTGTACATGAATAAAGAAATACCTTGATTGAAAATAAGAGCCTGCATATCACTTATACGTATTTGACACTTTTCAATAACAATTTACCACATACCTATACAACAGTCAATTTAATATAATGAGCCTTTGGTTTTCAGTTGCTCACTTTCGTTACATAGAAATGTCTAGGTTGTAGTGCCACCCTGAATCCACCCTTCCTGTGGGATCGAGATAATCCCGATTTTTGGGATCAAAACTATCCTAATCACTACCTTTTTTTGAGTTTTGAAAAAAGCAAAAACAACATTTAATCCTGATTTAAAGGTGAGATTGGATGACCAAATCCTTATCCCTACCAAATCCAAATCCTTATCCCAATTCTAACATTTAATCCTATCCTATTGGGGAAATCCTGCAGGTACCTTTGGAAAAACGGGCCCTGGAGATTGCAAAAACCAGGATGTCACCACAGAACTGCAGTATCACATTATACCAATTGAGGTCACTCTAGCCACATGAAAAATATGAAAAACAATACATTTTGTGTGAAAGCCACTGAATGGGGACATTTTCTAACCCTGTTACATATAGATACTTAAACAATATGAACATTAAAGGGAGGGTTGTTACTCGTTGGTTATTCTTTGATAAATTTGTAAACATTAAAGAGGACAAATACGCATCCTTGAAAAAGTAGGAAAAGATCCAATCAGACAAACATAAAAACAAAGATGTAACTACAATTTAACTCACTAACATCTAAAAACCTAAGACTTATTGTTATGTTCAACCAACATTTACTGAAAGCTGTCAAGCTTTAGTGGTTTTAGTTTTAACATGATCAATAGGCTACTAAAAGCCCACAATCAGAGCTTTTCTTTATCTACAAAAACCTAGCTCTCGCATTGCGGTAAAGCATATGAGTGACACCACCTGGTAAACTGTCACTGGTTTGGTTTCAGAGAAAATGATGATCAAGTACACTGGGTTCACTTACAGTATTACAGTATGTTACTATTTCCCATTGTGAGAGCAATGGCAACCCCACAGCAAGCAAGCCATACTATAGAATACTTTTCCAAGACATGCATTCTAAACTGTAATAAATATATATTGCTCTTTGACCAAGGCCTAAATAAGGACTCAGTTTTGACTGAATATGGAAGCAATTTTTACCAACAAAATCTCCCAGATATGCCAAAGTCCCCTAAGTTAGCCTATTCTTCCAACATATATTGAATAAAATATTATTATTATTTTAGAATATCATGATTATATTTTATTCTGACTGTTGGGTTTATTGTAGAAACAATCTCAGTAGCCTAGCCACCAAGCACATGGTGTATATTTTTACTTCATTTTCCCCAAATATATTATTTACCTTTTATTTAACTAGGCAAGTCCGTTAAGAACAAATTCTTATTTACAATGACGGCATACCCCGGCCAAACAAGAATCGGTTGTATAAATGTTCCTTTTAAATCAAGAGAGAAAAGAGGAAAGTTCATGATCAATGGCAGGATGAGGAGATCCACCAATACCATTCACGTGAACACCCAGCCCCTGGTCGTCAAGGAGACACTTCAGCTTCCTCGCGGATTCGAGCCTGGAGGTCTCTGACTACCTCGCCAGCAGTCAGACGTGCTCCCTGATTGGTCCGTACTCTCTCACCATACACCGTCATTCACTCACCCCATTGAACCGCTTCGACTGCTGCGGCGCATGGTCTCTCTTTACCTCTCGTTGATTGGTCGGATACGTAACGGGGTGGGCAATGCCGAAACTTCAGAACTTTGGATCTCTGTTATGATTGGACATGTATTCGGCACTTGGAAAACGGGGTGTCGTTCACAGGTACAGTACACTCGTCATATATAAATGGATTGCTGTTTTGCATGTTGAAGTCATTCGTTACTACCAAGAAAGTGTTAAGGGACTAAAGTTTGGCTGGTTATATAATTTAAGTGATAGACCACTTACTTTTTCAAGGTGAGTACACGGATTGATTACGGGATTGCCTTTCTCCAATCCACACGATGGTATACTGGGCTATTGCGGTACAGGCTACTGTAAAAGTAATTATACCTATTAAATAGGCTACACCAATTGTTGGTTTTATGGAACATCTTATTTTAAACTAGGTGACGATACAAGTTAGGCTTCTGTACACAAGGGTCAAGATGGTCAACGGAGTGTTCTGTCTGTGATGGATAAATCATCAGTGTTCTGTTATCTACTTTGTAGTCAAAATTGATAAGGTAATCTAAATTGATATAGCCTAAGAAACGTTGCTCCAAATTAGTAGCCTAGACGACTATTCATTTAGGTGCATATCAATTTAGCTCCAAATTAGATTGCTAAGGGGTGCTGAATTAAATTGCAAATTATTTTATGGTATTAGTAGAATAGATCCTAAATCTAATCTTGGACGCATATCGTGCTGTCAGGTGTTGCCATTTTACAAAGTACCACTGTTATTACAAAGTAACAAACGTGGTACACGAGAGGAACTAGCGTGCTACATTGTAACATTCTACGTCGAACGGTTCAGAGAATTCGAAACGGAAGCTGGTCCGTCCGCTCTTTCGTCCGACTGTGGTCACATCGAGTTCTGACCTTATGATCTGGTTAGCTAGCCTCTAAGGACAGCAAACAGACATCTTGTCATTACCCTATGATTGTAAGGTAAGATGATACCTATCGTCGATGGTTTTGTGAATGTTCTCGATGACTGATTATGTGAACAGACATATTTTTGCCATAGCTAGTAATCGAATTTCCTACGTAGCTAGCTAGCTGTCATCAACTAGAATTGGATTACATGGCTTGTAGAGATTGTAGCTGTAGTTAGCCCTGTTATGGCTATCCTCTTCCACTATATTGTCGTTCTGACACACTTGATGGCAGACCAACCATGGACTTGCAGAGCTAACATTAGCAAGCTAACATTAGCCAATCCAACTCTCTTTCTTGGATTTTTATTAGCCAGTTAACGTTAACTAGCTAAAAAAAATCACGAAAAAGGAGACGATAGAGGAAATAGTAACGCGTAAAACACGCTAGCGCAATTACTCACTACTGCAAGACATCTGCTGATCACATTGTTTGCTTCCCTGATGATCAACACTTCCCCTATTCCTTTTTTTCTGCGTTAAAGTCGCTCAGTTTTCACCCCACCCAGTAGGTGGCGTCAATGCACCTTTTGGGATGTAGTCCAAAAATAAAAATTATAATAGGAAGAAGGCTGGTATGCTTTTCAGACTTCCCCCACAAACCAATGTAATCCTAAAATGTCTACTCAGATTCCTACACAGGCTCTAACCTGAGAAGGGGGAGTATCTTCCACAGTGGTGGAAAAAATACCCAATTGTCATACTTGAGTAAAAGTAAAGATACCTTAATAGAAAATTACTCAAGTAAAAGTCACCCGGTGAAATACTACTTGAGTAAAATTCTAAAAGTATTTGGTTTTAAATATACTTAAGTATCAAAAGTAAATGTAATTTCTGAAATATATAATTAAGTATCAAAAGTATAAATCCTTTCAAATTCCTTATATTAAGCAAAATTACTTGACTTAACTGACTTGCCTAGTAAAATAAAGGTTAAATAAAAAAGATTATACAAAATATATATTTACATTTTTTATTTACAGATAGCCAGGGACACACTCCAACACTCAGACATCATTTACACATGAGGCATTTGTGTTTAGTGTGTCCACCAGATCAGAGGAAGTAGGGATGACCAGGGATATTTTCTTGCTAAATGTTTGAATGGGACCATTTTCCTGTCCTGCTAAAGCATTCAAAATGTAACAAGTACTTTTGGGTGTCAGGGAAAATGCATGGAGTAAAAAGTACATTTTTTTTTAGGAATTAAGTAAAGTAAAGGTTGTCAAAAATATAAACAGTAATTTACAGATACCAAAAAAAACTTTAAGTAGTACTTTACACCACTGATTTTCCGACAGTATTCCCTGCAATGTTTCTGCCGTGAAGTACTGAAGATCCAATCATATTTTTGCAGCTTTCACGATGATATCCAGTCTCTTAGATACTTTTGAAAATGTAGTGTGTCCTGTACAACTAACCCAACAAAATCCACCTTCACCATTAGTATTTCAGAATCTTTTATCTGATGAACGACATCAATAGACTGCTGGTTATCCGCTGCCATAGCTTCATAATCTCTACTCTCTCAACAAATTTCACAGCCTCCGCATAGAAGACCTGCTCGACAGCCCTGATCCTCGCTACATTGACCTCCTTCACCCTAACAGGTGAATTCTGGAATTGCAGCATTCTGCATCCTCAGACTCTTCAACACTGATAAACTCTCTGCAAATACTTGACCGGTGGCGAAAGGTTTTACATTTTATAACGTTGAAATAGTTTTTTTACATAAGCTCATAGTACAGGTTAATTGACATTCCCCAGCATGTTGTCCCTAAACCATGAAGCCTCGATATCCAGCGAGCCCGACTCTGAAAATCGTAATTTTCCACGTTGAAAGTTTAAAGAGCCACAAAGCTTTTTCCTCTTGCTCTTTCAATACACATGTAATCACTATGATACCACTCCTGGTCAATCTGACCCGACTCCACCTTTCCCACTTCGTCTGTCACCATCTTAGTAACCGCGAACGGGTCTCCCAAATAAACATCCTTATTCATGAAACATAATCCAACCAGAAACTGCTGTTCATTTCCAACTTGTGCTATTTTAGCTCCATTGTTGTTTATTATCATTATTATCATCATCCAGTCATTCTTTATTTATTTTACCTTTATTTAACTAGGCAAGTCAGTTAAGAACAAATTCTTATTTAGGAACAGTGGGTTAACTGCCTTGTTCAGGGGCGGAACGACAGATTTTTACCTTGTCAGCTCCGGGATTCGATCTTGCAACCTTTCAGTTAGTCCAACGCTCTAACCACTAGGCTACCTGCCGCCCCATTCTTAACAGCTTCAGAATGATTAGACTGCTAAGTGTCTTTGTGCAGAAGGTCCCTGGTTCGCGCCCCCTGGTCTGGATAACGACGTGAACTACTCTGTTGCACTTAATTCTCAGCCCTTATTAACCTACTGACCTCACATTCCACCATGAATAAAAATCTCCCCATATTAACATCTCTAAAACCTCTCTTCATCCTTGTCTTCTCTCTGTCCCAACCAGCTCATACAGAATGCCTGGATCAGCCCCAGCCAACGGCGAGGCCACGTGGCCCAAAGATGTGGGCGTCATCGCCCTGGAGATCTACTTCCCCTCACAGTACGTGGACCAGGCCGAGCTGGAGCAGTTTGACGGCGTGTCGGCCGGCAAGTACACGGTGGGCCTAGGCCAGGCGCGTATGGGCTTCTGCTCGGACCGCGAGGACATCAACTCCCTCTGCCTGACTGTGGTCCAGCGGCTGATGGAAAGGAACGGCCTCTCCTACGACCAGGTGGGCCGTTTGGAGGTGGGCACTGAGACCATCATCGACAAGTCCAAGTCGGTGAAGACGGTGGTGATGCAGCTGTTCGAGGAATCGGGCAACACGGACGTGGAGGGGATTGACACGACCAACGCTTGCTATGGGGGCACCGCCGCCCTCTTCAACGCCGTCAACTGGGTGGAGTCTAGCTCCTGGGACGGTGAGAGGCGTTGCTTTTAACGTTGTGTTGACATTGTGTCAACGTTTTGTTGACCTTCTCAAGTGTGATGTGTTTGACTGTGTGTGACTGTCTATTTTAGTCAAATATTTGACTGAAGAACACACAAGACGTATTTCTTAAGTCTGACACACACTGCCTCTAAATGGATCTACCTTTGACTTAGTATGCTGACAATAGAATAACCATAAATCAAATGTATCAGTCCATAATGAGAGAAGAAATCATCTGTTATTCATAAAGAATATTCAGTATTTGTCTGCTTACTGCCGTCTCTTTCTGCCCCCTGCAGGTCGTTATGCCCTGGCGGTGGCAGGAGACATTGCAGTTTACGCCACAGGAAGTGCCCGGCCGACAGGGGGCGCCGGTGCGATAGCCATGTTGGTAGGACCCAACGCCCCACTGGCTTTTGACAGAGGTAGGTCAATATCCTACTGTGTGTAAATAGTTGATGTTGACACGCTGACTGAAGCATGACTCCCCCCAGCCTGTTTATTATAGACACAGTTTCTCTGTTGTTGTTTGTTTAAGTCATTCAGGTCAATACCAGTTCAACAGTACACCTCAGACCTATTGTATTGACACACACATGTATACATACACACAATATCACTCACTGCTCATCTTACTGACGAATACACAGCTTTGTTTACATTTCAACAAGCCATGCGTCAAAGACACCGGCAGTACGTTTCCATCTCATAGATAGCCAGCCATTCATCCAGTTTCTGTCTGAATACATGTGATGCTGTACAACCGGGTTGGGGTCAATTCCAAAACACTTCCGGTCAATTTGGGAAGTACACTGAAATTCAGTGGTGGAAAAAGTACCACATTTTGATACTTAGGTAAAAATAAAGATACCTTTTTTTAAGTAAAAGTGAAAGTCACCCAGTAAAATACTACTTGAGTAAAAGTTTTTTAAAAAGTGTTTGGTTTTAATGTACTTACGTATAAAAAGTAAAAGTATAAATCATTTAAAATGTCTTATATTAATTTACAGATAGCCAGGGGCACAGTTCAAAACTCAAGACATCATTTACAAACTAAGCATGTGTGTTTAGTTAGTCTGCCAGATCAGAGGCAGTAGAGATGACCAGGGATGTTCACTTGATAAGTGCGTGAATTAGACACGTTTCCTGTCTTGCTAAGCATTCTAAATGTAATGAGCACTTTTGGGTGTCAGAGAAAATGTATGGAGTAAAAAGTACATTATTTTCTTTAGGAATGTAGTGAAGTAAAAGTTGTGAAAAATATAACAAGTAAAGTACAGATACCCCAAAACACTACGTAAGCAGTACTTAAAAGTACTTTACAATGCCTCTGAAATTCCAATTCCCTTCAATGCTTTTCAATGAGGAAAATGTGGAATTGGAATTTGGTTTACTTTCTGAATTGACTAGAATTAAAAATGGAATTGACCCCAACCCTGCTCTACAATGGGCGATTTTTGTTATTTTTTATATATTTTTTTAAATGTCACCTTTATTTAACCAGGTAGGCTAGTTGAGAACAAGTTCTCATTTACAACTGTGACCTGGCCAAGATAAAGCAAAGCAGTGCAACAACAACAACAACAACAACAGAGTTACACATGGAATAAAATGGTGCGTCATGTTTGACCTTGCAGGTCTGCGAGGTACACACATGCAGCACGCCTACGACTTCTACAAGCCAGACATGGCGTCAGAATACCCTGTGGTGGACGGAAAGCTGTCTATCGAGTGCTACCTCAGCGCGTTAGATCGCTGTTACTCTGTCTACCGCAACAAGATCCATGCACAGTGGCAAAGAGGTGAGAGAAATTAGCATTTGTACATTTTGTAAGATGCACATTGCTTGTTTAAAAATTTGATAACAACATTGTTCATTTCAATGCATCCACCATACCTTTTCAACAGGCCTTGGTCAATTCAAACACTCAGGTTAATTCAAACACTTTAGGCTAAATCCTAAATAGGTAAAGTGAGTTTAGGCCAGGCCTATAGTTCCCTTTATAGTCTTAAGTAGTTAACTAAGGTTCCTTTCCACTGAGGCCTGAAATTGGTTTAGTGAAAGTAGCGTGTTGCTAATGTCATCGCAGAGGGTATTTAGGTTAGGTACGAGATTGGACAGTGATCCTGAATAGTTTGTCCTTGTGTCACCCACCTCTGTAGTATCAGAGACCATTTTGACCAAAGCTTGTCTTTTTTCCCACTGTCAATATCAATATGGAACTTATCCGACCATGAGCTTGATTGAATTCTTGGTACGGCCTTTCTAGCAGACCTGGGTCAAATACATTATGCCAAATACTTTCAAATACTTCCATTATGTGTATTTCAGGTGTGCTTGACTTAGTTTATAGTTTGGGACTAGTCCAATGTTTCTGTTGTTCCTGAGATAGCTTGGGTATTTTAAAAGTATTTGATGCGGTTGTATATGACCCCAGTCTACTCGGTTTTATCATTGACCATCTGGGTAAAGCGGTGTATTTTGGTTTTAAATTAGATTAGTTTATTAGTTACATGCACAGGGTTGCGGGGGACAGGGGGAGCAGCAAGCTGACTAGTGGTGGCTATTCAGCAGCCTGATGGTCTGGTGGTAGAAGCTATTGGCCAGTCTTACAGTTTTTGCCACGATGCTCAAATACTGCCCGCGTCTGAGTGATTGAAGCGGAGAGAACAGACAGTGGCTCGGGTAGCTGAGCTCTATGATGATGGTCTGGTGGTAGAAGCGGGGGGAACAGACAGTGGCTCGGGTAGCTGAGCTCTATGATGATGGTCTGGTGGTAGAAGCGGGGAGAACAGACAGTGGCTCGTGTTGCTGAGCTCTATGATGATGGTCTTGGCTTTCCTGCGACACCGGTCAGTTTGGCTCAAAACATGTCCTATGTTCTACACAGAGGGTGTGGACAAGCGTTTCAGCCTGGAGGACTTTGGCTACATGGTGTTCCACTCTCCCTACTGCAAGCTGGTGCAGAAGTCCTTAGCCCGTCTGGTGCTCAGTGACTTCCTCAGCCACCCCAGGTCCAACACAGAGACTGGACCATTCAGTGGCCTGGAGGCTTTCAGGTTAGAACTCCACCGTTAGGCTTGCACCTTATTAGCTACGTAGTGCACTACCTTTTGATTGGTCATAAATTACCATAGATATATTATTCCCACACACATCTACAATTTAAAATAAATACATATTTAACCTTTATTTAACTAGGTAAGTCAGTTAAAAAAAAACTACAGGATCGGTGTGGGTGTGTGTGTATATGTGTGTGTGTGTGTCCCCCGCGGGACGGTTGAGCTAATGTAGGCTAATGCGATTAGCATGAGGTTGTAAGTAACAAGAACATTTCCCAGGACATAGACATATCTGAAATGGGCAGAAAGCTTACATTATTTTTAATCTAACTGCACTGTCCAATTTACAGTAGCTATTACAGTGAAAGAATGCCATGCTACTGTTTGAGGAGAGTGCACAGTTATGAACTTGAAAATGTATTAATAAACCAATTAGGCACATTTGGGCAGTCTTGATACAACATTTTGAACAGAAATACAATGGTTCATTGACTCAGTCTAAAACTTTGCACATACACTGCCATCTAGTGGCCAAAATTGAAATTGTGCCCAACCTGGAATAGTACATTGTGACCTTTCTCTTGCATTTCAAAGATGATGGGGGGGAAAAAACACATTTTTTGTTTGTATTATCTTTTACCAGATCTAATGTGTTATATTCTCCTACGTTAATTTCACATTTCCACAAACTTCAAAGTGTTTCCTTTCAAACGGTATCAAGAATATGCATATCCTTGCTGCAGGTCGAGAGCTACAGGCAGTTAGATTTGGGTATGTCATTTTAGGTGGAAATTGAAAAAAAGGGTCCGATCCTTATGAGGTTTAGAACAAATTCATATTTTATAATGACGGCCTACCCCAGCTGGGCCAATGGTGCGCCGCCCTATGGGATTCACAATCACGGCCGGTTGTGATACAGCCTGGAATCGAACCAGGGTCTGTAGTGATGCCTCTAGCACTGTGATGAAGTGCCTTAGACTACTGCGCCACTCGGAAGCCAAAATGGCACATTTATTCAAGTAATTACGATCCTCCAAACATAATCCAACCAAGATTACCATAACTCCTGGTTGGAATACAAATATTAAATATTATTGAACGTTTATTTACATAGGGAAGTCCCAGAGAGCACTGCTTCACAAAAACAAAGCAAAAAAAGACCAATTACATAATAAGGACGTTACAATTACAACAACAAAGGTGAGAGCATGATAAATTCAAAAAATCTCAAATGCGGTGCTGTTCCAGTTTGTCCCCAGAATAGCATGTAAACGACTCTATAATACAGAGCCTTTGGAAAGTATTCAGATCCCTGACTTTTTCCACATTGTGTTACGTTAAAGCCTTAATCTAAAATAGATTTTTTTAAATTAAAAATCCTCAGCAATCTACACAAAATACCCCATAATGACAATGGAAAACAGGTTTTAAGAATTTTTTGCAAATGTATAAAAACAAAAATACCTTATTTACATAAGTATTCAGACCCTTTGCTATGAGACTCAAAATTGAGCTCAGGTGCATCCTGTTTTCATTGGTTATCTTTGAGATGTTTCAACAACTTGATTGGAGTCCACGTGTGGTAAATTCAATTGATTGGACATGATTTGGAAAGGCACACACCTGTTTATATAAAGTTCCCACCGTTAACAGTGCACGACAGAGCAAAAACTAAGCCGTGAGGTTGAAGGAATTGTCCGTCGAGCACCGAGACAGGATTGTGTCAAGGCACAGATCTGGGGATGGGTACCAAAAAATGTCCGCAACATTGAAGGTCCCCAAGAACACGGTGGCCTCCATCATTCTTAAATGTAAGAAGTTTGGAACCACCAAGACTCTTCCTAGAGCTGGCTGCCCGGTCAAACTGAGCAATTGAGGGAGATGGGCCTTGGTCAGGGAGGTGACCAAGAACCCGATGGTCACTCTGATAGAGCTCTAGAGTTCCTATGTGTAGATGGGAGAACCTTCCAGAAGGACAACCATCTCTGCAGCACTCCACCAATCAGGACTTTTATGGTAGAGTGGCCAGACGGTAGCCACTCCTCAGTAAAAGGCACATGACAGCCCGCTTTGAGTTTGTCAAAAAGCACCTAAAGACTCTCAGGCCATGAGAAACAAGATTATCTGGTCTGATGAAACCAAAATTGTAGGAGGAAACCTGGCACCATCCCTACGGTGAAGCATGGAGGTGGCAGCATCATGGTGTGGGGATGTTTTTCAGCAGCAGGGACTGGGAGACTAGTCAGGATCAAGGCAAAGATGAACGGAGCAAAGTACAGAGAGATGCTTGATGAAAGTGCTCAGGACCTCAGACTGGGGTGAAGGTTCACCTTCCAACAGGACAACGACCCTAAGCACACAGCCAAGACAACGCAGGAGTGGCTTCAGAACAAGTCTCTGAATGTCCTTGAGTGGCCCAGCCAGAGTCCGGACTTGAACCCGATCGAACATCTCTGGAGAGACCTGCAAATAGCTGTGTAGCAACACTCCCCATCAACCCTGACCGAGCATGAGAGGATCTGCAGAGAAGAATGGGAGAAACTCCCCAAATACAGGTGTGCAAACTTGTAGCATCATACCCAAGACTCGAGGCTGTAGGTGCTTCAACAAAGTATGGAGTAAATGGTCTGAATACTTATGTAAATGTGATATTTCCGTTTTTTTATTTTTTATAAATTTGCAAAAAAATTCTAAAAACCTGTTTTTGCTTTGTCATTATGGAGTCTTGTGTATCGATTGCTGGGGAAAAAATGATTTCATCGATTTTAGAATAAGACTGTAACGTAACAAAATGTGGAAAAAGTCACAGGTTCTGAATACTTTCCGAAGGCACTGTATATATGACTCTAACTGGCTCTATCCTTCCCTCTATGTGCTGAGCAGGGAGGTGAAGCCAGAAGAGACCTACTTCAACAGGGATGTGGAGAAGGCCTTCATGAAGGCCAGCACAGAGATGTTTGATCAGAAGACCAAGGCTTCCCTCCTCGTCTCCAACCAGAACGGCAACATGTACACCCCCTCTGTCTACGGCTGCCTTGCTTCTGTCATCGCACAGTAAGTCTCGTATGAATCAGAGTAAACTCATTTTTACATAAAAGGTGCTACTTTAATTATTACATGAACTTACTACTTGAATTAGTCATTAGTAAGAAGAAATGCACATAACAGTGTCATTATTACTGTGTAATTATGTCTGAAAGTACAGTGTGACAACATTTGTAATCACTCTGTGTTACATTGTCCTTACTGACCTAAGCACAGTGTAAATACAGTATAACTGTGTTATTACAATAGTTATACAGTACTTAGATATATCTCAGTACTGTAGCAATAAGGACACTGTAATTAAGTGTTGCTGAAATGATAGTTATGGAGAGGCACACATAGGAGTGTTTGTGTGTGTGTGTAACACGTTTGTTCCTGGACAGACACACACCTCAGCACCTGGCGGGCCAGAGAATCGGCCTGTTCTCCTACGGCTCAGGGTTTGCCGCCACACTCTACTCTCTCCGAGTCTCCCAGGACGCCACGCCTGGTAGGTTCACCTCACACTGGGGTCGTCACCTGTATGGGATGGGGGAAACATCTTGTCAATAGAGATGGGTTCCACTGATATTTACGCTCCAAGGAACTAGAAATGAACCCATCTAGTCTTGACACTTCTGGATTAGATGGCTGGGCAAATGAGGCAAAAGAGAGGAAAGAGAATTGTCTCGTGCTAGGGGTTATGAACTGAGCTGGTTGTTTTTGGACTGAGCATTGGTTATTAAGTTGAAATATGAATGAGTAGGAATTGGGTCTTTCCCGGGGTCTGTATTTATTGTCTGTTGGTTGGCCGTCTCCCTCCCCCAGGCTCTGGATTGGATAAGCTCTGTGCCAGCCTGTGTGACCTCAAGGCCAGACTGGACTCCAGGAGGAAGGTGTCACCTGCCATGTTTGCTGAAAACATGCAGCTGAGGGAAGAGACCCACCACCTAGGTATGTCCACACACACACACACTACTCACACACACACACACACACTCACATTCTACACACACACACACACACACACACACACACACACACACACACACTACACACACACACACTCACATTCTACACACACACACCTACACACACACACACGCACACACACACACACACACACACTACTCACACACACACACACACACACTCACATTCTACACACACACTACACACACACACACACACACACACACACACACTACACACACACACACACTACTCACACACACACACACACACACTACTCACACACACACACACACACACACACACTCACATTCTACTCACTCACACACACTCACACACACACACGCACACACACTCACATTACTCACACACACAGAAAGGCCTGAGCCTTTATTGAACTCATGTTTCATTTGAAGCCATGCCCGTCCCTTTCCCATCCAGCACCGTACGTGCCCCAGGGCGCTGTGGAGGAGCTGTTCCCTGGGACGTGGTATCTGACCCGGGTGGACGAAAAGCACCGTCGGGAGTACTCCAGACGCTCCCTGAACGACGACTTGCCCCTGGAGGCTGGCCTGGTCAACTCCACCACAGCCACTGAGGTACAATACAATTGTATTGTTCAACGTAAATCGGAAATCAAATCATTTATAAATGAAATAATATTCCCAACCTCGCAGACACTACTCATACACATACACTAGTGGCTGGAAGCAGCACATTGTATGGAGGCTAGGTCACTGAGAGACATTTAGTTTGCATGCAGGCAGCACACATAAAAATAACAATGCACACAGAGAAAGAAGAAAAACAAGCTCCATTGTTCCATATTAAATAATTATATTAGCTACATAAAAAGTGACATTAGAAAACAGGAAGTGGTTTTTACGTGTTGCTTTCTTATTCCCAGCAGCACATCCCAAGCCCAGTGAAGAAGATGCCCCGCCTCCCCGCCTCCACAGCTGGTCCTGAGGCGGTCACCGTTAGCAATGGGGATCATTAAGCTAAGCTTACCTCTGTGAGGTACAGGTAGACATGGAGGACGATCAACAAAGGACATTGGAAACACAATTATAATGCTAGCAGAGAGGACCCCCCCCCCGTGCACCTTCTCCTCAGAGATATGTTTTCTAACATATTGCTGAATGCTGCGTAAAACCAAGCTATTTAACTATCACATCGTAGAATTTATCTTCAACCATCATTGCTCTCAAATATGTAACAGGGAGTAATATTATATGAAATGTGTGTGTTCCATTGGATGTATGGAAAGGAAAAGTGTTTGTCAAGGTAGCAGACATTCCTGAAACTAAAATCCTCAAGATTCCACATAATTCCTGAGCCAGGGTGAAAAAATTGATCAGATTTCGGCTATTAAGATTATGTTTTGCATAAATTTGCATTTCCCTTTTTCAAAAATAATAAAATAAAGTATTTATAGCCGAACAAATTCAACAAGTTCTTTTTTTATTTAATTTTGGACCAATTCTTTGTTAAAAATATTTTTTATCTTTACTTATCATGACGCAAACTTAACAGTGGAAGAAGAAAAAAATCATAGTACATTTATTTAATCCGGGTATTGAAACTAAATGTTGGAGAAGAAAAGTAGAAGGGATGAAAAATAGAAGCTCCATCTTAAGTCAACTATTATCTTCACTCGTAGCATCAAGAGGAAATGGACGCTTGAGGAACAAGACTGCCTGCAGGCCTTTGGGGATAAAAAGGGAAGTGAGGCCTCTTAACTCTGTTTGTTTATCAAATGCTGCTGCTACTGTTGCAACTTGCTGTAATGACCTTTTTTTTTAACCTTTATTTAACCTTTATTTAACCAGGCAAGTCAGTTAAGAGCAAATTCTTATTTTCAATGACGGCCTAGGAACAGTGGGTTAACTGCCTGTTCAAGGGCAGAACGACAGCTCGGGGTTATGAACTTGCAACCTTCCGGTTACTAGTCCAACACTCTAACCACTAGGCTACCCTGACTTGAGCTGTACAAAGCAGCTACACCCCTACTATACCTTAAGTTTGACCGATTTCAGAATACTTCTGTTTGCTATGTAGGGGAAACATAATAATTATGTGGGCGCTTATATTTATCTTATTTCACACGTGTGAATTGGAAATGAGTTTTTTGCATATCCCAACTCCCCCTTGAGATACCCTCGGAGAGTGGGGTCACGTCCAGGGATCAGGCGTTATTGACTGCAACCCTGGAGCAATTAGGGTTAAGTACCTTGCTCAAGGGCACATCAACAGATGTTTCACCTACTCGGCTGGGGAATTCGAACCAGCGACCTTTCAGTTACTTGCCCAATATTCTTAACCGCTACACTACTAATAGTCAGAATTAGTTTTCTCTTAGGACTCTTTGTTATACCACCATGGACAAATATCAGGGAAGAGGGACTGAACGGTCTGAGTTACATTTAAGTAATTTAGCAGATGCTCTTATCCAGAGACACTTACAGTAGTGAGTGCATACATGTTCATATTGTTTTGTACAAGTCCCCTGTGGGAATCGAAACCCACAACCCTGGCGTTGCAAGCTCTTTGCCCTACCAACTGAGCAACAATTCAACATGTTTAAATCATGTGATCAATGTTTCCCGCGGCGGTGATTGCACTACAGACTAAAACGGTGAAATGCCTCAATTGAGCATGCCGTTTTATCAGAGCTTTAATTCTCACCAGGCTCTGATAATCTATACAATATGTAAAATAACATTTTGTTTGAGTTCTTGTTTGTCCTTAAATATTTTTTTGGGGAAAACATTTCAGCAGATAAATCTATTTCCTGGAATTACGTCAATTGACATGGTCAATTTAGTCTCCGTGCAGAAACTTTTAAATCAGTTTTAAAAGACATATGTCCAACAAGTTATTGTTTTAATGTAGTGTGTTGAAGAAAGTCAAATTCTGTGTCTCTACAACATGTCTTTCCTTACTAGACTTAAGGGACTAGATGCTGGCCTGAAAGGGTTGTGTTTTCTCCGAGGTCTCAAACGATTTTTATTTGTTATTTTTTATTATTTTTCTTAACACTGACAGGGATAGGACTAGTTATAGACTGTAAAGAAACCAAATCTTGACACAGGCAGAAAATGCTCAGGCAGAAATACCTGCAAACATCAGCCTTAAAGCGAACAGAGTTGGGGGCATACTTATTTTTTCTTTCACATTAACTGTTTTGCATTTCCTCTGCAGCGTTGGGCGACAGAGTTGTAGTCCATTTCCAATCTCTCAAGTTTGAGAAGCCTTACAATAAGCATGTACTAAATGTAGAAAATAGCTATACCCATGATAATGTACAGATTTTTTAACAGCCAAGATAAGTTGCCTCTGTTTATATCTGTGTATGGCTGATGTTTACATTGTTTCTCTGAGATCAGATAATAAAAATAAAAAAAATTGGTGGGTAATGTATAGTACTAACTAAGATTATTTATATTTGTAGATATAAATAAATTGGCGTCTGATCAAGTGTCTCTTTTATAGCAACGATCTGTATAGAGATGATGTAATAACAATGTAGAGATGTATTAAGAGATGAACTGAATAATAAATATATGTTCATTTAAAGTGGCTGTTTCCTGCTTATTATATGGCTGTAGGGTGGGGGTATCCAGACTTCCATACCTTTATAGATGAGGTAAAAAGGACAATGGAACTCAACCAAAACAATGGAAATGCCATGGAAACACGTGGGAGGAAAGATCCTGAATCTCGTTATTGTCCCACAGCAAAATAAGCCTACATTTAGGCTAATGTTAAAAACATTTTGTGTGTGTGTGTGTGTGTATTTCACACTATGTTGAGGTAAAATCAGAGTATAATGCTTGTATGGATGTTAAACCCAATACATGTTCACGTCATAGTCACCAAACCATTACAGTTAAAAACAACTTTGACTATCACCACAGATTTCTGTATGCTAGCTATGCTACCAGTTTAAATTATACGAACGGGAGTTAGCATTTAGCAGTCACTTCTTCTAAACCTGAAAACGGACAACTTCTAAATGTTATGCAGCTAAAACAGCCAGATATATCCAAATCTGACTTTAGTAACTTCATTGTGGGCCTGTTAAAATACACCAATCATGACTTATTTGATGAATATCCATCCACTTTGCTAGATTAGATTGTTGTTTGTGCACCAATCCAGCATCCTTCTATCCCCCATGGTCTCCGTTCCATTGCGCATCTCTACCTTCCCAATGTCCTACCACATATATGGTATTTTATCAGTTTATACAATGGGTGGTTCTAATCCTGAATGCTGATTGGTTAAAACCGCATTCCAGCAGGTGTCTGTCTATTTAAGCAATAAGGCCTGAGGGGTGTGGTATATGGCCAATATACCACAAACCCCAGAGGTGCCTTATTGCTATTATAAACTGGTTACCAACGTAACTAGAGCACTATAAATAAATATTTAGTCATACCCATACAGTCTGATATACCACGGCTGTCAGCCAATCAGCATTCAGGGCTCTAACCAACCAGTTTATAATCCAAAAGTTACCACCGGCTATGATAAAATGCCTATTTACCCTGTTCCATCTGATTGCGCAATCATCAGCCCAGCAAGGCATTTTATAAACCTGATATCCACTATAAAAAGCATCTAGACATTATCTCACATTTCTTTTAGACTAACATTTAGTTTTCAACAACGGAGATTTGCATAAACCTTGCTGTCTGTCTCACTGACATTTGCAACATTGTTTCAATATTCACATTTCATCTCCAGCTGACCCATAGTAATGAACTAGTCGGACGAGAGAGCACATTTTCTATGCCAGGTGAAATCGTGCCTCATTAGCTCATTGTTATGGATGTATCCAAATAAATGTCTCAAGAAAACAGTTAAACAAATGCAATTGCTGCTACTTTGCTGTTATTCTGGCTGAACTGTTTGACGTGACTGTAAATTAGCCGTAGTTGGCTGGCTGGCTATCTAGCAAGCAAGGGATACAAAAGTTGCCAGCCAGTATGGCAATGGAACACTAAGAATGAACGACTGGGTTGTTCTGTCCATAGATACAGAACAAAAAGACTGAACGACTGGGTCGCGTCTCTGGCAACCGAACCGATAGAACGAACGACCAGCTGGCCTGGGTAGCATCCCTAGATTTGTGTTGGGACTATATCTTGTGGAATGGTTAAATGGTAGAAATAAATTAAGCAAAATAAAATTTCAAAAAAATATATGTTAATCATTATTTGAATATGTTGGTAACCCTTTGTATAAAAGTGGCACGGTCTGCCCGTGTCAATATATCCTCCAAACACCGGCTTGGGAATTATCACTTAAGTATGCACTCACTACTCTGGACAAGAGCACCTGCTAAATGACTAAACATTTGCCTCATGCAGCGTGATGCAGCGCGACACATCTCTTTCACATTGAGTTGATCAGGCTGTTGATTGTGGCCTGTGTAGTGTTGTCCCACTACTCTTCAATGGCTGTGCGAAGTTACTGGATATTGGCGGGAAATGGAACACACTGTCGCACATGTCGATCCAGAGCATCCCAAACATGATCAATATGTTACATGTCTGGTGAGTATGCAGAACATGAAAGAACTGGGACATTTTCAGCTTTCAGGAATTGTATACAGATCCTTGCGACATGGAGCCGTGCATTATCATGCTGAAACATGAGGAGATGGTGGTGGATGAATGGCACGATAATGGGCCTCGGGATCTCATCAAGGTATCTCTGCATTCAAATTGCCATCGATAAAATGCAATTGTGTTGGCTGTCCGTAGCTTATGCCTGCCCATACCATAACCCCAGCGCCACCATGGAGCACTCTGTTCACAACGTTGACATCAGCAAACTACTCGCCCACACGATGCCATACACGCTGTCTGCCATCTGCCCGGCACAGTTGAAATCAAATCAAATGTTATTTGTCACATGCGCCGAAAACAACATGTGTAGACCTTACAGTGAAATGCTTACTTACAAGCCCTTGACCAACAATGCTTTAAGAAGTTAAGATAAATAAGTGTTAAGTAAAAAAACATAAGTAAAAAATGTAAGTAGAGTAACAATAGCGAGGCTATATACAGGGTGTACCGGTACAGTCAATGTGGAGGCTATATACAGGGGGTACTGGTACAGAGTCAATGTGGAGGCTATATACAGGGGTACCGGTACAGAGTCAATGTGGAGGCTATATACAGGGGGTACCAGTACAGAGTCAATGTGGAGGCTATATACAGGGTGTACCGGTACAGAGTCAATGTGGAGGCTATATACAGGGTGTACCGGTACAGAGTCAATGTGGAGGCTATATACAGGGTGTACCGGTACAGTCAGTGTGGAGGCTATATACAGGGGGTACCGGTACAGAGTCAATGTGGAGGCTATATACAGGGTGTACCGGTACAGTCAATGTGGAGGCTATATACAGGGTGTACCGGTACAGAGTCAATGTGGAGGCTATATACAGGGTGTACCGGTACAGAGTCAATGTGGAGGCTATATACAGGGTGTACCGGTACAGTCAATGTGGAGGCTATATACAGGGTATACCGGTACAGTCAATGTGGAGACTATATACAGGGTGTACCGGTACAGTCAATGTGGAGGCTATATACAGGGTGTACCAGTACAGAGTTAATGTGGAGGCTATATACAGGGTGTACCGGTACAGTCAATGTGGAGGCTATATACAGGGTGTACCAGTACAGTCAATGTGGAGACTATATACAGGGTGTACCGGTACAGTCAATGTGGAGGCTATATACAGGGTGTACCGGTACAGAGTCAATGTGGAGGCTATATACAGGGGGTACTGGTACAGAGTTAATGTGGAGGCTATATACAGGGGTACCGGTACAGAGTCAATGTGGAGACTATATACAGGGGGTACTGGTACAGAGTCAATGTGGAGGCTATATACAGGGTGTACCGGTACAGAGTCAATGTGGAGGCTATATACAGGGGTACCGGTACAGAGTCAATGTGGAGGCTATATACAGGGGTACCGGTACAGAGTCAATGTGGAGGCTATATACAGGGTGTACCGGTACAGAGTCAATGTGGAGGCTATATACAGGGGTACCGGTACAGAGTCAATGTGGAGGCTATATACAGGGGTACCGGTACAGAGTCAATGTGGAGGCTATATACAGGGGGTACCAGTACAGAGTCAATGTGGAGGCTATATACAGGGGTACCGGTACAGAGTCAATGTGGAGACTATATACAGGGTGTACCGGTACAGTCAATGTGGAGGCTATATACAGGGTGTACCAGTACAGAGTTAATGTGGAGGCTATATACAGGGTGTACCGGTACAGTCAATGTGGAGGCTATATACAGGGTGTACCAGTACAGTCAATGTGGAGACTATATACAGGGTGTACCGGTACAGTCAATGTGGAGGCTATATACAGGGTGTACCGGTACAGAGTCAATGTGGAGGCTATATACAGGGGGTACTGGTACAGAGTTAATGTGGAGGCTATATACAGGGGTACCGGTACAGAGTCAATGTGGAGACTATATACAGGGGGTACTGGTACAGAGTCAATGTGGAGGCTATATACAGGGTGTACCGGTACAGAGTCAATGTGGAGGCTATATACAGGGGTACCGGTACAGAGTCAATGTGGAGGCTATATACAGGGGTACCGGTACAGAGTCAATGTGGAGGCTATATACAGGGGGTACCAGTACAGAGTCAATGTGGAGGCTATATACAGGGGTACCGGTACAGAGTCAATGTGGAGACTATATACAGGGGGTACTGGTACAGAGTCAATGTGGAGGCTATATACAGGGTGTACCAGTACAGAGTCAATGTGGAGGCTATATACAGGGGTACCGGTACAGAGTCAATGTGGAGGCTATATACAGGGGTACCGGTACAGAGTCAATGTGGAGGCTATATACAGGGGGTACCGGTACAGAGTCAATGTGGAGGCTATATACAGGGTGTACCGGTACAGTCAATGTGGAGGCTATATACAGGGGTACCGGTACAGAGTCAATGTGGAGGCTATATACAGGGGTACCGGTACAGAGTCAATGTGGAGGCTATATACAGGGGGTACCGGTACAGAGTCAATGTGGAGGCTATATACAGGGGGTACCGGTACAGTCAGTGTGGAGGCTATATACAGGGGGTACCGGTACAGAGTCAATGTGGAGGCTATATACAGGGGGTACCGGTACAGTCAGTGTGGAGGCTATATACAGGGGGTACCGGTACAGAGTCAATGTGGAGGCTATATACAGGGGGTACCAGTACAGAGTCAATGTGGAGGCTATATACAGGGTGTACCGGTACAGAGTCAATGTGGAGGCTATATACAGGGTGTACCGGTACAGAGTCAATGTGGAGGCTATATACAGGGTGTACCGGTACAGTCAATGTGGAGGCTATATACAGGGTGTACCGGTACAGTCAATGTGGAGACTATATACAGGGTGTACCGGTACAGTCAATGTGGAGGCTATATACAGGGTGTACCAGTACAGAGTTAATGTGGAGGCTATATACAGGGGGTACCGGTACAGTCAGTGTGGAGGCTATATACAGGGGGTACCGGTACAGAGTCAATGTGGAGGCTATATACAGGGGGTACCGGTACAGTCAGTGTGGAGGCTATATACAGGGGGTACCGGTACAGAGTCAATGTGGAGGCTATATACAGGGGGTACCAGTACAGAGTCAATGTGGAGGCTATATACAGGGTGTACCGGTACAGAGTCAATGTGGAGGCTATATACAGGGTGTACCGGTACAGAGTCAATGTGGAGGCTATATACAGGGTGTACCGGTACAGTCAATGTGGAGGCTATATACAGGGTGTACCGGTACAGTCAATGTGGAGACTATATACAGGGTGTACCGGTACAGTCAATGTGGAGGCTATATACAGGGTGTACCAGTACAGAGGTAATGTGGAGGCTATATACAGGGTGTACCGGTACAGTCAATGTGGAGGCTATATACAGGGTGTACCAGTACAGTCAATGTGGAGACTATATACAGGGTGTACCGGTACAGTCAATGTGGAGGCTATATACAGGGTGTACCAGTACAGTCAATGTGGAGGCTATATACAGGGTGTACCAGTACAGTCAATGTGGAGACTATATACAGGGTGTACCAGTACAGAGTTAATGTGGAGGCTATATACAGGGTGTACCGGTACAGTCAATGTGCGGGGGCACCGGTTAGTCGAGGTAATTTAGGTAACATGTACATGTAGGTAGAGTTAAAGTGACTATGCATAAATAATAAACAGATTTGCAGCAGCGTAAAAGAGGGGCCTGGGTAGCACTTTGATTAACTGTTCAGGAGTCTTATGGCTTGGGGATAGAAGCTATTAAGAAGCCTTTTGGACCTAGACTTGGTGCTCCGGTACCCTTTGCCGTGCGGTAGAAGAGAGAACAGTCTATGACTAGGGTGGCTGGAGTCTTTGACAATTTTTAGGGCCTTCCTCTGACACTGTCTGGTATAGAGGTCCTGGATGGCGGGAAGCTTGGCCCCAGTGATGTACTCAGCTGTACGCACTACCCTCTGTAGTGCCTTGCGGTCGGAGGCCGAGCAGTTGCCATAACAGGCAGTGATGCAACCAGTGCTCTCGATGGTGCAGCTGTAGAACCTTTTGAGTATTTGAGGACCCATGTCAAATCTTTTCAGTTTCAGTTGAAACCAGAATTCATCCGTGAAGAGCAAACTTCTCCATCGAAGGTGAGCATTTCCCCACTGATGTCGGTTACGACGCCAAACAGCAGTTAGGTCAAGACCCTGGTGAGGACAACAAACACCCAGATGAGCTTCCCTGAAACGATGTTTGACAGTTTGTGCAGAAATTCTTCAGATGTGCAAACCCACAGTTTCATCAGCTGTCCGGGTGGCTGGTCTCAGACAATCCAGCAGGTGAAGAAACCGAATGTGGAGGTCCTGGGCTGACATGGTTACACGTGGTCTGCTGTTGTGAGGCCGGTTGGACGTACTGCCAAGTTCTCTCAAACGACAGTGGAGGCGGCATATGGTTGAGAAATTAACCTTAAAATCTCTGGCAACAGCTCTGGTGGACATTCTTGCAGTCAGCATGCCAATTGCACACTCCCTCAAAACTTAAGACATCTGTGGCAGTGTGTTGTGTGACAAAACTGCACATTTTAGAGTGGCCTTTTATTGTCCCCAGCACAAGGTGCACCTGTGTAATGATCATGCTGTTTAATCAGCTTCTGGATATGCTACACCTGTCATGTGGATGGATTATCTTGGCAAAGGAGAAATACGTATGGAAATGTTCTGGGATCTTTTATTTCAGCTTATGAAACATGGGACCAACAATTTACATTTTTATTTTTGTTCAGTTTAGATTACATGTCTTTTTTTTAATGTTAATATATGAATGACCTTTGAAGGAAATAAACAGAACAATCTATTGCTCCAATATAATACATTTAATGAATTAAACGTTTCGACAGCCAGCTGCCTATATCAAGATTTCTGATCAGACATTCTGATCTTCAGAGCAGTCTTTGACTTACACCGTGCTTTGTCCTCTCCTTTGCCAAACTCTGCTTTCTTGACAGTCTAAGAGGAAACCAGGTATTAATATAAAGTTAGGCTTCAATTTGATAGAAAATGCCTCTGTTAAATACACATGTATGTTATTAAAGTGATGCTAATGCAATTATTATTTGTCGTTCTGAAAATATCCTTAGCCCACAGTGCTCTTTCATATTGCTACAACATACCTGTAGAGGTCTCTTGAGGCTCCCAGGAGGCAGGAGATCTCTTCAAGGGTCTGAGCAGAGTCACTCCAAGCCTTCCACCCACTGCCTTCCACCTGGGCCCAGAGGTGTTTTCTCAAAGTGGTTCCTTGGCCAGAGGGGTTTGTTGGTGGGGAAGCATTGCTGTGTCACTATTGTTCCGTTTTCTTCCAGGGGCTCCCTCGTTCTCTCGTGGTGGTGGTGATTATTGCTGTGGTCAGTTGGCTGTCATTTTTTGGATCAAATTACCCAGCACATGGATGATGTCCACCTGGATGGTCAGTTTCCTGGTTGAGCAGGTCCTGGTTGGGTCCTGAGCCAGTCTTCCATCTGGGATGCTGAATGATGGCCTTCTTGGTTCTCACCTGGTGGGTGTTATTCATCCCACACTACCAGTAAGGCTTAATCACTTATTGGGCCAAAAGTGTTGTTAGAAGGTTGGTGTAATTTGGGGATAGGGGTCAAATTGGTACAGTTTTGTATAGAGAATCAAGGGAGGGAAATTACACAGGACCTCCAGTGCAAAGGTTCAAAGGTAAAGACACAAGCAAACAAAAACCAGATAGTGGGAAAGCTTAATACCTTTACACTGAAATAAAAACTGACGATTGTAAATCTTCACACCATTCTGTGTGTGTGTCCATCCGTGTGTGCGTGTGCAAGTACATGTGTTCTGCTATACATTTTATGTCATAATAACAAACTCACAAACCCTAGGCTCACGCATGTTTAGATTCACTCACAAGATCCCTCAACAAACATTTCTAATTTGTCAGGCCACTGTCAGTAAGGGGGTTGGGAAAAAATGAAAAGTGCACCATACCTCCTAATTTAATTCATACTAGTCTTTTGGGGAGGGTGTAGCCTGTGTTTTGGCTTGGTGGGGATTTGAGAAGGGAGTGGCTATTACATTTTTAGAATGCCCTCTTGCTGATTGCTTTTTTCTTTATTCAATATTGATATTACAATTTAGCGTTTTTTAATTACTCCTTCGGGTGGTAGTATGTGGATCCCCTCGTCTTCTAATGACCTAGAATGGTGAGGAGATGAAGTGATGGCTGTCTCTGTGACTTCATAAAAGATATGGGATCTGATCCAACAACACACAAACCACACATGCAACAGGGTGGACCAAGGCCTGTTGCTGTTGGATAGCACCTGATGAGGTTCAGTATCACACTGAACAATAAACTATCAGTAATATGGCCCAATCCATAAGTCTATAAATATAACTATGCCACTACAGGCTACATCTGCCTATCTGTACAGTGAATGCCATCAATGCTAATACCTGTATCCAATAGGTAAAAAGGTGTTACACTTTCACCCTACTCAAAGGTTGATTTGTAAGTCAAGCATCCTGATTTCTGAGGTGTTGTCACCTCTGCACTTGGTTGAAATAATGCAGGACTGCAAGGTGTTAACCTAAGCCATAGACTGTTCTCTCTGCTACCGCATGGCAAGCGGTACCAGTGCACCAAGTCTGGAACCAACAGGACCCTGAGCAGCATTGACCCCCATGCCATAAGCATTTTTTACACCACGTAAAGTAATGTTTACTCCATGCATTTTCTCTGACACCCAAAAGTACTTGCTACATTCTGAATGTTTAGCAGAACAGGACAATTGTCAAATTCACACATTTATCAAGAGAACATCCAAGGTCATCCCTAAATGCCTCGGATCTGGTGGACTCACCTAACACAAATGCTTAGTTTGTAAATTATGTCTGAGTGTTGGAGTGTGCCTCTGGCTATCTGTAAATAAAAAAAACAAGAAATTGTGCCATTCTGGTTTGCCTAATATAAGGAATTTTAAATTAGTTTTACTTTTTATTTTGAAGTATATTTGCGCAATTACATTTACTTTCGATAGTTAAGTATATTTAAAACCAAATATTTTTAGACTTGTACTCAAGTAGTATTCTACAGGGTGACTCACTTGGGTGATTTTCTAATATGGTATCTTTACTTTTACTCAAGTATGTATGGAAATGGGGTATTCCCTGTATATAGCTATGTTACTTTTTACTCCTTATTATTCACTGTGTATTTATTCCCCATGTCAATATTTTCTATTTTTATTTTTGCATCTTTATATTAACTCTCCATTGTTGGAAAGGGACCCGTAAAGCAAGCGTTTCACTGTTAGTCTCCACCTGTTGTTTACGAAGCATGTGACAAATAAAATTTGATTTGATTTGTTGCACAACTTTTCCACCATTTTACAGACTTATACACCTGTAGACGCACTGTTATACCAAATGGTGGCAGCATTTCTGCGGTTTTCTAGAGCAGACGCAAAATGACATTCCTAGCTGACCTGTTATGTTTTAGACCTGATGTGGAGGACCTTTGGTCAATGGCCTATTGTTACGATTTCCTTTCAAATGATGTCTAATAGGTTATATTAATTGGTGGCTTTACTATCATTATACAGTAAACTACTTTGAAGTTGATCTATTTGGGGGGGAGGTGACGGATGTAACCAAATCTCTGCATTTGGTAACTAGTCGACTTTTTAAAATGGGGCTTGTTAGGCTAGATGTGTCATTCACAAATAATTCAGTGACGTTGCGGTTTAATAGAAAAGTTGACGTTGATTTACACGAAATCCACAAGTTCTGAGTCCCCCTGATACACCGCCCCATGCCTGCATCATAGTGTGCTGTGGTTTTGAGTCGCTGAAGGGTGGAGTTTGTACCACCGCCTCTAAAGAACGGGACTAGGGAGGGAGTTGAAAAATCACTATCTGACATTTACCAGCATTTAGAACACCATTTCTGCTGGGGAAAGGGATTTAATTGCGATATTTCACATTTGAAAGCGGGAAATCTTCGGAAGAGGAACTAAGAGGTGAGTCGAGATACAATGTACGTGTTTTAGTTCAGAACTATGCCTGACTGCGCGTGACGTCAAGTCCGATTTTGAAGTTTTCAACTCCTCCATTCTCTACACTTCACCGAGTTATGCACTTCGAATAGTTTGAGGGCCGAATAGGCTACCTCTTGACAAATATTTCAGAGCAGTAGCCTAGTCGTAGCTCATATCGAAGAAGAAAAGAAAAAGGCTTTTGAAACGAAAATGTAACAATACGTAAACTGAACATTGTATCTTTACTTCGATTTCCTGGAACTTTGTAGCTAGAGAAGTGTTTTAAATACGGAAGCGAAACAGTGCCTCAAGGCATGAATACATGCATTACATATCAGTTCTTGGCCTATTGCTCGTAAATAAAGAAGGAAAAAATGAATTTGTATTCATTAAACACATGGCACGCTGTACATTTTGGTATGCAGTGAATTTGCCCTACAACCATACAACTAGGTCAGCCTACAATCCTAGCCAAATGTATCCGTGTCACGTCCTAAATCTCTAGACTACATTAAGGTGTGTTACTTTGTATCATTCGCACTGTTGGTTGGCTCAGTCACTGTCATCACCACTACCTATGTTCATATTCTGGGCAGCCAGCCTGACTTGGGTAGCTGTCTGTAAACAGTTACCTCATTTGACTGGTCGTTATTAAAACTTTACATGAAGCCAGAATATGGCATCCAACCTGTATGAAAATGTGTCTATTTGGATTCAAATAACAAGCTACTGTATATGTAGTTAACAGCAGTCATTGTGTAACCCAATGCCTTTTGCACCCTTGCTTTGTCTATAGAGAAGCCTACCTAACACAGATTCACATTTCAAATAAGTGTTCCATGGTCTAGTTTTGGTTGATTCATATTTTTCCATTGTTGTAGTTTGGATTGCCTTAACTTCTTCAATAATGTTTCAAGGCCGTGTGTGTGTGTGTGTGTGTGTTCTGCAGTTGTCAAACAAGCTAGAGAAAATATGCAGCCTCTGGGTGTGAATTCCAACACCAAGATGGGGTGTGGCGTCACCATTTCCGTGTGACAGAACAAACTATGTAGCTGTGGGGACACATGTGGCTCAGGAGAAATGGAGCCAATGAATAGCTAGCAATGTGATTGATATATGCTTGCAGGTGAGGGATTTGATAGGGCCTAGCTAGACTCCGCAGTTTTCAGGTAACGCGGCAGGGCATGTTTCCTGTTGCTACATGTAAATGTTCTTTGGGAAGGCAGTAAGGCACACAGTGGACTTCAGAACAGAACAGCACTTCTACATTCTTGCTACATGGGGGTGGGGGGGGGGGGGGTGTTATTGATGTGATTTGCTTCTAGAATTTTCTGGCATTTAGTTTTATGGTTTTGTACAGTCTACTCTTTTATACCGTTTTCTGTGTTTTTTTCTTTCTGCAGTGTGTGTTGACACCTTAACCTGATTTTATTACAATGTGTCTTACTGTTAGGACACGTGCAATGCCGAGTTCTATAAATTGTTAACTAGTAAATAAATTGGATTAAATAGTTAACTGTGGGAAGTGTACACAGACCCTAATTATTAAAGCCAACAACCACTGTCCTTGAGCAGCACACAGTCACTCATCGAGGCCGTGTGACAGTTGGTGGGGAGGGGGACGGGTGCCATTGAGAAATTGCTCATGACACAGCAATAATTATAATTTATTTGAGGCTAGCC
This sequence comes from Oncorhynchus mykiss, assembly GCF_013265735.2. Classification (NCBI taxonomy): domain Eukaryota; kingdom Metazoa; phylum Chordata; class Actinopteri; order Salmoniformes; family Salmonidae; genus Oncorhynchus; species Oncorhynchus mykiss. The sequence goes on along the minus strand of NC_048569.1, from coordinate 10,057,141 downwards.
TAGGCCAGTAGTCGGTCTTGTGTGACTCTGATAGTGTCAGAAGCTTGGTTTTGCCTGAGGCTCTCGACTGTTTCACTGTCTGTTACTCTTTAATCGGTGGTTGAGAGCGCATTCAGTTCAATCATGTCTCTGTGCTTGTCTTGTGAATTCAATTCTGTTTTGAATGTGTGCCTCGTTTAGGTTATTGAAAGAAACAGTCATTGTTGAGCAACAGGGAGGGTAAAAGTGTTTTCACAAAATGTCAGTTGTCATGTACAAACAAACAGGGAGGGTAAAGGTGTTTTTCACAAAATGTCAGTTGCCATGTTTGTACTTATCTGGTTATTTCATAACGTTCACAAGAAAGTGTTTATAACATAAAACAAGTGGATGTTGTAGTCTAACCATCATTGCTGAAAATGGTCCATCCATAACACTCATGTTCAACATTTTTATGTTTCTATGATAGAAAAATCAAAAAGCCAACAAAGGGCCCACTTTTTTTTTTCTTCTTTTTTTTTCTGTGGCCCAGAAGCCAACAGAAGCCTTTATTAAATACAAGCTGCCAAACTGGACTTCATGTATCTATTGAACACTGAGAGGCTCAATAGATGAGTCGGTGCATCGTCAATGAGGAGTTGAGTGATTCAGCCCAACAGCATGTTGGCTTTATTTCCATGCCTATTTTAATCCTGTAAAGCTATTGTCAGTATCAGAAGTTAGTCTGGATGCATTTTAAACTATCACCTTGCTCCTCTGTCATGGAGCCTCAAGGCCATCTAGAAGTGCACTTACTAGTCATTCTATTTCTATGGCGTGTACTGTGTATGTTCATCATGAATTACATCACTGGTGTCTGCTGATCCGTTACTGGTCTGATTCTTTACATGGCTTAGTTTTGTCTGAAGGTATTCATAAGAGATCACACATGAAGCAATGTATTGTACATATATCTTTTTGTATTATAGAGCCCCTGTTGCAAGTGTCTGTCAGTGCATTTTGACCCAGGTGTTACAGAACCTGGAAATGGGCTGTGTCCTAAATGTGCCCTGTACTTTCTGCCCAGAAATTGGAAAACAGCTACACTGTTTCTTTTCAACTTCGATATAGGCTTTGAAAGTGAAAGCTACTCAATGGCCACCATTGCCACTCCATTAAAGTGTGAATGGCAATGCGTTACACTGCCGATGACCGTAGCCAGCTCTGCCTCAGACAAAGGCAAGGCTAGGAGCAGCATGTGCCACAGACTCTCCCCTGGGTAACAAGGTTGCTATTGAGGGCCACAACTGTGTGGTATTGTACTTGGCTCTGGGGGAATGAAGGCCTCCTTTGTCCTCAGGGGTGTGTGGGTGCTGCAGGAGGATCCTGCTGATTCCTCAGCAGCAGAGAGGTGGGTACGGGCTGATGTTTCTCCTAGGTACAGATCTAGGATCAGTTTCATGAATCCTAGCCTAAACCCAAGATCAGTGTCTAGGGGCACCTTCACACTACACAAGAAAGGTGCACTGTGGGAGGCGCCCCTGCTCCACCTCTGGATCTAGCCTGGTCCCAGATCGGTTTATAAACATGTGACCATAGATGTTTGCTATACGGCATTAACATCTGAGACCAAACTACACTGGTCTCTCAACATATCTGGGGTCTGACTATTCTCATCTCATGGCTCCCATCTTGCCTAGACCCTGTCATGTTGGCAGGGACCTACTCCTATACAGGGACCTACTCATACAAACAACAAATGTCTCTGAGCATCTCCAAGGACCTATATACTGGCCTAACAACACATTCTTCAGCAGTTAATAGTCATTTATGATTCTCCTGTCCACTGCAGCATCTTTAAGAGGCATCAAACCCAATGCCCCGCATTCACTCCATCACATAACTACATGTTTTATGTTAAACTTATGGATGTGTAATGTAGTTAATTTTTAGGGCATTTATAGCAATGAGCTCCTACTGCAGAAATATCTTTAATCCTATGGACAGGAAACATAACTAACTTCCCAAGGGAGAGACATGGCTCTAGACTAGGCCGAGCTGTTGGAATCACTCAAGGGTTCCACTGCTGCAAGATAATGCGTAAGGGTGCTTGCCAGCTAAAATATTGTGGTATTTCTTTTCCTGTAGAAATGGCAGTTTAAAATGGTAGAACCGCCCTTGTGGTGGTGCAACATACTTCTATTCCTGTTGGTACAACATTTCTAACTGTTGTGTCTTAAGTTAAAACTGCTAAGGTCACATAGGTTTTGCCTCCAAGATGTGCTCGAAGCACCCATTTGACACGGCAGCATGTGACTGAATGGTTGTTTGACAGGCGTTTGTACAGGTGAGTAATCCCGTTGACCATGGCAAGTATGCATGTTCTCAAGAATGTTTTCTCTCTAAACGTTTTGACATTCTCCAAACAAACTGAAGGGCTTCATTCTCTCAAGTGGTAAATACAAGCAGGAGAGAAATATTGCAATGGAGAACTGTTTTTTAAATTTTTTTTATTTATTTTCTGCACTTTTTTTTTTTTAACCATATTTGATATCTTGAACACTACGGCAGGTAGCCTAGTGGTTAGAGGCAGGTAGCCTAGTGGTTAGAGGCAGGTAGCCTAGTGGTTAGAGGCAGGTAGCCTAGTGGTTAGAGGCAGGTAGCCTAGTGGTTAGAGGCAGGTAGCCTAGTGGTTAGAGGCAGGTAGCCTAGCGGTTAGAGCGTTGGGCCAGTAACCGAAAGGTTGATGAACTGAATCCCTGAGCTGACAAGGTAAAAATTTGTCGTTCTGCCCCTGAACAAGGCAGTTAACCCACTGTTCCCCCCGGTAGGCTGTCATTGTAATTAAGAATTTGTTCTTAACTGACGTGCCTAGTTAAATATAAACATATTTACTCCGTAAAATAATATGGCTGGGAATTGCCAGGGACCTCACAATACGATATTATCATGATACTTAGGTGCCGATACGATATGTATTGCTATTGTCACGATTCTATATGTATTGTGATTTGATCCTGGGATTTTATTGCGATTCTGATGTTCCAAACTAATTGCTCACTATATGTCTGCTGCAGAGAGATAAGAGACAGCATGAGAACTAGTTTTGGTCAGTCAGGGAAATTAGTCCTAAAAACAGGCTGGCTCAATACTTAAAAAGAAGATTGAGAACAAGCTATAGGATGAAAAATATTGGAGTTTTGGTGCCGGTACAGCCGACTAGCGCTTGCCAACGATACCTACCGTAGCAAAACATTTACAATTTTTATTTTATTTTTTATAATTGAAGTCAAATATCAATATAATATTGCAATATGCAACTGTATCAATCTTTTCATCATCACTATAAAATCAACAATCATGTTTTTTCCCTCCACATACAAATGGACAGGCTCCCTTGGTTTAAATAGGCGTGTTACCGCTGAGCGTCGATATCACGGTAGATGTCTAGACTCCTAAGCAGCATGGGTCTTGCAGTTAAATGTTATATTTAGGCCAGGAATCTTTTTGAAGTTGCCATGTTAGCCCACACCTTAAGGAAGGGTTCTTGGTAATCTCAGAGACCAAATAAGAAAACCTGAGAGATGAATAGATGAGGGTAATACGGAGGAACAGAAAGAGAGAACCGGTATGGGCTAGGGAACAAGATCTGATCTGCTATGTTTTGTGATTAATTTCCCATTTTCATCATTTAAGTCTCACCTTCTGTTTTGGCAAAAGACTCCACTGAGACAATGTTACTCCCACTCATCTTTTGCAGAATACCCAAACATATAATTTGGACAGTTTGCAGACTTAAAGAAAATGTATGAAATCTATCCGGCCATATCTCAACATTAAAAGGCACAGTCGATGCTGGCCCTGGCTGTTGCTTTGCAAGTTCAGATTGTGTATAACTTTGGAGGGAAAAAAGATTGACTCAAGGCAAAAAATTATGATCTCACTCACAACGGCCATTTGAATCCACTGTGAAATATACCAGAACAGGAAATGTGTATTTCAAACGCTGGCTGCTCAAAATGATGGAAGTGAGCATGACCTTTTTGAGAACCTGAATATCTAATCAAATTCAACAGTGAAGATCTATTTATGAAAATAGCAATGTGGAAGTACAGGACTATTGCATTGTGGGCCAAAATTGCACTTTGTATATTCCATAGCTGATCTTAATTTGAATGGTCTAAAACAGTGGTGTTCCATAGTGTTTGCCAAACTCCCCATTTGTGCAGAGTGAATGAATGTCTGTTTACAACATTTTTTTTTTTTCTAAGGGTTTACTCCAAGAGCTTTCATCAACAATGGACTGTAAGTCAGTGGTTGAACTGTGCTGACTGTGAGTTGTACTGCTACTCATATCCAGTGATTTTTGTATTTGCATTACACCTACCATGATCACTTATGGCTATTCAAAGCAGGTGAAAGATAACATATTGGTAATTTCCTAAAGCACCGTCTAGGCTGGTGGATGTCTTCCTGGATAGCACAATTATACATATCCTCCCGGGGAATTACTGTATATGTGACGTCAACCAACTGAGTGCGTGAGTCAGAGAAAAGGTAGGTTTTGCAAGACAATGCAACTATGTATCACTGTCATGTTTCTCTGATGCAACATCCTCACAAACTAGAATATTCCATTTATAAGCAATTTGAAATCGATTGAAGCCAAATATTTTGTAAGATGTAAGAGCAAGACCGAGTTAGCTCAGTAGCTCATTTCAATAATGGAAGGGGAACATTGCAAAGTGATGTTCATGCTGTTGCATTGTCCCAGCTGGTCTCTGCCATTAGGCCTTTTCTGAAGTCAGATCCACAGTGACCCCTGGCACAGTGACCACATGGCCTCAGGATGTTCTCCCTGGACAGCCATTCAGAGCTTCCCCTGAGGAAGCCCCATGGGCGGGAGACTGGCAACGTCAACAGGAAAGTCATGTGGAACCTTTACAGCCAATAAAAGAGTATTAGGACTGCTCCCATCCATCTTTTGATATCCACTCTGTACCACCTACATTTACAGGTCACTTTGTTAAAAGGTGGACTAAGCACTATGACATCATTGTACACAGTGAGGCAACTTCCTGTTTACAGACATCAACAACAGAATTCAAATGTGCCATAACTGCCACTATTGGCTCCTCTGAATTTGGCCCCACCTTTTTGAGGCATGCTCACATTAGGAAGAGCACATTGTGGCAGTTTTGGCTGAACCATGGCCTTGTAAAACATAGCCTTAATAAATAGCTTTGAAGCTGCAATATGTCACTTTTTGGGCTAGCTCACCAAAATAACATAGAAATGTGACTTATAGACTTATAGATCTTTCAAAAGACTTGAAAGCAAGTCTAAGAAGATGTAGATGCGTTCTATGTGCGCTATTTCTATGTTTCCCATTCTTAAGTACCGATTTTTGTGTCTTTTACATTCGGGTTTGGAAACCAGCTAAAAATTCAATATTTTTGGTTGTTAAATATATTTCACAGCGGTTTAGATGGTACAAAGATTCTCTACATTATATATTGCTTGTTTTGTCACAAACTGAAATAAGACAAACTATTAGAATTTTAGCAACCAGGAAATGGGGGAGCGATTTCTGCTTATTGCACATTTTTTTTATTAATAAATAGTGTTAAAAAAATGTATCCCTGGTTCTACTGTATAGTAACAGATTGGCAAGCTATACTGAACAAAAATATAAACGCAACATGTAAAGTGTTTGTTTCATGAGCTGAAATAAAAGATCCCAGAAATCTTCCATACTCACAAAAAGCTTATTTCTCTCAAATTTTGTGCACAAATTTGTTTTACATCCCTGTTAGTGAGCATTTCTCCTTTGCCAAGATAAGCATGGCATGGCATATCAAGATTAAACAGCATGATCATTACACAGGTGCACCTTATGCTGGAAACAATAAAAGACCACTCTAATATGTGGAGTTTTGTTACACAACACAATGCCAAGTTTTGATGGAGCGTGCATTTGGCATGCTGACTGCAGGAATGTCCAACAGAGCTGTTGCCAGAGATTTTAAAGTACATTTTCTACCATAAGCCGCCTCCAACGTTGTTTTAGAGAATTTTAAAAGTATATCCAACTGGCCTCCAACCGCAGGCCACATGTAACCATGCCAGCCCAGGACCTCCACATCCGCCGCCTTCACCTGCGGGATCGTCTGATTTGGGGGAGGGGGGGTGCTGAGGAGTATTTCTGTCTGTAATAAAGCCCTTTGGTGGGGAAAAACTAATTATGATTGGCTGGGCCTGGCTCCCCAGTCATGTGAAATCCATAGATTAGGGCCTAATGAATTTATTTATTTATTTATTTTTCCTTCTATGAACTGTAACTCAATAAAATTGTTAATTGTTGCATGTTGCATTTGAAGATTTTTTTTGCACAGTATAAGTAAAGAAACCCTAGATTTAACAGATGTCAGTACAGTATGTGTCCTTGCTCACTCTGACTCATATTTAGAAGATGTGTGTGTGTGTGTGTGTGTGTGTGTGTGTGTGTGTGTGTGTGTTTCGCAGGCTGCTCCATGTCAGTGTTTTCAGCCAGCCAAATTTGGTCAAGGCAACATGCACTGTTATTTCTCCAGCTAAATAAGTCATTTGTTTTGCATTCCCGACTCTGCTAATGGGCTCACTGTGTGTTCAAATGCCAGCGAGTTCAGTCAGTCCAAGATCATCGTTTATGATGCTGATCATCCCCCCCAGATTTGAGTTTGCTGTTCACCTCCTGCAAGCTCTAGTGCACTTTTACACAATGTATTTGATTAAGCTTCAGCAACCAGCGTCAGCGCTTCTCATTTTAAAGTTACTTCGTGCATTAGCTTTGTGGGGGCTTGTGCACTTTGTCTACATCATTTGCTTGTTGAGCTACACAAACAAGTAGATAGTTATAAAGGCCACAATTGTACCGTTTTTGTAATGTTTCTGACAAAAAGTTGAGTAGAATGGGGCTCCCGAGTGGCGCAGCGGTCTAAAGCACTGCATCTCAGTGCTAGAGGCGTCACTACAGACCCTGGTTCGATTCCAGGCTGTATCACAACCGGCCTTGATTGGGAGTCCCATAGGGTGGCGCACAATTGGCCCAGCGTCGTTAGGGTTTGGCCGGGGTAGGCCATCATTGTAGATAAAAAAATTGTTCTTAACTGACTTGTCTAGTTAAATTAAAATAAAGAATGAGGTGGATTAGGACTGGATACATTGTTTCCTGGTAGTGTCAGAATTGCCCTCAGACTAACTACTGTATTCTCATATGTAAGTTTTTGTTCATCATCATTATTTTTCATTACCCCCTGGCTTCCAAGAATGATGTTTTACCTTACCGGCAGAAAGCCTACATGACATGTTGAACAACACGCTGTCAATCATGTGGTGGTGGATAAACTTGACCCTCCTCATGGTCTACATAGGAGCCACTGGAGGGGAACACCTACGAGATCTCTCTTTTACACCAAGTCACTCAGCCTAGGTGTACGGTCGGTCGGGTTCCCCTTCAGTGTCTAGCAAGGCGTACAGTACATACACACTAGCAGATATTTGGCATAGCTCGCTAGCTGTGTCATTGCTTACATTAGGAGATCTGCCTTCCACTGGCCTCTGTGATCTGTCAAGTGACTGTGTTGTCTTCTGTCTAGACCTGACAGATGGAAAGATTGTCATTCTCACCACTATAATGTTAGCTTGTGTTTGACAGAGAGTATGTTGTTAGCATGCTGATCTGATCGAACTCTCGAGTGGATGTGTATAAAGGAATCTCTCTGTTTACTACTGTTTAGTTGACTGGGAATGTAAGAGTGGCCCCCCTCCATACCACTGGTAGCCCTACCTTGTCTTCCCCTTACAAGGTATTGTCTTGACTAACTGGAGTATTATTTAATAACAGGATTGGAAAACTGAAGATATTGGCATCTCATTATGTTTTCCTGTGCTTTAGAAATCATCTTTCAAGATTAAGACATTTATTTCACAAACATTTTTCAGGATTCAGCTGAGAATCAGCTGCCATGTCATATAAACACACACTCCGCTTTTACGGTAGTTCTCAGAATATCTACATGAATAGCCTACATTTGTTGACTAGAATATTGAATTAAGTCTGTAACCATCTGTAATTGAATATACAAACCTACTTTTATTTCTAGTCTGGAATGAAGCGCCTTTTTCCATGAAAGAAATACAATTTTATGTTCTTGTCTGTCAATATCAAGGCCATACTTTACCCTCTCAAAGTATCTTAACTACTTTGTTATAGAATATAGTTGAAAATAGTTTGCTCGAGGCTGAACTTTGCGTCTTTGCAGACATCAGTCGACGTGAACATGGAGGACGTGCATATCAACTTCCTGTTTCACTGTGGGAATGAAAGCGCAAGAATGTGGAACTCCCATCACTGCTCATATCATGGTCCCATGGCTGCGTGCCTCAGGTTCGCTGGTTCCTGAAGCAGCCCTGTAACATTTTCTCCTCCCATAAATGCCATAACCGGACAGCTTATTGACATCTCTAATCGTCCACTTCAGTTACATCATACTTGGTTTGAATTGAGGAAGGATCACTACATGGGAGCCAAGTTATAAGGCCTTGTTTAAACTGTTGATCAACCAAATGGGTTTGTTCTGTAGCAATCTCTTGCACATAGACAATACTTACTCACTCTAAAGATGGTAAAGTGTCAACTTTCCCACCAGATGCTCTGCTGACTGTTAGATGCCATTTTAGCATTTAGCTTGCCCCAGGTCTTACCATCTGCAGTGTTGTAGTGCTCTGGCAAACAAGGCTGTAAAAAATAACTTACTGGTAGGATTGTCTAAAGTTTGCTTGCTCACAGTACTTGGCACCTCCTGAACAGAGTTTCGTCAGTCAAGACCTTAAGGTCGTCAGCTGCCCAACCTTGTTAAAACACTCCAAACCAGAAGGTGGTAGTAGCATTGTTTCGCAATGCATGTCCCTGTGTGTTGCTTTATGGTTTATAACCAATGTTGGCTAGCTAGCTAGCCGCGCTAATGCTGCTATTGTTGTAGAATGCTAATGTTGATACTAGCCAGATGGCCACAGCTAGAGAACTAGCTAGCAAGATGACCAAGGAACAATTTGAATTCACTCTATTATCACATACAGCCTATAGATGGATAGAGTTTTAGCTAGCTGGCTAACATTATCGAAACAGTTAGCATGATATGCTAACTAGCTAGCTGTTGTGCTAGCTAGTTAATGACTGCATTGACTCCCAACAGGTTGCTTCATGGAAACATCCTTTGTCATTTAATTATAACGTTACTAGCTACAGTGGCCAGATAGCCAGGCTTGGAGGCATTTAGTTTTTTTGTGACACAGACATTCAGTGCGGTGTACAATACCTATTAGAGGGCCTGTCCCCAACACCTATGTGTTGACAACAGTGGAGGTCGGTACTGTTTTAAGATGAGGGAGGACAAAAACATCTTTTTTTTTTCATGAGCATGGCCTTATTTACAGCATATTATATGACTGTCATTCATATTCCATTCACCCAGTTCAATGTAACAGCGATAGGTTTAGGTTACTACATTATATAATTTTCCCTATACCCGTCATGAGGTTGCTACAACCTAGCCTATGAATGAAAGTTTACAACGTAGGTGCACACAGGTAGTGTGACACATTCAATACCGCCTTGCACACTTGCCTGTATCTAGCTGATCTAGGGTGTAATAATTAGTCCAACAGTTGCAAACTAGTTTTCTTTTTTAATACAAATTAATGTACATTTATCCTCGTTCCGTTTGCTTCCATTTAATCAACTTTTGAACGGAATCGGCAGAATGAATACACCCCTGATCACAATGAACTTTCATAGCAGCCATGTTGTATTCCTTCACGCATCTATGCGCTCTCTTCTCACCTTTTCTCTTCGCTTGTGGACTTCAATGCACAACACATCAGCTGTATGTGACCAGGCGAAAAAACTTTCCCGAAACATATCATAACCACTACACACAGTTTTGAATTAATTAATTCAAAACTGTTCAACTATTGTCTTTCTGAGTCAACTACTCACCACATTGTATTATATATATATATTTATTATATAGCAATTATGTTTAATTTTTTTTTTTTTTAAATAAAATTTACTGAGGAAGGTCCTCCCCTTCCTTCTTTGAAGAGCCTCCACTGGTTTACAAGCTACCACCCAGTTTACACACACATCTGGGAACAAGCTCTCCAGCATTATGCTAGCCGTTGGAATTTTCCTCAATTCCTCATCACAACCGTGCTATCAAAACCAGGCAACTTTGACTTCCTGATGCGCTTTGACACACACAGACCTGTCATGTTCACAGTTCACACATGCAATTCAGGCCTGAGTTTTCTTTAGTGCTTTCTAGATCAGTCAAACTCCACAAATTTGACTGAACGTGATCATTTGAAAATTAATCCAGAATTGACGAGATCTTTGCAAAAGTTCTTTGTGACTTGGGGGTTGTCCCTTGTATCCGTTCCGATTGTAACAGGGCCTTTCTCTTTTATCATACGGCTAAACCAGGCTCCCGAGTCACACAACTGGTCTAAGGCACTGCATCTCAGTGCTAGAGGCATCACGACACCCTGGTTCAAATCCAGGCTGTATCACAAACATGCTGTGATTGGGAGTCCCATAGGGCGGCACACAATTGGCCAAGCGTCGTCACGGTTTGGCCGGTGTAAGCTGTCATTGTAAATAAGAATTTGTTCTTAACTGACTTGCCTAGTTAAATAAATATTATATTAAAAAAGTATCCTGGTTAACTCTCCTTTGATGACTTCAGCTCCACCAGGCTGCCTGCCTGGCCCGGCGGCCTTGTCGCGAGTGCAGGTCACAAATGTTACCACAATTAGTTTGACACAGGCATTTTCTGAGAGCACACAACTCCCAAGAATGCCGTGGTTTCACAGTCTAATTGGATTAAAAACTAAGTGGCTAACTCCATTCACTCCACAAAGGAGGTATTCCACTAACTCACTGGCATTTTCTCAGCAAGCATACAGGGAGGATGTTGTATCGCCTGAGCTGACCATGGCTTTGTTAAGATGGTGTGAACCAACCCAGTTACTTTGATCTCGTAAACATAATCTTAGCCAAGGTCATTTAGTTGTAGTGCAACACCTGTTTGGCACAACTTTTAGAATCAACAGTGTCATATCTCTATCTGGATATGATTCTGATCCAACTAAGCTGTGGGCAGAGGGTGAAGAATGCACTTGGTTGAAGACTTCCTTTTCAGACCTCCCCCACTGAAAGCCAACAAAAATTCAGTCTTGTTTTCTCCAAAGCATCCCTGATGAAAAGTGGAATGTGTTTTTCTAATTTATTTTTTATTCCAAACATTGTTTGGCTGACTTCCTATCAGTTTGTTGTAAGAGTCACAAAAGAGCAACATGACTTTGGAACAGCCATGCTTGCATATCTCTGTAGTAGTCTACTCCAAAAGATGCTGAAGGGCTTGAAGGAGACACCAGAAGATTCAACTGCACCAGACTTATTTGTCTACAAGTTACATTTTTAGGGTTTCTACCCCAGAGGGAAGTATATAGCTGTCATTTTCAACTGCTCGACATTCCTCCTCTGCTACCTTGTTTCTGCTTGGTTGTGTAGATTGCCCGCTATTTTCCGTCAACATGCCAACCAAGATTCTCAATCGGTTCCCTTACATTCTTGCAAGCCTTCGGGAATAAATAAAATTAGTGTGTTCCTCTCCCTTTTGCCAGTGACAAGGGGCCCAAAAAAGAGCCCTCCCTCTCTCCCTCTCCTGGACTCTGCAGAGAATCGTAGCGGAATTCCAATGGAATGTGGGATGGAATTCAGATATGGAGCTGGCGGGCCAGAGTAGCCATGCTGTCTCTAGCCTAGCTCATGTTGCTGTTCTAAATCTACCACTGCCTTATTTAAGGATGCTATTAGTCTCTGTGGTAGCAACCTGTTGACACTGTATTACTTCAGGGGATGGTTTAACATTGTGGGATTTTGTTTGACCGATGTCGATAGTTGGGAGCTAGCATTTGAAAGGGATAGTTCTGACTTTTTAACCCCAATCTTTCATTTGTTTCTTAGTCGGAAGTTCTTCTGAACTGGTTTCGCAAGTTCTTTACGAAACAGTTGATTGCTGAGTCTGACCGCACTCGGAACATCTCTCGAAGTAAGAAACTGATTAATAAAGGTGTTACAAAATATATTTCACATCGATTTTAGATGGTACAATGATTCCCTATACTATTCCGTGCTTGTTTTCTCGCATAAACTGAAATTGAGCGAACAGTGTAGAATTTTAGCAGACAGGAAATGACAGAGCGATTTCCACTACGTAACACAGCCACAAAGTCAGAACAGCTTTACCATTTTGACAACAGAGGCCGCTCCTGCGGGAGAAATCAATAGGGGAGTATCACAGCCAATCACAACACTGGTGGGTAAGTAATATTGTGAAACGCTATCATTCTTCTATTGACATTTTCTGAAATTGCAATGCAAAAAAGTGTATCACAATTTTAAGATTGGTGTAAAAAGTCAGAAAACAAACACTTTAATGTCACGTTTTCTGTAACATTGTGAAAATGATGAGAGTTGTCACTTGTCAAACAAATTAAGCCAACATGGAGTTACAAAGAGCTTGACCACAGGGGAACGGAGTCCCTTTTCAAACTGGCACAAAGCACTGGGCAAAGTTCAGTTCTTCCTGGTTGCCATGGCTAGCCACTTGTTTCTCATCACTAAGAAGAGGCTTTCCTCTTTACCACTCGTACTCCATTCATTCTAGAATGTGTGAAGGCGTCCCATGTGAGTGTCTCTGCAGAGAGATTTAAAGCCAATGGATTTGCCCTGCAGATTATACTCCCAACAGATGTTCCTGGGCTATTGCTTACATTTCCCCATTGGTTAAGCCATCAAAGCATCTTAGAGCCTGCCAGCCAGCAGAAAAACATGGAGCCACAGTGGTGAAGTTCACATCAGTGCGCCAGAATTCACAGTTTAACTGCACTCCCTCTGGGAGAGTTTGTGTGTTTTGTGAGCACCCATTCTGACAAACCCCTCACCACAGGTATAATTTTAACCATATGCTGTAACAGCAGGGTCTACCTGAGACGCATCATGAGGTTGTTATGTTACATCCATGTTAAAGCACATCCGGAAGTTGGAACGCTAGTTTTTTCACGATGTAGGGATGAATGAATATGTAGTTCATGAACCTAATGTAAAAACATAGTATCCTATGTGCGGAACACAATATGTGTTACATGTTACATTTTTTCCCATGTAGGATTGTTTTCCATTGACTACACAGACATGAGTGATTCACCAGAATATACATGTATATCTCTGTTAGCACTCCCGGATGATTCATCAGAATGTACACTCCCGGATGATTCACCAGAATATACATGTATATCTCTGTTAGCACTCCCGGATGATTCATCAGAATGTACACTCCCGGATGATTCACCAGAATATACATGTATATCTCTGTTAGCACTCCCGGATGATTCATCAGAATGTACAGTGCATTCGAAAATGTTTCAGGCCCCTTCACTTTTTACACATTTTGTTACGTTACTGCCTTATTCTAAAAAATGGATTCAATAGTTTTTTTTTCTCATCAATCCACACACAATACCCCGTAATGACAAAGCAAAAACAGGTTTTTACATAAGTATTCAGACCCTTTACTCAGTACTTTGTTTAAGCACCTTTTGGCAGCGATTACAGCCTCAAGTATTCTTGGGTATGACGCTACAAGCTTGGCACACCTGTATTTGGGGAGTTTCTCCCATTCCTCTCTGCAGATCCTCTCAAGCTCTTTCAGGTTGGATGGGGAGCATCGCTGCACAGCTATTTTCAGGTCTCTCCAGAGATGTTTGATCGGGTTCAAGTCCGGCTCTAGCTGGGCCACTCAAGGACATTCAAAGCCACTCCTGCGTAGCCACTCCTGCGTTGTCTTGGCTGTGTGCTTAGGGTCGTTGTCCTGTTGGAATGTGAACCTTTGCCCCAGTCTGAGGTCTTGAGCACTCTGGCGCAGGTTTTCATCAAGCATCTCCCTGTACTTTTCTCCGTTCATCTTTCCCTCGATCCTGACTATGGGATGCACGATATATTGGTGAACATATCGGAATCGGCCGATATTAGCTAAAAATGCCAACATCGGTATCGGCGCGTTGTCTAGTTTAATGCCGATGTGCAAACCGATGTCAAAGCTGACGTGTAATGTAGGTACATGACGTAATGACGCCACGTAAAATGTTGTGCTACACAACATTCCTAACCTAGCCCACAATGTCTGCTGTGTGGATCTCGCAGTCAACAAGTCTAGCAGTCATTTTGAAAGTGTAAGAACATTTCTTCGAGACAACTCAAAGGCGAAATCCATTAAAGCCGAGATTGCCCTTGACAATCAACCGTTCTCTGTTGTGGATGATGTTGGCTTTCACTGAGTGGTCGAGCACCGGTACACACTACCAAGTGCTCTATTTTTCAGATGTTGCCCTACCGGAGTCACACAGTAATGGCGTCACTGCTATTAGCTTCAGGACATGCATACTATGGACCGCCATTTTGGGTCATTGCATGTCAAAAAAGATACAGTAGCACTGTCAAAGCTGTACAAAAAGTCTGCAAACACCGGCCATGAACGATGTGTTTACAATACTGCTTTGGTAATAAAGCATCATTTGTTCGACCGCAACGTCTTGGGTAGCCAGCTTTAGCTTGGTACCTAGCTAGTACCAATACAACCAGTCTGAAAACAATGACCAGTAGAAACTGCAGTCATTTTCAATATTCTTAGCAATGACTTAGGAATCCTTGTGAGTAAGTATTAGCTAGGTTGCCACTTGTTGTTCACCTATTGAAATTGAATTTCAGTTTATGAAAATTAATAGCTAGCCAGCTACTTAACCCTGTTGCCCAAAGCTAACGTTATAAGCAGCCAGCTAGCTTCATCTGTCTAGTGAGGCTTGACCGGACCGAGCTATGTGTTGTGAAGCTAGCCACAATAAGGCACAATAGTGGAATTTGCGGTTTATGCCATACTTATATTTTGAAGGCCTAGCTAGCTAACTATAGCTACAGAAACAGAATATTTTGTTTTGCCATGTTTTTGGGGAAGAACATTGTTTGCATCCATGAGCTAGCTAGTTTTATTTTATGACCAGTACTGTAGGTGCGCGCGAGACTACTTTACCAGCATCATAGCACACGTATCGACGAATCGTTGTGACATATGAAATACGAGAATAGTGTAATCAATGTGTAATGACTACATAGAAAAATGTCTGAACGCGTTAAATTATTAAGTGACGTGCAGTCATATTCAGGTCCTGATTGGTCAACAAGCTTATTTGACACGCAAAGACACAAACAGTGTTCCATAGCAGAGATCCAGACAGTGATCCATAGAAATTCTGGTTGAGAATGAAACAACTGAACAAATGAACGAAACAGCACAGCAAGTAAGTGAAATAAATAGGTTTTGATGATGGTGTGTGTGTGTGTGTGTGTGTGTGTGTGTGTAACCTTTATTTAACTAGACAAGTCAGTTAAGAACTTAAGAACAAATTCTTTATTATAATGACAGCCTATCCCGGCCAAACCCAGACGATGCTGGGCTAATTGTGCGCCGCCCTGTGGGTCTCCCAATCACGTCCGGATGTGATACAGCCTGGATTCGACTATAGTGGGACTGTAGTGACGCCTCTTGCACTGAGATGCAGATGCAGTGCCTTAGACCACCGCGTCCATGTGTGTGTGTTAACTATTTAACTGTGCTTAAAAAGCGGCTAAAATTTTAAATCTCGGTTATCGGTATCAGTTTTTTTGGCAAGGAAAATATCGGTATCGGCCAAAATTGTCATATTTGTACATCACTAATCCTGACTAGTCTCCCAGTCCCTGCCGCACCACAGGATGATTCATCAGAATGTCTATCTCGGTGAGCACCACAGGAATGTTGCCCTTTTGGTATTTATTCCTGCTATAGACTCGCTCAACAGGACAAATATAACTCTCCATCAACACACTCAGTAGCAGAAAGGACACAAACATTCTTCTCTCTCATATTTTTTTCTGGGTACAATTGTTACAATAAGAGGCCAGGCATTTCCAAACAGACCAGAGACGTTGTGTGTATTGTAAATATGTGGCAATTCGCCCACTGATTTGGGCATGTGCTCTAGTCCTTGGAATGGGATGGGATGGGGCGGCACAACGCTGATTATGACTGATCTCAAAGCCTCTCCTCCTCCCTCTGACATGAAAAGATAGTTCATATTAATACTCATATTGTTGTTTTGGGGTTGTTAACTTGGTGTCCCAGTCACTAGATAGGCATGGGGGCAGATACAGTCGTCCCAACTATGCGAACTAGAGAGAAACGGACACAGCCGGGTGGTGGAGATGGCGTTGGATACGGGGGTCAGGGAAGTCATTCTCGTATGTGGCTGTCATTCATACCAGTGGCCCAGGAAGTGATCTGACACTACATGCTGACATTGGAGGGCGATGGGAAGGGTGTTAGGTCTTTTTCTGGATCCTGTCAGATCATGCTCCCTCTCTCACCATAAGTGGGCTGTACGTATGGAACTGTTTATGCCAAGTTGGAGGAAACCATTTGTGCTACTAAAGCTTTTAAATGGAGCTGGGCATATTTGGCAGAGCCTTCACCAAATACTGAAGTAATAGAACGATGTCTTGACACAATCACCCCAATGCAATATGAATCCAACTGCACTTGTTTGGGTTTTTCTAACACTACCGTTTGTTTTATTTGTATCCCTTCAAAGTAAGGATGGGTGTGAGTAGTCGAACGGACGTCAAAGCTCAATCTTTAACCAGAGATTGATTACATGTTTGTTTTTTTCAAATACCGCAAAACTATTTGGTGGAATGTGCTTTGTGACTGCCCGAACAGGCAAGTAACATTTTCTCTTGAAGATTACGTTAATTTGATTAAACTCTAGTGTTCATTTGTACATGTGCTTTTGCGGGGTACAACAAAAAAGAAACCAAGCCGTTCTTCGCCCTAAATTCCCTTTCCCCTCCGTGTCTCTTTCACTCAATTGTGTTCACACAAGCTCTGTTTAGGCCTACAAAATTAAATGCCTATAAATGCCCTATGTAACGAAATGGATTAGGATTTGTTATCAGTAATGGTTAGGATACATTAGGCATTGTTATGATCTGGAGTCACCTCTTCACTGTAGACGTTGAGACTGGTGTTTTGTTGTACTATTTAATGAAGCTGCCAGTTGAGGACATGTGAGGCATCTGTTTCTCAAAATAGACACTCTAATGTACTTGTCCTCTTGCTCAGTTGTGCACCAGGGCCTCACACTCCTCTTTCTATTCTGGTTAGAGCCAGTTTGTGCTGTTCTGTGAAGGGAGTAGCACACAGCGTTGTACCAGATCCTCAGTTTCTTGGCAATTTCTCACATGAAATAGCCTTCATTTCACAGAACAAGAATAGACGAGTTTCAGAAGAAAGTTTTTTGCTTTTGGCCATTTTGAGCCTGTAATCGAAACCCACAAATGCTGATGCTCCAGATACTCAACTAGTCTAAAGAAGGCCAGTTTTATTGCTTCTTTAATCAGAACAACAGTTTTCAGCTGTGCTAACATAATTGCAAAAGGGTTTTCTAATGATCAATTAACCTTTTTAAAATGATAAACTTGGATTAGCTAACACAACGTGCCATTGGAACACAGGAGTGATGGTTGCTGATAATGGGCCTCTGTACGCCTTTGTAGATATTCCAGATAAATCTGCTGTTTCCAGCTACAATAGTCATTTACAACATTAACAATGTCTACACTGTATTTCTGATCAATTTTATGTTATTTTAATGGACAAAAAACAAGGGCATTTCCAAGTGACCCCAAACTTTTGAACGGATGTAGGTAGGTAGGTAGGTAGGTAGGTAGGTAGGTAGGTAGGTAGGTAGGTAGGTAGGTAGGTAGGTAGGTAGGTAGGTAGGTAGGTAGGTAGGTAGGTAGGTAGGTAGGTAGGTAGGTAGGTAAATATTAATTATTTTTTATTTGAGTACTTGGGGTGAGAAGAAATCATGCGAGTACTCGAACAGTAAAGAAAATGTCAAATGCCCATTCCTACTTCAAAGGCTAGCCTGTCGGGAAAGATAAGCTGCTAGTTTTCGGCATGATGATAAGCTGTGTGTGTGTGTGTGTGTGTGTGTGTGTGTGTGTGTGTGTGTGTGTGAGGATTTGAGCTAATCTCTTCCTGAAAGTGCAGACACGTTCCGGCCGCTCAGATGTAGAGATCAAACAATTATAGGCATAAGGCATAGCTTAATCATACCCGCAAGCCCTAGAAGGGGAGCTGTGCATTACAAGTGGGTCCCGGTGCCTGTCATACTGCTACGACCTTGAATTTCACATTCATAGGGTTACTGATTTTGGTTCTACTTTCTAGTGATTCTGATCATTGAAATAAATAATGTCAGAAGTTGTTCACGGTTATACATGGTTTTTTTTTTTAAAGGACTTAGAATTCCATTTCTATTAAAGGGATACATGGAGATTATCTACCTCCCCAGAGTCAGATGAACTCTGATACCATTTTTATGTCTCTGTGTGCAGTTTGAAGGAAGTTGCCAGCTAGCGTTAGCACAATGACTGGTAGTCTATGGGAACAGCTAGCATGCTATTGCTTTGAAGTACAGTTAGCCATTATTAGATTTCAATACAGCAGAACTAACACAATGGGTTCTGGGAAAATGTAATGATCGATATACAGTACAACTTTTGTTATCCTATTTCACCCTCACCAAAACAATGTTCCTGTTATGATTTGATTATTTATATTCACTGTGGTTGCTCTTTGTGCATACTTGTGTATTTAGTTTGAAGCGTCTTCATTTTCTCCCTTTTTTGACAGGGTGGGGGAGGAGAAAGGGTGTATTTTTGGCCTTGACTGAGCTGGGAATGCAGGCAGTGTTTGGGGAGGAGCTCGTGTGGACACACACACAGGGGCTTGAGCATTGAGGTTATGTCAGGCTGCCGGTTGGGGATGGCCGTTGTCATAATAGTGGTGTGTGTGTCCCTATGCAGTCTATGATGTGTCCACTCTGGGTGTGGCAGGCGTTGGCATAATGCATCTTGAGAAAATATGTCCAGATCACCACTGCCCATAAGATGTTTTTAGGTCTCAATAATTTCACCAATGACTCACTTTCCATGTCTCTATCATGTGAATGAAGACATCTCTTATAATATGAGTTATTGTTTACTTGTTACATCCCAAGCTTTAGGTTTGTGTACCCCTATTGGATTTATTTATCTCAAACGGTCTTAGACTGTGACAATAAACACATTATTTGGGGAAGGGTGTATATATTTGTTGAAGTAAAGCTGTTGTCTCAAGACTGCTCTGTCCTTTTTGAGGGACCAAAACTAGGAACTAATGTGTCCTCCCTTGTGTCCTAATTGTGTAATAATTACAGTAGGCTGCAACAGCTGTATTGTGTCTGGTGCTGATAAAGGCCCCTGACCTGTGCAGTGATCTGTACTAAAAGTCTACGGGATGCACTGGAACATGGAGGGTCCCAACACAATGAGTGACCTGTCTGCTGCAGAACACCAGAGTTACAGAGAAAAGGGTTTTGTGTTCATGTTTTCTTTGCAATAACCTTGACGATATTGACTTTTTCTTCATTTTATTTATCATGCTCAGCCTTTCTAATCAGTCATTGTTTACATTTCAAAAACGATGCCATGACGCATTTCAGAGATCCATTCATCAGCAAAACCTCTTCAACCAAAAGCTGAAGGTTCTAGACCAAAGATTGAAGATGAATTAACTTGTATTTATACTGAACAAAAAATATAAACACAACATGTAAAGTGTTGGTTTCATGAGATGAAATAAAATACCCCAGAAATTTTCCATACGCACAAAATGCTTATTTCTCAAAAATGTTGTGCACAAATTTGTTTAAGTCCCTGTTTGTGAGCATTTCTCCTTTACCAAGATAATTCATCCACCTGACAGGTGTGGCATATCAAGAAGCTGATTAAACAACACCTTGTGCTGGGGACAATAAAAGGCCACACTCTCTAAAATGTGCAGTTTTGTCACACAGCACAATGCCACAGATGTATCAAGTTTTGAGGGAGTGTGAAATTGGAATTCTGACTGCAGGAATGTCCACCAGAGCTGTTGCCAGAAAATGTAATGTTAATTTCTCTATCATAAGCCGCCTCCAACTTAATTTAAGAGAATTTGGCTAAGTCCAACCGGCCTCACAATCGCAGACCACCAGCCTAGGATGTCCACATCCGGCTTCTTCACCTGCGGGATCATTCTATGATACATCTCCTTTCAAGGTGTATCATAGACTTGACAGCCACACCCCAAAGCATGAACATCATAGACCAAAGAGTCACAATGAACTTGAAGCCCTGGTGCTAAATGGATTATCAAATTCACTTGACTGAGCTAATTCTTAGCCTGGCTCCCATATAACTCACCTGATGTTACCTGCTTTAAGAACTTTAGTGCCTTAATTGTAACTCATTGGAGGTACAGTACTACTTCTGTAAGAGCCTCAGGTTTATTGTGTTATTTTCCAGTACTGTACCATAACCTCTCATTGATCTTACAGAGAAGGATGGTGAGGAGTTCAGCTCAGAACGCATTCAAGGACTTACTTCACTGAACACCTCGTTCATTTATCTACACTCACTGTGGCTCCTTTTCAATGTGAAATTCTGAGGAAACCTTGAAATCCTAGGTGTTTGTTGTCCATTTATAGAAAAATATAGATTTTTCTCAACTAGATGGTAGTCATAAATTATGCCCGGCTGTTCTAGGCAGGCTGCTGTTCTAGGCAGGCTGCTGTTCTGTGTGGTTGTAGATATTGTGAGACATGGAGTGAACAGATGGAATATTGCACGGTTTCGCCTCGACACATGTCAGAAGCCGTTATGCTGTTGGATCTTGGACAAGTGGGAGTACTAGACGATAATGACTTTGGCCTCTTTCTTGCACTGCACAGATTATCAGATGTCACAATGATTGGAGAAGTGTTCAACATCCTTATGATCTTGTCATTGAGCACAACGTGACCGCAATAGAGACTGGTTGGAATGTCAATTCTCATCAAATAAATGGGAAGTCTGACTGAAATATTTTTTGTAAATAAGTGTTGTTTTCATTTGTTGATAAAAATGCGGGACAAAATTGTTTGGTTGCACAAACAAAGGGCCAAAAGCAGGACTGTTCCGCACAATCAAGAAAGTTAGTCACCCTATATTCCTACCAGTATCTGGATCTAGGTCTACACTTGCTTGACAACTCAAACTGCTCTATCGTTAGATCCATACTTCAGTCGTTTGTGGTCAAAATGAGGGTATTGTAAAAATCAAAGTTGGATCACCTCTAACCAATCAGAGTATCAAAGCCAATGACGAATTTTCAAGAACGCTGCTTTACCCGTGTGTGTTCTGGCTCTTGCCCAACCCATCAGTTTCTGGGACCCAACTAGAAATCGTTGGGGAGGTAATGAGTCTGGATCTAACGTCCGTAGGCGTAGCATTTGGCCGGAGCAAAGGAGTTTGGGTAGCCAGGCAAGCACTACAAAAGATCCAGTCCAACTTCTCCAAGATGGATTTTCCACTGACTAAATTGATTGTGGGGTTGGAGGTTTGGATTAGATTAGATTAGAGAGAGTGTTACCTTCATTGGTTCATATCTCTGATTGGGTGTTGATGGTGGACAGGGCAGGAAGGGTAACCGGTAGGGATTAGGGTTACCTTCTTTGGTCCATATCTCTGATTGGGTGTTGATGGTGGCCAGGGCAGGATGGGTAATGATGAGGGTTAGTCTATTATAGTTCATCCTTTTTCTTGTTTTGGTGTCTCCCGTCTGCTTGGGAAGAATTTCATGTGGCCTCCAGAGCCTTGGTTGTCTTAATCTTTATTCCTTGCAAGAGCCTTTTGCAAGGTTGATTTATTCCTGAAAAGTGAATGGTGCCTCATTGATTCGGTAGGGCTAAAGGGGTTTTTGACATTGGGATTGAGAGACCTGGACCGAGTCCAGAAACAACCTCTTGTCCTAGACACCTCAGGTAGATCTGAAAGTTCTGGATACAGTGCGTTCGGAAAGTACACAGAATGTGGAACAAGTCAAGGGGTCTGAATACCGAATGCACTGTATCCAGGCATTATGGTCATAGCTCCACCTTGCCCTCTGATAGGCTAGTGCCAGATGGATTTTTCATCGCAGTACTAATATTGTACCTATCCAATTCTTTCAGATCTTCACGTGTGGTCCAAGGTAAGGCAGGGCCCTAGAGAGAGACACAGTGTTGGACTAGCTAGCCTAATTGATGCGAGGGGGGCCATGGTAACATTTCCACAGTTCCCTACTTGCTTTGCATGTTGAGTGTATATCACTCCTTCTTTCCCAATTAGCAGTTCTCACACTGTGAATGATCTAGTCGGCTCCATTCCCCCTCTCTGGCGCCTGTTGGAGTTGCTACGGGGTTCAGTTACGCTGGCAAGTGCGAGGGAGCATATCCTCATGTCACACAGCTATATTTTCATATCAGTGGTGACACGAGGCCCTCCAAAATAAAACTACCACCATGGTGTCACCTTGTTATGGAGTGCCCTCCGATGCCCCCCAAGTTTCTCTGTAGTTGATTGGCTGATTGAAGTCGAGTGGTGAGAAAAGTATTGGCTCTAAAGTATTGCCCCCCCCCCCCCCCCCCCCCCCAATGGACAGAAATATTGTCAATATTATCACATTGGATAGAAAGAGACACACCTCTTTCCACTCATGAGCAAGTATGTTGTTTGCGTGAAACCAAGGAGATGCCATAGACGATTAGCAAATAAACTTCAATAGTGTACCATTTTAAGATCTAGAAAATTCTACAACAGTATAGTTATTAACCGTACATACGGATCGTTTGATAATGATATTAAATATTTTGAGGTATATCTCGGTTCAGTTATTGTACATCTTGTTCTAGGGTTTTAAAGGCAGACTGCATCTGTTTTGTGTTACTGGTATTTAGGCCTAGCTCCACATACTAGTGTAAATCAAACTTCTAAATCCTATTAGCTTATTTCCACATTCTATCTCTAGAAAATGCAAATATATTTGTACTTACATAATGGTAAGTGGGTGATGTGACATTACGGAGTTGTTTTGTGAAAAACAGGAGGTGTTTGGGAGTATGTTGTTATGCAAAAACATTTGTTTGACAGCAGTACAGTATGTGTCAGCAGGTTAAAATGCATCACAAATAGCCTCTACGATTCCCTGTCATGATTGTTCTGCAGTCTGCACAGCCTCTGATAGTAGTAATCTCTTCCAGGCTTGGAAAATTCGATATAAGACAGCGAAGATACAAACTATATAATGTGTGTAGTTATATTGATTTGTTTCAGAATGTTTCAGTGACCTCACCATATTATCACCATACTGAGGGACCTTAGGGTACGATGTTGTCCCCATACTGAGGGACCTTAGGGTACGATGTTGTCCCCATACTGAGGGACCTTAGGGTACGATGTTGTCCCCATACTGAGGGACCTTAGGGTACGATGTTGTCCCCATACTGAGGGACCTTAGGGTACGATGTTGTCCCCATACTGAGGGACCTTAGGGTACGATGTTGTCCCCATACTGAGGGACCTTGGGGACTGATGTTGTCCCCATACTGAGGGACCTTGGGGACCGATGTTGTCCCCATACTGAGGTGCCGATACGATATGTATTCCAATTCTATATGTATTGCAAATTTGATGTCCCCTGCCCTAGTTGTATATACAAATGCTTGGAATTAGTCACAAAACAACAATTCTCACACAATACCCCATAATGTCAGTGGAATTATGTCCCATGTTTTATATAATTAAAAATGAAATGTATTGATTCAATAACTATTCAACCCCTTTGTTATGGCAAACCTAAATAAGTTCAGGAGTTAAAATGTGCTTAATGGAGCTTCTCGGGTGGCGCAGTGGTCTAGGGCACTGTATCGCAGCTACTCTCCATATTTGCAAGCATAGTAGTGGCTGCATCATGTTATGGGTATGCTTGTAATCGTTAGGACGGGCGTTTTTCAGGATAAAAATGAAACGGAATGGAGCTAAGCACACGCAAAATCCTGGAGATGAACCTGGTTCAGTCTGCTTTCCACCAGACACTGGGAGACAACTTCACCTTTCAGCAGGACAATAACCTAAAACACAAGGTCAAATCTACACTGCAAGATGACACTGAATGTTCCTGAGTGGCCGAGTTACAATTTTAACTTAAATCTACTTGAAAATCTATGGCAAGACCTGAAAATGGTTGTCTAGCAATGATCAACAACCAATTTGACAAAGCTTGAAGAACAATGAGTAAATGTTACACAATCCAGGTGTGGAAAGGCCTTAGAGACTTACCCAGAAAGACGCACAGCTGTAATCGCTGCCAAAGGTGATTCTAATATGTATTGACTCAGGAGTGTGAATACTTATTTAAATGAGATATTTATGTATTTTATTTGCAATAAATTTGCAAACATTTCTAAAAATGTTTTCACTGTCATTATGGGATATTGTGTGTAGACTGGGTGAGAACAAAAATCAATTTAATCCATTTTAAATTCAGGCTGTAACATAACAAAATGTAGAATAAGTCAAGGGGTATGAATACTTTGTGATAGGCCCTGTAGTGTCAAAGCGATGCACTGTGACTGTATTATTTGCTCTGTGTTACTCGGCAGCGGAAACGCTGCAATAATCGCAGCTCTGGCCGGTGACTTCCTTTTCTCAGACAGGGTGGGGAAGCGCTCCACTCCCGTCAATAGTGGGCTAGCTGCAGCTAGTTGCTTCATACGTCAACTGGCTCAGACCTAAAACAGGACACCAACACTCTGAAGACCTGGGTAAGACCTATTGAGCCACTATGGACCCGACTTCAGTTGTACCCAAAATAAATATATCAATGTATAAAAAGTAAGAGATATTGAACTAACTGTAGCATAAGCTGGGAATGATTTAGATATTTGGTGTCAATGATACTACTAGACACAATGTTTATACAGTATGTTCTGTAGATGATGAGAAGACTGATACCTTACACATCACCATGTACTTTCTCTGAGGGATGTGTCCTCGCCTAGGCTAGTGTAAAAGTAAACACATGGAAGGTCTAACATTTTGCCCATCATTAGAAATAACTTCCGTCTCCTTTGTGACAACTTGTGCCTAAACACAACTTTGTTTGCTTTGGTGTAGTAATTCTGCGTCTTTCTCATAAGCAAAACAAACCCTTCCTTCCTTTACTACTAGCTAATTGCACAGGATACAGAGATCCCGGTTGGGGAAAAGTCTCTCTCGCTCTCTCTCTGAGCCTACAGATGGCTAAAATTCCCTTTTATGGCGTTGGAGGGCTTTTGAAACAGGAAATGACATCACGCTCTGAGGTAGTGAGTAGGGAGCTAGCTACAACTCCGTGGCATTCCAAAGAGGGTGAGTCGCAGCTTGCCTGGAAATGAACCCCAGGCATGACTGACACTCGAATCACCTAGACGCACAAAATAGACCGGGATGGACAACTTTTCAATTGAGATGTTATTTCATCTATGGTAGATGATAGCAGCAAACCAAAATAATGAATGGTGCGTTGCAGTGTTATTGTATCAGGGGCTTGTGTTGAGTGATGATGACAAAAATATTTGT
The DNA here is from genome assembly GCF_013265735.2 of Oncorhynchus mykiss. Lineage (NCBI taxonomy): Eukaryota > Metazoa > Chordata > Actinopteri > Salmoniformes > Salmonidae > Oncorhynchus > Oncorhynchus mykiss. The sequence continues at coordinate 10,031,481 of NC_048569.1, read as the reverse complement.
GGTTTGAGTAAAGTTCCAGGCCTTGAAAGGAATTCAAACTAGTGTTTATCAGAGAGAACGAGACTAAAGAAAGAGAGAAACACAGAGAGGGAGAGAGAGAGAACAGTTAACTGAATAGTCAGCGGGCGTACCATGTATGTCTCATTCCCTGGGAGGGGCTCGGTCGGTCTGGTCTGGGACTGCTGACGTGCAACACACACGGCCACTCCCTCTAGAAGTAGGAGGAGTGCAGCCCGGCCACTCACTCTAGAAGTAGGAGGAGCTGCAGCCAGTCCAGAGAGAGAGAGCAGGAGCGAAAGAAGGCTCACAGTGTTCCAATAGCCTTCTAAGGCCTCTTCACACAGCAACTGTAACAGATTACTCATAATGGGGATTATCAGGAGTCGGACCTTGGATGACGATGGTTTTCTTTCTATGGGGCTAGCCACCTGTATTTATAGAGCAGTGTGGAGTGTTCATTTCATTCTTTATTTCAAAATCATGTCGACGAAGAGCCTTGACACTGCTAGTTTTCTAATCAAATTTAATTGGTCGCATACACATATTTTGCAGATGTTATTGCAGGTGCAGTGAAAATGCTTATGTTTCTAGCTCCAATGGTGCAGTAATATCTAACAATACAAAACAAAACGAATAATTCCCCCAAAATTTAAATTAAGAAATATCATAACGAGCAATGTCAAAGTCCGGAATAGAGATATGTATGTGTGTGTGTGTGTGTGTGTACACATATATACATACATACAGTGGGGCAAAAAAGTATTTAGTCAGCCACCAATTGTGCAAGTTCTCCCACTTAAAAAGATGAGAGGCCTGTAATTTTCATCATAGGTACACTTCAACTATGACAGACAAAATGAGGAAAAAAATCCAGAAAATCACATTGTAGGATTTTTTATGAATTTATTTGCAAATTATGGTGGAAAATAAACTTTTGTTATTGACCAAATACTTATCTCAATACTTTGTTATATACCCTTTGTTGGCAATGACAGAGGTCAAACATTTTCTGTAAGTCTTCACAAGGTTTTCACACACTGTTGCTGGTATTTTGGCACATTCCTCCATGCAGATCTCCTCTAGAGCAGTTATGTTTTGGGGCTGTTGCTGGGCAACATGGACTTTCAACTCCCTCCAAAGATTTTCTATGGGGTTGAGATCTGGAGACTGGCTAGGCCAATGCTTCTTATGAAGCCACTCCTTCGTTGCCCGGGCGGTGTGTTTGGGATCATTGTCATGTTGAAAGACCCAGCCACGTTTCATCTTAAATGCCCTTGCTGATGGAAGGAGGTTTTCACTCAAAATCTCACAATACATGGCCCCATTCATTATTTCCTTTACACAGATCAGTCGTCCTGGTCCCTTTGCAGAAAAACAGCCTCAAAGCATGATGTTTCCACCCCCATGCTTCACAGTAGGTATGGTGTTCTTTGGATGCAACTCAGCATTCTTTGTCCTCCAAACACGACGAGTTGAGTTTTTACCAAAATGTTGTATTTTGGTTTCATCTGACCATATGACATTCTCCCAATCTTCTTCTGGATCATCCAAATGCTCTCTAGCAAACTTCAGACGGGCCTGGACATGTACTGGCTTAAGCAGGGGGACACGTCTGGCACTGCAGGATTTGAGTCTCTGGCGGCGTAGTGTGTTACTGATGGTAGGCTTTGTTACTTTGGTCTCAGCTCTCTGCAGGTCATTCACTAGGTCCCCCCGTGTGGTTCTGGGATTTTTGCTCACCGTTCTTGTGATCATTTTGACCCTACGGGGTGAGATCTTGCGTGGAGCCCCAGATCGAGGGAGATTATCAGTGGTCTTGTATGTCTTCCATTTCCTAATAATTGCTCCCACAGTTGATTTCTTCAAACCAAGCTGCTTACCTATTGCAGATTCAGTCTTCCCAGCCTGGTGCAGGTCTACAATTTTGTTTCTGGTGTCCTTTGACAGCTCTTTGGTCTTGGCCATAGTGGAGTTTGGAGTGTGACTGTTTGAGGTTGTGGACAGGTGTCTTTTATACTGATAACAAGTTCAAACGGGTGCCATTAATACAGGTAACGAGTGGAGGACAGAGGAGCCTCTTAAAGAAGAAGTTACAGGTCTGTGAGAGCCAGAAATCTTGCTTGTTTGTAGGTGGCCAAATACTTATTTTCCACCATAATTTGCAAATAAATCAATAAAAAATCCTACAATGTAATTTTTTGGATTTTTTTTCTCATTTTGTCTGTCATAGTTGAAGTGTACCTATGATGAAAATTACAGGCCGCTCTCATCTTTTTAAGTGGGAGAACTTGCACAATTGGTGGCTGACTAAATACTTTTTACTACCCCATAATGACAAAGTAAAAACAGGATCTAAGACATTTATGCAAATTTATTAGAAATAAAAAACTGAAATATTACATTCCCATGAGTATTCAGACCCTTTACTCAGTAATTTATTAATTACAGCGATTACAGCCTCAAGTCTTATTGGGTATGATGCGACAATTTTGGCACACCTGTATTTGTGGAGTTTCTCCCATTCTTCTCTTCTCAAGTTCTTTCCGGTTGGACAGGCAGCTTCGCTACACAGCTGTTTTCAGGTCTCTCCAGAAATGTTCGACCAGGTTCAAGTCCGGGCTCTGGCTGGGCCACTCAAGAACATTGAGGCTTGTCCCAAATACACTCCTGCATTGTCTTGACTGTGTGCTTAGGGTTGTTGTCCTGTCGGAAGGTGAATTTTTGCCCCAATCTGAGGTCTTGAGCGCTCTGGAGCAGGTTTTCATCAAGGATTTCACTGTACTTTGCTCCGTTCATCTTTGCCTCGATCATAACTAGTCTCCCAGTCCCTGCCGCTGAAAAACATCCCCACAGCATGAAGCTGCCACCACCATACTTCACCGTAAGGATGGTGCCAGATTTCCTCCAGACGTGACGCTTGGCATTCAGGCCAAAGAGTTCAAAATTGGTTTCATCAGACCAGAGAATCTTGTTTCTCATGGTCTGAGGGTCTTTAAGTGCCTTTTGGCAAACTCCAAGCGGGCTGTCATGTTCCTTTTACTGAGGAGAGGCTTCCTTCTGGCCACTCTACCGTAAAGGCCTGATTGGTGGAGTGCTGCAGAGATGTTTATCCTTCTGGAAGGTTCTTCCATCTCCACAGAGGAACTCTGGCGCTGTCAGTGACCATCAGGTTCTTGGTCACCTCCCTGACCAAGGCTCTTTTCCCCCCCGAGTGCTCACTTTGGCCGGGCGGCCAGCTCTAGGAAAGAGTCTTGGTGGTTCCAAACAGAAATGTTTTAGTACCCTTCCCCAGACAATTCCTTCGACCTCATGGCTTGGTTTTTTCTCTGACACGCACTGTGAACTGTGTGGCCTTATATAGACAGGTGTGTGTCTTTCCAAATCAATCAATTGACTGTACCACAGGTGGACTCCAGTCAAGTTGTAGAAATCAATGGAAACAGATGCACCTGAGCTCAATTTCGAGGGTCTGAATACTTATGTAACAAAGTTTGTTTAAAAAAAAAAGTTTTTAATACATTTGCAAACTTTTTACCGCGTTGTCATTATGGGGTATTGTGTGTAGATTGAGGGGGAAAAAACGAACAATTTAATCCATTTTAGAATAAGGCTGTAACAAAATGTGGAAGAAGTCAAGGGATCTGAATACTGTGTGTGTGTGTGTGTGTGTGGGGCAGTATTAGTTATGAAAGTCCTGACAAATGTATTAATCATTGTCATATTTATATCTAATAGTGTAATTCCCTGTGTATCTGAATATTCCAAGGATGTGATATTAAAGTAGTAATATTATTTAAAAGCAATATATTAACCTGAAATACTAGTGTAAATAAAGGAACTGTGGAGAAAGGAAATACACACAGCTTTACAGTATGATGACCCAAAGATAAAGGATGGTTGTGTGTGTGTGTGGGGGGGGGGGGCAGTATTAGTTATGAAAGTCCTGACAAATGCATTAATCATTGTCATATTTATATCTAATAGTGTAATTCCCTGTGTATCTGAATATTCCAAGGATGTGATATTAAAGTAGTAATATTATTTAAAAGCAATATATTAACCTGAAATACTAGTGTAAATAAAGGAACTGTGGAGAAAGGAAATACACACAGCTTTACAGTATGATGACCCAAAGATAAAGGGTGTGTGTGTGTGTGTGTGTGTGTGTGTGTGTGTGTTGTAATGCTTTCTTATCTGGTGAACCCTGTGTATGACCCCGTTCTCATTATTTGTAATTCATGTGACAAATATGAATGTGACCACTAGAGAAAACACTATCTGTTCTTCACGCTGCCTATTGCCTTTTTAAATGACTCATAATGGATGTGTCCAGTCATGTTTCAACATCACTATCCATCACAGGGCTGTTTTAAGTTACATGGCTCGTCCCAAATGTAACCCAATTCCCCATATAGTGCACTACATTTAACCAGGGCCAATGGGGCTCTGGTCAAAAGAAATGCACTTTGTAGGCAATGGGGTGCCATTTGGGACATAACCACAGTTTGTCAAACCTTCACCGCTCATCTCTGACCCTGACACACTTTGGCTTTTTGTATGACAGTGTTTCTGAGAAGCTATCGACAGGACCGTCACTTCTAAGCAGCCAGTGTAGTCCAGCAGCAGTACTGCATAAATGTCTTGTGTTTTTGCCAGTTTTGTATTTGCATCTATACCTCAGGTCAGTCTTTCAAGGAAACAAAGCATACAACCATTTTAAGTATGGAAAGTTTTAAGATGATAAAAATGAGATTATTTAAGAGATTGTTAACGATAATTAGCACAGAAGATTCCATATTCACCGTTGGATATCAATCTAATTTGGACTTGTTGACATTGTCATTTAAGCAGCAATCTCAATAATTTGTTCCAGTTTAATGAAAATATTGATCTTGGTTACACTAAACTCCTCTCTTCTGTTTCTCTGCAGCCGGGCCAAGAACCCTACAGCGCCATAACCGACTGGGAGGACATCTCCCATTAAGACCAGTTTCTATCAGGTACTGTCTGTAACCTTGTGCTCTACTGTCATCTACCATCAGCTCTACTCACATGTTGTAAAGAAGTATTTTACATGGATGGATATTACTTTATTAATCCCCTTTTGGAAATTGATTTGTCAACGCCAGCAAGAAAATCAATACACATTTTCCTCTCATGCACAGAGATCCTATAAATTACCACTCTACACTGTGTATAAAACATTAAGAACACCTTCCTAATATTGAGTTGATGTGATATCATCCCGGCATCGTTTGTCATCAAGTTAATGTAATTACTCATTCCATTGATCTTTGCCATTGGCTGTACCAGAGTGGATCTGGATGGGAGTGCATTAATTTGTCCAGGCTGAGTTGTAGCTTTTTAATTAAAGGAAGACTGGGGCTTCTGTCAACACAGGAGGCTCAGATTCAGAACTGGGTATCTTATCACACGGTTGGTGATGTTTAGAAGTGTTGAATGTCAATCCCGTCTTGTGACAACTTGTTTTTCCCCAAAGAGCTCACTGGTGTGTCATTTGGACTAAAAGACTGAAGGCATAATTGGCACCGTCGGGCCCATTTTAACAAGCTGAGGAGCAAACAGCTGTGTGGAGAATACCTTACCCAGAGACCACTACTTACAATGGTATCCTGGTTAGTAGGTCTCTTTTAGCTTGGATAATGTAATTCTTCAAACTATTTAAACCATATTGGATTAGTCTCTAATAGCATTGCTCTGCTTAAATTGGACATATACATTTAAGTTAAACTTACCAGACAAGAAGAAGTCGTGTGCCTTCTTGAGGCAAGATGAGTAAAGTCTCACTTAGGAGCTGATATTTTTGTTCACTTTTAAAGTGAGTATGTCACTCACTCTTTTAATAATGCATCCACCATTTAGACAAAGTGGGTTGTGTGCTATGGGGGGACATCTCCCACCCACAGACTGTCAAACAGACTCAGAAACTTCTCAGTAATAGACAGTCCGTAGTAGTCACCTCAGACTTTGACCAAGCCCACCAATATTCAAAACCAGGCCTTACAATCAATGGTGGCTTTGTGGTTTTAAACCTTTGTTTAGTCTGAGGGGAAACGTAAAACCAGACCTGACCGGACTGAAGGTTGATCTAAAAAAAACATTGTGTTTGACCCTGACCTGACCCAACTAAAGTTGTGTCTAAACAACTCCGTGATTGACCCTGTTCCGAATGTGTCAATGGCTGACTGATGGGGTTGGCTTATCACAAGGTCTTGAAGGAAAGTGCAGTTTGTGTGTTTGTCAAGGAATCATTTGTCTTACCCAGATATTCTACTGAACAGGACTGAAATAGGTCTGTCTGTCTTGTAGGGGACATGATACAAAGGACCACAACCTAAAGCTACAGGTGTTAAAAACGTTGTTTTTCTGACACCTTCACCGAGTTGTGCAGCTCTGACTGACCTCTCTGTGTGGCTGCCGGCACAAGTTTGTTTGGCTTCAAACGTTGCAAGACAGTCAAGTGAATTGTAATATCAACCTATCAGGTGCAGTTAACCAATTGTTCTACCGATGCTCAAATCCAATTTGTATTTGTCACATTCGCCGAATACAACAGGTGTAGCAGCCCTTACTGTGAAATGCTTGCTTACAAGCCCTATACCAACCATTTTAAAGAAAATAGAGTTATGAAAATATTTACATTTTTTAAAAAAATGACTTTGTTATTTTATTGTGTTACTAAAATAAACTAATGGTGAGGTGAAGACTTAACTTCTCGGAGCCATAACTGTATTTAAGTTGTTATGAAGCTGACTTGGTGTATTGTTTATACCTTCTTATCAGTGGCCACAAGTGCATCACTGGAGAACTAATTCTGCTTTCACCACTGTGTTTTACCCAGAAAAAGAGATTCCAACGTAGAGCTATAATTGAAGGAGAGGCATCTTGATTCTAGTCCACGGAGTTCCTCCTTTTGTGTAAAAATGCCATTTTCTATTTGAATGTTGTTCCTTGACCTCTACGACCTCATCTCGGAGCATCTGTAGAGTGAAAGAGCTCCACACAAATAACTTGATGTTTCCTGAATAGCCTTCGGTTTGAAAAAGGCAGGAAGAATATCACATCTCAATATGTTATTGTCCCTGAAGAGCATTCAAATGTTTTTTTAATTTTTTTAAATGGAGCATATTTAAAATATAATGTTCAAATTAAACAAAGGCCTAGAAAATTGCAGTATAAGATTTTGACTATTTAGTAGTTTCTTTGGTATAAAATCTGAAAGCATACCAAAAATGTTTTGGGGATTTGGTAACTTTGAGTGTATTCAGTGAAGTGACACAATTGAATGTTGCCGGTCATGTTGTGAAAGTATCCCCCATTTTGCTCTCTTGAAGCTTTATGCTGCATCAGGGAAACATCCCCCACTGTGTGAAGCACATGACGACAGTGGCGTGGCCCAGGGTGGCCACGGCCCTCTCTAAAAATCTGATTGGAAATTCTGAGACTTTATTTTTTTCCTCTCGTTTCAATAATTATTTACAGCAGTGTCGTTATTAACATACTGTACTTGGCTGTCACAACAATAAATGACTTGCATGATACTTATTCTGCCACTCTGTGTTACCCGACCTGCTAACACTGACAGTGAAGCTCGTAAATCTGCGTTATACTGACGTCACTGTTTGTTTACCCCTAGCTTTTTCACCAGTTAACTGACGTTTGCTGGCTGGCAAGCAAGAGAAGTTACTCTGAATCTAAGTCGCTAGTTTTAGATATACTGCGTAACTTTGCCCTGCCATTGAACGGTCTAGGTATTTAGAAAAGTTGATTATTTTAGCCTTGCCTATATGTCCTTTCAACTTGCCGGAGACCAGCTGGGCAGACAACCCTACCAAATGGCCCAAATTAGCCTATGGTGATATCTACACTGACTTGGGGGGAATATCCAGGTTTACACAGGCATTACACATGGCTAGTTAGATACAAACAAGTGTTAGCTTAAGACTTACGGTGAATGAAGTGCTTCGAACACACATGTATGGAGGAACCGGAGCCCACAGCTTTCCATCATCATCGCAGCGTCTAACCTGGTCCTAGGGTATAGAGTGAAACCACGAGGTTAATGTAACCTGGTCCTAGGGTACAGAGTGAAACCACGAGGTTAATTTAACCTGGTCCTTGGGTATAGAGTGAAACCACGAGGTTAATGTAACCTGGTCCTTGGGTATAGAGTGAAACCACGAGGTTAATGTAACCTGGTCCTTGGGTATAGAGTGAAACCACGAGGTTAATGTAACCTGGTCCTTGGGTATAGAGTGAAACCACGAGGTTAATGTAACCTGGTCCTTGGGTATAGAGTGAAACCACGAGGTTAATGTAACCTGGTCCTTGGGTATAGAGTGAAACCACGAGGTTAATGTAACCTGGTCCTTGGGTATAGAGTGAAACCACGAGGTTAATGTAACCTGGTCCTTGGGTATAGAGTGAAACCACGAGGTTAATGTAACCTGGTCCTTGGGTATAGAGTGAAACCACGAGGTTAATGTAACCTGGTCCTTGGGTATAGAGTGAAACCACGAGGTTAATGTAACCTGGTCCTTGGGTATAGAGTGAAACCACAAGGTTAATGTAACCTGGTCCTTGGGTATAGAGTGAAACCACAAGGTTAATGTAACCTGGTCCTTGGGTATAGAGTGAAACCACGAGGTTAATGTAACCTGGTCCTTGGGTATAGAGTGAAACCACGAGGTTAATGTAACCTGGTCCTTGGGTATAGAGTGAAACCACGAGGTTAATGTAACCTGGGTATAGTAAAGTACCCTACCCGGGGGCGTGGCTTAACGTTACCATGGGAATAAAGGGAGTACGAGCAAGCCCGTAAGCGTTTCACTGTTAGTCTACGCCTGTTGTTTATGAAGCATGTGACTAATAACATTTTAAAAAGCATCTATATTGTTAAACAGTTTTGGAATGCCTGGCTGCCCTTGGCAACCATATATACATGTCACTGTGTAGGTAGAATGTCATTACCATGATGGTGTTTGTGATAATGTCCCTTATCATTCAAATGGCAGGTGCAAAGTGCACTGTTCAGAAGCTGGACTTGATTAGGAGTAGAGGAACTTGTTAGGGTAACTTACTTAACCTACTTTTTGAAGTGATTTGTTTGACAAAAAAATCTGAAAACATCATGACTGGTTGTGTTCATGACACATTAAAAGGTCATTTTTTTTTACAGTTAAATTACATGTCTTTACTATAAAGCCCGTAAAGCTTTTTTCTTTTTTTTTGTTTTACGTTTGTTTATGTGTAACTCTGTTGTTTTTGTCACACTGCTTTGCTTTATCTTGGTCAGGTCGCTGTTGTAAATGAGTGGCACTTTTTAAAGTAAATGTACCCTTTATATAACATCCTGACCTAGAATGCAAAAACTGTAGCAAGGCATTTTGGGATTGATTTTCATGCCTTATTTGAACTGGGGAATGTACCAAACCGAAGATGAAGCATATAATGCGTCAAACCATCATAATAACATTTAACAAATCACATTTTATGTCCCCTGCCCTACCCTGACCACCACGTTCAAAATATTCTGCACATGACAATGCAGAACAAAAACAAGAAGTGAAACTGAAATACATATCACCACAGAGCGTCCTCTGCTATATTCTCGTCGCTTGTCAGCTCTCAAGCGTCTTTTTGTGCATCTATTTTCAGTGATGGGTTTTCATGAGAGGGACAGCTACATTCTTTGAGTGGGGTTGAGGTCACTGTCTCAAGAATTTTATATTTTTTCCGGGCCGGAATGTAGTCTATTTTTGACCAAGTTCTTAGCCTTAGTCTCTGCCTCCATTCTGGACCTTGTCCAAACAGTAGTCAGAGAGAAGGACTGCCACTGTAGTAAATGTCTACAAATTAACACGGCTCCAGATGATTTGGTTAGCATGTGGAACTGTGAAGACACGCTCCCTCTTAATTCTGCTTTTTTCCTGTAAAAATGTCATTGTTCAAATAGCTTCCATTGTCAATCCCCAATCTTCTTAGATGTTCTCTGAACTTAATCGGTGAACAAAGGCTGGTTGTGTGGGCTAGTCTTTGAACTTTGTGAACTCTTAAAAGTTCCCATCATAATGGTGTGGTACATCGCTTGCTTCAACAAAAAAAAAAGTTTCCCGTGTTTAAGGAACAACTTGCAGTGCATACACTTAGTGCATACACTATCTATCTATGTTCCTTGTAGGAGGCATGTACTATGCCCGTGAGAAATGTGGACTGAAAGTAGTGCTGCCTTCCTCAATGCCTTCCTCAAACTCAATAGCATTAGATAACCTATATCCTACAGAATCTCACCCAGCAGTTGCACCTTGCCACTAGACCGTAGAAGAGCTAGTGAGTTGGCCTGGGCTGGTCTAAAGGATCAGACGCATCGAAAAATCTGAGTGCCAATAGGTACTTACTTAGCACTTAGTGCCGTATTCTTCTTGTCACTTCTGTCGGAGGTTCGTGCTCTCTAATTGGCTCAAAGTCAATTTCTCGCCCACTGACAAGCATTGCGATTCTAAAAGTAGAAACAGCAGGTTCGTCAGTACACCGTCGGTACACAGCAGGGACGTATTTTGTTCTTGCAAGAGAAGGAACGACCTCCTACTGTTATAAATGCCTGTCGGAAGTCCGATTTCTCAGTGTCTGTACCAAAAGAAACTGCCTCTGGAGTCTGGAACACACATACTGCTGCAGCATGGGTTCGAATCCGGCCTGCTGCTATTTCAGCAGCATCTCTTCTGCCTTTTCTCTCTATCTCTATCCAACCCAATAGGGGGGACTGTTCCACTCCTTAATAAAAAACGAAATGTCAAGTGCTACTGAGAATGCAAATACAATCGCTCAGTATACAGTGCATTTTTGCAGTGGAGCTGTCAAAACGGAGGTTTAAGGAGGGGGGGGGGGGGGCGACAGCTAAATTACTGGTATTTCATGTCATTTTTATATCTCGTGTAAATCTGGGATGCATTTGGTATGTCCAGTAAAAACACAGTTACAGCCAACTCTTAAAGACGGATTCTTCTCAGGAATTTTGACTGAAAACCAGAGAACACACACACACACACACACACACACACACACACACACACACACACACAGCTTGTCCTTTATTGTATTGGACACAGTCACTTATTTATACTGGTGTAAATCACTGCTTCGAGTAGTAATAAAATAATACAGCCAAACTTCATACACATCTTGTAACCTCCTATTTAATGAAAGTTGAACACTGCTATAAACCTCTGCATTTCATACAATGGGTTTACGGTCTGAGCATCTCACACACTCAAAGGCCAGAGTGACGTTCTAATTAAGACTTTGAATATTCATATCATTACTAATCTTATAATCCAAAGTCCCAATTGATTGTGCAGAATGGTAATTTCTTGAGTCACTTTTAGACATGATGAAAAAGTAAATGGAGAACCATATATTTTGAAGCATAATCTCCGATTTCCCATAAAAATCAAATCAAGAAATGAACATGCTATTCAAATCCTAATGCTGTAAATGTGTTTTTGGCAGTTGTTCAGGGAACTCGGCATGATACTGAAAGCCAGTCAGTTTGACCGAAGTAGTAACCCCAAACTCTCAGCAGGTGTTCTTATTGTAAGGCAGCAGAGACACCAGCAGGGATCATCAAAACCATCTCACCAACATTTTAAATGACCACATATATAATGTTTTTCATTGATCCATCTGAAGTGCTTAGCTATTGGAATCTGATGGATGTCGTTGTGCCGAGGTTTGGTATTGGTGCATTCCTAAAGGAACATAATGCCCGGTATAGGGCATGTTGCTGCAGGAGCTAGGTTACAAAACCATGTGTGGGAATACATACATACTCATTGATATCTACAGTACCAGTCAAAAGTTTGGGCACACCTACTGAGAGAAGGCCAAGAGTGTGCAAACCTGTTATCAAAGCAAAGAGTGGCTACTTTGAAGAATCTCAAATATATAAAACCAGATTTTCATTTGTTTTAACACTTTTTTTTTTTTGGTTACGACATGGTTACGACATATGTGTTATTTCATAGTTTTGATATCTTCACTTTTATTACACAATGTAGAAAATAGTAAAAAATAAAGAAAAACCCTTGAAAGAGTAGGTGTGTCCAAACTTTTGACTGGTTCTGTACATTTACTTACATACATACATACAGTTGGAAGTCGGAAGTTTACATACACCTTAGCCAAATACATTTAAACTCTGTTTTTCACAATTCCTGACATTTAATCCTAGTAAAAATTCACCGGCTCAGTGAGGATCACCACTTTATTTTAAGAATGTGAAATGTCAGAATAATAGTGGAGAGAGTGATTTTATTTCAGCTTTTATTTCTTTCATCACATTCCCAGTGGGTCAGAAGTTTACATACACTCAATTTGTATTTGGTAGCATTACCTTTTAAATTGTTTAACTTGGGTCAAACATTTCAGGTAGCCTTCCACAAGCTTCCCACAATAAGTTTGTTTGAATTTTGGCCCATTCCACCTAACAAACTTGGTGTAACTGATTCAGGTTTTTAGGCCTCCTTGCTCGCACACACTTTTTCAGTTCTGCCCACAAATTTTCTATAGGATTGAGGTCAGGGCTTTGTGATGGCCACTCCAATACCTTGACTTTGTTGTCCTTAAGTCATTTTGCCACAACTTTGGAAGTATGCTTGGGGTCATTGTCCATTTGGAAGACCCATTTGCGACCAAGCTTTAACTTCCTGACTGATGTCTTGAGATATTGCTTCAATATATGCACATAACTTTCCTACCTCATGATGCCATCTATTTTGTGAAGTGCACCAGTCCCTCCTGCAGCAAAGCGCTGCCACCCCTGTGCTTCACGGTTGGGATAGTGTTCTTCGGCTTGCAGGCCTCCCCCTTTCTCCTCCAAACATAACGATGGTCATTATGGCCAAACAGTTCTATTTTTGTTTCATCAGACCAGAGGACATTTCTTCAAAAAGTACGATCTTTTTCCCCATGTGCAGTTGCAGACCGTAGTGTGGCTTTTTTTATGGCGATTTTGGAGCAGTGGCTTTTTCCTTGCTGAGCGGCCTTTCAGGTTATGTCGATATAGGACTCGTTTTACTGTGGCTATAGATACTTTTGTACCTGTTTCCTCCAGCATCTTCACAAGATCCTTTGCTGTTGTTCTGGGATTGATTTGCACTCTTCGCACCAGAGTACGTTCATCTCTAGGGGACAGAAGGCGTCTCCTTCCTGAGCGGTATGACGGCTGCGAGGTCCCATGGGGTTTATACTTGCGTACTATTGTTTGTACAGATGAACGTGGTACCTTAAGGCGTTTAGAAATTACTCCCAAGGATGAACCAATTGTTGGAAAAATTACTTCTCATGCACAAAGTAGATGTCCTAACCGACTTGCCAAAACTATAGTTTGTTAACAAGACGTTTGTGGAATGGTTGAAACACTTATGTTGGAGTCATTTAAAACTAGTTTATGTAAACTTCCGACTTCAACTGTACATACATACATACATACATACATACATACATACATACATACATACATACATACATACATACTGTTTTTATTCATTTTCCTAATTTTCTAATTGAACTGTAATATTCTGTTTTTTATTGTTCCTGTAGGCTGTTGCCATAGTAATAACCAAAAGATACCTGTATATACATATGTACAGTATAGTGTATATACACAATATATCAAAAATATATTTTGTAGATTCTAACAGTTCTTGTTCTTCAGAAATCAAGTGAACTCAGTGCAGTAATCACTTCAGTGTCCTGTCTATCTACAACAAGTAATTTGACATGATGAGTAGGCCTCTTGCCATAGGAGCCTCTTCAACACTGCAGCTGTGAAGCGGGTGTCAGAATCCTGCCGTAAACCACCCTCTCCCCTTAATATAGAGTGGGGATTGAGCCCCTGGAAGGCTGCCAGCCAGTCTGTCTGTCTCCCCACCACACACAGCCGTGCCAGTGTCAATAGACCGAGACGGACCACACTGGGAGACCGGGGACAAAACTCGACATGTTCAGCTTCTGATTGGCAAATGAGCTCATGGGGGTCTGATTTGATTTTTAAAAATATATATATTTAACCTTAATTTAACTAGGCAAGTCAGTTCAGAACAAATTCTTAATTACAATGACGGCCTAGGAACAGCGGGTTAAGGCAGAACGACAGATTTTTACCTTGTCAGCTCGGAGATTCGATCTAGCAACCTTTCGGTTACTGGCCCAACGCTCTAACCACTAGGCTACCTGCCGCCCCTGATAATACCGTGTCTACTATTTAATACCGTATCTACTATTGCTAGATTCACACAATAGTGCCGACCCCAACCGTACTGTGCTGGCTTGGATATCTTCTTTGGACATCGTCATTTCCATCACGGTTACAGCGCAGTTAGACTCTCCTCTGCTCAGTAGTGTGAAAATTGTACCTGTGTGTGTTTTAGGGATTTAAAGTACTTACTCAGAGGATAACCTCAATCTTCACAGTTTGGATTCCATTTTGATAAAACTACGTGGAATTCGCCTCAGCTCACAGTGGGGGCTGTGGTGGGGGATGGGAGTGTGAGGTGTGAATTGCTTCCAGCTTTGTGCTTGTGAAACAACATTAATTGGATCGTGATGTTCAGTTCAACATTCTCTGCATTCTACCAGAGCCGGATATCATCAGTCATTATTAATCATATTTTGATTATCAATATGTTAACCTACTGGGACTTGACATTCTTATCACACGATTTGAACACGGACATGAGTATTGATCTATCTAACGACATGAGTTTTCATGAATAACTGAGTCCCAAACGTCACCACAGTCCCTTTGTAGTTCACTACTTTTGATAGGCCCATTTCATGTGATTTAACTCATGTGTGTTGCTATTGGCGTTTTACATTTTAATCATTTAGCAGATGCTGTTATCCAGAGCCACTAACAAGAGCAATTAGGGTTGTGTGCTTTGCTCAAGGGCACATTGACAGGTTTTTTTCATTTAGTTGGCTCAAAGATTCGAAACAGCAACAGTTCGATTACTGGCCCAACGTTCCTAACCACTAGGCTATCTGCCGCCCCTGACAGTCAGACAGTCATTGTTAAAATGGTTGCTCCTCACCCACGCCAACAGGAAACATGTTATGACCTACGTGCTGTTTCTCTTTCTGTCGGTGTCGTGACTGTGAAACTAGCTACTGTTCGTATCTGTGCTGTCATCACTGACCGGCTATAAATAAGTGGCTCGAGCTCAGTCCAGAGTCTAGGCCGAGGGTCAAATCACTCTTGCTACACAGAATTATTTTTATATAATTGTTCAGCTGAGGTGTTCTCGGAAATGCTTTGTAAGTTGATTCACTGGTCAAATGCGAGACACATGCGGATGCGAAGTGTCTCTGTCTGTGTCTCTGTCTGTGTCTCTGTCTGTGTCCATTTAAATATCTGTATCTCTGTCTGTCTCTGTGTCTGTAGCTGTCTCTATTTCTTTGTCTGTCTCTGTCTTTTTCTATCTGTGAAGAAAACTCTTACAGTGGCCCATGAGTACAACTCCGAGCCCTTTCTCAAACCCTCTCTCTGGCCCTGGGACTAATGGCTCGCCACATCGCTCCGAATATGGATGTTGCATTCGTCTGCCCTGTTTTAGGAACCACCCACTGTAAGATGTGTGACTACCAACATTTTTCGCACGATTCTACATGTAAAATTGCGCGCGGTTCTCTAATTACGCTGAGAGGGGCTTGGTACTCTTGGCCAGCAGACGCTATTGGTGTCGGAGCCTTTCTAGGCAAACTTTGTGACGTTTTACAGATGAGGTAGGCTACCAACACCCGACCTCAGAGTCTATTGTCCTGCGGCAATAGTATCGTTTGTCCATTTTGAGATGCTGTAGCCAGTATATACTTCCTTTTAAAATAATACAACTCAAGAAATATGTAATTAATTTTGACGGTTTCGCCGAGGAGATCTTCGTGGCGCAATTTTATATCTAACTAAGATGTTTAGTGTAGTATTTTTCAATTTAAAAAATGTGCATGAAAACGTGTCGTCTCTCGTTGAATGACAACAGACTTTATTGAAGAATCTCTACTGTTAACCAATCACATACGAAGGGGCATAGACTTTATTGAAGAATCTCTACTGTTAACCAATCACCGACGAAGGGGCATAGACTTTCGGCTCCAAACTTCGGCTTGCCTCTAGAAACAATGTTGTGTGCCTGAACAGCTGAAAAACTCTCACCAGAGACCAAAAACATCTCAAAATGTTGTCATAATATATGCATGAACTCTTCCGAACTGTTTCAATCAAATCAATCAATCAAATGTATTTATAAATCCCTTTTTACATCAGGTAATGTCACAAAGTAGTATACAGAAACCCAGCCTAAAACCCCAAACAGCAAGCAAAACAGATGAAGCATGGTGGCTAAGGAAAACCTCCCTAGGAAGGCAGGAACCTAGGAAGAAACCTAGGCTCTGAGGGGTGGCCTCAGACTGGCCGGGAAGCATACGGACGCCCCTAGGGACCAGGTTAACAGGGCTTAGCCTGGTGTTGGAGACCCCAATCGGTCACTGAACTCTTTAGTTGTCTCCCAAGATGTCATGTTGGAGACAACTTCTAGAAACTCCTGTCTACCTCAACTCACATCTGGACCATTTCATTCTGCTGTACTCCCTGACTGGTGTGTCTTTGACCATAACCGTGTGTGTGTGAATTGTATTACTGGTCTTCTACTGGTTATTTCAGGTACAGATGTGTCTGTACCTGAACTGGCACCTCTTTCAGAGACCACCACTTGGTGTTGCTCTTTTTCAGTATGTATGTTTGTTTGTTCTCTCCTGTTTGTCTAGAGAAGGACGTTGCTGATCAAATCAAATGTTTTTATATAGCCCTTCTTACATCAGCTGATATCTCAAAGTGCTGTACAGAAACATTGTTGAGCTGATTGTAATGTGGTGTAGAGAAGTGATACTAGTGATGGTGTAAATAGGACTGGAGAAGTCTGATCACATACTCCTCCTCCCTGTGTATTAGGAAAGGCTGATTTGAAATCCCTCTTTAGCTACAGGCGCCCTCACATCACTGCACATTGCTAGGCAACCCAAATAGATTTACTCTCGGAACTTAAACTTTCCACACCTTCCCCTAAATTCTGAGATTGTTTTGAGGGATATTTTTCACAGCAAATGGAGTTGTTTTTCCCTATTGGTATTAAATGTCTTCTTTCATTTAGTATGGTACTGCTTTTGATTCCTCAATTGACGTAATAATCGGTCAAGCCACAGATGTTCTGTTGATGCTATTTTCAGAGGTTCCCAATTCAGTGTCCACTAGATATTTCCATATACTGTTATCTGTCCCTGAGACAGTTCTTCTTTTCTACTAAGGCCCCGTTTAGACTGAAACTGCAACTCGTGTAAAGTCCCCTCAGAGAGGAGGAACTACATGCCGGAAGGAGGGTTATTAGTGAAGCACCAGTCTCCCACTCTTCCTAGTGAACAGGAGGAGGGTTAATAGTGAAACACCAGTCTCCCACTCTCTTCCTAGTTAACAGGAGGATGGTCAATGGTGAAATGAGAGCTCCGTCTTTTGTTTCCCAAAGTTATAAACATAATTATGTAATGCTTCATGTATGGTGTTGTCTTTTAACCTTTAACCCTCTGTACTGTGTGTCCCCTGCTGTCCCTGCAGGTGTAACGGTGGTGGAAACGGAGAGCGGCAGTCATGGTGGCCCTGTCACTGAAGATTGGCGTGGGGAACGTGGTGAAGACCATGCAGTTTGAGCCCTCCACCATGGTGTACGACGCCTGTCGAATGATCAGGGAAAGAGTCCCCGAGGCACAGCTGGGCCAGCGTGAGTACACACGCACACACACACACACGCCGATACACACACACCATGCCGATACACACACGCCGATACACACACACCATGCCGATACACACACACACACCATGCCGATATATACACACACACACACACACACACACACACACACACACACACACACACACACACACACACCATGCCGATACACACAGACACACCATGCCGATACACACACACACACACACACACACCATGCCGATACACACACACACACACACACACACACACACCATGCCGATACACATACACACCATGCCGATACACACACACACCATGCCGATACACACACACACACACACACACACACCATGCCGATACACACACACACACACACACACACCATGCCGATATACACACACACACCATGCCGATATACACACACACACCATGCCGATACACACACAAACACACACACACACACACACACACACACACACACACACACACACACCATGCCGATACACACTCTTACACACATATAGTGGCTGTAATTTTAGTCATGTCTATGCCTACACCACATTCTAGTTGTTGTTGTTTTTCTTACAGGTCATTTAGAGTTCACCAAGAATAATTTTGTCTGTGAAGAACTAAATATTTTGTTTAACTAATATCGATTTAAATTGTGATTACATGGCCATTATGTGTGACCCAAACTTAAATTGAAGTTTAATTAAAATCCAGGAATAATTTCACTCTTGTCTAAAACATTATCGTCACTGTCAAATGCAAATGAGTGCAGGCGTAGGCATCACCAGTCTGAAATGGGCCAATAGTGTATAACAATGCGTAGCTGTTAAGCTATTCAGTTTATCAGTCCAGTGCAGCTTCCTGGGATGTTGACAAACTAGAGCCTCTGTCTTTCAAAATCACTCATTTGACAACAGGAGATTAGATAGGAATGATGTATGCAGAAGGGATCCAGAAACAAGCAATCTGCTGTAGCACAGGCCAACAGACCAGCACTTCTCACTAAACCAATACTGACAGGGAACTATCTATTACAGACTTGAGCAGCTGTCTTTAATAACACCCAATATGACAACAGGAAATTCGAAGAGATGATAACTGTGTCTTTTGTAGGGCAAGGAATTGCCAGGGTCCTCACCATGTACAATATGTTTTGCGATTCTTATGAGTCTATATGTATTGCGTTTTGATGCTGAGATTTGTATTTTACGATTCAAAGTTGTTTTTTATAACCAAACATATTGCTTTTGATTTCTTATAACCAAACATATCGCTCGACATACAGTTTAAATATACCTTAGCCAAATACATTTAAACTCAGTTTTTCACACTTCCTGACATTTAATCCAAGTACAAATTCCCTGTTTTAGGTCAGTTAGGATTACCACTTTATTTTAAGAATGTGAAATGTCAGAATAATAGTAGAGAGAACGATTTATTTAATATTTGATTTATTTCATCACATTCCCAGTGGGTCAGAAGTTTACATACACTCAATTAGTATTTGGTAGCATTGCCTTTAAATGTTTTAATTTGGGTCAGACATTTCGGGTAGCCTTCCACAAGCTTCCCACAATAAGTTGGGCAAATTTTTTGCCCATTCTTCCTGACAGAGCTGGTGTAACTGAGTCAGGTATGTAGGCCTCCTTGCTTGCACACACTTTTTCAGTTCTGCCCACAAATGTTCTATAGGATTGAGGTCAGGGCTTTGTGATGGCCACTCCAATACCTTGACTTGGTTGTCCTTAAGCCATTTTGCCACAACTTTGGAAGTATGCTTGGGGTCATTGTCCATTTGGAAGACCCATTTGCAACCAAGCTTTAACTTCCTGACTGATGTCTTGAGATATTGCTTCAATATATCCACATAACTTTCCTACCTCATGATGCCATCTATTTTGTGAAGTGCACCAGTCCCTCCTGCAGCAAAGCACCCCCACAACATGATGCTATTTTTGTTTCATCAGACCAGAGGACATTTCTTCAAAAAGTACATATTTGTTCCCATGTGCAGTTGCAAACCGTTGTCTGGCTTTTTTATGGCGATTTTGGAGCAGTGGCTTCTTCCTTGCTGAGCGGCCTTTCAGGTTATGTCGATATAGGACTCATTTTACTGTGGCTATAGATACTTTTGTACCTGTTTCCTCCAGCATCTTCACAAGATCCTTTGCTGTTGTTCTGGATTTGAATTGCACTTTTCGCACCAGAGAAGGTTCATCTCTAGGAGACAGAACGTGTCTCCTTCCTGAGCGGTATGGCGGCTGCGTGATCCCATGGTGTTTATATTTGCGTAATATTGTTTGTACAGATGAACGTGGTACCTTCTGGCATTTGGAAATTTCTCCCAAGGATGAACCAGACTTGTGGAGGTCTGCAATTTTTTTCTGAGGTCTTGGCTGATTTCTTTTGATTTTCTCATGATGTCAAAGAGGCACTGAGTTTGAAGGTCAGCCTTGAAATACATCCACAGGTACACCTGCAAATGACTCGAATTATGCCAATTAGCCTATCAGAAGCTTCTAAAGCGATGACATCATTTTCTGGAATTTTCCTGGCTGTTTAAAGGCACAGTCAAGTTAGTGTATGTAAACTTCTGACCCACTGGAATTGCGATAAAATTAATTTTAAGTGAAATAATCTGTCTGTAAACAATTGTTGGAATAATTACTTGTGTCATGCACAAAGTAGATGTCCTAACCGACTTGCCAAAACTATAGTTTGTTAACAAGAAATTTGTGGAGGAGTTGAAAAACAAGTTTTAATGACTCCAACCTAAGTGTATGTAAACTTCCGACTTCAACTGTATGTCAGAGAGACGAGAGAGCCATGAGAGAACCAGTTCATCAGTCATGGAAATAGTGTTCCCTATTAAAAAGAAGATAGAGAACAAGCTGTAAAGGAAAAATACTGGAATTTTGATACAGGTACAGAAAACGAGTGCAAAAATAATATTGCAATATTGCCAAAAGCGATACGATATATCGTCAAAAAAAATATTCTGACATGTAAATTTGTCGATTTCATCCCCCATCTCTTGAAACTCTGCAGTAATCCAAATGGTACACATTCTAAATTACACCCTATTCCCTATGTAGTGCACTACATTTTGACTAGAGTCCTATGGGAGCCCTATGAGCTCTGGTCAAAAGTAGTGCACTACATAGGGAATCGTGTCATTTGGGATGCAACTAAGCAATTGCAGCAAACGTTGTGAAAGCAAACGATTTCATGCCTCCACTCCCATCTTTCCTCATACTAACATTTCTGTGTCCATTCCAGCCCTTCGACGTCTTCTCATTGAATACTTGCCATGAAGTTGATTTCTCTGAGGTCTTGAAGGGTTGATGACTTTTACTGAGTGTCATTATGGCCTGTTAACCGTTCCATGTTAATATTTCCATGTATGACTGCTGAGCAGATGCAGTGTTGATATGAGAAGGAGGATATTTCAGTGATCCAAGGATCTGGAGACTGGAGAATTCTCCCTTTTGCATCTTTAATGGTCCAAGATTGTGTCATTCTTCTCTAAGAGTCCCCCTCCCTCTATTTCAAGATTCCCCTCATTCTTCTCCAAAATTCCCCCTTCCTCTTTCAAAATTCCTTAATCCCCATCTCATCATCTTATTGCCATAACAGCTTAATGATGCAGACTGGTTGGAATTCAAAAATATTATCACTGTCGGTTTTTAGACTTCTTTGTTGAC
Organism: Oncorhynchus mykiss; assembly: GCF_013265735.2. Taxonomy (NCBI): domain Eukaryota; kingdom Metazoa; phylum Chordata; class Actinopteri; order Salmoniformes; family Salmonidae; genus Oncorhynchus; species Oncorhynchus mykiss. The sequence continues at coordinate 10,009,928 of NC_048569.1, read as the reverse complement.
ATCAGTTTCAGGCCAAAAATACCTTTTGGTTTAGTGAAAAATATCTTCAGGAAGTTCAGAAATGTCTCAAATTGAGTGTAACAAAGACAACTGCGTCCCTTATTGAAAGGAACCTCTCCTTCTCTGCTTTCCAATGTGCCTCGGTTAGGGGTTACGTACGAAGCTGTGTGCTGTTACGTAAGTGATTCTCTCTGACTGCAGTGGACAGACTCGCTTCCCTGTCTCAACCTGTGAGTAATTTTCCACTTTGGGAGCGAGAGAGAGAGAGAGAAAAAGAGGGAGAGACATGTCTTGGCCAACATCAACAGCTAATATGGAATGTTCAGTGTCTTAAATGGCCAGATTCCTTTAGCCCTGGCAAGCTGTGCTAGCTAGGCACCTTTCAGGCACTAGAGGACAGGAAGTACCGTTTTGAAACTTGGCTATAATCCAGTTAGTGCTGTTCCTTTTTGAGGTTGGTTCGGTTTTGGTTCGATTTATTGAAAAGGAATCGCTGTTTTTGGTTTCCATAATTAAGACAAAAAAATAAATAATTAAATTATTCTCCAAGAGTCCCCCTCCCTCTATTTCAAGATTCCCCTCATTCTTCTCCAAAATTCCCCATTATGTGGGTTGAATGCTGTAACAACACAGAATAAAAGTCCCATGATGGTAGTGACTGTCCATTACTGCTTATCACTTATTAACCATCATTTATTCACATTACTTTACTTTATTAAAATATTTCAGTTGTTGACTGCTGAATACCAACTATCAATCACTTAGATCATGTATTTACATATTTACAGTACCAATCAAAGGTTTGAACACGCTCCCACTCATTCCAGTGTTTTTCTTTATTTTTACTGTTATCTACATAATAGTGAAGACATCAAAACTATGAAATAACACATTTGACATCATGAAGAAACCAAAAAAGTGTTAAACAAATCAAAATATATTTTATATTTCAGTTTCTTCACAGTAGCCACCCTTTGCCAATGACAGCTTTGCACACTCTTCGCATTCTCTCAACCCTACTTTATGAGGTAGTCACCTGGAATGCATTTCAATTAACAGGTGTGCGTTGTTAATTTGTGCAGTTGCTTTCCTTCTTAATGCGTTTGAACCAATAAGTTGTGTTGTGATAAGGTAGGGGTGGTATACAAAGAGAGCCCTATTATGGCAAGAACAGCTCAAATAAGCAAAGAGAAACGACAGTCCATCATTACTTTAAGACATGAAGGTCAGTCAATAGGGAAAATTTCTTCAAGTGCAGAGGCAAAAACCATCAAGCGCTATGATGAAGCTGGCTCTCATGAGGACCGCCACAGGAAAGGAAGACCAGGAGTTACCTGTGCTGCAGAGGATTCATTAGAGTTAACTGCACCTCAGATTGCAGCCCAAATAAATGCTTCACACAGGGTTCAAGTAACAGACACATTTCAGCATCAACTGTTCAGAGGAGACTGTGTGAATCAGGCCTTCATGGTCGAATTGCTGCAATAAACCACTACTAAAGGGCAACAATAAGAAGAAGATACATGCTTGGGCCAAGAAACACAAGCAATGGACATTAGACCGGTAGAAATCTGTCCTTTGGTCTGGAGTCCAAATTTGAGATTTTTGGTTCCAACCGCTGTGTCTTTGTGAGACGCAGTGTAGGTGAGCGGATCTCCTCGTGTAGTTCCCACCGTGAAGCATGGAGGAGGAGGTGTGGGTGTGCTTTGCTGGTGACACTGTCTGTGATTTATTTAGAATTCAAGGCACGCTTAACCAGCATGGCTACTACAGCATACTGCAGCGATACGCCATCCCATCTGGTTTGTGCTATCATTTGTTTTTCAACAGAACAATGACCCAGAACACACCTCCAGGCTGTGTAAGGGCTATTTGACCAAGAAGGAGAGGGATGGAGTGCTGCGTCAGATGACCTGGCCTCCACAATCACCCGACCTCAACCAAATTGAGATGGTTTGAGTTGGACCGCAGAGTGAAGGAAAAGCAGCCAACAAGTGCTCAGGATATGTGGGAACTCCTTCAAGACTGTTGGAAAAGCATTCCAGTTGAAGCTGGTTGAGAGAATGCCAAGTGCACAAAGCTGTCATACAGGCAAAGGATGGTTACTTTGAAGAATCTCAAATATAAATCTATTCTTTTTTTAACACTTTTTTTGGTTACTACATGATTCGATATGTGTTATTTCATAGTTTTGATGTCTTCACTGTTATTCTACAATGTAGAAAATAATACAAATAAAGAATAACCCTTGAATCAGTAGGTGTCCAAACTTTTGACCATTACTGTATACAGTGCATTCTGAAATTATTCAGACCCCTCAACTTTTTCCACATTTAGTTACGTGACAGCCTTATTCTAAAATGTAATAAATTGTTTTTTCTCATCAATCTACACACAATACCCCATAATGACAAAACAAAAACAGGTTTTTGGTACCTTTACACAGATCTGTGCCTCTACACAATCCTGTCTCTGAGCTCTACAGACAATTCCTTCGGCCTCATGGCTTGGTTTTTGCTCTGACATGCACTGTCAACTGTGGGAACTTATATAAACAGGTGTGTGCCATTCCACATCATGTCCAATCAATTGAATTTACCACAGGTGGACTCAAAGTTGTAGAAACTTCTCAAGGATGATCAATGGAAACAGGATGCAGCTAAGCTCAATTTCGGGTGTCATAGCAAAGGATCTGAATAGTAATGTAAATAAGGTATTTCATTTTTATATGTACATTTCTAAAAAACCTTTTTTCACTTTGTTATACTTTCCAAATGCAGTGTATATTGATCACGTATTTACATCGCGCAGCAAATGTACTCTATAGCTCTGGGGAAACTGCGCATTGAGTTCACAGAAGAAAAAAACGAACAAAATGTAATTCAGATAATTGAACCAACGTTCTTTAAAAAACTAAACCATAGATCCAGTAGAAACAGTCCAGCTGATTTCCGTGTGGTGGCACAGTTTCCTGTCACTTGTTGACGTGTTACCTTCTAGTTTGTTTCCAGCTGACTTAATGCACCGATAAGAACGCTTTTAATCCACACAGTATTTGTTCTATATGTTGGAATTACGTCAACTAATCCAAGATGAGACCCTTTGACTCACGCAATCCAGGGAAAGAAACGCCTTCAGATCGTATCACTTACACACACAACCAGAAAATCCCCCCAAACCCCCTCCTCAAATCCCTCTCAAACTGCCTCCTCAATCTCTAATACCCTTTCTCTAATTTCTCTTCCAGCCAATGACTATGGTCTGTTCCTGTCCGATGAGGACCCCAAGAAAGGCATCTGGCTGGAGGCAGGCAAGGCCCTGGACTACTACATGCTGAGGAATGGGGTGAGTGAGTCAGTTGGTCTCCTTGTTCAAGTGCTTTTTAGATCTGTGCTCATGAAGTTGAGGTGCTCAGGAAAGAGTTATAGGGATCTGTGCTCATGAAGTTGAGGTGCTCAGGAAAGAGTTATAGGGATCTGTGATCATGAAGTTGAGGTGCTCAGGAAAGAGTTATAGGGATCTGTGATCATGAAGTTGAGGTGCTCAGGAAATAGTTATAGGGATCTGTGCTCATGAAGTTGAGGTGCTCAGGAAAGAGTTATAGGGATCTGTGCTCATGAAGTTGAGGTGCTCAGGAAAGAGCTATAGGGATCTGTGCTCATGAAGTTGAGGTGGTCAGGAAAGAGCTATAGGGATCTGTGCTCATGAAGTTGAGGTGCTCAGGAAAGAGCTATAGGGATCTGTGCTCATGAAGTTGAGGTGCTCAGGAAAGAGCTATAGGGATCTGTGCTCATGAAGTTGAGGTGCTCAGGAAAGAGCTATAGGGATCTGTTGAGAATTATCGGCAGTATCTTCCACAACATCTTACGGAGACGTCGACAACATCTGTTGTCAGCGATAAAAATCGTCTTTGTTTCTGTTACCTATTTGTTGTAGACTCCGTGGTAAAGCTGCACCAGTGACGACTGGGTTAGAAAGCCTGAAACCTAAACTTGTCCGAACATGCTGTATTAGGCACTACAATGCATATCAATCACAAAAAATACCCAGATCTTTTTTTAAGATAAGTTGGGACATACTGTATAGTCAGTCAGTCTGAACATTGGTACGATGATACTAATGATAATGTCCACATGGTTGTCCTCAGTTGGTAGGGCATGGCACTTGCAACTCCATAATATTGGGTTCGATTCCCAAAAGCAGCCAAGCGTGAACAATTCATACATGCATGACTGTAGGTGGCTCTGGATAAAAGCATCTGCTAAATGTAATATTATGATGCTAACAGTTCTACGAGGGATGTAGCTAGCTAACTATCTGAAGTGTCGTCTAATGGTTGTGAATGGGGTTTATAATTAACACATGACGTCTAATACATATTAATGTGCCCTCTGAGCGAAACACTTAAAAAATATGTATTTTAAACCATATTGTTCTCACTGGGTGGTTTTATCAGGACACTCTGGAGTACAAGAAGAAGCAGAGGCCCTTGAAGATCCGCATGCTGGACGGGACAGTGAAAACCGTCATGGTGGACGACTCCAAGATCGTCAGCGACATGCTTATGACCATCTGTGCCAGGATAGGTCAGTTTAATGAATTAGAGATGGGCACGTTCATTATAGGTCATGGCACAAAATGTAACGTAAGTTAGTTGACTAGCGGTAATTGGTGAATTGGGCTGAAAAGTCAGTTGACGGAAACATGCAATTACAGTTCATAACTTATCTCTCATGTCATTATAATGGTAGTGTTATCGAGTTGTCATGAGTAAAGGGTCAACTCATAGAAGTCTAATGTTACTGCTTGATGATTTGCCACTGGTTCAACTAGTCAGATTTCCAGCTAAAACAAAGGCTCTCTACTTGATTCCTCACATCCTCTCTCCTTGATTCCTCACATCCTCTCTCCTTGATTCCTCACATCCTCTCTCCTTGATTCCTCACATCCTCTCTCCTTGATTCCTCACATCCTCTCTCCTTGCCACCACCTCAAAACATATTGGAGGATAATTTTATTTTATATGTAATCCTTATTTTAGGGGATAAGTTGACTGAGAACAACACAATCTCATTTACAGCAACGACCTGGAGAATAGTTACCGGGGGGTGAATGGGTCAATTGGAAGCTGGGGATGATTTAGTGTCCATGATGGTATGAGGGGCAGTTTGGGAATTTAACCAGGACACTGGGCTAAACACCTCTACTCTTACGATAAGTGCCATGGGATCTTTAGTGACCACAGAGAGTCAGGACATCCTTTTTTAACATCCCATTCGATAGACTGTACCTTAAACAGGGCGACGTCCCCAATCACATCCAAGGCCCCTCGCTTCTGACTTTCTCCTCCAATGAATGTATAGGAAAGACAATATGAGTTAGAGCCAAAAAGTACATTTTTCTTTCAACACTCTTTGGGCAGGTATCACAAACTATGACGAGTACTCGTTGGTGCACGACATGGTTGAGGAGAAGAAGGAGGAGATGACGGGGACTCTGACAAGACGGGACAAGACTCTGATGAGAGACGACAAGAAGATGGAGAAACTTAAGCAGAAACTCCACACAGATGACGAGTGTAAGACACAAAGACACACAGATACACACACAGATACACACACACGCAAAAGTGTCTATGACCAGTGTCTCTTGTCACATTCAAGAACAATATGGTGCCAGTTGTCATGTAAAAATGTATTTCACACGGGGAACATTTTGACGTGACACCAGTATCTCTGTTGATGTATGGGCTTGTCCTTCATTTTGAATGTCCATTAGGACACCTCTGATTCATTTCTATTTTTGGGGCTTTGATTGACTGGCATCAAGTTGTTTTCTCACATAATTTACATTTAGTTGCATAAAAGTTGTAATTTTTTGGTATTGACTGCGTTTTATTGACATGATTTGCACAGATGAACATATATTCCCATTGAGTTGTATTGATTCCCATTGAGTTGTATTGATTCCCATTGAGTTGTATTGATTCCCATTGAGTTGTATTGATTGTGATTGTCAGTGAACTGGCTGGACCATGGGCGGACGCTGAGGGAGCAGGGTGTGGAGGAGACCGAGATGCTGCTCCTCAGGAGGAAGTTCTTCTACTCAGACCAGAACGTGGACTCACGAGACCCGGTCCAGCTCAACCTGCTCTACGTCCAGGTACTAACCGATACTCTTCGAAGGCAGTTTCCTATATAGAAATAATCTGGGTTTATTTTAGACCCAACCCCAGAATGACCTCTGTTGGACAAATCCTGCTGGGAGTTGGGAAAGAAACGCAAGGCAGAAATGAGGTTTGGGTGTTCAGTGTTTTGGGAACAAGGTTCTCCTTGTAGGGGTTCAATGTAGACCTGTCGGTGTTAATGATTGATCACATTCCAACACTTAACCTGAGATGACCTAACCTGAGATTATTGTATTTACCTCAAACCTTCCATTTCACTCATGCTTTGATGTCAATGGAAGATGCAGTATGTCAGAAACACTTTGCATTATACGTTCCTATTCATGCCCTTAGTTACTGTACCAACATCCATTTCCATTGGTGTGAGAATGCACAGTGTCAGGAAGAACCGCTGAGAGTCACAGCTGGAGGCCAGCAGGCTCAAGGTGCCCATTGACGTGTCAGCCATGTTTTATGTCCTGAGGTGGCAGATGTCATAGTGGTGGTAGGGTGTCTTCTCCCAAGATGGCCTCCCAAAGTTTGAGGAGAAAATGTTGTTCAGTGTGTGATTGTCTCATATAGACACACAGTGAAGGAGTGAACCTTTTTGTCTTTGAGACTTTTTGCGGTCTTTCACTCACAGAAGCTTGCTTCATCTTATTTTTTCTTAAGACTTCTAGTCTTTGTGTTCCTGCCAAAGACAGTAGTTCTTGGAGCTCTTCTTTCCCTGTTGAAACACAGCTGGACACGGGAGCCCAGGCCAATGCAAGCACTGCCCATGTGGCCTGCCTGCCTGCCTGCCTGCCTCTACCAGTTTTTGCCAGAGTACATCACAAAATGTTCCCAATAGTTCATGCTCCTGATAATATGAAAACAATGAAACATTTGGACCAACATTAAAGTTAATTTATGGGTACATTTTCTCGTCATTCATTTTGATGCTAGAACGGCATTAGATTGTCTCAGAAAGATGATATTTGATGATGTTAGCCTTGGATGTTTTTCAGGGAAGTATAAGCCTGGTCCCAGACCTGTTTGTGCCCCACCACAGAGTTAAGACCATTGATCGCAGGAGATCCCTAGACTGGTCACTTGGACCAGCCTACGGAAAAATGCAAAACAGCAAAGTATTCTGTGTTTAATCTATTTTCCTGGCTCTGTTTGGGATCTTCCTTAATGAACGTCTTTGTGGATAATGTCTTTGGGATGTTCCTCTCCCTGTGCAGGCCCGTGATGACATTTTGAACGGCTCCCATCCCGTCTCCTTCGAGAAGGCCTGCGACTTTGCCGGATACCAGTGTCAGATCCAGTTTGGTGACCACAACGAGACCAAGCACAAACCAGGCTTTCTAGAGTGAGCACTGTTTATTGCATAATGCTATGTATATACTTTAACACGAATGACTGAAATATTTTCGATATATAACAAAGATGTATTTGCCTTTTTTAGCAAAAGCGGTTCACAGCACTGTGTGCATACATACAGAGCATTTTTGATGTAGTACATACAGAGCATTTTTGATGTAGTATCACTTGAATCCCAACTTGAGTCAGAACTACTGAATTATATTGCCCGCCTTAGTGATTTTGCAGTTTTCTTGAATAAAGTGTGTTTAAATGTATGTATTATTTATTTTCTGTAGTTTGAAAGAGTTCCTCCCTAAAGAGTACATCAAGAACAAAGGGGAGAAAAGAATCTTCCAGGTAAGAACCCGAGCGTGTGTGTGTGTGTGTGTGTGTGTGTGTGTGTGTGTTTGCTTGTGTGTGGGTGCATGTGTGTGTTCGCTTGTGTGTGGGTGCATACATGTGAGTGTGGGTGCATACGTGGGTACATGCGTGGGTGTGAGTGTGATGGGGGGAGTCGTTTTAAGGCCAGTCATATTTGGGCTGCTTGCTCCTTGCGGTGGGGACATTATTTTTCTCACAGACTGAGAACACATGACCTGAAAAAAATAGTTTCCCCGTCTGGTTTGTAGTAATAGTCATTGTCTCCATCTGTGTCGAGTTCATTGTATGCCAACTAGATTCATTGTTGCTACGGCTGTAACTGGTCGTATTGATTTAAACGTGTCCCGACTTGCTCTGTTCTAATTACTTCTACTGTGACACTATAGTATCACTGGCTGAGATGTTCAATAAGTCTTATTTTTGTTTCCCACACAGGCACACAAAAACTACCAAAACATGACTGAAATCGAGGCCAAAGTCAGCTACGTCAAACTGGCTAGGTCTCTGAAAACCTACGGAGTGTCATTCTTCCTAGTAAAGGTACAATGGCACTGACAAAATAACATTCAACCACAACTCCTTAACCAACTCCTTAACCAACTCCTTAAACAACTCCTTAACCAACTCCTTAACCAACTCCTTAACCAACTCCTTAACCAACTCCTTAACCAACTCCTTAACCAACTCCTTAACCAACTCCTTAACCAACTCCTTAACCAACTCCTTAACCAACTCCTTAACCAACTCCTTAAACAACTCCTTAAACAACTCCTTAAACAACTCCTTAAACAACTCCTTAACCAACTCCTTAACCAACTCCTTAACCAACTCCTTAACCAACTCCTTAACCAACTCCTTAACCAACTCCTTAACCAACTCCTTAACCAACTCCTTAAACAACTCCTTAAACAACTCCTTAAACAACTCCTTAAACAACTCCTTAAACAACTCCTTAAACAACTCCAGTGAATATCTTTCTAACCAATCAAAGCTCTTAACATTTTCAAAGCTTTTGAAGTTCTACTCACTACCTTTGACGGTTGAATGGAATGTGCAATAGCTTTTCAAATGTTAAGGTATCATAGTACGGGAGTACTTTTAACCGTGTGTTTTTGTGTGTGTGTGTGTGTGTGTGTGTGTGTGTGTCCTTGCAGGAGAAAATGAAGGGTAAGAACAAGCTGGTCCCTCGTCTGCTGGGAATCACCAAGGAGTGTGTCATGCGGGTAGACGAGAAGACCAAGGAGGTGATCCAAGAGTGGAACCTCACCAACATCAAACGCTGGGCTGCCTCGCCCAAGAGCTTCACCCTGGTGAGTCCCATGACCTCTGACCTCCTGGTCATCTTTGACCTTTTGGTTGCCTGGTCAGCATTGGAACAGGGTGACATTCAGGGTCATGTTCATTAGAAGCCAAACTGAAGAAAACCTGACTGAAACAGGGAGGGACTACCTGGACTTATAAGAAATGTTAATTGACCATTTTTAAAACATTTTATGTTGTATGCCCTAATAAACACAACCCAGTGCTCAACTAGAGCTGATATCAAGGGGAACATATTGTCTGGCTGTTTGAATTAGGTTGTTTTATGTTCAGTCATAGTTTTTTTTTGTCTTTTTACTAAACCACAATGTTCATTGTCTTGAGTTTGTCTAGACTAGAATATGAACACAGGGTTGTCTTTTGCTATTACTATGCTACCTCATAGAAGTATTTGAGGCATCTTGTACCAAAAGCACAAAAAAATGTATACAACCACTTTAGAAGAATACACACTGCAAAGATGGTGATGTGCATGTAAAATAAGTTGTTATAGAACATAGAAAATATGTTTTTTTGCACTTAAAGAACATTGAAAGGAAGTTCATGCACATTTGAGCATGTGTGGCTCAGTTGGTAGAACATGGCGCTTGCAACGTCCAGGGTTGTGGGTTCGATTCCCATGGGGGGGGGGGGGTGAAAAAGTTCCAAAATTGGTATGCACTATAAGTGGCTCTGCTAAATGACTCAAATGGAGATGTATAGTCATACATACCCATCACCTTATGAGTCTAGATCAGCAACATTCAACAGTGTTGCATTCTGGTCATGTGCTGGAGAATGCAGGTGCACATTGCATGTTTTCATCTAGCGCTGCTTATTTGCCCACAAGTGAACAAAAGGCCCTGAAGGATTTTTCAAATATTAACATACCACAAGGCTCCATTTTCTTTGTCAGTTATTTTGTCGGTTATAAACCAGTACAGAAAAGGGACTGGTCGTTTTGTCCGTCTTGTTATTATTTTATTTTCTGGAGAGTATTTCCAGGCAGTTCATCAGATAAATAACATCTAGCTCCATGACGACTTTTTACGGTTTGGAAAGAACATTTCTGCAGCTTATAATGCCAACAAAATGACAGGTAATGCATTGTATGACGTCAGTGTTATATTTCAGGGGAGTAATAACTATTCAAACGGCCCTGTGCTACCCAATCTTTGGAGATTTTTATGTAAGTACCTCGGAGGAGGTATTTGGCAGGCGTTGGTGATTTACAATGTGCATACAGTATATACAATTAAGTTGTCATTTTGTCTCTTACAGTGGTTTAACGGCTGTGTTCCCTCTAGGCGTCTCTATGGGATTAGTTGTAAAGGAATTACTCACATGTAATATAGGACCACTGCCATTTCAAACAAAAACATAGAGATGCATTGAGGGAGCACCCTGTTACAGTAGATATAATAATTGTATTCCAGGACTTTGGCGATTATCAAGACGGTTACTACTCTGTCCAGACGACTGAGGGAGAGCAGATCGCCCAACTGATCGCTGGTTACATTGACATCATTCTGAAAAAGGTACCTCACAGGTGTCTCACAGTATATAGATGCATTGGAGTATGGTGAAGTTGCCCTTAGACACTGATCTTGGGTCAGTTTCCCCATTTAATGTTTAAGGTTAGGATTGAGGGATGGGAAAGCTGATCCTTGATCTATACCCAGGGGAAACTTCACCGCGGAGCAAATGCACCAACACAAAATCCTGGTTGTAGCCAGAGATTGTAATCAGTCAAGATAGCAAATCAAGAGTTCTGTAAGACCAGGTCACCATGGAAATCATATTGACAAAAAACCTCAGGGTACGCTAGAGTTGCCTCTTCAATGTGTCTGTGCACTGCATTACAGTATGCATAGAGTACTGCCATTTTAGCGTTTAGAGATTCCACACCATAGCACATAACCCAGTAATGGTGAGATTACAATTGTTTACAGACAATAGAGTAAAAACAATCTTATAATATGGTTTCTGACAGTTGAACTAAGCTCATGATACATTTAAGAGTTCTATACGTCAAGAATCAATGGTCATATATCATTACATTAAAAGTGCCAGAAAATGGATGTACAAATCCCAGATTGCCCCTTTTTTTAATTCAATGCAGAGAGCTGTATCAATCACCCCGATAACCTGTCTTGTCTCCTTCCAACAGAAAAAGAGCAAGGACCACTTTGGCTTAGAGGGAGATGAGGAGTCCACCATGTTGGAGGATTCTGTGTCACCCAAAAAGTGAGTCCAGTGCAGTGGTTTCCTGCCGTGTGTGCCAGTGATGTCACAGCATGTTGGTGACTGCTCACTTCGTGTGTGTGTGTGTGTGTTTTGACGTCAGTAGATTCTATACTGTACTAACTTTCCCTCAGTCTTTATCCATAACTCCCCTACAGATTTTCAGCATCATTGTGTATGTATGTATTCCTGTGTAGTGGGTCCATCTAGCCAGTGGGTCCTGTGTAGTGGGTCCATCTAGCCTATGGGTCCTGTGTAGTGGGTCCATCTAGCCTATGGGTCCTGTGTAGTGGGTCCATCTAGCCTATGGGTCCTGTGTAGTGGGTCCATCTAGCCTATGGGTCCTGTGTAGTGGGTCCATCTAGCCTGTGGGTCCTGTGTAGTGGGTCCATCTAGCCTGTGGGTCCTGTGTAGTGGGTCCATCTAGCCTGTGGGTCCTGTGTAGTGGGTCCATCTAGCCTGTGGATCCTGTGTAGTGGGTCCATCTAGCCAGTGGGTCCTGTGTAGTGGGTCCATCTAGCCAGTGGGTCCTGTGTAGTGGTTCCATCTAGCCTGTGGATCCTGTGTAGTGGGTCCATCTAGCCAGTGGGTCCTGTGTAGTGGGTCCATCTAGCCTGTGGATCCTGTGTAGTGGGTCCATCTAGCCAGTGGGTCCTGTGTAGTGGGTCCATCTAGCCAGTGGGTCCTGTGTAGTGGGTCCATCTAGCCAGTGGGTCCTGTGTAGTGGGTCCATCTAGCCTGTGGGTCCTGTGTAGTGGGTCCATCTAGCCTGTGGGTCCTGTGTAGTGGGTCCATCTAGCCTATGGGTCTTGTATAGTGGGTTCTGTGTAGTGGGTCCATCTAGCCAGTGGGTCCTGTGTAGTGGGTCCATCTAGCCTGTGGGTCCTGTGTAGTGGGTCCATCTAGCCTGTGGGTCCTGTGTAGTGGGTCCATCTAGCCTATGAGTCCTGTGTAGTGGGTCCATCTTGCCTGTGGGTCCTGTGTAGTGGGTCCATCTAGCCTGTGGGTCCTGTGTAGTGGATCCTGTGTAGTGGGTCCATCTAGCCTGTGGGTCCTGTGTAGTGGGTCCATCTAGCCTATGGGTCCAGTGTAGTGGGTCCATCTATCCTGTGGTTCCATCTAGCCTTGGGTCTTGTGTAGTGGGTCCATCTAGCCTATGGGTCTTGTATAGTGGGTTCTGTGTAGTGGGTCCATCTTGCCTGTGGGTCCTGTGTAGTGGGTCCATCTAGCCTTTGGGTCCTGTGTAGTGGGTCCATCTAGCCTGTGGGTCCTGTGTAGTGGGTCCATCTAGCCTGTGGGTCCTGTGTAGTGGGTCCATCTAGCCTATGGGTCTTGTATAGTGGGTTCTGTGTAGTGGGTCCATCTAGCCAGTGGGTCCTGTGTAGTGGGTCCATCTAGCCTGTGGGTCCTGTGTAGTGGGTCCATCTAGCCTGTGGGTCCTGTGTAGTGGGTCCATCTAGCCTATGAGTCCTGTGTAGTGGGTCCATCTTGCCTGTGGGTCCTGTGTAGTGGGTCCATCTAGCCTGTGGGTCCTGTGTAGTGGATCCTGTGTAGTGGGTCCATCTAGCCTGTGGGTCCTGTGTAGTGGGTCCATCTAGCCTATGGGTCCAGTGTAGTGGGTCCATCTATCCTGTGGTTCCATCTAGCCTTGGGTCTTGTGTAGTGGGTCCATCTAGCCTATGTGTCTTGTATAGTGGGTTCTGTGTAGTGGGTCCATCTTGCCTGTGGGTCCTGTGTAGTGGGTCCATCTAGCCTGTGGGTCCTGTGTAGTGGGTCCATCTAGCCTGTGGGTCCTGTGTAGTGGGTCCATCTAGCCTATGGGTCCTGTGTAGTGGGTCCATCTAGCCTGTGAGTCCATCTAGCCTATGAGTCCAATGTAGTGGGTCCATCTAGCCTATGGGTCCTGTGTAGTGGGTCCAACTAGCCTATGGGTCCTATTTAGTGGGCCCATCTAGCCTATGGGTCCAGTGTAGTGAGTCCATCTAGCCTGTGGTTCCATATAGCCTATGGGTCCTGTGTAGTGGGTCCATCTAGCCAATGGGTCTTGTGTAGTGGGTCCATCTATCCTGTGGTTCCATCTAGCCTATGGGTCCAGTGTAGTGAGTCCATCTAGCCTGTGGTTCCATATAGCCTATGGGTCCTGTGTAGTGGGTCCATCTAGCCAATGGGTCCTGTGTAGTGGGTCCATCTAGCCAATGGGTCTTGTGTCGTGGGTCCATCTAGCCTATGGGGGCATCTTTCTGATTCTGATGAGGATGAAGAGCCTTACAACACTGCAATATAGTATGTCTTCTGACATCTCTATTCATCCCTCTCTCCCGCCATCTCTCCCCTCCCTCCCCGCCATCTCTCCCCTCCCTCCCCGCCATCTCTCCCCACCCTCCCCTCCATCTCTCCCCTCCCTCCCGCCATCTCTCCCCTCCCTCCATTTCTCCTCTCACTCCCTCTATCTGTCCCTCCACCCCCCCAGGTCTACAGTGCTGCAGCAGCAGTTCAACAAGGTGGGGAAGGTGGAGACTGGCTCTGTGGCCCTGCCAGCCATCATGCGTTCAGGGGCCGGGGGCCCCGAGAGCTTCCAGATGGGCTCCATGCCTCAGGCCAAGCAGCACATCACCAGCGGACAGATGCACAGGGGCCACATGCCCCCGCTGGTAAGACTGGAGGGCCACATTGAACTCTAGCAGGGTTGGGGTCAGTTCAGTTTTCAATTCAGGAAGTGAAATTCAGTTCAATTCAAGATTCGGAAAAAAGCCCAAATAGGAAATAGTAGTTAATTCACTTCCTCAATTGACTGTTAATTGAAATAACTGAACAGATCCCGATACGATCTCTATATCTGAAGAAAGCCTTTTAGAGGCTAATACACCATAACATTCTCAGTGGAAAATAATTACAAACATGCAGTGATATTGGCCCTATTTAATTAACTGTACAGAATGAAAACTAAGAGTGTATTTCGATATGTTCCCCTGTGTGCAGACATCTGCCCAGCAGGCCCTGACTGGCACCATCAACTCCAGCATGCAGGCGTTGCAGGCTGCCCAGGCCTCGCTGGAGGAGTTTGACACCCTGCCTCCCCTCGGGACAGACGCGGTGAGACACCTGGATTTAAACTGACCCCCTCGTCACCCGTACAACTTCCAACCTGCGGCTATAACAAAATTCTTGATGATCTCGTCTATCATTTTTTTTTCCTCTGTTTTAAGTGAATTATTTCAAATGTATACCATTTTAAAGCCTAGTTGTACCAATTAAAGAGAGAGTAGTGTAATACAGTGAGTTGGTGTATTTTTCATGTAAGTTGTGTAGAAAATAGTTTTAATGTGATCTGTGTCTTCCCATGATCAAGGCCTCCCAAGCCTGGCGTAAGAACAAGATGGACGAGTCCAAACACGAGATCCACTCCCAGGTTGACGCCATCACCGCCGGGACGGCCTCTATGGTCAATCTCACCGCAGGTATCGTCTCTTCACTGTGGATACCAACAATGGATGTTGTGGTCATTTCTATCCAGTGGTGGAAAAAGTACCCAACTGTCATACTTGAGTAAAAGTAAAGATACCTTAATAGAAAATGACTCAAGTAAAAGTGAAAGTCACCCAGTAAAATACTAATTGAGGAAGTCTAAAAGTATTTGGTTTAAAATATACTTAAGTATCAAAAGTATAAATCATTTCAAATTCCTTATATTAAGGAAACCAGAAGGCACCATTTTCTTATTTTTAAAACGTACGGAAAGCCACGGGCACACTCCAACATTCAGACATAATTTACAAACAAAGCATGTCTGTTTAGTGAGTCCTCCAGATTAGAGGCAGTAGGGATAACCAGGGATGTTCTCTGTTTAGTGAGTCCTCCAGATCAGGGGCAGTAGGGATAACCAGGGATGTCCTCTGTTTAGTGAGTCCTCCAGATTAGAGGCAGTAGGGATAACCAGGGATGTCCTCTGTTTAGTGAGTCCTCCAGATCAGAGGCAGTAGGGATGACCAGGGATGTCCTCTGTTTAGTGAGTCCTCCAGATTAGAGGCAGTAGGGATAACCAGGGATGTCCTCTGTTTAGTGAGTCCTCCAGCTCAGAGGCAGTAGGGATGACCAGAGATGTTCTCTGTTTAGTGAGTCCTCCAGATCAGAGGCAGTAGGGATGACCA
Organism: Oncorhynchus mykiss; assembly: GCF_013265735.2. NCBI lineage: Eukaryota > Metazoa > Chordata > Actinopteri > Salmoniformes > Salmonidae > Oncorhynchus > Oncorhynchus mykiss. The sequence continues at coordinate 9,994,343 of NC_048569.1, read as the reverse complement.
GAGATGTTCTCTGTTTAGTGAATCCTCCAGATCAGAGGCAGTAGGGATGACCAGGGATGTTCTCTGTTTAGTGAATCCTCCAGATCAGAGGCAGTAGGGATGACCAGGGATGTTCTCTGTTTAATGAGTGCTCCAGCTCAGAGGCAGTAGGGATAACCAGGGATGTTCTCTGTTTAGTGAATCCACCAAACCAGAGGCAGTAGGGATGACCAGGGATGTTCTCTGTTTAGTGAATCCTCCAGATTAGAGGCAGTAGGGATGACCAGGGATGTTCTCTGTTTAGTGAGTCCTCCAGATTAGAGGCAGTAGGGATGACCAGGGATGTTCTCTGTTTAGTGAATCCTTCAGATCAGAGGCAGTAGGGATGACCAGAGATGTTCTCTGTTTAGTGAGTCCACCAGATCAGAGGCAGTATGGATGACCAGGGATGTTCTCTGTTTAGTGAGTCCACCAGATCAGAGGCAGTAGGGATAACCAGGGATGTTCTCTGTTTAGTGAATCCTTCAGATCAGAGGCAGTAGGGATGACCAGAGATGTTCTCTGTTTAGTGAGTCCACCAGATCAGAGGCAGTATGGAAGACCAGAGATGTTCTCTGTTTAGTGAGTCCTCCAGATCAGAGGCAGTAGGGATGACCAGAGATGTTCTCTGTTTAGTGAGTCCTCCAGATCAGAGGCAGTAGGGATGACCAGAGATGTTCTCTGTTTAGTGAGTCCTCCAGATCAGAGGCAGTAGGGATGACCAGAGATGTTCTGTTGATAAGTGCGTGAATTTGACTATTTTCCTCCGATGCTAAGCATTCAACATATAACGAATACTTTTGGTTGTCAAGTGAAATGTATGGAGTAAAAAGTACAATATTTTCTTAAGGAATATAGTGAAGTAAAAGTAGTCAAAAATATAAATAGTAAAGTACAGATACCCCAAAAAACGACTTAAGTAGTACTTAAAAGTATTTTTACTTAATTACTTTACACCACTGCTTATGTCTGTCTCGAAGAACCAGTAGATATGGGATTGCCTTTTTCACAGGGGTGCTTAATTCAATACAGGTCTCTCTTGTGAAATAGATTTTATCTCAATGACAATTACATGTAGAAATACAGCTTAAATGAATTTTTTTTTATATAAAAAGGTATTTAGATTCTGCATTGTAATGTCCTTTAAATAGATATGTAAAGGCTTTTTCAGCTTAAATATTGACTCTGTGGGTGGAATATATAAAACAAAGCAGCAGCATTGACCACGTGAGGACTGCTCATGACGTTCCCCTCATAGACCACGTGAGGACTGCTCATGAAGTTCCCCTCATAGACCACATGAGGACTGCTCATGAAGTTCCCCTCATAGACCACATGAGGACTGCTCATGAAGTTCCCCTCATAGACCACGTGAGGACTGCTCATGACGTTCCCCTCATAGACCACGTGAGGACTGCTCATGAAGTTCCCCTCATAGACCACGTGAGGACTGCTCATGACGTTCCCCTCATAGACCACGTGAGGACTGCTCATGAAGTTCCCCTCATAGACCACGTGAGGACTGCTCATGACGTTCCCCTCATAGACCACGTGAGGACTGCTCATGACGTTCCCCTCATAGACCACGTGAGGACTGCTCATGACGTTCCCCTCATAGACCACGTGAGGACTGCTCATGACGTTCCCCTCATAGACCACGTGAGGACTGCTCATGACGTTCCCCTCATAGACCACGTGAGGACTGCTCATGACGTTCCCCTCATAGACCACGTGAGGACTGCTCATGACGTTCCCCTCATAGACCACGTGAGGACTGCTCATGACGTTCCCCTCATAGACCACGTGAGGACTGCTCATGACGTTCCCCTCATAGACCACGTGAGGACTGCTCATGACGTTCCCCTCATAGACCACGTGAGGACTGCTCATGACGTTCCCCTCATAGACCACGTGAGGACTGCTCATGACGTTCCCCTCATAGACCACGTGAGGACTGCTCATGAAGTTGCCCTCATAGACCACGTGAGGACTGCTCATGAAGTTGCCCTCATAGACCACGTGAGGACTGCTCATGAAGTTCCCCTCATAGACCACGTGAGGACTGCTCATGAAGTTCCCCTCATAGACCACGTGAGGACTGCTCATGAAGTTCCCCTCATAGACCACGTGAGGACTGCTCATGACGTTCCCCTCATAGACCACGTGAGGACTGCTCATGACGTTCCCCTCATAGACCACGTGAGGACTGCTCATGAAGTTCCCCTCATAGACCACGTGAGGACTGCTCATGACGTTCCCCTCATAGACCACGTGAGGACTGCTCATGACGTTCCCCTCATAGACCACGTGAGGACTGCTCATGACGTTCCCCTCATAGACCACGTGAGGACTGCTCATGACGTTCCCCTCATAGACCACGTGAGGACTGCTCATGAAGTTCCCCTCATAGACCATGTGAGGATTGCTCATGAAGTTCCCCTCATAGACCACGTGAGGACTGCTCATGACGTTCCCCTCATAGACCACGTGAGGACTCCTCATGACGTTCCCCTCATAGACCACGTGAGGACTGCTCATGACGTTCCCCTCATAGACCACGTGAGGACTGCTCATGAAGTTCCCCTCATAGACCACGTGAGGACTGCTCATGACGTTCCCCTCATAGACCACGTGAGGACTGCTCATGATGTTCCCCTCATAGACCACGTGAGGACTGCTCATGAAGTTCCCCTCATAGACCACGTGAGGACTGCTCATGACGTTCCCCTCATAGACCACGTGAGGACTGCTCATGACGTTCCCCTCATAGACCACGTGAGGACTGCTCATGACGTTCCCCTCATAGACCACGTGAGGACTGCTCATGAAGTTCCCCTCATAGACCACGTGAGGACTGCTCATGACGTTCCCCTCATAGACCACGTGAGGACTGCTCATGACGTTCCCCTCATAGACCACGTGAGGACTGCTCATGAAGTTCCCCTCATAGACCACGTGAGGACTGCTCATGACGTTCCCCTCATAGACCACGTGAGGACTGCTCATGATGTTCCCCTCATAGACCACGTGAGGGCTGCTCATGAAGTTCCCCTCATAGACCACGTGAGGACTGCTCATGATGTTCCCCTCATAGACCACGTGAGGGCTGCTCATGAAGTTCCCCTCAACATCTGTCTGTCACCTTCACCATAGGTGTAGTGCTTAAAGGACTGCCCACAAAGTATTGAAACCTAAACATGTCTGTCTGTCCCCCTCAACAATAGGCGACCCAGCAGAGACAGACTACACTGCGGTGGGCTGTGCCGTGACCACCATCTCCTCCAACCTAACGGAGATGTCCAAGGGGGTCAAGCTGCTCGCCGCCCTCATGGAGGATGAGGGAGGCAACGGAAACCAGTTGTTGGGGGCTGCCAAGAACCTGGCGTGTGCCGTGTCCGACATGCTGAAGACCGCCCAGCCAGCCAACACTGAGGTAACACGCACGAGCACACACTGAATACTGAAGTAACACACCGAAGGCTTAGCCATTTTTGTGTACTTCCTGTTTCTGTGTCGCATAATGTTCAGAAAAGCGCATGGTGTAAAAAGATTTTGCAGCTAAAATTGAAAATCTGTGTTCTTACTAAAATGTTTTCTCCCATTTTGTGCTTACTGGACATGACCAATGTCACCTGTAAGTTAACGTGAAACCATCTTCATGCATAAGATGTTAAAGAATCCCTTCATGATGGCTTTTCTTCAGTCATGTGACCTGTGCTTTTTGGGCATTTTTTTTTTTTTACCCATCAGCCCCGTCAGAACCTTCTGCAGGCTGCAGGCAACGTGGGCCAGGCCAGTGGCGAGCTGCTGTCTCACATCGGAGAGACGGACGCCGACCCCCGCTTTCAGGTAGGCCAACCGTGACCCAGTCCAGAGTGAACTAAACTGACACCTTGAAAGTGGGACTACGCCACAAGAAAACAGGTTAAACCGTTTTCAGACTTGGGGCAAATTCTAACTTCCACTTAAGTCAAACGTTCATTTAGTCTCCCATTGACATCAATACATGGCTAAGTGAAAATTCCTGGAAGTTAGGATTCAGCCCTTCGTCCATTGCTTTCAACACTCTGATTTGCACAACGTTTAAGTTGTCTTAGGATCTTAGGTCAGAACACGGTCCTGATCAGTTCCCTATGTAGAGTTTGTTGACATAATTTGTGCAGTACTGTGTGATTTTACTATAACCCCCTCTTTTTTTTACACCTGCATTGGTCAGTTTCTAGGTAAAGGATCTTTCAGGGGTGCAAGGCGGAGCGTCTCCACTTATAGTCACATGCTGGTAACAAACGTGTCCTCGAAAGATGAGCCTATCCGAATCACTGTCACTCCCAATGGCCAATCAAACTAATCGTTCTTGGATCTTTCACTGTAATTGATATGGACCACACTGGTGTAACATCCTCTAGTAGTGTATTCTTGTCATTTCTAACTATATAATAAGCATTTGACAGCAGTTTTGTTCAGTTTCTCTTGCATATCTTCAGGTACTCAAAATGCTCTCGGTTTTCTTATAGGTTTGGATTATTGACACGCAGAAAGAGCAAGTAGCTCTCAAAAGCATTTGATTATGAAAGTATGCAACAGCTGAATAGCCCAACGCACTGAGAGAAACTTTGAGTTTCAGATGAGAAAAGTCAACCCAGGGATTAAAAGGTGAACTGTATTTACATGATCGTATTCTGCCCTGTCCAAATGAGACTTCTGCCCTGTCCAAACAAGACTTCTGCCCTGTCCAAACGAGACTTCTGCCCTGTCCAAACGAGACTTCTGCCCTGTCCAAACGAGACTTCTGCCCTGTCCAATCAGAGTAGTTTCCATTTGTAGGGTACTGGGTTGATTATTAACTCTTAATGTGGTTGCATTGAGGTCTAGGAGAATACTGCTGTACCTGAAGATATACAGGGAATGTCTGTTTTAACAATTGTTTCCAATATTAAATTAAGGGTTTAACAATAGTAGTAGTAGGGGATCTGTTTCGATAAGTGGTGGGAAGCCTGTTACCAATTGTTTTCTCTAAGAGAATTTCTGAATTCCTCATGACTGAACTAAGACCTATTGGTAACAAGTTTTGAATACAGTATTTAGCCTTTTGGGACAAAACGACAGTGACCTTTGGTGAAGGTGTTGGAGTTGTTGTTTTAATGTGGAGTTATTTATAATAGCCTATACATGTATTGAGGGAAGCACTTCGACTGAAAATGTGACGAAGTAGCTGTAATGTTACACCTAAGTGATGATATAGCCTACCATACAATGACTGAGCGAGCGCAGAGAACATATTGTGGAGAAATAAGTAGGCCGGCTAATGCCTGTTCATAAATGCTTGTGGAATGCAGCCTGACCGCAGCTCCCACAAAGTCCTCTGTTTTTTTTTTTCCCCTCCCCCTCCCTTTTTCTGCCTCCTCCTCCCCCTACTCCTTCACGAAACAACATGTAGGGAGAGCTGCCCAACTCCTCTGTTGTGATGTCGATAATCCCACTCAAACACCTTCTAAACTGCATAAAAATAATCTCTGGAGTAGTGCGGAGGCTGATGAGTGTTTGCTAGATTAGCTTTTGCAGAGACCCCTGTTGCTGATATCCTGCCTCTCCTCAATGACAACCGTGTGTGAGCCTACCGTGTGTTAGCCTACCGTGTGTTAGCCTACCGTGTGTTAGCCTACCGTGTGTTAGCCCACCGTGCGTTAGCCTACCATGCGTTAGACCCCGTGAGTTAGCCCACCGACCTTGCGTCAGCCCACCGACCGTGCGTGCGTTTGTCCACCGACCGTGCGTGCGTTTGTCCACCGACCGTGCGTGCGTTTGTCCACCAACCGTGCGTGCGTTTGTCCACCGACCGTGCGTGCGTTTGACACACCTAGAGAGCCCTTAGTCACTTTTCTCTCCCCCTACTCCCTATTCTCTCCACCCTAGTCTCTTCTCCCCCCCCAGTCTCTTCTCCCCCCCCCAGTCTCTTCTCCCCCCCAGTCACTTCTCCCTACCTCCCCCAGTCACTTTTCTCCCCCCCTCTCTCCACCCTAGTCTCTTCTCCCCCCTCAGATACTTTTCTCACCCCCCCCCCCCCCAGTCACCTTTCTCCCTCCTAGTTACTCCCCCACCCCCCTTAGTCACTCTGTTTTTGCGCTTCCAAACGTGAAGTAACAGGTTTTGGAAGCACAAAAACGCACATTCTTTAGTTTAAATATATCTATCACGAGTCACAATTTAAACAGTTGCACATGTTTTTGAAATATCCCAGACCCAAACCAGTATCAATGTCAAACCCAGTTTCTAAGTCAGCTAGTTGACAAAATATACATTAATATGCCATTGTTAGACATTCTGTACTGTAGCTGCATTAGTTAGCCCACCACATAACCTTGTAGAATGTCCTTATATTACCTTTGGAGGGTAGAGAATGCTGGTATGTTCCTAAAGTCCCGACTTGTGGAGAAGACAAAAAGACCAACAGCTAAAGGCAGGATAGAGTTGATGATTGTCTTTGGAGCCACCAGGCTTGAGTCTCCCCTCCTCCCCAGCCTGGATGGGTTATACTATAGTATATTTAGGTTTAAGCCAATGAATATGATGCACTCTGTCACAAATGGCACCATATTCCCTACATAGTGTACTAAGGCTCTGGTCAAAAGTAGTGCTCTATGTAGGGAATATTTGGGATGTAGACTTAGCTTGGCTTCTATGGAAAGAATCCTTGGAGGCCACTTCCCGAGTGGCGCAGTGGTCTAAGCTGTGCCACTAGAGATCCTGGTTCAAGTCCAGGCTCTGTCACAGCCGGCCGCGACCGGGATACCCATGGGGCAGCGCACAATTGGCCCTGCATCGTTTGGGGAGGGTTTGGTTGGAAGGGATGTTCTTGTCCCATCGCACTCTAGCGACTCCTGTGGCGGGCCAGGTGCATGCATGCTAACACGGTCGCTAGGTGTACGGTGTTTCCTCCGACACATTGGTGCGGCTGGCTTCCAGGTTAAGCCTGCATTATGTCTAGAAGCAGTGCTGCTTGGTTGGGTTGTGTTTCAGAGGACGCACGGCACTCGACCTTCGCCTCTCCCGGGTCCGTACGGGAGTTGCAGCGATTAGACTGTAGACCGTAAGACTGTAACTACCAATTGGATACCATGAAATTCGGGAGAAAAAGGGGTGTGAAAAATATATTTTAAAAAAGAATCCTCAGAGGCCATTATAGATAGTAATGTCATCAATAGGGCCTTCTATTCACCGTTGTGCTAAAACTGGCTACCACTGAATTCAGGTCAGACTGTAAGCTGTGGTGTGTTTGGCAGGACAGATTTTAAAACTGGAAAAGTCTCTAATTTTCGCCTTTAGTAGAGGCTATTTCTCTAATCTCTTTACTTAATTTAATTTGCCAAAATGGACCTTTTAACATTTGAGTACTCTTCCTGAAGAGGACAATTATTTTCAGAATAATTAAATTGATCCTAATTCTTACCAAAATAATTGTTACATAGTTGACCCACAATCTTTTCACCCTATATAACCTCAGTGTCACACTGTTTCTGTTCTCAACAATGCTACACTGTCGTCTTCTTTGCTACGACAACAACAACAAGTTAACTAAAGCAGAAACAGTCTGGTACTCAGGCTAAAGACACTCACAAAGAACCACAGTACCAATCAAAACAGAGCCTCGTTTATGGGCCTGGTATGGAATCTGGTATGGAACCTTCCACTTAAGCATGCCTTTTAATTTACTTTATGCTACATGCTAACAAGCATGCTAACTAGCCTGTGTCATCCCTGCCGTTCTCAGGACATGCTTATGCAGCTGGCTAAAGCCGTGGCTAACGCCGCCGCCGCTCTGGTGCTCAAAGCAAAGAACGTGGCCCAGAAGACAGAGGACTCTGCACTCCAGAACCGAGTCATCGCCGCAGCGACCCAATGTGCCCTATCCACCTCCCAACTGGTGGCTTGCACCCGGGTAAGAGAAGAGAACCCCAACATCTTTACCACACACTAACCATCTATTGTCCCATGTTTGTCATTTAGACTTGGACGGTATACCGTTTACAGGGGTATTTTTTTCAATACTGTAAATTGGGGGCCCCATAAAGCTCGGGTGCAACTCCGCGTCACGGGAGCTGTTATAACTGTTAAGTTAACTATCTAAGATGTGTCAGATAAATGATATCCAGCTCGGGGCTCAGCTATGCATTTGGTTTGCTAACTAGCTATCTAAGCCGGCAAGATCAAGCTTCTTGGTTCCAGCAGAGATAATCAATCCCCACCTGGATCAAGATCCCTGCTAAATTTGTTTTATGCTTCAAAATACAAACATTTGGAAAGAAATAGTGCCCCTGGTGTGCACTGCCGGTAATACAATATACCCCGGTATTGTACAGGAACGGTATGAAAATCTGCATACAAATTAATTGTGTTTTTCCATTTGTGAATTTGTAAATTAAGTTTACATAAGAAGAGATAATTGGTTTTTCCCCTCTCTAGTTTAGTGTTGACACCAAGAAGTGGTTCAGACGGCTTGATTTAGATCACGCGTAGTCCTTCCAACTTCTCTGTTTCTCTGTTTTCTTAAACCCATCTCTCCCTCCCCTTTTCTTAACCCCATCTCTCCCTCCCCTTGTCTTAACCCCATCTCTCCCTCCCCTTTTCTTAACCCCATCTCTCCCTCCCCTTTTCTAACCCCCATTTCTACCTCCCCTTTTCTTAACCCCATCTCTCCCTCCCCTTTTCTTAACCCCATCTCTCCCTCCCCTTTTCTTACCCCCATTTCTACCTCCCCTTTTCTTAACCCCATCTCTCCCTCCCCTTTTCTAACCCCATCTCTCCCTCCCCTTTTCTTACCCCCATCTCTCCCTCCCCTTTTCTAACCCCATCTCTCCCTCCCCTTTTCTTAACCCCATCTCTCCCTCCCCTTTTCTAACCCCATCTCTCCCTCCCCTTTTCTAACCCCATCTCTCCCTCCCCTTTTCTAACCCCATCTCTCCCTCCCCTTTTCTTAACCCCATCTCTCCCTCCCCTTTTTTAACCCCATCTCTCCCTCCCCTTTTCTAACCCCATCTCTCCCTCCCCTTTTCTTAACCCCATCTCTCCCTCCCCTTTTCTTAACCCCATCTCTCCCTCCCCTTTTCTTACCCCCATTTCTACCTCCCCTTTTCTTAACCCCATCTCTCCCTCCCCTTTTCTTAACCCCATCTCTCCCTCCCCTTTTCTTAACCCCATCTCTCCCTCCCCTTTTCTTAACCCCATCTCTCCCTCCCCTTTTCTTAACCCCATCTCTCCCTCCCCTTTTCTTAACCCCATCTCTCCCTCCCCTTTTCTAACCCCATCTCTCCCTCCCCTTTTCTTAACCCCATCTCTCCCTCCCCTTGTCTTAACCCCATCTCTCCCTCCCCTTGTCTTAACCCCATCTCTCCCTCCCCTTTTTTAACCCCATCTCTCCCTCCCCTTTTCTAACCCCATCTCTCCCTCCCCTTTTCTTAACCCCATCTCTCCCTCCCCTTTTCTTAACCCCATCTCTCCCTCCCCTTTTCTTAACCCCATCTCTCCCTCCCCTTTTCTTAACCCCATCTCTCCCTCCCCTTTTCTTAACCCCATCTCTCCCTCCCCTTTTCTTAACCCCATCTCTCCCTCCCCTTTTCTTAACCCCATCTCTCCCTCCCCTTTTCTTAACCCCATCTCTCCCTCCCCTTTTCTTAACCCCATCTCTCCCTCCCCTTTTCTTAACCCCATTTCTACCTCCCCTTGTCTTAACCCCATCTCTCCCTCCCCTTGTCTTAACCCCATTTCTACCTCCCCTTTTCTTACCCCCATTTCTACCTCCCCTTTTCTTAACCCCATCTCTCCCTCCCCTTTTCTTAACCCCATTTCTACCTCCCCTTTTCTTAACCCCATCTCTCCCTCCCCTTTTCTTAACCCCATCTCTCCCTCCCCTTTTCTAACCCCATCTCTCCCTCCCCTTGTCTTAACCCCATCTCTCCCTCCCCTTTTCTTAACCCCATTTCTACCTCCCCTTTTCTTACCCCCATTTCTACCTCCCCTTTTCTTACCCCCATCTCTCCCTCCCCTTTTCTTAACCCCATCTCTCCCTCCCCTTTTCTAACCCCATCTCTCCCTCCCCTTTTCTTAACCCCATTTCTACCTCCCCTTTTCTTACCCCCATCTCTCCCTCCCCTTTTCTTAACCCCATCTCTCCCTCCCCTTTTCTTAACCCCATTTCTACCTCCCCTTTTCTTACCCCCATCTCTCCCTCCCCTTTTCTTACCCCCATTTCTACCTCCCCTTTTCTTACCCCCATCTCTCCCTCCCCTTTTCTTAACCCCATCTCTCCCTCCCCTTTTCTAACCCCATCTCTCCCTCCCCTTTTCTTAACCCCATCTCTCCCTCCCCTTTTCTTAACCCCATCTCTCCCTCCCCTTTTCTTAACCCCATCTCTCCCTCCCCTTTTCTTAACCCCATCTCTCCCTCCCCTTTTCTTAACCCCATCTCTCCCTCCCCTTTTCTTAACCCCATTTCTACCTCCCCTTGTCTTAACCCCATCTCTCCCTCCCCTTTTCTTAACCCCATCTCTCCCTCCCCTTTTCTTAACCCCATCTCTCCCTCCCCTTTTCTTAACCCCATCTCTCCCTCCCCTTTTCTTAACCCCATTTCTACCTCCCCTTGTCTTAACCCCATCTCTCCCTCCCCTTTTCTTAACCCCATTTCTACCTCCCCTTTTCTTACCCCCATTTCTACCTCCCCTTTTCTTAACCCCATCTCTCCCTCCCCTTTTCTTAACCCCATTTCTACCTCCCCTTTTCTTAACCCCATCTCTCCCTCCCCTTTTCTTAACCCCATCTCTCCCTCCCCTTTTCTAACCCCATCTCTCCCTCCCCTTGTCTTAACCCCATCTCTCCCTCCCCTTTTCTTAACCCCATTTCTACCTCCCCTTTTCTTACCCCCATTTCTACCTCCCCTTTTCTTACCCCCATCTCTCCCTCCCCTTTTCTTAACCCCATCTCTCCCTCCCCTTTTCTAACCCCATCTCTCCCTCCCCTTTTCTTAACCCCATTTCTACCTCCCCTTTTCTTACCCCCATCTCTCCCTCCCCTTTTCTTAACCCCATCTCTCCCTCCCCTTTTCTTAACCCCATTTCTACCTCCCCTTTTCTTACCCCCATCTCTCCCTCCCCTTTTCTTACCCCCATTTCTACCTCCCCTTTTCTTACCCCCATCTCTCCCTCCCCTTTTCTTAACCCCATCTCTCCCTCCCCTTTTCTAACCCCATCTCTCCCTCCCCTTTTCTTAACCCCATCTCTCCCTCCCCTTTTCTTAACCCCATCTCTCCCTCCCCTTTTCTTAACCCCATCTCTCCCTCCCCTTTTCTTAACCCCATCTCTCCCTCCCCTTTTCTTAACCCCATCTCTCCCTCCCCTTTTCTTAACCCCATCTCTCCCTCCCCTTTTCTAACCCCATCTCTCCCTCCCCTTTTCTAACCCCATCTCTCCCTCCCCTTTTCTTAACCCCATCTCTCCCTCCCCTTTTCTTAACCCCATCTCTCCCTCCCCTTTTCTTAACCCCATCTCTCCCTCCCCTTTTCTTAACCCCATCTCTCCCTCCTCTTTTCTAACCCCATCTCTCCCTCCCCTTTTCTTACCCCCATCTCTCCCTCCCCTTTTCTAACCCCATCTCTCCCTCCCCTTTTCTTACCCCCATCTCTCCCTCCCCTTTTCTAACCCCATCTCTCCCTCCCCTTTTCTTAACCCCATCTCTCCCTGCCCTTTTCTTAACCCCATCTCTCCCTCCCCTTTTCTAACCCCATCTCTCCCTCCCCTTTTCTAACCCCATCTCTCCCTCCCCTTTTCTAACCCCATCTCTCCCTCCCCTTTTCTTAACCCCATCTCTCCCTCCCCTTTTCTTAACCCCATCTCTCCCTCCCCTTTTCTTAACCCCATCTCTCCCTCCCCTTTTCTTACCCCCATCTCTCCCTCCCCTTTTCTTAACCCCATCTCTCCCTCCCCTTTTCTTAACCCCATCTCTCCCTCCCCTTTTCTTAACCCCATCTCTCCCTCCCCTTTTCTTAACCCCATCTCTCCCTCCCCTTTTCTTAACCCCATCTCTCCCTCCCCTTTTTTTTACCCCTCTCTCCTCCCCTTTTTTTTACCCCTATCTTTGCCTTTGCTTTTTCTCTTCTTTCTCCCCTTATCCCTTTTTATCTTACCCCTCTCCCTCTCTGTCCAGGTGGTCGCTCCCACCATCAGCTCTCCGGTGTGCCAGGAGCAGCTGATTGAGGCAGGCAAGCTGGTTGCCAAATCGGTGGACGGCTGCGTGGATGCGTCGCAGGGCGCCACCAGCGACGAGGGGCTCCTCAAGCAGGTGGGCGCCGCCGCCACAGGCGTCACCCACGCCCTCAACGAGCTCCTGCAGCACATCAAGCAGTACGCCCACGGAGGCCAGCCCATAGGGCGCCACGGAGAGGCCACCGACCGCATCCTGGACGTCACCGAGAACATCTTCAGCTCCATGGGAGATGCCGGTAGGCTGGGGGATGGGATGGGAGGGGCGGGGCAGGGCTAAAAGGGGTCAAGGGTCAGCAGTCATATTGGAGTGAGATAGCATAGATGGTGGATTAAAGATGCCCCACTCATGCCTTTTACCATTGAAGAAAATGGTCACAGTTCAGGTCTGCTTAAGGGGGTGGCTCTCCCATAGGCAGCAATGCGGTAGCAGCTGGGTCTGGTCTGCTTAGTTTATTGACTGTATATGAACCTGAAAAAAGGAGTGAGATGTCTCTGGAGTCTGCATCTCACAATGGCATCCTATTTGCAAAAAGCAATTTCAAATGTTTGTCTTATTTCCAAAAAGCAGTACAAAAAAAGTCTAATTTGACATGTTTTAATATGAAAATATGATGTGGAAGTGGATTTTATTGAACCTTTATTTAACCAGGCAAGTCAGTTAAGAACAAATTCTTATTTTCAATGATGGCCTAGGAACAGTGGGCAGAACGACAGATTTGTACCTTGTCAGCTCTGGGATTCGAACTTGCAACCTTTAGGTTACTAGGCCAACACTCTAACCACTAGGCAGGTAACCTGTATAACTATTTGTTGGTAAAATACTCCCTGACTTTGAAGTTTTAAGAGGTTTATTAAAGGAAAGATCTAAATGCTGCCTCTCCTACCGTTGCCCTTTTTCTAGGGCCAGAATCAATAGAGGTTAGATGAATAAATCAGTATTTAAACTTCAGTAAAAACTAGATTAATAAATGAGGATTTAAACTGTATTGACTGCTGTTTCTCTCCCTTCTCTCCAGGTGAGATGGTGCGTCAGGCCCGCATCCTTGCCCAGGCCACCTCGGACCTGGTCAACGCCATCAAGATGGACGCAGAGGGCGAGTCGGACCTGGAGAATTCCCGCAAGCTGCTGTCAGCCGCCAAGCTCCTGGCAGACGCCACGGCCAAAATGGTGGAGGCTGCCAAGGTCTGTTCCACATGAGTTACTGTTCCCATCCTGTCCCCCATTCCACCATGGTATGTTCTATATGACCTACTGTTCCCATCCTGTCCCCATTCCACCAAGGTCTGTTCCACATGAGTTACTGTTCCCATCCTGTCCCCCATTCCACCATGGTCTGTTCCACATGAGTTACTGTTCCCATCCTGTCCCCCGTTCCACCAAGGTCTGTTCCACATGACCTACTGTTGCCATCCTGTCCCCCATTCCACCAAGGTCTGTTCCACATGAGTTACTGTTCCCATCCTGTCCCCCATTCCACCATGGTCTGTTCCACATAACCTACTGTTTCCATCCTGTCCCCCATTCCACCAAGGTCTGTTCCACATGAGTTACTGTTTCCATCCTGTCCCCCATTCCACCAAGGTCTGTTCCACATGAGTTACTGTTCCCATCCTGTCCCCCATTCCACCATGGTCTGTTCCACATAACCTACTGTTTCCATCCTGTCCCCCATTCCACCATGGTCTGTTCCACATGAGTTACTGTTTCCATCCTGTCCCCCATTCCACCAAGGTCTGTTCCACATAACCTACTGTTTCCATCCTGTCCCCCATTCCACCAAGGTCTGTTCCACATAACCTACTGTTTCCATCCTGTCCCCCATTCCACCATGGTCTGTTCCACATAACCTACTGTTTCCATCCTGTCCCCCATTCCACCAAGGTCTGTTCCACATAACCTACTGTTCCCATCCTGTCCCCCATTCCACCAGGGTCTGTTCTATATGAGTTACTGTTTCCATCCTGTCCCCCATTCCACCATGGTCTGTTCCACATAACCTACTGTTCCCATCCTGTCCCCCATTCCACCAAGGTCTATTCTATATGACCTACTGTTCCCATCCTGTCCCCATTCCACCATGGTCTATTCCACATGACCTACTGTTTCCATCCTGTCCCCCATTCCACCATGGTCTATTCCACATGAGTTACTGTTCTCATCCTGTCCCCCATTCCACCATGGTCTGTTCCACATGACCTACTGTTCCCATCCTGTCCCCCATTCCACCATGGTCTGTTCCACATGAGTTACTGTTCCCATCCTGTCCCCCATTCCACCATGGTCTGTTCCACATGACCTACTGTTCCCATCCTGTCCCCCATTCCACCAAGGTCTGTTCCACATAACCTACTATTCCCATCCTGTCCCCCATTCCACCATGGTCTGTTCCACATAACCTACTATTCCCATCCTGTCCCCATTCCACCAAGGTCTATTCCACATGAGTTACTGTTCCCATCCTGTCCCCCATTCCACCATGGTCTGTTCCACATGACCTACTGTTCCCATCCTGTCCCCCATTCCACCAAGGTCTGTTCCACATAACCTACTATTCCCATCCTGTCCCCCATTCCACCATGGTCTGTTCCACATAACCTACTATTCCCATCCTGTCCCCATTCCACCATGGTCTATTCCACATGACTTACTGTTCCCTTCCTGTCCCCCATTCCACCAAGGTCTGTTCTATATGAGCCACTGTTCCCATCCTGTCCCCCATTCCACCAAGGTCTGTTCCATCTGAGCCACTGTTCCCATCCTGTCCCCCATTCCACCAAGGTCTGTTCCATCTGAGCCACTGTTCCCATCCTGTCCCCCATTCCACCAAGGTCTGTTCCATCTGAGCCACTGTTTCCATCCTGTCCCCCATTCCACCATGGTCTGTTCCATCTGAGCCACTGTTTCCATCCTGTCCCCCATTCCACCATGGTCTGTTCCACATGACCTACTGTTCCCATCCTGTCCCCCATTCCACCAAGGTCTATTCCACATGACCTACTGTTCCCATCCTGTCCCCCATTCCACCATGGTCTGTTCCATCTGAGCCACTGTTCCCATCCTGTCCCCCATTCCACCATGGTATGTTCTATATGACCTACTGTTCCCATCCTGTCCCCATTCCACCAAGGTCTGTTCCACATGAGTTACTGTTTCCATCCTGTCCACCATTCCACCAAGGTCTGTTCCACATGAGTTACTGTTCCCATCCTGTCCCCCATTCCACCATGGTCTGTTCCACATGACCTTACTATTCCCATCCTGTCCCCCATTCCACCATGGTCTGTTCCACATGACCTTACTATTCCCATCCTGTCCCCCATTCCACCATGGTCTGTTCCATCTGAGCCACTGTTCCCATCCTGTCCCCCATTCCACCAAGGTCTGTTCCACATGACCTACTATTCCCATCCTGTCCCCCATTCCACCAAGGTCTGTTCCACATGACCTACTATTCCCATCCTGTCCCCCATTCCACCATGGTCTGTTCCACATGAGTTACTGTTCCCATCCTGTCCCCCATTCCACCATGGTCTGTTCCACATGACCTACTGTTGCCATCCGGTCCCCCATTCCATCGTTGAGGATTTATGAGCGAGGCTGGAGGAATGGCGAGGCCTCAGTTTAGGAGCTGTGTGTGTGTTTTTGTATTTTTTATTGTTGTTTAGTCTTATTTAAGTTTAAGTCTGCTGTTTTGAGGATTTAGTTAGCAACTTCCTCAGTGCGCTCGCATGCGGGTGGAATATCCTCTTGGTTATGATGCTGGTTTCCCCAGCGGGAGACCGGGGTTCAGATCCCACTCGTGACATTAATGTGCTGATGTGTGTGCAGGGCGCAGCCGCCAACCCGGACAGTGAGGAGCAGCAGCAGAGACTGAGGGAGGCAGCAGAGGGCCTACGCATGGCCACCAACGCGGCTGCCCAGAATGCCATCAAGAAGAGGCTGGTCAACAAGCTGGAGGTGAGGACACAGTCAGACATCCTTCTTCTGATATTACTGGATCTCAACCAGTGTTTCTCCCGTCGTTATAAAGATTGGGTTGGGTGGGCCCCCCTCCTAACTTTGTTACACCCCTCTGCTTAAAAGAGACTGGTACTTTCCGCCTGGAAATTAAACTATGCTGACTTTCAAACTGTATGGCCATTTAGCTCTTTTAACATTACTACTAGGGCCAGGGGTTTTTCAAGACCACATGACCTGACCACGACAAACAGGCTCTAGTTAAAGGGCACTTTAGAGTGAAAATTCATTTTTTATTAAGGCCAGCAATATCAATAAGACAGTATCATGAATATAAAACCGTTTATGATGTAAAAAGTTTGAGTCAATTTTAGGAGAAGAGGTGGGTCTTGGCATTTAAACAGGCGGATATACTCCCGATTCAAGCCTCTTACGTTTTCACTCTAGAGCTCTTGGGTATCTTAGTCTCTCGGTGTTAGTCTGGTTTTTATGGAAGTAAAAAAAAACATAATCTCTGCTTCTCATAGCAACCACACAAGTGGCTTCCCATAACAGACAAATAAGTAAGAAGCCCTTCAGTGGTGCAGCGGTCTAAGGCACTGCATCTCAGTGCTAGAGGCGTCACTACAGACCCTGGTTTGATTCCAGGCTGTATCACAACCGACCGTGATTGGGAGTCCCATAGGGCGGCACACAATTGGCCCAGCGTCGCTGGGGTAGGCCGTCATTGTAAATCAGAATTAGTTCTAAATGACTTGCCTAGTTAAATAAAGGCTACATAAAAATACATATCAGATGCATGTTCAATCACCTCTCTCTTCCATACAACCACCTCTCTCTTCCATACAACCACCTCTCTCTGCCATACAACCACCTCTCTCTGCCATACAACCACCTCTCTCTTCCATACAACCACCTCTCTCTTCCATACAACCACCTCTCTCTTCCATACAACCACCTCTCTCTTCCATACAACCACCTCTCTCTTCCATACAACCACCTCTCTCTTCCATACAACCACCTCTCTCTTCCATACAACCACCTCTCTCTTCCATACAACCACCTCTCTCTTCCATACAACCACCTCTCTCTGCCATACAACCACCTCTCTCATCCATACAACCACCTCTCTCTTCCATACAACCACCTCTCTCTTCCATACAACCACCTCTCTCTGCCATACAACCACCTCTCTCTGCCATACAACCACCTCTCTCTGCCATACAACCACCTCTCTCTGCCATACAACCACCTCTCTGCCATACAACCACCTCTCTCTGCCATACAACCACCTCTCTCTGCCATACAACCACCTCTCTCTGCCATACAACCACCTCTCTCTGCCATACAACCACCTCTCTCTGCCATACAACCACCTCTCTCTGCCATACAACCACCTCTCTCTTCCATACAACCACCTCTCTCTACCATACAACCACCTCTCTCTGCCATACAACCACCTCTCTGCCATACAACCACCTCTCTGCCATACAACCACCTCTCTCTGCCATACAACCACCTCTCTCTGCCATACAACCACCTCTCTCTGCCATACAACCACCTCTCTCTGCCATACAACCACCTCTCTCTGCTATACAACCACCTCTCTCTGCCATACAACCACCTCTCTCTGCCATACAACCACCTCTCTCTGCCATACAACCACCTCTCTCTGCCATACAACCACCTCTCTCTGCCATACAACCACCTCTCTCTGCCATACAACCACCTCTCTCTGCCATACAACCACCTCTCTCTGCCATACAACCACCTCTCTCTGCCATACAACCACCTCTCTCTTCCATACAACCACCTCTCTCTTCCATACAACCACCTCTCTCTGCCATACAACCACCTCTCTCTGCCATACAACCACCTCTCTCTGCCATACAACCACCTCTCTCTTCCATACAACCACCTCTCTCTGCTATACAACCACCTCTCTCTTCCATACAACCACCTCTCTCTGCCATACAACCACCTCTCTCTGCCATACAACCACCTCTCTCTTCCATACAACCACCTCTCTCTGCCATACAACCACCTCTCTCTGCCATACAACCACCTCTCTCTGCCATACAACCACCTCTCTCTGCCATACAACCACCTCTCTCTGCCATACAACCACCTCTCTCTGCCATACAACCATCTCTCTCTTCCATACAACCACCTCTCTCTTCCATACAACCACCTCTCTCTTCCATACAACCACCTCTCTCTGCTATACAACCACCTCTCTCTGCCATACAACCACCTCTCTCTGCCATACAACCACCTCTCTCTGCCATACAACCAACCACCTCTCTCTGCCATACAACCAACCACCTCTCTCTGCCATACAACCACCTCTCTCTGCCATACAACCACCTCTCTCTGCCATACAACCACCTCTGCTGGTGCCAGGATGCGTCCCAAATAGCACCCTATTCCCTGTATAGTGCACTTCTTTTGACCAAAGCCCACAGGGCCCATAGTGCGCTACTTTTCACCAGAGCCATATGTAAGGAAACAGGGTGCTATTTGGGATGCTGCCCTAGTGTTAAGTGATATCGTAGGCCCACAAAAGAGCTTTGTAACTGCGAGGGAGGTTTGCAGAACTTATGAATGGCCATTACTTGTCTAAGCAGAACTTATGACTGTCTGACTTGTCTAAGCAGAACTTATGACTGTCTGACTTCTCTAAATCAAATCACATTTTATTTGTCACATACACATGGTTAGCAGATGTTAATGCGAATGTAGCAAAATGCTTGTGCTTCTAGTTCCGACCGTGCAGTAATATCTAACAAGTAATCTAACAAATTCACAATGACTACCTTATACACACACAAGTGTAAAGGGATGAATAAGAATAGGTACATAAAGATATATATATATGAATGAGCGATGGCCGAACGACATAGGCAAGATGCAGAACTAAACAGAACTTATGACTGTCTGACTTGCCTAAGCAGAACTTATGACTGGCAGTGATTCTGTCAGTGAACAGCAAAACAAGCCATCCAGAATATTACAATTGTGGGAAATCACAGGTTGGAAAGCAAATGTCTACTGCTGAAAAGAGAAGAGGCTAAATCAGTATGCTGTAGGCTAACAAAATATTAGATCAACTTCCACATATTGTTTACAAAGTAAAACAAGAGAGACAGGCTTTTGGTACGAACACATCAGCCATCACCGACGAGTGACCGGTGCATCATTGGCTGAGTCAGTGAAACTGGAAAGCATTTTTAGGATCATCATTTCCTCCTCAGGTTGTAGCCTACAATATGTGCGTCTGTGTACACAGCTCAATATTGATGGATTCAAGACAGAGTTGTTTTTATTGATGTCAGTGCCAAAGTAGCCTTGATTATTTGTGCGCAGGATCTTGATTTCTAAGATTGATTTGTTTTGTTGCTTGCATTTGACAAATTTGATTAAAAACTTAACCTTAATGTATGCGTTGCTGAAATGAACCAACCCTGGTGTTTAGTTAGCAAGCACATCGGTTTGGAAACCTAAGTTGAAACTGACAGTCTTTTATTTTCCACACTGCGTTTCCTGCCAGAACGCAGCCAAGCAGGCCGCCGCAGCAGCCACTCAGACTATAGCCGCCGCCCAGCACGCCGCCTCGTCCAATAAGAACCCAGCAGCCCAGCAGCAGCTTGTCCAGAGCTGCAAGGTGAGAGCTCCGCTGCCATGACAACCCCAACCATCACACTCTTCCTGGTTTCTGATCCTGTGGGGTCAGGCATAGGTCAATGAGTATGAGTGTCATGTCTTTGCTCTCTTTCTCTAATTTTCATTCGCTCTCTTTTTCTCTCTCTCGCTCTCTTTTTCTCTCTCTCTCGCTCTCTCTTTCTATTTTTCTTTCTCTCTCTCAGGGGTACAATTACTGTAGTAAATCTCAAAGAAAATATTTTTGACTTTGCCATTCTGAGTTAGATTGTATTTCAGGTGTCCTTCATTGTACTCTGAACATGAGTGTGTAAATATCCCCTTTCTATACACTGAGCTTGTGATTTGTCATGTATGCAGTCATGTGAGCAGTGATTGCTTCATTGCACTGTAAGAATGAGAATAGAGCATTGTGATTTTGATAGTGTGTGTGTACGTTATTGTTTTTACCCTGACCGAACTACACATTTTCCATTTGATTGGTTGGTTGATAGTGTCATTAAGTGTCCGATCTGTTGGTGTGTGTCAGGTGGTGGCAGACCAGATTCCTCAGCTGGTCCAGGGAGTGCGTGGAAGCCAGTCCCAGCCCGACAGCCCCAGTGCCCAGCTCACCCTCATCGGGGCCGGCCAGAACTTCCTCCTGGTGAGACCCTCATCTCTGCCCTGCACTCATGTTTTTTTCCCCTGATTCTGATATACTTACGCAAAGAAGGATGCCCGCCTAAAAGGAATATGACACAAAACAAGGAAGCTTGTCCTCTGAAATCTACTGGAGCCAATTTGATTTATTACAAACTTCACCGGAACAATGTTTTAGTAGCATGCACCTTTTGTAGAAATAAACAAGTTAACCCTTTCCTTCCTCCATCCACTCCTATGCCCTCAGCCTGGTGCCAAGATGGTGACGGCTGCCAAGGCCACAGTACCTACCATTGGCGACCAGGCCTCTGCCATGCAACTCAGCCAGTGTGCCAAGAACCTGGCTACTGCCCTTGCCGAGCTCCGCACGGCCGCACAGAAGGTACCAAACACCCCCCAAACGCACTCAACAAGAACCTGTTGTTTGACCTTGTTAGTGCTTTTGCTCGTGGAATTAGCTCGCTAGCTTCCTCCATTTAGCTGAAACACTGTATTAGCAGTTTAGTTTGTGGAATTAGCTAGCTACAGTAGCTTGCTCCGTAACTAGCTGAAACACTGTGTTAGCAGTTTAGCTAGTTGGAATTAGCTAGCTCACTCCATAGCTAACTTGAGTAACACCACGGTAATATAGCACTAGAGTTAGAGGTTTAGCAGGCCCGGTCTTGCCCAATATGGGGTCCCTATTCTGTTCTGTCTTCCCTTTCCCCACTTCCTGTGTTGACTTCCTGTCATGTGATCCAGGCACAGGAAGCATGTGGTCCTCTGGAGATCGACAATGCTCTGACGGTGGTCCGAGGCCTGGAGAAAGACATGGTGGAGGCCAAGGCTTCAGCTGGTGATGGCAAACTCAAACCCCTGCCCGGAGAGACGGTGAGAGTCTCTCTCACACACACACACACACACACACACACACACACAATACACCTTGCATATGCCGTATACGTACTGTGCTTGCAGCCTAGCAGGAAGTTTGACACACACACACACACACACACACACACAATACACCTTGCATATGCGTATGCGTACTGTGCTTGTAGCCTAGCAGGAAGTTTGACACACACACACACACACACACACACAATACACCTTGCATATGCCGTATGCGTACTGTGCTTATAGGCTAGCAGGAAGTTTGACACACCACACACCACACACACACACTCCTGCCCTGGTAGATGGCAAGCACATGCCCAAATACACACATTTTCACAAACACACAGTACTGTACATACAAGCTAACCACAACTTTTTCAACAGTATGCATATTATACAGCACCAAGTGTACACACACAACCCATCTCTCCCACGATCTTCCTGTCACATGACTTGTGACAGGAATAACTTGTGACAAGTGAACTACTGACTTTCAGCATGCATATAGGGAAGGGCCCTGAACTTGTACTGCACTGACACAGATGACTGGCTAAAAGAAATGGATAATTAGATGACTGGCTAAAATAAATTGATAATAAAATTGATAATAACACGATAGTCTAGTCTTTTTAAGAAACATTTGTGTGTTGAAAATGCCTCACCACTTGTATAATCTGTTTTAAACAGACACAACACACATACCTACATACCTCACCAGACACAACACTATGGGTTCCTTAATGGTACCCAAACCATAAACAGATTTTCTCTTGGTTATCTATAGAGTCATGTCATGGTGGAATGATCTGCTACCAGAGGTTACTCAGTTATCTATAGAGTCATGGTGGAATGATCTGCTACCAGAGGTTACTCAGTTATCTATAGAGTCATGGTGGAATGATCTGCTACCAGAGGTTACTCAGTTATCTATAGAGTCATGTCATGGTGGAATGATCTGCTACCAGAGGTTTCTCAGTTATCTATAGAGTCATGGTGGAATGATCTGCTACCAAAGGTTACTCAGTTATCTATAGAGTCATGGTGGAATGATCTGCTACCAGAGGTTACTCAGTTATCTATAGAGTCATGTCATGGTGGAATGGTTACTCAGTTATCTATAGCGTCATTGTGGAATGATCTGCTACCAGAGGTTACTCAGTTATCTATAGAGT
The DNA here is from genome assembly GCF_013265735.2 of Oncorhynchus mykiss. Taxonomy (NCBI): domain Eukaryota; kingdom Metazoa; phylum Chordata; class Actinopteri; order Salmoniformes; family Salmonidae; genus Oncorhynchus; species Oncorhynchus mykiss. The sequence continues at coordinate 9,971,770 of NC_048569.1, read as the reverse complement.
CATGTCATGGTGGAATGATCTGCTACCAGAGGTTACTCCGTTATCTATAGAGTCATGGTGGAATGATCTGCTACCAGAGGTTACTCTGTTATCTATAGAGTCATGGTGGAATGATCTGGTACCAGAGGTTACTCAGTTATCTATAGAGTCATGGTGGAATGATCTGGTACTAGAGGTTACTCAGTTATCTATAGTCATATCGTGGTGGAATGATCTGCTACCAGAGGTTACTCAGTTATGTATAGAGTCATGGTGGAATGATCTGCTACCAGAGGTTACTCAGTTATCTATAGAGTCATGGTGGAATGATCTGTTACCAGAGGTTACTCAGTTATCTATAGAGTCATGTCATGGTGGAATGATCTGCTACCAGAGGTTACTCAGTTATCTATAGAGTCATGTCATGGTGGAATGATCTGCTACCAGAGGTTACTCAGTTATCTATATAGTCATGGTGGAATGATCTGCTACCAGAGGTTACTCAGTTATCTATAGAGTCATGGTGGAATGATCTGCTACCAGAGGTTACTCAGTTATCTATAGAGTCATGGTGGAATGATCTGCTACCAGAGGTTACTCAGTTATCTATATAGTCATGGTGGAATGATCTGCTACTAGAAGTTACTCAGTTATCTATAGAGTCATGGTGGAATGATCTGCTACTAGAAGTTACTCAGTTATGTATAGAGTCATGGTGGAATGATCTGCTACTAGAAGTTACTCAGGCAAAAAGCAAGTTTAGCTTAAAAAACAGATATAAAATATCACAGCGCCTCTCCTATTTCTAAAAATCTGATTGAACTGTACTAATATATATATATATATATATATATATATATATATATATATATATATATATATATATATATATATATATATATATATATATATATAAAAACTCTTGTTTTATTTCTAGTTTGAATTTATTGTAATTAGTTGTCTATTACTGTTCTGTACTTTCATGTATTTGTATATTTTGTGTGGACCCCAGGGAGACTAGCTGGCACATTTGCAGTAACTAATAGGGATCCTAATACACTAAACTAAACTTGTTTAGTATGCACAGCGGTAGGTAGGCTGATTTCAACACCCACCACAGAATCAGGTTGGTAGGCTGATTTCAACACCCACCACAGAATCAGGTTGGTAGGCTGATTTCAACACCCACCACAGAATCAGGTTGGTAGGCTGATTTCAACACCCACCACAGAATCAGGTTGGTAGGCTGATTTCAACACCCACCACAGAATCATGCCTCAGCACCCATCTATGGGTCTGTACCTATATGATGATTACAAGCACTTGACATTGAGAATTCCAACCACAGTGCAGACACTTACGAAAAACACACGCACTTAACTGGCCCTCAATGCTTCGTATGTGAGAGCAGTCAGTAAAATGAAAACTGTTGTACCGTACAGTAGGCATAATTAGGATTCTTGACCACTCACTCCTACTCATGTTACTTTATTTAATTAGATTGTGTGTGAAGATAAGAATTATACAAGTCGAAGTATGTGCATTGTGTCTTATTGTATGTGTTTTTGCAGCTGGAGAAGTGCTCTCAGGACGTGGGCAACAGCACTAAGGCTGTGAGCTCTGCCATCGCCCAGCTGCTGAGTGAGGCCACCCAGGGCAACGAGAACTACACAGGTAACTACAGTAGTATACAAACCGGTCACCCAGGGCAACAAGAACTACACAGGTAGCTACGGTAGTATACAAACTGGTCACCCAGGGCAATGAGAACTACACGGGTAGCTACAGTAGTGTCCAAACTGGTCACCCAGGACAACGAGAACTACACGGGTAACTACAGTAGTGTACAAACTGGTCACCCAGGGCAACGAGAACTACACAGGTAGCTACAGTAGTGTACAAACTGGTCACCCAGGGCAATGAGTCAAAAGTTTGGACACACCTACTCATTCAAGGGTTTTTTCTTTATTTTTACTTTTTTCTACATTGTAGAATAATAGTGAAGACATTTAAACTATGAAGGTCTCCGGGACTAGAGTTGGAGAACCCTGGCCTACAGAAAGGCTCTCCAACCCTGTTCCTGGAGAGCTACTGTCCTGTAGGTTTTCACTCCAACCCTGTTCCTGGAGAGCTATCTATCGTTCTGTAGGTTTTCACTCCAACCATCATCTAGCACACCTGATTCTAATAATTAGCTGGTTGATAAAATTAATCGGGTTAGTTCCAACTGGGGTTGGATTGAACACCTACAGGACGGTAGCTCTCCAGGAACAGGGTTAGAGAGCCCTGGCCTAGAGGTAACTTACTGAAGTATGTAAAAAAAAAATAAAGAATGTAGCTCAGAAAATAAAAGGATCATGAAGCCCTCAGCCATGTGCACTGAGTATAGTATATAATGTGTCTGACAGCCTAAAAATGTATCTGGTGGGAGTAAGGAAGAAGTCTCAGGAGCACCCTCTAGTGGAGACAGATGGTACTCATGCTTTGTCCCCTCTCTCTCAGGTATGGCAGCCAGAGACGTGGCTCAGGCATTGCGCGCTCTGGCCTCGGCCGCCCGTGGGGTTGCTGCGACGACCGCCGACCCTCAGGCCCGCAACGCAATGCTGGACTGCGCTAGTGACGTTATGGACAAGTCGGCCAATCTGATCGAAGAGACCAAGAGAGCCATTGCCAAGCCGGGAGATCCTGACAGCCAGCAGAGACTGGCACAGGTCAGTCAGACAGTCTGTCAGGTTCTATACTTTTGGATATTTGTTGCCAATACACAAAGAGCTCACTATTAGAATGTAAACCCCTCAACAGTCAAGACTGTGCTTCTATGAAAGACCTTAGGAAACATCATATCCTTCTATTTGAATGCTTCTATTTGAATGTGTTTGGTTGTGTACAGGTGGCCAAGGCTGTATCCCAGGCCCTGAACAGGAGTGTGAACTGCCTACCTGGACAGAGAGATGTGGACAACGCTATAAGAACAGTCGGAGAGGCCAGTAAGAAACTACTGGCCAATTCTGTGAGTAGAAAATCGCACCAAACTAAAATATTCTGCCTTTTTAGGACCTTTTTTTTGTTTTCAACTATTACTTCTCTTTTCTCCCTTTCATTACTTATTTTCCTCTTCATTTATCCCCTCCTCCCCCTCTCTTCTCTAGTTCCCACCCAGTGGGAAGAGTTTCCAGGAGGCGCAGGTCAACCTGAACCAGGCTGCAGCCGGTCTCAACCAGTCAGCCAATGAGCTGGTCCAGTCGTCCAGGGGCACCACCCAGGACTTGGCCAAGGCCACTGGCAAGTTCGGCCATGACTTCGGAGAGTTCCTGGATGCCGGCGTGGACATGGCCGGCCAGTCACAGGTCAGAGAAGGACACGGATGAAACGCCAGTGTCATGCGACTGGGGTGAAATGATATCTATTGCGTTGTGATGTATTGTTCAGGTTGAGTGATGTTGTGTAGCTAATTTCATACTGTGTACAATGCAGCGGTCATATGTTTTGTTAAGTGTATGTTTAGGAGAGAGCAGGACGGGACGTGTCTTGAGATGTATGCAGGCAATTCACTCTTATCAGATGTTTCCATGCATGTGTGTGTCATATGTTACTAACTTCAAATGTGCGTGAATGACTGAGAGAACCTTCATGACCTGATTTGAACCTTTTCCTCTCTGCTCTCCGTTCAGAACAAGGAGAACCAGACGCAGGTGGTGTCCAACCTCAAGACCATCTCCATGTCGTCCAGTAAGCTGCTGCTCGCCGCCAAGGTCCTGTCCACAGACCCCAACTCCCCCAACCTCAAGAACCAACTAGCAGCCGCCGCTCGGTAAGAATGGCATTAGGTCCTGTCCACAGACCCCAACTCCCCCAACCTCAAGAACCAACTAGCAGCCGCCGCTCAGTAAGAATGGCAATTAGGTCCTGTCCACAGACCCCAACTCCCCCAACCTCAAGAACCAACTAGCAGCCGCCGCTCGGTAAGAATGGAATTAGGTCCTGTCCACAGACCCCAACTCCCCCAACCTCAAGAACCAACTAGCAGCCGCTGCTCGGTAAGAATGGCATTAGGTCCTGTCCACAGACCCCAACTCCCCCAACCTCAAGAACCAACTAGCAGCCGCCGCTCGGTAAGAATGGCATTAGGTCCTGTCCACCGACCCCAACTCCCCCAACCTCAAGAACCAACTAGCAGCCGCTGCTCGGTAAGAATGGCATTAGGTCCTGTCCACCGACCCCAACTCCCCCAACCTCAAGAACCAACTAGCAGCCTCCTCTCGGTAAGAATGGCATTAGGTCCTGTCCACAGACCCCAACTCCCCCAACCTCAAGAACCAACTAGCAGCCTCCGCTCGGTAAGAGTGGCATTAGGTCCTGTCCACAGACCCCAACTCCCCCAACCTCAACAACCAACTAGCAGCCTCCGCTCGGTAAGAATGACATTAGGTCCTGTCCACAGACCCCAACTCCCCCAACCTCAAGAACCAACTAGCAGCCTCCGCTCGGTAAGAATGGCATTAGGTCCTGTCCACAGACCCCAACTCCCCCAACCTCAAGAACCAACTAGCAGCCTCCGCTCGGTAAGAATGGCATTAGGTCTTGTCCACTGACCCCAACTCCCCCAACCTCAATAATCAACTGGCAGCCTCCGCTCGGTAAGAATGGCATTAGGTCCTGTCCACAGACCCCAGCTCCCCCAACCTCAAGAACCAACTAGCAGCCTCCGCTCGGTAAGAATGGCATTAGAGCCTGTCCACAGACCCCTCCCAGCATCCACAATTCAGTTAGCTACAGATAGCAGGCTTGGGTTCACTTCTACTTTCAACACTATTCTAATGAAATCTATTTAGACATTCATTGAAATTCCAGTTTTGTCCTGGAAACATGCTGTCATTTTCACTGGGGATCGTTTCTATTTGAATATTTGTTACCCTCTCATGATGATCCATGCTAATTGTTAACGTGCTCCTTTCCACATTACTCAAATTCTTATTGTTAACACACACACGCTCTCATATACAGTAGATGCAGCTCTGAGCAATCTCTAACTCCCTGTCTTACACACACACACACACACACACACACGTTACAATAGTCACGTTCTTGTATAGACGTCTTCAAACGTGCGTGCGACGTGTGTAGAAAGGGTTACATAACACACTGTCAGTAGGGATTTATATTGAATGAAAACTTCAACAGGACACACCTCTCCCAGTCATGATGACGGGTGACAAGAGCTCTGGTGTGAAGTTTCCCCTATCTACAGATGTAGGATGAGCTTCCCCTCCCCCAATTCTTACCTTAACCCTTAATGGGGAAAATTAAAGGCTGACCCAAGATCAGCATCTAGGGGACAACTTCACCCTACTCCGCTATGAGACTGAAGGAGAAGGGATGTGACAGGCTTTGATTGAACACTTCTAGTGTGGGCTGCTCCGTTCTCTAGTGTGGGCTGCTCCGTTCTCTAGTGTGGGCTGCTCCGTTCTCTAGTGTGGGCTGCTCCGCTCTCTAGTGTGGGCTGCTCCGCTCTCTAGTGTGGGCTGCGCCGTTCTTTAATGTGGCCTGCTCCGTTCTCTAGTGTGGCCTGCGCCGTTCTCTAGTGTGGCCTGCACCGTTCTCTAGTGTGGCCTGCGCCGTTCTCTAGTGTGGCCTGCGCCGTTCTCTAGTGTGGCCTGCGCCGTTCTCTAGTGTGGCCTGCTCCGTTTTTTAGTGTGGGCTGCTCCGCTCTTTAGTGTGGGCTGCTCCGTTCCTTAGTGGGCTGCGCCGTTCTCTAGTGTTGCCTGCTCCGCTCTTTAGTGTGGGCTGCTCCGCTCTTTAGTGTGGGCTGCTCCGTTCCTTAGAGTGGGCTGCGCCATTCTCTAGTGTGGCCTGCTCCGCTCTCTAGTGTGGGCTGCTCCGCTCTTTAGTGTGGGCTGCTCCGTTCCTTAGAGTGGGCTGCTCCGTTCTTTAGTGTGGCCTGCTCCGTTCTTTAGTGTGGCCTGCTCCGTTCTTTAGTGTGGCCTCCTCCGCTCTTTAGTGTGGCCTGCTCCGCTCTCTAGTGTGGCCTGCTCCGCTCTCTAGTGTGGCCTGCGCCGTTCTCTAGTGTGGCCTGCGCCGTTCTCTAGTGTGGCCTGCTCCGTTTTTTAGTGTGGGCTGCTCCACTCTTTAGTGTGGGCTGCTCCGTTCCTTAGAGTGGGCTGCGCCGTTCTCTAGTGTAGCCTGCTCCGCTCTTTAGTGTGGGCTGCTCCGCTCTTTAGTGTGGGCTGCTCCGCTCTTTAGTGTGGGCTGCTCCGCTCTTTAGTGTGGGCTGCTCCGTTCCTTAGAGTGGGCTGCGCCATTCTCTAGTGTGGCCTGCTCCGCTCTCTAGTGTGGGCTGCTCCGTTCTTTAGTGTGGGCTGCTCCGTTCTTTAGTGTGGGCTGCTCCGTTCTTTAGTGTGGGCTGCTCCGTTCTTTAGTGTGGGCTGCTCCGTTCCTTAGAGTGGGCTGCTCCGTTCTTTAGTGTGGGCTGCTCCGTTCCTTAGAGTGGGCTGCTCCGTTCTTTAGTGTGGCCTGCTCCGTTCTTTAGTGTGGCCTGCTCCGTTCTTTAGTGTGGCCTGCTCCGTTCTTTAGTGTGGCCTGCTCCGTTCCTTAGAGTGGGCTGCTCCGTTCTTTAGTGTGGCCTGCTCCGTTCTTTAGTGTGGCCTGCTCCGCTCTTTAGTGTGGCCTGCTCCGCTCTTTAGTGTGGGCTGCTCCGCTCTTTAGTGTGGGCTGCTCCGCTCTTTAGTGTGGGCTGCGCCGCTCTTTAGTGTGGGCTGCTCCGCTCTTTAGTGTGGGCTGCTCCGTTCCTTAGAGTGGGCTGCTCCGTTCCTTAGTGGGCTGCGCCGTTCTCTAGTGTGGCCTGCGCCGTTCTCTAGTGTGGCCTGCTCCGCTCTTTAGTGTGGCCTGCTCCGCTCTTTAGTGTGGGCTGCTCCGTTCTTTAGTGTAGCCTGCTCCGTTCTTTAGTGTGGCCTGCTCCGCTCTTTAGTGTGGCCTGCACCGCTCTTTAGCGTGGGCTGCTCCGCTCTTTAGTGTGGGCTGCTCCGCTCTTTAGTGTGGGCTGCTCCGCTCTTTAGTGTGGGCTGCTCCGCTCTTTAGTGTGGGCTGCTCCGCTCTTTAGTGTGGGCTGCTCCGCTCTTTAGTGTGGGCTGCTCCGTTCCTTAGTGGGCTGCTCCGTTCCTTAGAGTGGGCTGCGCCGTTCTCTAGTGTGGCCTGCGCCGTTCTCTAGTGTGGCCTGCTCCGCTCTTTAGTGTGGGCTGCTCCGCTCTTTAGTGTGGGCTGCTCCGTTCTTTAGTGTAGCCTGCTCCGTTCTTTAGTGTGGCCTGCTCCGCTCTTTAGTGTGGCCTGCTCCGTTCTTTAGTGTGGCCTGCTCCGCTCTTTAGTGTGGGCTGCTCCGCTCTTTAGTGTGGGCTGCTCCGCTCTTTAGTGTGGGCTGCGCCGCTCTTTAGTGTGGGCTGCTCCGCTCTTTAGTGTGGGCTGCTCCGTTCCTTAGAGTGGGCTGCTCCGTTCCTTAGTGGGCTGCGCCGTTCTCTAGTGTGGCCTGCGCCGTTCTCTAGTGTGGCCTGCTCCGCTCTTTAGTGTGGGCTGCTCCGCTCTTTAGTGTGGGCTGCTCCGTTCTTTAGTGTAGCCTGCTCCGTTCTTTAGTGTGGCCTGCTCCGCTCTTTAGCGTGGCCTGCTCCGCTCTTTAGCGTGGGCTGCTCCGCTCTTTAGTGTGGGCTGCTCCGCTCTTTAGTGTGGGCTGCGCTGCTCTTTAGTGTGGGCTGCTCCGCTCTTTAGTGTGGGCTGCTCCGCTCTTTAGTGTGGGCTGCTCCGTTCCTTAGAGTGGGCTGCTCCGTTCCTTAGAGTGGGCTGCGCCGTTCTCTAGTGTGGCCTGCTCCGCTCTTTAGTGTGGCCTGCTCCGTTCTTTAGTGTGGCCTGCTCCGCTCTTTAGTGTGGCCTGCTCCGCTCTTTAGTGTGGGCTGCTCCGCTCTTTAGTGTGGGCTGCTCCGCTCTTTAGTGTGGGCTGCGCCGCTCTTTAGTGTAGCCTGCTCCGTTCTTTAGTGTGGCCTGCTCCGCTCTTTAGCGTGGCCTGCTCCGCTCTTTAGCGTGGGCTGCTCCGCTCTTTAGTGTGGGCTGCGCCGCTCTTTAGTGTGGGCTGCTCCGCTCTTTAGTGTGGGCTGCTCCGCTCTTTAGTGTGGGCTGCTCCGTTCCTTAGAGTGGGCTGCTCCGTTCCTTAGAGTGGGCTGCGCCGTTCTCTAGTGTGGCCTGCTCCGCTCTTTAGTGTGGCCTGCTCCGTTCTTTAGTGTGGCCTGCTCCGCTCTTTAGTGTGGCCTGCTCCGCTCTTTAGTGTGGGCTGCTACGCTCTTTAGTGTGGGCTGCGCCGCTCTTTAGTCTGCCTTCTTTTCACCCTCACGTTCTCTCTCGCTCCTGTTCTTCATCTAATGTTCTCACTCCCCCTCTTTCATACTTTTTATTTACACTGTCCAACTTACTTCCACTTTCTCTGTCTGTGTCTCTCTCTCCCTCTCTCCTGTCTGTCTGTCAATGTCTCTGTGTCTGTCTGTCTGTCAATGTCTCTGTGTCTGTCTGTCTGTGTCTCTCTCTGTCTCTGTCTCTCCTGTCTGTCTGTGTCTCTGTGTCTGTCTGTCTGTGTCTCTGTCTGTCTGTTTGTCTGTCTGTCTTTGTCTCTCTATGTCTCTCTGTCTGTCTATGTCTCTCTGTCTCTCTGTCTGTCTCTCTGTCTCTCTGTCTGTCTACGTCTCTGTCTGTCTATGTCTCTGTCTGTCTATGTCTCTGTCTGTCTCTCTGTCTCTCTGTCTGTCTACGTCTCTGTCTGTCTATGTCTCTGTCTGTCTATGTCTCTGTCTGTCTACGTCTCTGTCTGTCTATGTCTCTGTCTGTCTATGTCTCTGTCTGTCTATGTCTCTGTCTGTCTATGTCTCTGTCTGTCTATGTCTCTCTGTCTCTCTGTCTGTCTCTCTGTCTCTCTGTCTGTCTACGTCTCTGTCTGTCTATGTCTCTGTCTGTCTATGTCTCTGTCTGTCTATGTCTCTGTCTGTCTATGTCTCTGTCTGTCTATGTCTCTGTCTGTCTCTCTATGTCTCTCTGTCTGTCTCTCTATGTCTCTCTGTCTGTCTATGTATCTGTCTGTCTATGTCTGTCTGTCTATGTCTCTGTCTGTCTCTCTGTCTGTCTCTGTCTTTGTCTCTGTCTGTCTGTCTGTGTCTCTATATCTCTCTCTCGCTCTCTCTCTCTCTGTGTCTCTCTGTCTGTCTCTCTGTCTGTCTATGTCTCTCTATGTCTCTGTCTCTCTGTCTGTCTCTCTCTGTCTCTCTGTCTGTCTCTCTCTGTCTCTCTGTATGTCTCTCTATGTCTGTCTGTCTATGTCTATGTCTCTCTCTGTCTATGTCTCTCTCTGTCTGTCTCTCTGTCTGTCTATGTCTCTCTATGTCTCTCTGTCTGTCTCTCTATGTCTCTCTGTCTGTCTATGTATCTGTCTGTCTATGTCTCTCTGTCTGTCTCTGTCTTTGTCTCTGTCTGTCTGTCTGTGTCTCTCTCTCGCTCTCTCGCTCTCTCTGTCTCTCTCTCTCTCTCGCTCTCGCGCTCTCTCTGTGTCTCTCTCTCTCCTGCTTTCAATGTCTATCTTTTCTTTTTCACTCTGCCTTTCAGTTTCTGATGAGAAAACAGCTCACCAGTTCTCTGTAGAGATTCTACACACCAAAGCTCTGAAGCTTGTGTGGGCGAACGGCAATTTACAGCGAGAGACTGGTGCTCTCCATCCCTCATTCTCTCTCACTCACACAAACACACACACAGACACACACATACACACACACTCTTTCTGTTACTCTGTCACTAACACACTCCCTCATGTTTTCTCACATGCTACCTCCCTTTCTCTCTCTCTCTCTCTCTCTCTTTCTCTCTCTCTCTCTCTCTCTCTGTCCACAGTGCCGTCACTGACAGTATCAACCAGCTCATCACCATGTGTACCCAGCAGGCCCCGGGCCAGAAGGAGTGTGACAATGCTCTCCGGGAGCTCGAGGTACACCCGTTCTTCCCTCTTTCTATTTGTTGTCATTTGTTTTGTCTTTCAATCTCTGAACAGTTTGTTGGATGACTCATTCAGTTGTTGGTGTATGTGAATGCTGTGGAGTGTTGCTAAGGCTGGGAAAGAGTGTGTTATTGTTCTTCTGGGACTTGTGGTATAGGTACACTGTGTACTATCTTACTGCATGATGTATTCTTTATGTGGATATTAAAGGGATAGTTCAGGAACATTTACATATTTAAATGTACATATAAAATTGTGTATATATATATATATATATATATATATATATGAATTATCATAAAAACAGTAATGTATGGACAAGGGAGAGACTGCAGTCCACACTTTGTTTAAAATTTTTAAAAATCCACTGCCACCAACCACTAATATTAGTATTTTTATGTTAGTTTATCATGTTTTAAATTTCATTCCGTCTGGCTCCTCTTCTTCCACTCCCTCCTTCATTCTCTCGCTCCTGTCCCTCTTCCTCCTCCTTCACTCTCTCGCTCCTGTCCCTCTTCTTCTTCCTCCTCCTTCACTCTCTCGCTCCTGTCCCTCTTCTTCCTCCTCCTTCACTCTCTCGCTCCTGTCCCTCTTCTTCTTCCTCCTCCTTCACTCTCTCGCTCCTGTCCCTCTTCTTCTCCCTCCTCCTTCACTCTCTCGCTCCTGTCCCTCTTCCTCCTCCAAGTTATCTCATCAAAATATTTTGTTGCTCAGTGATTTGAATGCATTTTTAAACGATTTGGTCATGGAATCTGAAACTCTCCAAATGGAGGACATTGACTTGGATAGGTTTGTGTTTGAACAAGCTAATATTGTCTTGTGGCTAGATTAACAAACCAACATGTGGATTGTACTCCCTCCTTGTCCATAGACTGTTTTCAAAGTAAGGAAACAAATATATGAATATGTAATATCGCTGAACCACCCCTTCAATGTACTTAGTGGTGATTGGTCAAGAACATGTTACTATTTTTTCTACAGTTTTCTACTATTATATATTATATTATTAGTATTAGAATTATGTCATTCATATATAAACATTGATGTGTGAATATCAATATCTTTATGCATTTCTGATATATTTTTTGGTTCGTAGACTTGAAATATTCTGAATATTGGCATGGTTTATCCTTGGAAATAATCTGAATATTGGCATGGTTTATCCTTGGAAATAATCTGAATTTTGGCATGGTTTATCCTTGGAAGTAATCTGAATATTGGCATGGTTTATCCTTGGAAATAATCTGAATATTGGCATGGTTTATCCTTGGAAATAATCTGAATATTGGCATGGTTTATCCTTGGAAATAATCTGAATATTGGCATGGTTTATCCTTGGAAATAATCTGAATATTGGCATGGTTTATCCTTGGAAATAATCTGAATATTGGCATGGTTTATCCTTGGAAATAATCTGAATATTGGCATGGTTTATCCTTGGAAATAATCTGAATATTGACATGGTTTATCCTTGGAAATAATCTGAATATTGGCATGGTTTATCCTTGGAAATAATCTGAATATTGGCATGGTTTATCCTTGGAAATAATCTGAATATTGGCATGGTTTATCCTTGAAAATAATCTGAATATTGGCATGGTTTATCCTTGGAAATAATCTGAATATTGGCATGGTTTATCCTTGGAAATAATCTGAATATTGGCATGGTTTATCCTTGGAAATAATCTGAATATTGGCATGGTTTATCCTTGGAAATAATCTGAATATTGGCATGGTTTATCCTTGGAAAATAATGTTTTGCTACCTAATGATTTCTTCTATTACACAGTGAAGGTATGATTTGAGTGTGAGATCAACATTTGTTGTTGTGCTCCAGTCTAGTTACACAGCTTCAAGTTGTTGTGCTCCAGAGTCTAGTTACACAGCTTCAAGTTGTTGTGCTCCAGTCTAGTTACACAGCTTCAAGGTGTTGTGCTCCAGGGTCTAGTTACACAGCTTCAAGTTGTTGTGCTCCAGGGTCTAGTTACACAGCTTCAAGTTGTTGTGCTCCAGAGTCTAGATACACAGCTTCAAGTTGTTGTGCTCCAGAGTCTAGTTACACAGCTTCAAGTTGTTGTGCTCCAGGGTCTAGTTACACAGCTTCAAGTTGTTGTGCTCCAGGGTCTAGTTACACAGCTTCAAGTTGTTGTGCTCTAGTCTAGTTACACAGCTTCAAGTTGTTGTGCTCCAGTCTAGTTACACAGCTTCACGTTGTTGTGCTCCAGGGTCTAGTTACACAGCTTCACATTGTTGTGCTCCAGTCTAGTTACACAGCTTCACGTTGTTGTGCTCCAGTCTAGTTACACAGCTTCAAGTTGTTGTGCTCCAGTCTAGTTACACAGCTTCAAGTTGTTGTGCTCCAGTCTAGTTACACAGCTTCAAGTTGTTGTGCTCTAGTCTAGTTACACAGCTTCAAGTTGTTGTGCTCCAGTCTAGTTACACAGCTTCAAGTTGTTGTGCTCCAGTCTAGTTACACAGCTTCAAGTTGTTGTGCTCCAGTCTAGTTACACAGCTTCAAGTTGTTGTGCTCCAGTCTAGTTACACAGCTTCAAGTTGTTGTGCTCCAGAGTCTAGTTACACAGCTTCAAGTTGTTGTGCTCCAGTCTAGTTACACAGCTTCAAGTTGTTGTGCTCCAGGGTCTAGTTACACAGCTTCAAGTTGTTGTGCTCCAGGGTCTAGTTACACAGCTTCAAGTTGTTGTGCTCCAGGGTCTAGTTACACAGCTTCAAGTTGTTGTGCTCCAGGGTCTAGTTACACAGCTTCAAGTTGTTGTGCTCCAGGGTCTAGTTACACAGCTTCAAGTTGTTGTGCTCCAGGGTCTAGTTACACAGCTTCAAGTTGTTGTGCTCCAGTCTAGTTACACAGCTTCAAGTTGTTGTGCTCCAGAGTCTAGTTACACAGCTTCAAGTTGTTGTGCTCCAGGGTCTAGTTACACAGCTTCAAGTTGTTGTGCTCCAGAGTCTAGTTACACAGCTTCAAGTTGTTGTGCTCCAGAGTCTAGTTACACAGTTTCAAGTTGTCTTTTTTGTCTGGTTCATTAACATGTCACCTGAAGGGTGCATAATTGACAGCTCGTTTGTGCGTGTGCCTTGTGCGTGGACATATGTATATGTGGGGTGTGTCCATGTATAGTAGTCTGTGTTCTCTCTGTGGTTGTGACTGTGTGGGTGATTATGTTCCTAACATGTGTACCATGTCTCTCCAGACTGTTCGGGGTATGCTTGAGAACCCCACCGAGGCGGTCAGTGACCTCTCCTACTTTGACTGCATCGACAGTGTCATGGAGAACTCCAAGGTAAACAACAAACTAGACACCTCCTTGATAAATATATTTTCATTCCTTCTACATTTCATTTCTTTCTTTTCCTCTCTCCCTTTCTCATCCTTTCCTTCTATACTTCCCCCCTACTTCCCACATACTTCCTCCCTACTTCCCACATACTTCCTCCCTACTTCCCACATACTTCCTCCCTACCTCCCACATACTTCCTCCCTACCTCCCACATACTTCCTCCCTACTTCCCACATACTTCCTCCCTACTATGTCCTAGAATATATCCAGGGAAATGGTGTTTTGTTTTTAAAATAAGATTTTCGATCACCTTTATACCTTATAATGTTGTATAGGTATTTTGTGAAATAAATATATGTTTAAATATATAGAGATATTAAGAAATATAAGTATTTTAAATCTATTTGCCTTGTGTCCTGCAGGTCCTGGGGGAAGCCATGGCTGGAATCTCCCACAACGCTAAGAACAGCAATCTGCCTGAGTTTGGGGACTCTGTCAGCTCTGGCTCTAAAGCCCTGTGTGGCCTTACTGAAGCAGCTGCCCAGGTAAACCACCTTCCAGTCCAGCAGACCAAGGGGTGTCCCAAATGGCCCTCTATTCCCTGTATACCCTATGGGCCCTGTATACCCTATGGGCCCTGCATACCCTATGGGCCCTGCATACCCTATGGGCCCTGCATACCCTATGGGCCCTGCATAGCCTATGTGCCCTGCATACCCTATGTGCCCTGCATACCCTATGTGCCCTGCATACCCTATGTGCCCTGCATACCCTATGTGCCCTGCATACCCTATGTGCCCTGCATACCCTATGTGCCCTGCATACCCTATGTGCCCTGCATACCCTATGTGCCCTGCATACCCTATGTGCCCTGCATACCCTATGTGCCCTGCATACCCTATGTGCCCTGCATACCCTATGTGCCCTGCATACCCTATGTGCCCTGCATACCCTATGTGCCCTGCATACCCTATGTGCCCTGCATACCCTATGTGCCCTGCATACCCTATGTGCCCTGCATACCCTATGTGCCCTGCATACCCTATGTGCCCTGCATACCCTATGTGCCCTGTATACCCTATGTGCCCTGTATACCCTATGTGCCCTGTATACCCTATGTGCCCTGTATACCCTATGTGCCCTGTATACCCTATGTGCCCTGTATACCCTATGTGCCCTGTATACCCTATGTGCCCTGTATACCCTATGTGCCCTGTATACCCTATGTGCCCTGTATACCCTATGTGCCCTGTATACCCTATGTGCCCTGTATACCCTATGGGCCCTGTGTACCCAATACCCTATTGGCCCTGTATACCCAGTACCCTATTGGCCCTGTATACCCAGTACCCTATTGGCCCTGTATACCCAATACCCTATTGGCCCTGTATACCCAATACCCTGTATACCCTATGGGCCCTGTGTACCCCATTTTCTGTATACCCTATGTGCCCTGTATACCCTATGGGCCCAGTATACCCTATGGGTCCTGGTCCAAAGTTGTGTACTACATGGAGAATAGAGTGCTATTTGGGATGCAAGCAAGCAGCATAACGCCCACAGGGATGCGTTGCCTTGCATAGTTGAATGGTCCCATGCTCTAATACATCGGCCTAATTATTCTCTCAGCCAATGAGGCAATTCGATGCTAGCTTAGGAACATCTGGACCTGGGAGTGGAGTGGTAGTCACTGTCAACAGTCAGTTCCTCTCTCAAATGGAGGGAAGGAGTGGTAGTCACTTTCAACAGTCAGTTCCTCTCTCTAATGGAGGGAAGGAGTGGTAGTCACTGTCAACAGTCAGTTCCTCTCTCAAATGGAGGGAAGGAGTGGTAGCCACTGTCAATAGTCAGTTCCTCTCTCAATTCAATACTCTCATATAACCACACAAACAAATGCCCGCACGTGCTCGCGCGCGTGTACACACACAGGCGCCTAATGACTGTGAGTAAGGCCTGGTCATGTGGGTCTGTCAGTATGTGTGTCTCTGAATGCTCCATCTGCTCATTACAGTTCAGTACATTACAGTTCAGTACATTACAGTGCATTATAGGACATTACAGTTCAGTTCATTACAGTACATTACATTACAGTTTCGTTCATTACAGTACAGTACATTACAGTTTCGTTCATTACAGTTCAGTTCAGTTCAGTTCATTACAGTTCAGTTCATTACAGTTCATTACAGTTCAGTTCAGTTCAGTACATTACAGTACAGTTCATTACAGTTTAGTTCATTACAGTACAGTTTCGTTCATTACAGTACAGTACAGTACAGTTTCGTTCATTACAGTACAGTTCATTACAGTTCAGTTCATTACAGTTCAGTTCAGTTCATTACAGTTCAGTTCAGTTCATTACAGTACAGTACAGTTTCGTTCATTACAGTACAGTTCATTACAGTTCAGTTCATTACAGTTCAGTTCAGTTCATTACAGTTCAGTTCAGTTCATTACAGTACAGTTCAGTTCATTACATTACAGTTTCGTTCAGTACAGTACAGTACAGTTTCGTTCATTACAGTACAGTTCATTACAGTTCAGTTCATTACAGTTCAGTTCAGTTCATTACAGTTCAGTTCATTACAGTACAGTTCAGTTCATTACATTACAGTTTCGTTCATTACAGTACAGTACAGTTTCGTTCATTACAGTTCAGTTCATTACAGTACAGTTCAGTTCAGTTCATTACAGTACAGTTCAGTACAGTTCAGTTCAGTTCAGTTCATTACAGTACAGTTCAGTTCATTACAGTACAGTTCAGTTCATTACAGTAAAGTTCAGTTCATTACAGTTCAGTTCAGTTCATTACAGTACAGTTCAGTTCAGTTCATTACAGTACAGTTCAGTTCAGTTCAGTTCATTACAGTTCAGTACATTACAGTACATTACAGTACATTATGTTGTCACATTCACAATGGCTCTGCGCTACTGCCCATTGAAGAGTTGACTGTGTTTGTTTGAGTGCATCTGTGTGCATTTGAGTGCATCTGTGTGCATTTGAGTGCATCTGTGTCTGAATGTTTTCTTCTGTTTCTGTGTGTGAATGCATGTTGCCATGGCAAAGATTGGCAAGACAAGCGTAACGTGAGAGATGTGGAAGATCTTGGAAAACCTTTGTCAGTTGACATGTAACATGTTTTGTTGGAACACCGTTTGATCAACTCTCTACGGTGGCTCTACCCACGTGTGGTGCTGCCGATGTTAACGTTGTCATAGACAATAACACGTGTAGTGCTGCCGATGTTAACGTTGTCATAGACAATAACACGTGTAGTGCTGCCGATGTTAACGTTGTCATAAACAATTACACGTGTAGTGCTGCCGATGTTAACGTTGTCATAGACAATAACACCTGTAGTGCTGCCGATGTTAACGTTGTCATAGACAATAACACGTGTAGTGCTGCCGATGTTAACGTTGTCATAGACAATAACACGTGTAGTGCTGCCGATGTTAACGTTGTCATAAACAATTACACGTGTAGTGCTGCCGATGTTAACGTTGTCATAGACAATTACACGTGTAGTGCTGCCGATGTTAACGTTGTCATAGACAATAACACGTGTAGTGCTGCCGATGTTAACGTTGTCATAAACAATTACACGTGTAGTGCTGCCGATGTTAACGTTGTCATAAACAATTACACGTGTAGTGCTGCCGATGTTAACGTTGTCATAGACAATTACACGTGTGGTGCTGCCGATGTTAACGTTGTCATAGACAGAACTGCTACGTTAGCGATCGTTAGCGATCGTCTAATAAAAGCAGCGATCATCGTAGATTTTTAGCTGTAGTTTTTTTTTTTCGTTGTAAAAAAAATCTAACTCCTGTCAGCACTAGTTACATTTATCTTGTTTAGTTCATCAAAACCATCCATACAACATTTAATTTGTCTGAAAAATGTTACAGGGTGCCTACCTGGTTGGAGTGTCAGACCCTAAAAGCCACGCGGGCCAGAAGGGGTTGGTGGACCCTGGCCAGTTTGCCCGTGCCAACCAGTCCATCCAGATGGCATGCCAGAACCTGGTGGACCCGGCCTGCACCCAGTCCCAGGTAGACACACACACACACACACACACACACACACACACACACACACACACACACACACACACACACACACACAGGTGCCTGCGCACAAACACACACGTCGTCAGCGTTCTCTCGCAGTCAAGGATGACTTTGGTTAGGCTTTGTGTGTTCCAATATAAACGAGCAACACACACACACACACACACACACACACACACACACACACACACACACATATATATGATCGTACGAATGAACACTCATGCATTCATACACTCACCCGCTTACTCAAGGTCCATGGATAAACACACGCATGCACACACACAAATAAACACATACAAACTCTCATACATTCACTGACTCCCTCACTCACACGTCATACCACACAGACCCAACATGTAACCAACCTAAACTTGCTCTGCGTACTGTTTTCTAAATGTCCCCTGTATACAGAATCAAGGTGAATAAAGATGATCAGTATTTCTGAACAGAAGCCGTGTTTTCCATCTTTTAGCTGCCTACTTCAGACACCTCCTCTTGTTTCCCAAGGTCCTCTCTGCCGCCACCATCGTGGCCAAGCACACGTCGGCGCTGTGCAACGCCTGTCGCCTGGCCTCCTCCAAAACAGCCAACCCTGTTGCCAAGCGACAGTTTGTCCAGTCTGCTAAGGAGGTGGCCAACAGCACAGCCAATCTGGTCAAGTCCATCAAAGTGAGTAATAGTCACTACTTTTTGAATTCATATGTACAGTACAGGTTAGGGACAGACACTTGCAGGGTGACTCCATGCCCCAAGTTCATTGACAATTATCTAACAACAACCCATATGCAATAAGAAATACATTTTAGAATGGCATTCCATCACTAATGAATGTAACCCTGTTTGTGCGTTGTGTGTGTAGGCTCTGGATGGAGCGTTTAACCAGCAGAACAGAGAGAAGTGTAGGGTCGCCACAGGGCCCCTGATAGAAGCTGTGGATAACCTCACCGCCTTCGCCTCCAACCCAGAATTCGCCAGCGTGCCCGCTCAGATCAGCGCTGAGGTAATACAGTACACTGGCCTTCCCTACCGTCTCTGTGGTTACGCTGTCCCTTCCCTACTGTCTCTGTGGTTGCGCTGTCCCTTCCATATTGTCTCTGTGGTTACGTTGTCCCTTCCCTACTGTCTCTGTGGTTACGCTGTCCCTTCCCTACCGTCTCTGTGGTTACGCTGTCCCTTCCCTACCGTCTCTGTGGAGACAACGGATACGTCAGATGTTACACAGTCAACCAGAATGTTGTATTATTGTTTCAACTCCCAGGGCCTGGCAGCGATGGAGCCCATCGTGGTTGCAGCTAAGACCATGCTGGAGAGCTCCACAGGTCTGATCCAGACCGCTCGCTCCCTGGCCGTCAACCCCAAAGACCCCCCCAAGTGGTCAGTGCTGGCCGGACACTCCAGGACCGTTTCCGACTCCATCAAGAAACTTATCACCAACATGAGGTAACCGCTAACATGGTCAGTTACCACAGCAGAGATAAATACTGTGTCAACATGAGGTAACCGCTAACATGGTCAGTTACCACAGCAGAGATAAATACTGTGTCAACATGAGGTAACTGCTAACATGGTCAGTTACCACAGCAGAGATAAATACTGTGTCAACATGTAACCGCTAACATGGTCAGTTGCCACATCAGCGAAATTACGGAAACTTTTGAAAAATGTACTTCCGTAAAGCTCCTCACTGGGTTGGTGTTTAATTGTTAGATATATTCATGCAGCCAGCCATTGAGACATATCTCTGTGAGAGAGGAAAAAAAGTATCTTCATTCCAAGTTATCAAGGTTAAAAACACAAATCGTTAGGAAGTCTGGTCATTTCGGCTTCTCCAAAACCGTTTCTCAAGTACTGTGTGTCTATGCGTGTGTACAGAGACAAAGCCCCAGGCCAGAGGGAGTGTGACGAGGCCATCGAGGTGCTGAACAACTGTATTCGGGAGGTGGACCAGGCCTCCCTGGCAGCCATCAGCCAGCAGCTCACCCCAAGAGAGGACATCTCCCAGGAGGTGTGTGTTTCTGTCTGTGTCCCTCTGGCTGTCCCTCTGGCTGTCCCTCTGGCTGTCCCTCTGGCTGTCCCTCTGGTTGTCCCTCTGGCTGTCCCTCTGGCTGTCCCTCTGGCTGGCTGGCTGGCTGGCTGGCTGGCTGGTCATAAGACCAAGAGCATTTACAGTGCATTCGGAAAGTATTCAGACCCCTTGACTTTTTCCACCTTTTGTTACGTTACAGCCTTATTCAAAAATGTATATTAAAAAAAATACTCAGCGATCTACACACAATATCCCATAAAGACAGGTTTTTTAAAAACTGATAGCTTATTTACATACAGTACCAGTCAAAAGTTTGGACACACCCACTCATTCAAGGGTTTTTCTTTATTTTTACTATTTTCTGCAAGCTGTCATCAAGACAAAGGATGACTACTTTGAAGAATCTCAAATAGAAAATGATTTTGATTTGTTTTTTGATTTGTTTAACACTTTTCTGGTTACTACATGATTCCATATGTGTTATTCCATAAGTTGTCTTCACTATTATTCTACAATGTAGAAAATAATACAAATAAAGAAAAACCCTTGAATGACTAGGAGTGTCCAAACTTTTGACTGGTAGTGTAACTATTCAGACTCTTTGCCATGAGACACGAAATTGAGCTCAGGTGCATCCTGTTTCCATTGATCGTCCTTGAGATGTTTCTTGGATGATTTGGAAAGGCACACACTTGTCTATATAAGGTCCCACAGTTGACAGTGCATGTCAGAGCAAAAACCAAGCCATGAGGTCAAAGGAATTGCCTGTAAAGAGCGCCAAGACAGGATTGTGTTGAGGCACAGATCTGGGGAAGGGTACCAAAACATTTCTGCAGCATTGACAGTCCCCAAGAACACAGTGGCCTCCCTCGTTCTTCAATGGAATAAGTTTTGAACCACCAAGACTCTTCCTAGAGATGGCCGCCCAGCCAAACTGAGCAATCGGTGGAGAAAGGACTTGGTCAGGGAGGTGACCAAGATCCCGATGGTCATGCTGACAGAGTTCTAGACTTCTTCTGTGGAGATGGGAGAACCTTCCAGAAGAACATCCATCTCTGCAGCACTCCACCAATCAGGCCTTTATGGTGGAGTGGCCAGATGGTAACCACTCCTTGGTAAAGGCACATGACAGCCAGCTTGGAGTTTTCCAAAAAGCACCTAAAGACTCTCAGACCATCTTTGGCCTGAATGCCAAGTTTCACATCTGGAGGAAACCTGGCACCATCCTTACGGTGAAGCATGGTGGTGGCAGCTTCATGCTGTGGTGATGTTTTTCAGTGGCAGGGACTGGGAGACTAGTCAGGCAAATATGAACAGATCAAAGTACAGAGAGATCCTTGATGAAAACCTGCTCCAGAGCACTCAGGACCTCAGACTGGGGTGAAGGTTCACCTTCCAACAGGACAACGACCCTAAGCACACAGCCAAGACAACCCAGCAATGGCTTTGGGACAAGTCTCTTAATGTCCTTGAGTGGCTCAGCCAGAGCCCGGACTTAAACCCGATCGAACATCTCTGGAGAGAGCTGAAAATAGCTGTGCAGCAACACTCCCCATCCAACCTGACAGAGCTTGAGAGGATCTGCAGAGAAGAATGGGAGAAACTCCCCGAATACAGGTGTGCCAAGCTTGTAGCGTCATACCCAATAAGACTTGAGGCTGTAATCGCTGCCAAAGGTGCTTCAACAAAGTACTGAGTAAAGGGTCTGAATACTGAATGTAAATGTCATATTTTATGTTGTAATTTTTTAGGAATTTGCTAAAATTTCTAAAAACCTGCCTTTGCTTTGTCATTATGCGGTATTGTGTGTAGCTTGATGGGGGACGACGACTATGTAATACATTTTAGAGTAAGGCTGTAACCTAACAAAATGTGGAAAGGGCTCTGAATACTTTCCAAAGGCACTGTAGATGTGTACATGACTAAACTATACCATACTACACTATACTATACCGTACCATTCCATACTATACTGTACTCTACCTTACTATACCATACTATAGCATACTGTACTATACCATACTAAACTATACCATACTACACTATACTATACCGTACCATTCCATACTGTACTATACTATACTATACCATGCTATACTGTACCATACTATAGCATACTGTACTATACCATACTATACTGTACTCTACCGTACTATACCATACTATAGCATACTGTACTACACTATACTGTACTATACCGTACCATACTATACCATACCATTCTATTCCATACTATACCATACTATACTATACCGTACCATTCCATACTACACTACTACCTTACTATAGCATACTGTACTATACCATACTAGACTATACTGTACTATACCGTACCATACTATACCATTCTATTCCATACTATACCATACTATCCCATACCGTACCACACTATACCATACTGTGCTATACTACACTATACTGTACTCTACTATACCATACTATACCATACCATACTACACTATACCATACTATACCATACCATACTACACTATACCATACTATACTATACCATACTATAGTATACTTTGACATACCATACTATACCATTAAGCAATAAGACCCGGGGAGGTGTGGTATACAGTCTGATATACCACTGCTGTCAGCCAATCAGCATTCAGGGCTCGAACCACCCGATTTATAATATACTATACCATATGTAGCTTTTTCCAGTACATCTGTGTTTGTGTATTTGCTTCTACCATGGTGTGTGTGTGTGTGTTTCAGGCTCTGCATGAGCAGCTGGCAGCTTCGGTCCAGGAGATCAGCAATCTGATAGAGCCGGTGGCCATCGCAGCTCGCTCTGAGGCTTCCCATCTGGGACACAAGGTAAGAGACCCCATCCTCTTGGCCTATTTACATTATCCACATCTGTCTGGCTTTATACCTTACAGTCTAATAGGAAATTACATATTTAGTAGTAAGGAAATTAATACTAATATTAAGGAAATTACATATTTAGTATCCCAACGTGCTAAGCTTTTTTTCTATCATTAAAAGCCTTCAAAGGTTGTATTTATACCGTCGTATCTAGTGAATTTAACTACTTTACTTTGGTTCAAAGACTTGATGCAGCTGGCTGAAGTCTGACAAAAACATACAGCAATGTGATAAAATAGAACATATCTCAACAACAATTTGGTTCTCTCTCTCTCTCTCTCTGTCTCTGTCTCTCTCTCTGTCTCTCTCTCTGTATCTCTCTCTGTCTCTCTCTCTCTCTCTCTCTCTCTCTGTCTCTGTCTCTGTCTCTCTGTCTCTCTCTCTGTCTCTTTCTTTCTCTCTTTCTTTCTTTCTCTCTTTCTTTCTTTCTCTCTTTCTTTCTTTCTCTCTTTCTTTCTTTCTCTCTTTCTTTCTTTTTCTTCTTCTTCAGGTGTCTCAGATGGTGAGCTATTTCGAGCCCCTCATCATGGCAGCCATCGGCACGGCCAGTAAGATTCAGAGCAGCCAACAGCAGATGGCGGTGTTGGACCAGACCAAGACGCTGACAGAGTCAGCCCTGCAGATGCTCTACACGGCCAAGGAGGCCGGAGGAAACCCCAAGGTCTGATTTCTCACAAAACTGTATTTTACTATACTATATGCTATACTGAACGAGTCAGCCCTGCAGATGCTCTACACGGCCAAGGAGGCCGGAGGTCTGCTATATGACACTCATGGTAAAATCATCTATTCCAGCTTTAATGTATTTGAAAATATTTGACGTTGTGTGTTATGTGGTCCTCTGTAGCTCAGTTGGTAGAGCATGGCGCTTTCAACGGCAGGATAGTGGGTTCGATTCCTGGGACCACCCGTACGTTAAAAATAATAATGTATGCACGCATGACAATGAGTCGCTTTGGATTAAAGCATCTTCTAAATGACATATCCTATACATTTAACTCCGGTCTAACCAGGGACAGCAGTGCAGCGTCCATATCATCAATGTTAATGGCAGTATTATGGTTATTAATGCCGTGACATAGTACTGTCTAGGTCTATTCCTAATGTAAGTGGCACTGAGTCGAAAACACGACATGGTAACTAACACTCAATAGAAATGTATCTACCAGCGGCCCAGCTATGGTTTGATGCGTACGACCGTCCACTGATCTTGTCTCTCTCTGTCTGTGTCTGTCTGTCCAGGCGGCCCACACCCAGGAGGCTCTGGAGGAGTCCGTTCAGATGATGAAGGAGGCGGTAGACGACTTAGGCGCCACCCTGTCGGAGACAGCCAGCGCTGCGGGCGCCCTGGGCGGCATGGTGGACTCCATCACCGCTGCCATCAACAAGATGGAGGAGAGCCCTGCCGGCGAGCCCGATGGCTCCTTTGTGGATTACCAGACTACCATGGTGAAGACTGCCAAAGCCATCGCCGTCACCGTGCAGGAGATGGTGAGGAAGGGTGGAGGGGGGGTCGTGAGTTTGTATGTGGGTGAGTGGTTGTGGGGGGGTAGTAAGTTTGTGTGTAGAACTGCGGGGGTTGTAGTAGTTGGATGTGGTTATGTGGGGGGGTAGTAAGTTGTGTGTAGAACTGCGGGGGTTGTAGTAGTTGGATGTGGTTATGTGGGGGGGTAGTAAGTTGTGTGTAGAACTGCGGGGGTTGTAGTAGTTGGATGTCATCATCAAACCATGAATGACATACACTTCCTGTGGAATGATAGTTGTGTAATGGTTATATGTCTGGTAGGGAAATCTTGTTTTCCATACAGGACATTCTCTTCCCTCAGGATAAAATATAATGAAAGATCATTAGATAAAAGGCTGTGTCTTGTTTTCAGGTGACTAAGTCCAACACCAACCCAGATGACTTGGGAGGTCTGGCCAGCGAGCTTACTAATGAGTTTGGAGAGCTAGCCACCGAGGCCAAATACGCTGCCATCACTGCAGAGAACGACGAGGTATCTGATGACTAATACATATTCTCAATGCCAGTGTGATAATGCAGTGGAAAAAATGCAGTTTTATTAGCATGATAATTCTCCTCCCAGTCCTTGGCTTGGGGAAACAGAAGGAGATTCAATATGTAGTTCTATGTACAAATACAAGAGCATTGGTTTGGCTGATGCTTTATGGAGGAAAGTGTTTTACTTGTAGTGACTGATATGTGGTCGTCTCGCCTACCTTTGTTGAAAATGCGCTGACTGACAGTTGGATAAGAGGGTCTGCTTAATGACCCTTTTTTCTTTTTCAAAAGTACAGTACTGAATGATACTCCAGAGTATCAAGGGCTTTCTAAAAGGGCTTTCTAAAAGGGCTTTCTAAAGAGTCCCAACTCCTCTGTCCTTGTCCAGATTGGTTCCCACATCAAGAAGCAGGTTGGGGAGCTCGGCTTCAACTGTACTGGGCTGGTGACTAAGGCCGGAGCTCTGCAGTGTAGTCCCAACGACTCCTTCACCAAGAAGGAGCTGATCGACAGCGCACGCAAGGTCTCCGAGAAGGTGAGCCATAATGACCTATCTGTATTTCTTCCTGCCGACATGCAGCTAGCCCCTGTTTTTTAAAACATTTTATATCTGTCCTGTCCTCTGTTTGTTATTTAAGCCTACTGTGTTTTATGTTTTATAAACCCCTTCAGATAAGAATTTCCCTCACAGGAACAATAAAGTTATTTGAATGTGAATTTGAGTTAACATAGGAGAGACCGTTGTAGCCCCTGAGAACCCAAAGGAAGCCTGGGTATCTGTCTGTTTTGACTGGTGATGCCTTCAACAACGTTACATCGTGACCTTGTCAGGACAAATTTTGAAATAGACTGGTTCCCGGTTCCCGGGATTGACAATACTCAGATTGGGATTGAAATGTTGTCTGTTTGGTTCTGTATCTTAATAAATCACAGTTGGACCATGTCAGAGTTGCAGACATTAAACCTTGGTTGATGCAGCCATATGGCCACCATAGGTCACCATATTCATAACATATTCATAACATCTCTTCTCTCTGTCAGGTGTCTCATGTGCTGGCGGCCCTTCAGGCTGGTAACCGTGGCACCCAGGCCTGCATCACAGCAGCCAGTACCGTGTCGGGCATCATCGCCGACCTGGACACCACCATCATGTTCGCCACCGCCGGCACGCTAAACCGTGAGAACTCGGAAACCTTCGCCGACCACAGGTACTGTCCAGTAGTCTGGTGTAATATTTGATGCTGGGGTTATTAACTATGGTAGTCTGGTGTAATATTTGATGCTGGGGTTATTAACTATGGTAGTCTGGTGTAATATTTGATGCTGGGGTTATTAACTATGGTAGCCTGGTGTAATATTTGATGCTGGGGTTATTAACTATGGTAGCCTGGTGTAATATTTGATGCTGGGGTTATTAACTATGGTAGCCTGGTGTAATATTTGATGCTGGGGTTATTAACTATGGTAGCCTGGTGTAATATTTGATGCTGGGGTTATTAACTGTTGGGCTTGGGAGGGTAAAGGGGGTTAATCGTCATTTTTAAAGGTCTGTCTTTTCATTATATGTGTGAATATACAGAGTAGAAAGTAGATACTTATTTTATACAATATTTGATGGAACTTTATTTCAGTTATTTGCGTACTCACCCATAGAATGCGTCATCATTATCCAGAACACAATATTAACTCCAGGGCCGGGACGATACCAGCATCGCAATATTTTTTCCATATCATTTTTTTTTTAACATGAAACAGATCCAGCTCTTTTGGTCCTTTAACCTGCTGTATGTAAAATATTGTGTGTTATAGCTTGGAAAATAAATACATGTGACTCAGGATGACAACACAATGATGTTTGTTTCCAACGTCAGGACTGTTTTCCTAAAGAAGTTGCATCCGCTTCGTGTTTTGTTTCCTTGCCACGATACTAAGGAGTATGGTGATACTGGTGTCGTCCCACACCTATCATGCACATCACTGTACATAAACAGTGATTGATATTACATAAATAACTGTGAATGCGTATGTCTCATGGTGCCCCTCCCAGAGAGCACATCCTAAAGACAGCCAAGGCGCTGGTGGAGGACACCAAGCTGCTGGTCTCTGGTGCAGGGGCCAGCCAGGAGAGACTGGCCCAGGCTGCCCAGTCCTCCGTCATCACCATCACCAAACTGGCCGACGTGGTAAAACTGGGCGCCGCCAGCCTGGGCGCCGAGGACCCCGAGACACAGGTACGACATGTTCGTCCCCATATTGTTCCCACCCAAAAAGCACTGACATTTGTATTCAGGGTGCCAGTATTATCTCTAGTTAATGTTAGTGTCACTTAAAAAAAAAGGAGACTCTCACATACATTGGAGTTTAAAATTTGATTCAAAAGAAAGCATTTCCCTACACTATTCTTGCTTTGAAACTTTTACCTTTTCATTTCAAAAGCCAATATCTGGGTCTATCCACTTTTGTCAAAGCAGATATGTGAGTAGTAGTAATAATCGGCTAGTTTTATAGTAAGTAGTAATTTTGTAGTAGTAGTAGTAAGTAGTTGTTTTGTTGTTGTAGTAACAGTAGAGGTAAGTAGTCGTTTTATAGTAGCAGTAGTAAGTAGTTTTGTAGTAGTAGTAAGTAGTTTTGTAGTAGTAGTAAGTAGTGGTTTTGTAGTAGTAGTAAGTAGTGGTTTTGTAGTAGTAGTAAGTAATCGTTTTATAGTAGCAGTAGTAGTTTTGTAGTACTAGTAGTAGTAAGTAGTGGTTTTGTAGTAGTAGTAAGTAGTGGTTTTGTAGTAGTAGTAAGTCGTTGTTTTGTGGTACTAGTAGTAGTAAGATGTTGTTTTATAGTAGCAGTAGTAAGTAGTTGTTTTATAGTAGCAGTAGTAAGTAGTCGTTTTATAGTAGCAGTAGTAAGTAGTCGTTTTATAGTAGCAGTAGTAGTAGTCGTTTTATAGTAGCAGTAGTAGGACCTTGCAATGTTTCTTATACTAGTGTTTAATCGAATGCTCTCTCTCTGTGCTTGCCTTCCTCTCTTCACTCTTCCTCTCTTCACTCTTCCTCTCTTCACTTCAAAAGGCTCTTTTTTCTTCGCATGGGACAGATCTCTGTACAAATGTGGGTACTCTCTTCCCTTTTGTCTGAATATGAACTGACTCAAAATGTCCTTTGTCTGTGCTCTTTGGAGTGGCCATCAGTTATAGTGATATACTACCACAGACTATAAAGACTTTAGTCTCTGTGGTTGAGATTAGGATGAACAAAGACACACTGGGTGACCCACTGATGTCCGTTCATTCTGTTATCCAACTTCGGTCCTGGAGAGTTACTGGGTGTTCAGGGTTTTATTCCAGACCATTTCGAACACACCTGGGCCTGTATCCACAAAGTGTCTCAGAGTTGGAGTGCTGATCTAGAATCTGTCCATTATGATCTAGGATCAGGTCCCATCTGTCCATAAAATCGTATTTATTATGAGGCAAAACCGATCCTAGATCAGCACTCTTACACTGAGAGACTTTGTGGATACGGGCCAAGATTTAAATAATCAACCAATCATCATCTTCAGGGCTGTATTAAAAGCCTGCAGATACAGTAATTCTTCATGACTAGAGTTAAGAGAGCTACAGGAGGAGCCAAGTGTAGCCAGATGTTTTGAGTTGCCCCTCCCTTCAATAGCTACATTAGCCAACCACATGCCTCAAACCTGCTACAGACGTATTGAGTTTTTAACTGTGGTGGACGTTCATTCTTCAGCTAATGTAATTTAAAGGTTCTCTACTGAATTGCTGACATGGTTTCTATGCTTAAGCACAAATAGCCTTAAGAAACCACCAATGTGCATTAAAGTTTCCAAAAGCATCAGCATATACAAGCTTCCTGTTTACAAGGTCGGCTAGTCAGACAACCCCCCCCCCCAAAAAAAGGCAAGGCATTTGTGCGGTCTTTATTCATTCTGATGGTTTTCAAGGGTGTGTTCTCATCTCTCATACTTACGGCATACGGGTTGATTTGAAACGTTTTTTTAACGTTTTTAATGTTTATTTGCTGCCGGGCTCTGACAAACTAGCCACCCTCACTTTGTACAGCTTCGATTCGATTGGGTTTGATTGTCTCATATTTGATGGGTTGGATTTGGCTCATTGATTGGTCCATTTTCCGATCTGTCCAATGGTATTCCATTTTCTTCTAGCTGCTGCTCCCCACTCTGCTTGGCTCCTCCCTAACCATCCTATTGGTAATCATGCCCCACAATGCATTGGTGAATGCGCTAATTTGAACAACAGGCTGTTTTTGTTCAACCTGCTTATTCCCAGTAATTACTACTTTGTCTGGAGTACTTTTGATTTACAATGTCAGAAATGGAAAGTGGAAATTTAGGAAGAATGGCTCTACTGAGTTCTTTCAATACATTGTCGAGTCTAGTGGTCCCACCTTTATGACTTTAGTCATCCAAAACCTAACTGCTTTTATCTGCTGTCTCATCAAGTCTGTTATGGGTAGGAATAACTGTTATTGGTATGATGAGACACTGTTATTGGAATGATGAGACACTGTTATTGGTATGATGAGACACTGTTATTGGTATGATGAAACACTGTTATTGGTATGATGAGACACTGTTATTGGTATGATGAGACACTGTTATTGGAATGATGAGACACTGTTATTGGTATGATGAGACACTGTTATTGGTACGATTAGACACTGAGGTTTTTGGTCAGATTCTCTATTACCTGTGAGTCTCTTACCATCCCATTCCATCATACTTCACGAGGACGTTCCCACTGTGTGTGTGTGTGCGTTTGTTACCAGCCAGTAGATGTCATTGTTTTACCATTGTAAACCTCCAGTCACTTGTTTCCTTCTCTGGTGGGCCCTCTATAGGTGGTCCTGATCAACGCTGTCAAAGACGTTGCCAAGGCTCTGAGTGACCTCATCAGCGCTACCAAGGCCGCTGCAGGCAAGCCTCACGACGACCCTGCCATGCTGCAGCTGAAGAACTCTGCCAAGGTAAAATAGTCCTCTTCTGGGCCTGAGGTTGATCCAGGGGATAAGCCTGCTGCCCTCGGCACATATGCCATCCTTTGCCTGCGTGGGATCGAATCCTGACATGTACCGGTCTTCACACTATGTTCCAGCTTTCTGTCTCGTCTTCATTTCTCTCTATCCCTTTCAATAAAACTGGAAAAATACTTTCAAATATATTTATGAAACAGTCCCCAGTTTCTCTGTAGCTCTGGACTGCTGCTAAGGTTGTGATGTCACTAACACGTGTTGGGCCTCTAACACCAGTCTCCCTCTTATATACAGTAAATTAATTGCACTTTTATATATATTTATTTATTTATATATACACTACTGTTCAAAAGTTTGGGGTCACTAAGAAATGTCCTTGTTTTTGAAAGAAAAGCACATTTTGTGTCCATACAAATAACATCAAATTGATCAGAAATACAGTGTAGACATTGTTAATGTTGTAAATGACTATTGTAGCTGGAAACGGCAGATTAAAAAAATATATATATATTATGGAATATCTACATAGGTGTACAGAGGCCCATTATCAGCAACCATTACTCCTGTGTTCCAATGGCACATTGTGTTAGCTAATCTAAGTGTATCATTTTAAAAGGCTAATTGATCATTAGAAAACCCTTTTGCAATTATGTTAGCACAGCCGAAAACTGTTCTGATTAAAGAAGCAATAAAACTGGCCTTCTTTAGACTAGTTGAGTATCTGGAGCATCAGCATTTGTGGGTTTGATTACAGGCTCAAAATGGCCAGAAACAAAGAACTTTCTTCTGAAAGTCGTCTATTCTTGTTCTGTGAAATGAAGGCTATTTCATGTGAGAAATTGATCTGGTACAACACTGTGTGCTACTCCCTTCACAGAAAAGCACAAACTGGCTCTAACCAGAATAGAAAGAGGAGTGGGAGGCCCTGGTGCACAACTGAGCAAGAGGACAAGTACATTAGTGTGTCTAGTTTGAGAAACTGACTTCTCACCAAGTCCTCAACTGGCAGCGTCATTAAATAGTACCCGCAAAACACCAGTCTCAACGTCAACAGCGAAGAGGCGTCTCCGGGATGCTGTCCTTCGAGGCAGAGGTCCTCTGTCCAGTGTCTGTTCTTTTGTCTATCTTAATCTTTTTTGGGGGGGGGGGGGGGTCAGTCTGAGATATGCCGTTTTCTTTGCAACTCTGCCTAGAAGGCCAGCATCCCGGAGTTGCCTCTTCACTATTGATGTTGAGACTGGTGTTTTGTGGGTACTATTTAATGAAGCTGCCAGTTGAGGACTGCTGCTAAGGCTGTGATGTCACTAAATTTGATGTTATTTTAATGGACAAAAATTGACAGTTCTAAGTGACCACAAACGTTTGAACTAGTGTGTGTGTGTGTGTGCGCCTGTACATACATACATACATACATACATACATACATACATACATACATACATACATACATACATACATACATGCATACATACATGCAGTCGTGGTCAAATTTTTTGAGAATGACACAAATATTAATTTTCACAAAGTCTGCTGCCTCAGTTTGTATGATGGCAATTTGCATATACTCCAGAATGTTATGAAGAGTGATCAGATGAATTGCAAAGTCCCTCTTTGCCATGCAAATGAACTGAATCCCCAGAAAACATTTCCACTGCATTTCAGCCCTGCCTCAAAAGGACCAGCTGACATCATGTCAGTGATTCTCTTGTTAACACAGGTGTGAGTGTTGATGAGGACAAGGCTGGAGATCACTCTGTCATGCTGATTGAGTTCAAATAACAGACTGGAAGCTTCAAAGGGAGGGTGGTGCTTGGAATCATTGTTCTTCCTCTGTCAAACATGGTTACCTGCAAGGAAACACCTGCCGTCATCATTGCTTTGCACAAAAAGGGCTTCACAGGCAATGATATTTCAGCCAGAAAGATTGCACCTAAATCAACCATTTATCGGATCATCAAGAACTTCAAGGAGAGCAGTTCAATTGTTGTGAAGAAGGCTTCAGGGTGCCCGAGAAAGTCCAGCAAGCACCAGGACCGTCTCCTAAAGTCGATTCAGCTGCGGGATCGGGGAACCACCAGTACAGAGCTTGCTCAGGAATGGCAGCAGGCAGGTGTGAGTGCATCTACACGCACAGTGAGGTGAAGACTTTTGGAGGATGGCCTGGTGTCAACAAGGGTAGCAAAGAAGCCACTTTTCTCCAGGAAAAACATCAGGGACCGACTGATATTCTACAAAAGGTACAGGGATTGGACTGCTGAGGACTGGGGTAAAGTCATTTTCTCTGATGAATCCCCTTTCGTTTGGGGCATCCGGAAAAAAGCTTGGCCAGAGAAGACAAGGTGAGCGCTACCAATCAGTCCAAGGTCATGCCAACAGTAAAGCATCCTGAGACCATTCATGTGTGTGGTTGCTTCTCAGCCAAGGGAGTGGGCTCACTCACAATTTTGCCTAAGAACACAGCCATGAATAAAGAATGGTACAAACACATCCTCCGAGAGCAACTTCTCCCAAACATCCAGGAACAGTTTGGTGACAAACAATGCCTTATCCAGCATGATGGAGCACCTTGCCATAAGGCAAAAGTGATAACTAAGTGGCTCGGGGAACAAAACATTGATATTTTGGGTCCATGGCCAGGAAACTCCCCAGACCTTAATCCCATTGAGAACTTGTGATCAATCCTCAAGAGGCGGGTGGACAAACAAAACCCCACAAATTCTGACAAACTCCAAGCATTGATTATGCAAGAATGGGCTGCCCTCAGTCAGGATGTGGCCCAGAAGTTAATTGACAACATGCCAGGGCGGATTGCAGAGGTCTTGAAAAACAAGGGTCAACACTGCAAATATTGACTCTATGCATCAACGTCAATAAAAGCCTTTGACACTTATGAAATGCTTGTAATTATACTTCAGTATTCCATAGTAACATCTGACAAAAATATCTAAAGACACTGAAGCAGCAGACTTTGTGGAAATTCATATTTGTCATTCTCAAAACTTTTGGCCACGACTGTACATACAGTTGAAGTCAGAAGTTTACATACACTTAGGTTGGTGTCATTAAAACTCATTTTTCAACCACTTCACAAATTTCTTGTTAACAGACTATAGTTTTGGCAAGTTGGTTAGGACATCTACTTTGTGCATAACACAAGTAATTTTTCCAACAATTGTTTACAGACAGATTATTTCACTTATCATTCACTGTATCAAAGGCTTGCAAGCCGAAGAACACCATCCCAACCGTGAAGCACGGGGGTGGCAGCATCATGTTGTGGGGTGCTTTGCTGCAGGAGAGACTGGTGCACTTCACGAAATAGATGGCATCATGAGGTAGGAAAATGATGTGGATATATTGAAGCAACATCTCAAGACATCAGTCTTGGTTGCAAATGGGTCTTCCAAATGGACAATGACCCCAATCATACTTCCAAAGTTGTGGCAAAATGGCTTAAGGACAACCAAGTCAAGGTAGGGGGACTATGGTCTGTTTGAAACATGTTTGGTATTTTGTTTGGTATTACAGACAGATTGAAAATGTCAGTGAAGACACTTGCCAGTTGGTCAGCGCATTCTCTGAGTACACGTCCTGGTAATCCGTCTGGCCAGGCGACCTTGTGAATGTTGAGCTGTTTAAAGGTCTTACTCACATCGGCTACGGAGAGTGTGATCACACAGTCGTCCAGAACAACTGTGCTCTCATGCATGCTTCAGTGTTACTTGCCTCAAAGCGAGCATAAAATAATTAAGCTCATCTGGTAGGCTCATGTCACTGGGCAGCTCGCGGCTGTGCTTCCCGTTTGTAGTCTGTAATAGTTTGCAAGCCCTGCTACATCCGATGAGCGTCAGAGCCGGTGTTACACGATTCAATCTTAGTCCTGTATTGACGCTTTGCCTTTTTAATGGTTCTTCGGAGGGAATAGCGGGAATTCTTATAAGCTCCCGGGTTGAGAGCGGCAGCTCTACCCTTTAGCTCATTGCGGATGTTGCCTGTAATTCATGGCTTCTGGTTGGGGTATGTACGTACGGTCACAGTGGGGACGACGTCATCGATGCACTTATTGATGAAGCTAGTGACTGATGTGGTGTACTCCTCATGAGGCTGGTTGAGAGAATGCCAAGAGTGTGCAAAGCTGTCATCAAGGCAAAGGGTGGCTATTTGAGGAATCTCAAATATTATACTTATTTTGATTTTTGTAACACTTTTTTTTTGGTTACTACATGATTCCGTGTGTTATTTCATAGTTTGGATGTCTTCACTATTATTCTACTATGTAGAAAATAATAAAAAATAATGAAAAACCCTTGAATGAGTAGGTGTGTCCAAACGTTTGACTGGTACTTTATATACAGTGCCTTGCGAAAGTATTCGGCCCCCTTGAACTTTGC
The DNA here is from genome assembly GCF_013265735.2 of Oncorhynchus mykiss. NCBI lineage: Eukaryota > Metazoa > Chordata > Actinopteri > Salmoniformes > Salmonidae > Oncorhynchus > Oncorhynchus mykiss. The sequence goes on along the minus strand of NC_048569.1, from coordinate 9,938,116 downwards.
GACCTTTTGCCACATTTCAGGCTTCAAACATAAAGATATAAAACTGTATTTTTTTGTGAAGAATCAACAACAAGTGGGACACAATCATGAAGTGGAACGACATTTATTGGATATTTCAAACTTTTTTAACAAATCAAAAACTTAAAAATTGGGCGTGCAAAATTATTCAGCCCCCTTAAGTTAATACTTTGTAGCGCCACCTTTTGCTGCGATTACAGCTGTAAGTCGCTTGGGGTATGTCTCTATCAGTTTTGCACATCGAGAGACTGACATTTTTTCCCATTCCTCCTTGCAAAACAGCTCGAGCTCAGTGAGGTTGGATGGAGAGCATTTGTGAACAGCAGTTTTCAGTTCTTTCCACAGATTCTCGATTGGATTCAGGTCTGGACTTTGACTTGGCCATTCTAACACCTGGATATGTTTATTTTTGAACCATTCCATTGTAGATTTTGCTTTATGTTTTGGATCATTGTCTTGTTGGAAGACAAATCTCCGTCCCAGTCTCAGGTCTTTTGCAGACTCCATCAGGTTTTCTTCCAGAATGGTCCTGTATTTGGCTCCATCCATCTTCCCATCAATTTTAACCATCTTCCCTGTCCCTGCTGAAGAAAAGCAGGCCCAAACCATGATGCTGCCACCACCATGTTTGACAGTGGGGATGGTGTGTTCAGGGTGATGAGCTGTGTTGCTTTTACGCCAAGCATAACGTTTTGCATTGTTGCCAAAAAGTTACATTTTGGTTTCATCTGACCAGAGCACCTTCTTCCACATGTTTGGTGTGTCTCTCAGGTGGCTTGTGGCAAACTTTAAACAACACTTTTTATGGATATCTTTAAGAAATGGCTTTCTTCTTGCCACTCTTCCATAAAGGCCAGATTTGTGCAATATACGACTGATTGTTGTCCTATGGACAGAGTCTCCCACCTCAGCTGTAGATCTCTGCAGTTCATCCAGAGTGATCATGGGCCTCTTGGCTGCATCTCTGATCAGTCTTCTCCTTGTATGAGCTGAAAGTTTAGAGGGACGGCCAGGTCTTGGTAGATTTGCAGTGGTCTGATACTCCTTCCATTTCAATATTATCGCTTGCACAGTGCTCCTTGGGATGTTTAAAGCTTGGGAAATATTTTTGTATCCAAATCCGGCTTTAAACTTCTTCACAACAGTATATCGGACCTGCCTGGTGTGTTCCTTGTTCTTCATGATGCTCTCTGCGCTTTTAACGGACCTCTGAGACTATCACAGTGCAGGTGCATTTATACGGAGACTTGATTACACACAGGTGGATTGTATTTATCATCATTAGTAATTTAGGTCAACATTGGATCATTCAGAGATCCTCACTGAACTTCTGGAGAGAGTTTGCTGCACTGAAAGTAAAGGGGCTGAATAATTTTGCACGCCCAATTTTTCAGTTTTTGATTTGTTAAAAAAGTTTGAAATATCCAATAAATGTCGTTCCACTTCATGATTGTGTCCCACTTGTTGTTGATTCTTCACAAAAAAATACAGTTTTATATCTTTATGTTTGAAGCCTGAAATGTGGCAAAAGGTCGCAAAGTTCAAGGGGGCTACTTTCGCAAGGCACTGTATAGAACAAAAATATAAACACAGCATGCAACAATTTCAGAGATTTTACTGAGTTACAGTTCATATAAGAAAATCATATAAGAAAGTAAATTGAAAAAAAATAGTTTTTGCCCTTATCAATGGATTACACATGATTGGGCAGGGGCGCCTGGGAAGGCATAGGCCTACCCACTTGGGAGCCAGGCCCAGCCAATCAGAATACATTTTTCCCCGCAAAAGGGCTTTAATACAGACAGCAATACTCTTCAGCACCCCCAAATTCTCTAGAACAACGTTGGAGGCAGCTTATGATAGAGAAATTACATCTGTGGCATTGTGACAAAACTGCACATTTTAAAGTGGCCTTTTATTGTCCCCAGCACAAGTTGCACCTGTGTAATGATCATGCTGTTTAATCAGCTTCCTGATATGCCACACCTGTCAGATGGATGGATTATCTTGGCAAAGGAGAAATGCTCACTAACAGGGATGTAAACAAATTTGTGCACAACATCTGAGAGAAATAAGCTTTTTTTGAGCGTGTGGAACATTTCTGCAGTCTTTTATTTCAGCTCATGTAAAGTGTTGGTCTCATTTTTCTTGTTGCGTTTATACTTTTGTTCAGTGTAGTACTTTTTTATGAGTCGGGGGGGCAGGTATCCCTCCCTCTCTCTCACACACACACACACACAGCTGTCAGTAAAGTTTTCCTAAGGTACTTTATAGCCAAAACACTGACCTCAACCACACCCTGTACTTTATCCCTTCTTTAAGTCCCTCAGTCATAAATCATCTGATTCAGAACTGAAGTGTCTGTTGACAGCTGAGGGTGTAACTCTGCACTGATCTCCCCCTCCTCCCCCTGCTGACCCGGAATGGAGCATAGGGCAAGGCCATCACACTGTGGCAGTCTGACAGTACATTGCCACTCGCTGGGAGAAGTGTGTGGCCAGCCTCCCTGGCAACCTTAGAACTCTCCCCTGTCCCTCCACTCCATTTTCTCTTCATAATAATAATAATACATGGGTTTTATACAGTGCTTTAAATGGAACCAAAGTCACAGTAGTTTCTCCCTTTCTCTCTCTCTCTCTTCCCAGTCACTCCCATTCTCTCTCTCTCTCTCTCTCTCTCTCTGTCTCTGTCTCTCTCTCTCTCTCTTGTCTGTCTCTCTCTCTCTCTCTCTCTCTCTCTCTCTCTCTTGTCTGTCTCTCTCTCTCTCTCTCTCTCTCTCTCTCTCTTGTCTGTCTCTCTCTCTCTCTCTCTCTCTCTCTCTCTCGTCTGTCTCTCTCTCTCTCTCTCTCTCGTCTGTCTCTGTTTCACCCTTTTCTTTCTCATTTTGATCTCTTTTCCTCTCACTTTTCACAACCCTTCTCTCTACCATACCTGAGAATACACCAGTTCCCTTCTCTCTACCATACCTGAGAATACACCAGTTCCCTTCCCTCTACCATACCTGAGAATACACCAGTTCCCTTCTCTCTACCATACCTGACTGAGAATACACCAGTTCCCTTCTCTCTACCATACCTGACCGAGAATACACCAGTTCCCTTCTCTCTACCATACCTGACTGAGAATACACCAGTTCCCTTCTTTCTACCATACCTGAGAATACACCAGTTCCCTTCTCTCTACCATACCTGAGAATACACCAGTTCCCTTCTCTCTACCATACCTGAGAATACACCAGTTCCCTTCTTTCTACCATACCTGAGAATACACCAGTTCCCTTCTCTCTACCATACCTGACTGAGAATACACCAGTTCCCTTCTTTCTACCATACCTGACTGAGAATATACCAGTTCCCTTCTTTCTACCATACCTGACTGAGAATGCACCAGTTCCCTTCTCTCTACCATACCTGAGAATATACCAGTTCCCTTCTTTCTACCATACCTGACTGAGAATACACCAGTTCCCTTCTTTCTACCATACCTGAGAATATACCAGTTCCCTTCTCTCTACCATACCTGACTGAGAATACACCAGTTCCCTTCTCTCTACCATACCTGACTGAGAATATACCAGTTCCCCTATGTCTGTCCCCCAACTCTTTCACATAATAATAACACCTCTACTGTATGTCTGTCCCCTTGTCCCCCCCAGGTGATGGTGACCAACGTGACGTCACTCCTGAAGACAGTGAAGGCAGTGGAGGACGAGGCCACCAAGGGCACACGGGGACTGGAGGCCACCATTGAACACATCAAACAGGAACTGGCTGTGAGTGGCACTGGCACACAGAAATAGAATAACTAGAATTCCCATTCAAGTGACTGTTCTGTCATTCTATTTATATGCTGTCACACCAGAGGACAGTTGTCTTGAAGTGTCACTGGAGAGCAGAAGTTTCAACTCAAAATCAACCAGCTTTCATTTGAGAATAGAAGACACGTGTCCAGTTTGAGATGGAAATTTAACATAATCACTCATCATACACACGTCATACAATGCTGTAATACCGTATTCGAAAATTCTGTACATCAAATACACAATAGTGTATTTATCATCACAGTAAGCTATATTGTTAAGTTGAAAAATTATTTTGAAGAAAGATATTACATATTATAATCCTATATACACATATGGGCCTTTTATATAATGTCCTATTATAACAAAAAGTCAAGTATTATAGCTACCAACAGGCTAAGTAAATAGTTACTGTTTTGTTCTCTCTCAGGTGTTCAGCAATGGCGATCCTCCCCCCAAGACGTCCACTCCAGAGGATTTCATCCGCATGACCAAAGGCATCACCCAGGCAACAGCCAAAGCAGTGGCTGCTGGGAACTCGTGTCGCCAGGAGGACGTAATCGCTACGGCCAACCTGAGCAGGAGGGCCATCGCCGACATGCTGCACTCGTGCAAGGTCAGAAAGGGGTCAAGACAACCCTTAGATAACTTTCAGATAACCTTTATCTTCTCTAACTCCTTGGAGCTAATCGCCCTCGACAACCTTAAAGGGATACTTCAAGATTTTGGCAATTAAGGCATTTTTTTCTACTTACCCGGAGTCCGATGAACTCATGGATGCCATTTGTATGTCTCTGTTTGAAGGAAGTTGAAGGTGGTTTCTGGAGCCATTGATAACTAGCATTAGCGCAATGACTGGAAGTCTATGGGAGCAGCTAGCATGCCAGTTGGAATGACGAGCTCTCTAATACCTTTTTGTAATTATCGAAGTGAATATTTATGAATACAGCAAAGAAAAACCCAATGTTATCTATTCGTGCACCAGTCATACATGTCCCATACTAATGTGTGTGTCTGTGTGGTCTCCACAGCAAGCCGCCTACCACCCAGAGGTCAGCAAGGAAGTTCAGAACCGGGCCCTGCGCTATGGCAACGAGTGTGCCTTGGGCTACCTGGGTCTGCTGGAGCATGTGCTAGTGGTAAGATTACATGTATCTCTTATTTTAATATTATTTTATTTAAGCGGTAAGAAATGCCGCTGTTTGTCAAAGTGCTGATTTTTTTGCTGGGGATGTTTTGATGTGTAGGTGTTGGTTCAAGCCCACTAGCACTAAACAACATGAATCACTGAATCAAGGTGATGATTAGTTGAATCAGGTGCATTAGTGCTGAGCTGGAACAACATGAATCACTGGATCATGATTAGTTGAATCAGGTGCATTAGTGCTGAGCTGGAACAACAGGCTCCACACACAGTAGATGTCCAAGACCAGAGTTAGTGGTGACCACCACTGCTGTCAGGGTTGTGGGGACTAGGGAGGGTATATTCTTACATGGGAGTTCATCTCAAGACCAACACCTCCCACATACCCCACATCCCCCTCCACCCCACACACCCTCTCCCAACCTTCACCCCACATCCCCCTCCTCCCGAGTGGTGCAGCGGTCTAAGGCACTGCATCTCAGTGCATGAGGCGTCACTACAGACACCCTGGTTCGAATCCAGACTGTATCACAACTGGCTATGATTGGGAGTCCTATAGCACAATTGGCCCAGTGTCGTCCAGGTTTGGCCGGCGTAGGTCGTCATTATAAATAAGACTTTGTTCTTAACTGACCTGCCTAGTTAAATAAAGGTTAAAATAAAAATAAATCATCTCCCTCCCTTCACCCCCTCCCTCCGTTCCTTCACCCCACATCTTTCAGAGGGCTCTGGATATGAGACCGTTTCAAACAGCAATTCCTATAGCTCCCAAAATACTAGACCTGCCCCTCTGCCCCCATAACTGAGCAAAGCGTGTCAATATTGTCCCAAGAGGTGTTGCCAAGACACACAACCACCAAACCCTCCCCCCACCACCACACAAAGAGATTAATTTACCATGTGATTTATGACATATCTGTTGCCATGGGACATAAAAAGCCTTATCTATCATTAAAACCAACCCATTGCCCCGCCCCCACTCCCAATGTCAGAGGTCACATATAATGTCAACGTCCTTTTTCCTCCTCAACACCCCCTGTCTAAGACGGGTCTAATTGGTGGGCGGGGAGCGCAATGTGTTAAGCCACAGTCATGTCTATTATAGAGATGGTGTGTAGCAATCTCACTCCTCTAAGAAGGAAGGGATATCGGTTAACATGGGGACCACTAGAGCTCTTGGATTCCACTCAGGAACTAATCAGCAAGGGACTTCCTCAGGGTGCAGGGATATTGGAACTATATTTGGGAGCTGTTAAATTGCTTGTTTGGTTGCAAAAAGATAAATCAAAAGGGACAAATCGTAACTTGAAATCTGTGTGCTTACTTGGACGTTGACTGACTCAGACTTTCACATAAATCATGCATTGATGTCAATGGGAGATTTCAGACATTTTTTTGTCACATGCACAGATCTCAAGATATAATTCTGCCATGATTAAGTTATTCATTACTGTAGATTTACATGAAAATCAAACGATGTTAAGATGATATCACATTACGAACCATTTCCATGCACATTTTCTCACCTGGTATTTTCTTATACTTTCTCCACCGTGAAATGAAATGTCCATTAAAATGTAACCGAAAGGTCCTGATGAATTTTCTCTCCACCCTCCCCCCAATTTCCCCCCAATTTCCTGTGAATGTTCTGGGTCTCACTGTTGACTGTGATGATGTAGCCGGTGAGTATTAGTAAGGCTATGTGATTGACTGCACGAGTGTGGAGCTACATTGACTCAGTTCTGGGGACATACTTTCACCGCCCTGAAAACACTGTCCTCAGCAGATCCTAGATCAGATCCACACATCTCTCCTTATCTGGCTCTAAAATTGTTAATACAATTATATTACCTCAGATCTACACTTACCTGGCTCTCAAGCTGGTTTTAAAGAAAAGGTTAGCTTTTATAAAATGTAAAATGTTTTCGTTTCACTTGTTTTTGAGAAACCAGAGATTCACTTCCTCATCCTCATTGTGTAGTATGGAAGCTCAAAAAACACATATGTATTCTTTCAAACGGAAACACTCTCAGCATAGTGATGTGGGTCTTTAAAAGTTGTAAACATAAAATTGTGTCGTTCCGAACTTTATCCGCAAGATAATTTCACACAAAATGTAATATAATAGCTACTAGAAGTGGTAGTATCCTAATACTAGAAGTGGTAGTATCCTAATACTAGAAGTGGTAGTATCCTAATACTAGAAGTGGTAGTATCCTAATACTAGAAGCGGTAGTATCCCAATTCTAGAAGCGGTAGGATCCCAATACTAAAAGTGGTAGTATCCTAATATGGTAGTATCCTAATATGCTAGTATCCCAATACTAGAAGCGGTAGTATCCTAATATGGTAGTATCCTAATACTAGAAGCGGTAGTATCCCAATACTAGAAGCGGTAGTATCCTAATATGGTAGTATCCTAATACTAGAAGCGGTAGTATCCCAATACTAGAAGCGGTAGTATCCTAATATGGTAGTATCCCAATACTAGAAGCGGTAGTATCCTAATATGGTAGTATCCCAATACTAGAAGCGATAGTATCCTAATATGGTAGTATCCTAATACTAGAAGCGGTAGTATCCCAATACTAGAAGCGGTAGTATCCTAATATGGTAGTATCCCAATACTAGAAGCGGTAGTATCCTAATATGGTAGTATCCCAATACTAGAAGCGGTAGTATCCTAATTCTAGAAGCGGTAGTATCCTAATACTAGAAGCGGTAGTATCCTAATATGGTAGTATCCCAATACTAGAAGCGATAGTATCCTAATATGGTAGTATCCCAATACTAGAAGCGATAGTATCCTAATACTAGAAGCGGTAGTATCCTAATATGGTAGTATCCCAATACTAGAAGCGATAGTATCCTAATTCTAGAAGCGGTAGTATCCTAATTCTAGAAGCGGTAGTATCCTAATATGGTAGTATCCTAATATGGTAGTATCCCAATACTAGAAGCGGAGGTATCCTAATATGGTAGTATCCCAATACTAGAAGCGGTATTATCCTAATATGGTTGTATCACAATACTAGAAGCGATAGTATCCTAATTCTAGAAGCGGTAGTATCCTAATATGGTAGTATCCTAATACTAGAAGCGGTAGTATCCTAATATGGTAGTATCCTAATACTAGAAGCGGTAGTATCCTAATATGGTAGTATCCTAATACTAGAAGCGGTAGTATCCTAATACGAGAAGCGGTAGTATCCTAATATGGTAGTATCCTAATAATAGAAGCGGTAGTATCCTAATTCTAGAAGCGGTAGTATCCTAATACTAGAAGCGGTAGGATCCTAATATGGTAGTATCCCAATACTAGAAGCGGTAGTATCCTAATTCTAGAAGCGGTAGTATCCTAATATGGTAGTATCCTAATACTAGAAGCGATAGTATCCTAATACTAGAAGTGGGAGTATCCTAATACTAGAAGCGGTAGTATCCTAATATGGTAGTATCCTAATTCTAGAAGCGGTAGTATCCTAATATGGTAGTATCCCAATACTAGAAGCGATAGTATCCTAATACTAGAAGTGGTAGTATCCTAATATGGTAGTATCCTAATACTCGAAGCGGTAGTATCCTAATTCTAGAAGCGGTAGTATCCTAATATGGTAGTATCCTAATATGGTAGTATCCCATTTCTAGAAGCGGTAGTATCCTAATAATAGAAGCGGTAGTATCCTAATACGAGAAGCGGTAGTATCCTAATATTAGAAGTGGTAGTATCCTAATAATCGAAGCGGTAGTATCCTAATATGGTAGTATCCTAATACTAGAAGCGGTAGTATCCTAATACTAGAAGCGGTAGTATCCTAATACTAGAAGCGGTAGTTTCCTAATATGGTAGTATCCTAATACGAGAAGCGGTAGTATCCTAATATGGTAGTATCCTAATATGGTAGTATCCTAATAATAGAAGCGGTAGTATCCTAATTCTAGAAGCGGTAGTATCCTAATACTAGAGGCGGTAGTATCCTAATATGGTAGTATCCCAATACTAGAAGTGGTATTATCCTAATATGGTAGTATCCTAATTCTAGAAGTGGTAGTATCCCAATACCAGAAGCGGTAGTATCCTAATATGGTAGTATCCTAATACTAGAAGCGGTAGTATCCTAATATGGTAGTATCCTAATACTAGAAGTGGTAGTATCCTAATATGGTAGTATCCTAATATGGTAGTATCCTAATACTCAAAGTGGTAGTATCCTAATATGGTAGTATCCTAATACTCTGAAGCGATAGTACCCTAATTCTAGAAGCGGTAGTGTCCTAATATGGTAGTATCCTAATATGGTAGTATCCTAATAATAGAAGCGGTAGTATCCTAATAATAGAAGCGGTAGTATCCTAATACGAGAAGCGGTAGTATCCTAATACTAGAAGTGGTAGTATCCCAATACTAGAAGCGGTAGTATCCTAATATGGTAGCATCCTAATACTAGAAGTGGTAGTATCCTAATATGGTATTATCCCAATTCTAGAAGTGGTAGTATCCTAATTCTAGAAGCGGTAGTATCCTAATATGGTAGTATCCCATTTCTAGAAGCGGTAGTATCCTAATATGGTAGCATCCTAATACTAGAAGTGGTAGTATCCTAATATGGTATTATCCCAATTCTAGAAGTGGTAGTATCCTAATTCTAGAAGCGGTAGTATCCTAATATGGTAGTATCCCATTTCTAGAAGCGGTAGTATCCTAATTCTAGAAGCGGTATTATCCTAATATGGTAGTATCCCAATACTAGAAGCGATAGTATCCCAATACTAGAAGTGGTAGTATCCCAATACTAGAAGCGGTAGTATCCTAATTCTAGAAGAGGTAGTGTCCTAATATGGTAGTATCCTAATACTGGAAGCGGTAGTATCCTAATATGGTAGTATCCTAATATGGTAGTATCCTAATATGGTAGTATCCTAATATGGTAGTATCCTAATATGGTAGTATCCTAATATGGTAGTATCCTAATATGGTAGTATCCTAATTCTAGAAGCGGTAGTATCCTAATACTATAAATAATGTTAGATTTTTAGCAAGTTGACACATCAATGCATCGAGAAATACAGAGATTGTTCTTAACAACACATATGCAACTAATGTTATCTCGCTGCATGGAGATTTGCGTTTGTCATAATGTGTGTACAAGGTATATGTACATAATGTGTTTGTGCCCGAGTGTGTTGGAGTTCTTTGCCTGAGTGCACAATACACACAACTCATTACTTTCCCATGCCCTGTATTGTTTCAAAAGTGTAAGTTCCTTATTCTAGTTCTCCATGACCTTGGGGCTCAGGTCAACTCATTACGTGTGTGTGTGTGTTACTCCCGTGTGTAAATGTGACTTTCCTGTGTGTGTTACGTCCCTGTGTAGACCTACGTACAGTATGTATTTGCGTGTAGCTAGCGGCCATGCCACCCATTCCTGTGCAGCCACGCTGCTCCTCTTGTCTTTTCCTAGTAGCGCATCTGAATGAACTGGAGCGCAGCGTGCCTCGGCGCAGTGTGTCCCACAGGCACAGAGCACTGTTAATGCCCTGCACCTGTCATCTGCCAGGCCCAACTGGCCAGGTCCATCTCACTGGAGGACACTCTGAGGACACTGACACACACACACATAATGAGTGGGGCACTGCCTGGGGCTGGTTGGAGCCATGTACTGTATATGTTATACTGAGTTTGACTGTTTGAGGCTAGACGTCTATAGACCATGCCATGTTGGCACCAAATGTTCCAAGGCTGGTCCTTTCTGGTGAGAATGCATTGTAATGGCTGAACTCTGAACTAGTTAGCTGAACTCTATCTATGGCTGAGTCTGAAAGCATTACTAGCTGTCAAATCTTGTTTCCTGAATTCCTGTCAAAGCTCATTGCAGGAGGACCGAGGGAGGTACTTTGGATCCTCTCATCCAATGAGCTTTGAGAGGAATTGCAGAAACCAGTACAGGGGTAAGCAAAGATTTGATGTCTGGTAACATATTCAGACACTGCCTATGGCTCTGGGATAACCCACCCTCTCCCACTACCACCCTGCCACTACCAACTAGCAAGCTCTTCCCACATGATCACCCATGTCCATATCCAATTGGACTAAACTGCTAATGTGCTTTGGCATGTGGAGGCTGAATGGTTTATGTTTGTTAACAAGGTGTCTTTGTAGCACCTTTTATTTATTGCTTAATGTAAATAGCCTGATATCTTTATCTTAAATTTGTCACCCAATTCTTTTTAAAGACCTTTAACTGTGAGTTCAAAATAGTCTCATGGTCCTAAATGGAAGACCCAGCAGTGTTACATTTTCATGGTCCTAAATGGAAGACCCAGCAGTGTTACATTTTCATGGTCCTAAATGGAAGACCCAGCAGTGTTACATTTTCATGGTCCTAAATGGAAGACCCAGCAGTGTTACATTTTCATGGTCCTAAATGGAAGACCCAGCAGTGTTACATTTTCATGGTCCTAAATGGAAGACCCAGCAGTGTTACATTTTCATGTTCCCAAATGGAAGACTCCATTGTGTTAGTAGGTATAGCAGGTGACATCCAGAAGCCCAGATTGAATTGCAATGTCTTGAAGACGTCAATGGAGGCTGTGGCTCACTCTCTCAAGTAGTCTTTCTAAGATTCCTCCTATCTCCTCCTCCTTAACTGTATTAGAGGAGAAGGTCCAATGTCTTTTGAGGAGAGAGGATTCGAGGAAAGATTCATTGCGAAAGATCCCCTGTCTTTGGCTGCAGTGTTAGTTTTACAAAGACCCTAGTAGAGAGAGAGAGAGAGACTAACTAACTGTTGTTGTCTCTCCTTTGTCCCCTTCCCACAGATCATCCAGAAGCCCAGCCACGAGCTCAAGCAGCAGTTGGCTAACTACTCCAAGCGCGTGGCAGGCTCCGTCACCGAGCTCATCCAGGCCGCCGAGGCCATGAAGGGTACCTTGACCTCTTATTATTACAGAACTACATTCCCCACGTATCGCTCTTCCACCTCTCCCCTCCTTAAGGCGTCAGCAGGCTTCCGTTTGGCTGGCGCCTAGCTGAATTCAGCTAGACGAAATGAACTCCCTTAAAATACCTTTGCTTGAAAAACAAGAAAGAAGCGGCATAGCCATAGCGAGTATTCACTTCCTCAAAATAGTCTGAATTAATCTAAGATAACTCAAGAAATCTGTCATATATTTTCAGCAAACTACATCTAACTAAGTTGTTTGGTGCAGTATTTCTCAATTTAAAAAATGTGCATGAAAACGATTAGTCTCTCGTTGCGTGACGAGAGACTTTATTGAAGAATCTCTACTGTTAACCAATCACCGACGAAGGGGTGTAGACTTTATTGAAGAATCTCTACTGTTAACCAATCACCGACGAAGGGGCGTAGACTTTCGGCTCCGAACTTCGGCTTGCCTCTAGAAACTATGTTGTGCGCCTGAACAGCTGAAAAACCCTTACCGATGACCAAAAACCAACAAAAACATCACAAAATGTTGTCATAATATATGCATGAACTCTTCCGAACTGTTTTGGCTGGGAAGCATGAGGACGCCTTTATCCAAAAGGCAGCATGGCAGCTTTCCATGGCTGTAGTTGATTTAGTAGGCAGCGTGGCAGCTTTCCATGGCTGTAGTTTATTTAGGAGGAAGCGTGGCAGCTTCCCATGGCAGCTTTTCATGGCTGTAGTTGATTTAGTAGGCAGTATGGCAGCTTCCCATGGCTGTCGTTTATTTAGTAGGCAGTATGGCAGCTTCCCATGGCTGTTGTTTATTTAGGAGGAAGCATGGCAGCTTCCCATGGCTGTCGTTTATTTAGGAGGAAGCGTGGCAGCTTCCCATGGCAGCTTTCCATGGCTGTAGTTGATTTAGTAGGCAGTATGGCAGCTTCCCATGGCAGCTTTCCATGGCTGTAGTTGATTTAGTAGGCAGTATGGCAGCTTCCCATGGTTGTAGTTTATTTCTGAAAGTTGTCCCCTCCCCCTCCGGCCTAGCTTGCTATTACGTCACAGATCTAATAGGGCAGGATAGGTGTTAGCAGCATGACTGAAACCCGGCGGAGATATTGCTTACACCTATACCTAGTCATGTCAGATTTGTTAAGCACATCGAACGAGGGCAGAAAGAAAGGAAGGGTAGCACCTCTCTGGAATGAGACTCAGCCCAAGTCTGTCAGAGAGAGGGGGGCCCCGCATAACGTTTACTCAATTTACAGCCCCCCCCCCCCCCCCCAGCTGCTGCCCCGACAGGCCCTTCTCTTTCACACGGCCGTCTCCAGTCCCCATCCTGGAGGTGTCAAGAACAAGCCGCGCGTCGTCCTCAAGCCAGCACCATGAGCACATCGCCCACCGATTTAGAGGGGAAATACTAGAGCCCCCCCAAAGAGCAATCTTCTGCAGTCCCCGATAGAGATGCTTTAGCCTGAAAGGGAATCCTCGCCGCTGGCTTGGTGATAATGCCACGTCTTGATTTAACAGACGATGAGACAGGAACGTCTATATCTGCTCTCTGGTAAAAGACGTAGAGATTGATGTGGTGAGCAGTACGTGGTAACAGCCCACTGAAAGGCTGTCCATCATATCGGCAGTATGAATACATTACCAACCTAAAGACATGAGTAGGACAGAGGATGTGGAAAGCAGTGGCGGTCAGTGCTGTTTAAAATCAGTGAGATTTATGACCATGTCCTTATTTGTGTTACAGCATATTGGATGACTCTCATTCATAATCCATTCACCCAGCTCAATGTAACGTCAATAGGTTTAGGCTACTACACGATACTCAAATTTTCCCCATACCCATCATGAGGTTGCTACAACCTAGGCTACGAATGAAAGTTTATAACATAGGTGCACAGGTCAAGAGACAAGTTTGAGTAATCAAGGTGACAGACAGTGACACATTCAATACCGCCTTGCACACTCTTGCCTGCATCTAAGCTGATCTAAGGTGTAATCATTAGTACAAACTCAGGTAGGTTTAGCCCGATTTCGTTCCATTTGCTTTAGTTTAAGAAACGTTTTTCAACAGAATCTGCGGAATAAATACACCCCTGATCACCCGCACAAACAGTTCACTTTTGTATCTGCCACATACAAACCGCATCATCACTTAGCCTTAGCCAGCTAGCTAACATAAATGTAATTATTTTCTGTTTGAACCAAGTGTTTGAGTAGGCTAAATTAGCTAGCTGCATTAGCTAAGTGAAAGTGGAAAAAAAATACAATCAAATATATATAGCTAATTTGTTCTAAACTGTTCAACTATTGTCTTTCTCTTTGAGTCAACCACTCACCACATTTTATGCACTGCAGTGCTAGCTAGCTGTAGCTTATTCTTTCAGTACTAGATTAATACTCTTATCCATTGATTGGGTGGACAACATATCAGTTCATACTGCAAGAGCTCTGATAGGTTGGAGGATGTCCTCCAGAAGTTGTCATCATTACTGTGTAAGTCTATGGAAGGGGTGAGAACAATGGGCCTCCTAGGTTTTGTATTGAAGTAAATATACCCAGAGGAGGATGGAAAATAGCTGTCCTCCGGCTACACCATGGTGCTACCCTACAGAGTGCTGTTGAGGCTACTGTAGACCTTCATTGCAAAACAGTGTGTTTTAATCAGTTATTTGGTGGTGTGAATAGATTTATTCGTTTTATCTAAAAAGGATAACTTAAATATTCACTTTTTTCACTGGTGGAAAGGAAATCTATATTCCTTTGGAAGAGAACTATAACAGTGTGTATATGGTAACCATGTGATGTTGAATGTGATGCACTGGACCAATGGGCTACCAACACACTGTATATACCTGCAAAATTAATGTTTATTACCATTCCATTTTGAGAGTACAACTTTGAGGCATATTGTTCTGTGTGACAAAAACTGTTATGAAGATAACCATGTGATGTACTGTACAGGAGCATTCAGTAATGCCTCATAGTGACCATAAATAAGAGTACTGTTGTTTAGCACTAACATGTCGTTTGTGTGTGTCAACAGGAACGGAATGGGTGGACCCCGAGGACCCCACGGTCATCGCTGAGAACGAGCTTCTGGGAGCTGCTGCTGCCATTGAAGCAGCCGCCAGGAAACTGGAGCTGCTGAGGCCCCGCACCAAACCCAAGGTGAGGAGGCTTTTTCTGCCCGCGTCAGGAGGTCCCCATGCCTCGCCCAGCCAGCTAAGCCTCTCTGCAGGGGACAAAGTCACACACTAACCCTCCACCTATGGATAAGAGACCATGTATTGGTGCTCCACTCCTCGTTCAAAGGGTTACGCAGCCTTGACCTCAAGGATAGAGGCCTCCTAGACTAGTTAGCTGTCCGCTGTCCACTTTGAACACCCCTAGAGTAATGATACCGTCCACTTAAAATGTCTAGATATTAGAGGTTGACTAATTTATGATTTTTCGATACCGATTATTGGAGGACCAAAAAAGCTGATACCGATTAATCGGCCAATTATTATTTATTTTTTTGTAATAATGACAATTACAACAATACTGAATGAACACTTATTTTAACTTAATATAATACATCAATAAAATCAATTTAGCCCAAATAAATAATGAAACATGTTCAATTTGGTTTAAATGATGCAAAAACAAAGTGTTGGAGAAGAAAGTAAAAGTGCAATATGTGCCATGTAAGAAAGCTAACATTTAAGTTCCTTGCTCAGAACATTAGAACATATGAAAGCTGGTGGTTCCTTTTAACATGAGTCTTCAATATTTCCCGGTAAGAAGTTTTAGGTTGTAGTTATTATAGGAATTATAGGACTATTTCGCTCTATACCATTTGTATTTCATTAACCTTTGACTATTGGATGTTCTTATAGGCACTTTAGTATTGCCAGTGTAACAGTATAGCTGCCGTCCCTCTCCTCGCTCCTCCCTGGGCTCGAACCAGGAACACAACGACAACAGCCACCCTCGAAGCAGTGTTACCCATGCAGAGCAAGGGAAACAACCACTCCAAGGCTCAGAGCGAGTGATGTTTGAAACGCTATTAGCGTGCACCCCACTAACTAGCTAGCCATTTCACATTGGTTACACCAGCTTAATCTCGGGAGTTGATAGGCTTGAAGTCATAAACAGCTGCTGGCAAATGCACGAAAGTGCTGTTTGAATCAATGCTTACAAGCCTGCTGGTGCCTACCACCGCTCAGTCAGACTGCTCTATCAAATCATAGACTTAGTTATAACTTGATAACACACAGAAATACGAGCCTTAGGTCATTAATATGGCCGAACCCGGAAACTATGATCTCGAAAATAAGACGTTTATTCTTTCAGTAAAATACGGAACCGTTCCGTATTTTATTTAATGGGTGGCATCCATAAGTCTAAATATTGCTGTTACATTGCACAACCTTCAATGTTATGTCATAATTATGTAATATTCTGGCAAATTAGGCTGCCCAAACTGTTGCATATACACTGACTCTGCGTGCAATGAACGCAAGAGAAGTCACACAATTTCACCTGGTTAATATTTCCTGCTAACCTGGATTTCTTTTAGCTAAATATTCAGGTTTAAAAATATATACTTCTGTGTATTGATTTTAAGATAGGCATTGATGTTTATGGTTAGGTACACATTGGAATAAGGACAGTCTTTTTTTGCGAATACGCACTGCATCGTTAATATGCAACACGCTAGATAAACTAGTAATATCATCAACCATGTGTAGTTAACTAGTGATTATGATAAGATTGATTTGTTTTTTACAAGATAAGTTTAATGCTAGCTAGCAACTTACCTTGGCTTACTGCATTTGCGTAACAGGCAGGCTCCTCGTGGAGTGCAATGAGGCAGGTGGTTAGAGCGTTGGACTAGTTAACTGTAAGGTTGCAAGATTGGATCCCCCAAGCTGACAAGGTGAAAATCTGTCGTTCTGCCCCTGAACAAGGAAGTTAACCCACCGTTCCTAGGCCGTCATTGTAAATAAGAATGTGTTCTTAACTGACTTGCCTAGTTAAATAAAGATTAAATAAAGGTGTAAAAAATACATATTATAATAATACAAATTTTAAAAAATCGGTTTCCGATTGTTATAACTTGAAATCGGACCCAATTAATCGGCCATTCCGATAAATCGGTCGACCTCTACTAGATATCCATTTAGATGTTCATGTTTGAGTTGGGGGCTTGAGTTACATACTGTAGTTGACACCCTCTGTACTCATCATAGTGGTGTAGAGTAGAACAGGCCTATTAACACCACTCAGGATGTGTATTGTAAACGCGTCCTCAACTTGTCGCGCCATAAAGTAGGTTATGGCGTGTTTAACGTGTTTCGTGACTCCAACATTCTCTGTGTTTTGTTAACAGGAAGCGGACGAGAGCCTGAACTTCGAGGAGCAGATCCTGGAGGCGGCCAAATCGATCGCAGCCGCCACCAGTGCTCTGGTCAAAGCTGCCTCAGCCGCCCAGAGGGAACTGGTGGCCCAAGGGAAGGTAAGCGCACCAGAGTTATCAGTACGGTATGGGGCCTACCCAGGGGGCAATTCACTGATTGAAATAATGTAATTTTGACGTCTTTTCAACCAGTTTTGCCCAGCTGTGTCTGCTGGGAATTAACGTCTAACTTAACTCATGCTGTAGTCATTCAACACCGTCTGAGTGGCCCAGGCCGGATTTACACTCTCTCCGGGCCTGATTTACATT
Organism: Oncorhynchus mykiss; assembly: GCF_013265735.2. Taxonomy (NCBI): domain Eukaryota; kingdom Metazoa; phylum Chordata; class Actinopteri; order Salmoniformes; family Salmonidae; genus Oncorhynchus; species Oncorhynchus mykiss. The sequence continues at coordinate 9,920,507 of NC_048569.1, read as the reverse complement.
CTCTCCGGGCCTGATTTACACTCTCTCCGGGCCTGATTTACACTCTCTCCGGGCCTGATTTACACTCTCCCCGGGCCGGCTTTACACTCTCCCCGGGCCTGATTTACACTCTCTCCGGGCCTGATTTACACTCTCCCCGGGCCTGATTTACACTCTCCCCGGGCCCGTGTGCCCAGACTAACTCTCTCCACAGACCAGACTAACTCTCTCCCCAGACCTGTGTGCTCAGACTAACTCTCCCTCTCTCTTTTGTTGTGCTCTCTCAGGTCGGTGCCTGCCCAGCGAATGCAGTGGATGATGGACAGTGGTCTCAAGGTCTCATTTCAGCCGTAAGTGTCACTGTAATTCCTTAACCAGTAGATGAGGTATTAGAGCGTTCCTTAACCAGTAGATGAGGTATTTGAACATTCCTTAACCAGTAGATGAGGTATTAGAACATTCCTTAACCAGTAGATGAGGTATTAGAGCATTCCTTAACCAGTAGATGAGGTATTAGAGCATTCCTTAACCAGTAGATGAGGTATTAGAGCATTCCTTAACCAGTAGATGAGGTATTAGAGCATTCCTTAACCAGTAGATGAGGTATTAGAGCATTCCTTAACCAGTAGATGAGGCATTTGAATATTCCTTAACCAGTAGATGATACATTTGAATATTCCTTAACCAGTAGATGAGGCATTTGAATATTCCTTAACCAGTAGATGAGGCATTTGAATATTCCTTAACCAGTAGATGAGGCATTTGAATATTCCTTAACCAATAGATGAGGCATTTGAATATTCCTTAACCAGTAGATGAGGTATTTGAATATTCCTTAACCAGTAGATGAGGTATTAGAGCGTTCCTTAACCAGTAGATGAGGTATTAGAGCATTCCTTAACCAGTAGATGAGGTATTAGAGCATTCCTTAACCAGTAGATGAGGTATTAGAACATTCCTTAACCAGTAGATGAGGTATTAGAGCATTCCTTAACCAGTAGATGAGGTATTAGAGCATTCCTTAACCAGTAGATGAGGTATTAGAGCATTCCTTAACCAGTAGATGAGGTATTAGAGCATTCCTTAACCAGTAGATGAGGTATTAGAGCATTCCTTAACCAGTAGATGAGGTATTAGAGCATTCCTTAACCAGTAGATGAGGTATTAGAGCATTCCTTAACCAGTAGATGAGGTATTAGCGCATTCCTTAACCAGTAGATGAGGCATTTGAATATTCCTTAACCAGTAGATGATACATTTGAATATTCCTTAACCAGTAGATGAGGCATTTGAATATTCCTTAACCAGTAGATGAGGCATTTGAATATTCCTTAACCAGTAGATGAGGCATTTGAATATTCCTTAACCAGTAGATGAGGCATTTGAATATTCCTTAACCAGTAGATGAGGTATTTGAATATTCCTTAACCAGTAGATGAGGTATTTGAATATTCCTTAACCAGTAGATGAGGTATTAGAGCGTTCCTTAACCAGTAGATGAGGTATTAGAGCATTCCTTAACCAGTAGATGAGGTATTAGAGCGTTCCTTAACCAGTAGATGAGGTATTTGAATATTCCTTAACCAGTAGATGAGGTATTAGAACATTCCTTAACCAGTAGATGAGGTATTTGAATATTCCTTAAGCAGTAGATGAGGTATTTGAATATTCCTTAACCAATAGATGATCAAAATCTACCTAAAGTAGCACCATTACTAAGGAATATAACTTATTCATATTTATGGTGGCATCATTTCTTGTCTACACATGTGAATTAACAATAGAGGCATTCATGTATCTCACCGATTTGATGACAAACCGAATACATTCACAACCCTCTTCTCCAACTCTCTATTCCACTAGGCCCGAATGGTTGCTGCAGCGACCAGCAACCTGTGCGAGGCGGCCAACTCGGCGGTGCAGGGCCACGCCAGTGAGGAGAAGCTTGTCAGCTCAGCCAAGCAGGTGTCTGCCTCCACTGCCCAGCTCCTGGTGGCCTGCAAGGTCAAGGCTGACCAGGACTCCCAGACCATGAAGAGGCTACAGGTCAGAGTGCTATGTACTTATAGAACTTCTCCCATTGTGTCCCCCCCCCCCACCGCCCGGCAGCTGCTCTGTCTGCTCAGTCTGTACATAAAAACTAATGTGACGGGGGGGGGGGGGGGGGGGGTCAGTTGATGATAAACAGTCAGTCAAAAGGTTTTTCGATGGTGAAACAGTAGTAAACTTGCTATGACTCTGTCATTAAGACTGAGTATCCCATAGTGTCATAAAGACTGAGTATCCCATAGTGTCATTAAGACTGAGTATCCCATAGTGTCATAAAGACTGAGTATCCCATAGTGTCATTAAGACTGAGTATCCCATAGTGTCATAAAGACTGAGTATCCCATAGGGTGGGTGACGTGTGTCTTTGTTGTTTTTAGCACAGCCTTAACCCTCGCAGTGAAGCAATTCCTGATTTGGTCACAGTGATTTCCGTTTTGTATGCTATTAGTCTTTAATGGCTACAGACACTGTCAATACCCACTGTACCTTTTCTTGCCTAAACTACGTCCCTGCCATTTGATTTTAATTGTGGCTTTTCTCTCTACTGCCTCTTCAACAATAACGTTTAGACCAGCTTAGACCAGTCCTTCTGGGGTTCTGCAGTTTTTATTTCTTAGAAACATTTTTTTTTGTCAAAGACCACATTTGGGGCTCATTTGAAGGAGGCCGGAGCTGAGAAATGGTTTCCAAGGGAGGGAGACGTGTCACGGTCTAAATCAATGGCTCTATCTATTAACATCCCATTGCTACAGTATTTCTAGAAGTGTCTGTTCCATAAAGAAAAGGACGGGTGAGGAGACCCCCCCCCCCCCCCCCCCCCCCTCTTGTCTATTGTCTCCAAAGGCCCCAATCTTTTTCTCCATATGATAAGTACTGCGAGGTGCCAACTCATTCAGACCTCAGTAGAAACGTATCTGTCAGTATTCTCTGGTGACACAGCAGAAGATAAATTTAACTTCCTGTTTAGCAAACTATCTTTTAGAGGTGTGTCGTCATGGAAACTCATAATTTCCAGAATCCATATATGGAGGGTATTCTGTTTCAGAACTGTGTGTGAAAATCAGAAGTCCAGCCTATCAAAACTGTCCCACCATTACTGACGTGGGCCATCCACAGTCAGTCCGCTCTCTGGAAATAGTCGATCCTGTGTAGTTACAGGATCTCCCCCCAGCTCTATGCACACCTACCAGCCAACCGGCTCATATTCTCTCATCCCAATCAGCAGCGGCTTATCTCCTGCTGTTCCGGGCTTGCAGCTGCTGCTGGGTCATTCCCATATAGTTGTGTATACAGTGTCTCTCAAAACAACATACATTGCCTTTGAAAATGTCGTAACCCTAGCTGCGGCCTTTGATTACTGCCACACTGGAGAAGTTGACGACTCCACGTTTGTTTCCAATCCCTTTGGAAAGGCCATGTAGTTAGTCAACGTTGCCTGGTTATTAAACCTGTTAAGATTAAGAGTCGATTGTAGTGCTATGTGTAAGGCTTGTGTGGTAGGTAAGTGGCCGCAGGGTGTATGGGTATTCTGACTGGCCCTGACATGAAGTGAAGGCAACAGGGGGTATCAGACCAGAGGGGGTTAAATAGTCATTATACAATGGTTGGATTGGAATTGCCATTGTTGGTCTATCCGGCCTATGATATACTAGACAACATACACATGGCCACATTCATAAAAAAGTGCCATAGGTTACGTTGTTGCTTAGCAACGCACTGCTACTACTACAACTACAGATCCACTGTCTCGTCTGCCCAGCCATGCAACTTATACATCTGATTTCCATTGTAAAAAGCCTCGACAATTGATAAACACGAAAAAAAGAAACAAAATGCAGCTAGTTTCCAGTCTTAACAGCTCCAGTTTGAAGTGAATTGTTAGCTGTGTAGTTGGCTAGCTAGCAAGGGAGGTATAGACTCCATAGCAACCATTTTTGTTTGCCATAGCAACCTGCAAAGTTCTAGAACAATCGACCAGTGCTTGGGTAGTTTTGCTTTACACGGCAATGAATAACACTTGACAACCAGTGTTGGTGAATGTAGTATCACGTTTTTTTGAAAAATGTATGGTTTGGAAATCATCTGGGTTTTTAATGCTGTTAACCCTTTGTATAAAATCAATAATGTTATGACATGTTTGTGGTGATAGCCATGAGGCAAATTGCTAAATGAAGCCATATACTGCACATCCCTGACATACTCGACAAATGCTGTCGGATCAAAGTGGTATGGAAATACACCTCAGGAAAGGATAGCAATCTATTTTTACAACTGTGTATATCAAATGTATGAAACAAAACCACTTGGGGTTTGTACGAGATATTTTGCCTTGGGCATAAAAAATAAAACAATGAACCCACTTCCCACTACCGAGCCAAGCCAAACCAAACTGTGCTGCCCCTGCCTGGTGACGATCCCTCCATAGTTGCTGGAAGGGTGCTGAAAATGACTGAAAGAAGAATAACCAAGCCAGCACAAGATGGTTCAGATTTGCACAATAGTGTGAAAGGAGTTTTTAAATTTGACAGTTGGTTTTATCCATTTCAACCTCCCCCACCTGTACCCTATTTTGGTCAGTACCAGGAAAACAAACCTGGCGTCTATTACTGACTAGCAGCTGTTGGGGATCCGACGGGGTTGTCTAGCATTGTGTTTTATGTCAGGTCTAAGCTAACAGTGACATTCCGACCATAGAGATAGTATAAGGGGAGGGAGAATTGGACAGGAAAGCAGCTCTAGCCTTGCCAGCACGGTACCTATTTTCTCTCAGCGAAGCCTCAAAAGGAGAAAAAAAAAACGCGTCTCCTTGTTTGTAATGGGCTGCCAAGTGAGTCTCGGTAACAAGTATGTTTTGCTTCAAGTGAACTACGGCGAACAGCTCCTTATTGCCTTTTAAAGCAATCCCCAAGCGTGAAGAGAGAGGCATTAGCTCTGGCGGAGGCAGACATTCCCTTTCCAGGGGCACTGTTTATGAACAGTAGAAGTGGAGAAGTAATGGTCTTAACCGAAAGCTATGTGTCAGTCAGTCGCCAGTGTTCCACACCCCTTTTGGGAACCCAATTCATTTTTAAAATCCTGTCTGGAATTTTGTTTTTTACTTACAGAGCTACAGTATTGAAATGTGATTACACTCGTCTTTAAAGGCCTGCACACAATGTGCTGAATATCACAGAAAAGTATGTGTCTGTAAGCATCTTAAAGTGACAATGCTTTGGGTTTTGGCTTAGAGATTGTGTCACCTTGTCCCTACTGTCCATTCTGAACTTCCACAGGCTGCCGGAAATGCTGTTAAGAGGGCCTCCGATAGCCTGGTAAAGGCGGCACAGAAAGCAGCCTTTGACGCCCAAGACGAGCAGGCCGTGGTTGTTAAGAGCAGGATGGTGGGCGGCATTGCTCAGGTAAGCAGAGGGCCATGAGAGCCTGCTTGAATTTTCACACAAACTTCCTATCGATGTAAGGATTATTTCAGTGCAATAGAGGAAGACAGTGTCATTCTATGACACCCAAATTCACATTCAGAATTATTTTCTTAAAGATCACGAGGTATGTTTTGTATTTCTGTTGATGTGTGTACCTGTGTTTCCATATGCCTGTTCTGTTCATCTATGTATGAGAGGAGGTGTGTTCTGGGTGTTAACCAGTTGTGTTCTGTCAATTAGATCAGGGTGTTAACCAGTCGTGTTCTGCCTGTTAGAGCAGGGTGTTAACCAGAGGTGTTCTGTCTATTAGATCAGGGTGTTAACCAGTGGTGTTCTGCCTGTTAGATCAGGGTGTTAACCAGTTGTGTTCTGCCTGTTAGATCAGGGTGTTAACCAGTTGTGTTCTGCCTGTTAGATCAGGGTGTTAACCAGTGGTGTTCTGTCTATTAGATCAGGGTGTTAACCAGTGGTGTTCTGTCTATTAGATCAGGGTGTTAACCAGTTGTGTTCTGCCTGTTAGATCAGGGTGTTAACCAGTTGTGTTCTGCCTGTTAGATCAGGGTGTTAACCAGTGGTGTTCTGCCTGTTAGATCAGGGTGTTAACCAGTGGTGTTCTGCCTGTTAGATCAGGGTGTTAACCAGTGGTGTTCTGTCTATTAGATCAGGGTGTTAACCAGTCGTATTCTGCCTGTTAGATCAGGGTGTTAACCAGTGGTGTTCTGTCTATTAGATCAGGGTGTTAACCAGTGGTGTTCTGCCTGTTAGATCAGGGTGTTAACCAGTGGTGTTCTGTCTATTAGATCAGGGTGTTAACCAGTCGTGTTCTGCCTGTTAGATCAGGGTGTTAACCAGTCGTGTTCTGCCTGTTAGATCAGGGTGTTAACCAGTGGTGTTCTGTCTATTAGATCAGGGTGTTAACCAGTGGTGTTCTGTCTATTAGATCAGGGTGTTAACCAGTCGTGTTCTGCCTGTTAGATCAGGGTGTTAACCAGTGGTGTTCTGTCTATTAGATCAGGGTGTTAACCAGTCGTGTTCTGCCTGTTAGATCAGGGTGTTAACCAGTCGTGTTCTGTCTATTAGATCAGGGTGTTAACCAGTCGTGTTCTGCCTGTTAGATCAGGGTGTTAACCAGTCGTGTTCTGCCTGTTAGATCAGGGTGTTAACCAGTGGTGTTCTGTCTGTTAGATCATTGCTGCCCAGGAGGAAATGCTGAGGAAGGAGAGGGAGTTGGACGAGGCCAGAAAGAAGCTGGCCACCATCCGACAGCAGCAGTACAAGTTCCTGCCCTCCGAGCTCAGGGAGGACGGGCAGGAGCAGTGATGAAACGTGTACACACACACACACACACACACACACACACACACACACACACACACATATATATATACAGCGAAGACAAATCCGATGTTCAGGGGCTACATCCCCAGGCTATATTAGAGAAAAGAGGAAAACTAAGAGGTGTTATGCTTGAAGAGGAGCAATATTAGGGTGAGATAATTAAAGGGGTAAAAAGTGAAAGCTGTATTAGGATGTTTATTTTAAGTGTATTTCTTTTCTTAGATTTATTTCTCACCTTCAAGAGCGTTACAGTGCCACTGGTTTTGTTTTTTGGATCATGCTAAAAAAATATATATATATATGCATCCAAGTCTTTGAGGTAGTCCATGATAGTTTGTGATTTAATTGAGCGTTTAGGTCCTAGATTGCATGTGTTCACTGCCGCTTCACCGTTTTGATTAAATTCACATCCTCCTGCCAATAACTGATATTTGCCTTTAACGCTAGCATGCTATTATTTTAGTGAGCACAATAACCATCTGTTAGGCGGTGTCCGTTTTTCTGTTTTTTGGGGGGGGGGGGGATTAGAAAAATGCAGTCACCAAAAGGTGGGCTTACAGCGGGTAAATGTTGAGACCTTACTTGACTGACCAATGATTTTAACTGGCCAGGGTGAATGGTAAGAGACGGTCGGTCGGTCACCGTACAACACAGAGCTCGGCTAGGTGTTTACCATAAACAACTGTGGCTTTGGTCAGATCCCAAAGAAGACATCGTTTAACAAGAATGTGTGTTGTCTTTTTATTTCAACCAATGAAATGTATCTGTATTTTGTTGCAATTTGGAACCAGAGGTGCAATGATTTACTTTGCGATTAAACAATTCATAGAGAGAAAACATATCTTTTTTTTTTTTCTTTTTTTTTTAAGAGAAATAATGCTATGAAATGTGTTACAAATGGTATCTTCTATTACATTTATATGTTAATAAAGTATATGTGAGTATTTGTTTGTGTCATCATATGAACTTTTGGACCTGATATTAACTGTGTTTGAAGCTCATAAAGCCATACTTTGCTTTCTTCAGGACATTGTTTTGAATCATGAATGGCTGTTCCTTCGGATGCTATTGAGTGGTTAAAATCTTTATCAGATGTTGACTGTGTAATATGCATCTAATAGCCAACTGTAACCAGTAGATCTTTAGAAACAAATTTAGATATGTATTTTTGGGGTAATTTCTCTTGTCGCAGTACAATCCTATGATGGCCATTGTATGCAAAGGATAATGTGTCCAATGTTGTTATTAACCACCATGTACCCTGAATTGCCAGCCTATTTCACATTGTCAGAGGCCTCCTTGTAACCTAACGTTCTTTCAACATATCATTGAGTCAAAAAGTGCCTGCTATATGTATTTTACAAATAATTGTATTTAACTGTTAACATTTTCCCATCTTCAAGTGCACTTATCCATTTGTTTAACTTAACACATCATATAAATCCACTCTTATACAAACATTTGTTTTCTCTTTTCTCTTAATCAAAATAGTTGGATAGAAAACAACTGTTAAGTTGCCTATGTGTTGATGACAAACATAGGGAAAGCCTAACTTGAGTGTTTTTTTTTTTCTTTTCATTTTCTAATTGTTTTGTTGACCTTTCTGATTTTGATACTATATACATGTATTAACAGTGCTATGGGATCACCATCTCAATAGTATTGTAAAAGAGATTTATGGTCAATAAAGCTGGTTTTCCCTGAGAAGTTATTTTATTTCTCTTTATTAAACCTTAAAATGTTGAAGTCACTACTTTATCAATGATTCATATCATAATATGACCTGCTATGCTGATATTCAGACAAATTAACATGAGTAAAATAGACTCGCCATTGTGAACGAATTCTAGTCGCATCAAGTCTACAGTAGCCTAGTCAGTCACAAATACATTTCCCCTTGGTTCCATACTGTACCTTGTCGTGTGTGACCGGTCATTCTTCACCAAAGACCAACTTCGTCCCCAGGTGGCTGCTGCTAACCGGCACCGACTACCCTCAGTCTTGGAAACATAACTTTTGACTGTTGTTACAACTTGTTATTGTTATTTCCCCCTCTTTGAAATACCATTAGAAACAACCCATGCCCTGGCAGACTTTTATCAATGAACAAGCCTAGTTCAGGAGACCAAACTAAGACGACACTGGCTGTAGTGTCGTCAAGGGTGCAAATTGTATTAAATGTGGACATAAATGAACCCATGAAGAGGAAGAGCGCATGAAGGCTATAACTTTTACATGAGCTGGTTAAAACCATGCCTAATTGCTTCCCCCAGTGCGCTCGGTTAGAAAACGGCAAATACAGGGGAAACTAAAAACATCCAAGTATACCTATTAAATATGGCCAACCTTTTCATTTCATGGTGTGGGCACCTATATCCCTGTGTCTACAGATATATTTAGGTCCAATATCATACCACAGACATTCGAACATTATATGAAATCGGAGCCTCCCAAAAATGGACAAAATCTGTGCGCTTAATTCCTACCCAACGCTTTGAACGAATCACAGGCGCGCGACGTCACTCTAGCTCGGGCGTGATTTATCTGAACTTTCCAAAAAAAGTATTGGGCTCTGGACAGAATTACATCCTCCCATCCTCCCTTACCTAATCCAGACTAGCTTTGTCTCATCACTCGGCTCGAGGTGCTGCTTCTGTGAACTTCAGTCCTCTGTCCTCTGTGTGGCTCGTGCGCGTCCGTCGAGAGAACCAACTCTGAACCCTTTTCGCCTGTTATTAGGAGAGAGAAAACAACAGTAACCATGGAAGCCATCAAGAAGAAAATGCAAATGTTGAAACTGGATAAGGAGAATGCTATTGATCGGGCAGAGCAAGCAGAAGGAGACAAAAAGGGGGCAGAGGACAAATGCAAACAGGTATGGGAATATAACTAACTGAACAAGAGGGCATTTCCTGCCTTTTCATTGCTTGAAGGGAGAGGGGCAACTGTATCTAATGCCAATAGAAATAGATTTTACACTCATTTATTCAATTGAATGATTATACTGATCCCCTCTAGCTGTCAACCATGAAGTGGTTTGGTCTTATGTCATCCACATATGGTAATCCATGTACAATCTATTCTACAATATACAATAAACATAATGTAAAAACTCAGTCAGTGATTTTATTACTTGGGTGAGCACATCAAATATTTACTATATTTCAAATATTAAGTTTCTACCCTGCAACACATGGTAAGACAGATGTCCAATGTCTATGTGGAAGATAGGTAAGTGTTTGTTCTAATTATCCTCTTGTGAAGTTTTCCATGAAGCTACTACAGACTTTTGCAACTACAAATAATAAATGTCCTTATAGTCTCTTCAATGGTGTTTCATGGGTACAGCAGGCCGATCGGAGTGAAGTTGATTAGATAGATGAACAGATCCCACCGAACGGCCCAGCCAGTTTGAGGTTATTATGGGCAGTGTTAAATTCCCTGAGTCAAAGCACATTGATGAAGGGGGCACAAGCTGACTTAAGGAGTACAGTGTGAATTAGTGTTTCATTTTTAAGTATAAACTGGGTGGTTCGAGCCATGAATGCTGATTAGCTGACAGCCGTGGTATATTTAAGCAATAAGGCCCGAGGGGGTGTGTGGTATATGGCCAATATACCACGGCTAAGGGCTGTTCTTATGTATGACGCAATTCGTAGTGCTAGGATACAGCCCTTAGCCGTGGTATAGTGGCCATATACCACAAACCCCCAAAGTGCCTCATTGCTATTTTAAACTGGTTACCAACGTAATTAGAGCAGTAAAAATAAATGTTTTGTCATACCTGTAGTATACGGTCTGATATTACACGGCTGTCAGCCAAACAGACCGTATACTACAGGTATGACAAAACATTTATTTTTACTGCTCTAATTACGTTGGTAACCAGTTTAAAATAGCAATAAGGCACTTCGGGGGTTTGTGGTATATGGCCAATATACCACGGCTAAGGGCTGTGTCCTAGCACTACAAATTGCGTCATACATAAGAACAGCCCTTAGCCGTGGTATATTGGCCATATACCACACCCCCTCAGGCCTTATTGCTTAAGTATCAAACCCAAATAGTCAGTATTGACCCAATCAGGGAGCTTGAGAATACCAGTCTTCCCAATGATCATATGTCCAGTGTCATCTCTCATTTGTTATAATTTAACCATTGAAAATGGTCAGATTCTGTATTATACAAGTGTTAGCTAGACCTTCAACAAATAGACACAATTTGAGGCGTTTTGAGTTTTAACCCTCTCACATCCTGCAATCCACTTCTGCCACTTTTCTGTTGGAAAATCAAGACCGGGATGGAATGACAGAAGACAAGACTCTCCAGTCGTCATTTTGGATCCAACCCCATCTGAGAATCAGTTACATCATGGCCCGAGCTTTTCATGGTCTCCCTCTCAGTCTGTCTATGATGACCACTTCTCATAATGTTGACATTATGGCTCCATAGCAGCTTAGCCCTTCTCCCAGTTTCATTCTATTTTCTGCCTTTGGACGTAGGCTACTCCCTACCATCCCCCATGGGAACAAGAAAACCATCTTTCTGCTTTGCTTTGAGCATTTGGAAGTAAATTATCGAACGCATATGCACCTTCAGAGCCACGGCATTTAAAAAAAATCATCCCTACCTTCACAACTTGTCAGATTTGGCAACAACAATGTGTAGCTGTACCTGGATCTGGACAACAGACGATGCACCATCTCATTCTAGTGTACCTCATTTTTACTGTTATGAAGCTACTTCCTACCTTAGCTGCCTCAAGAACCCAGATTTATGATGGAGATTTGGAATGGATCCTCTTCCTGAACAGAAAATAGCTTGAGCTTATATGGACATGTACAGTACTGAACCAAATTGCTTCTGGTCACTTTAGACTTGACTAATATTACTCATTATGTTATGTGAGTCCTCTCTTTCAGTTCCCAAGTAATGAAAGCCACCAGTGGCTTGGAATGGAAAATGGAACCCCCCCATTTGTCCTTGAACATTTGTCTACCCCCCCCCCCCCCCCCCCCCCCCAGTGTGTATTTGTGATACCATGGAGAACATTTGCTTCCGTGGCGGTGAATAATAACTAATGGTCTAATCGCTTCAGCTTTTGTTGGCGTCTAAATTTTCCATTCTACTCATCTGTCATGTTTAATTGACGTGGTCAGCTAGAACCAAATGGAGCCTCTCTATAAATAGGAGTAGTCTTCCCTCACAAGTATGTGATCGCAGAAGACCACACCTTGGGCTATTCTGATTCCAGCGCCCACATTTCTCTCTGGAGCAGCCTTGACGGTGGCATGTCTATTGGAATTGTTGTTCGACAAAGAAAAAGAGGATCAAGGCTGGACCCAAAATAACATGAAAGAGCAGCAGGCCTGGGATCAGAATGCCCCCCCTCACATAGCTGGAGCCCAAAAGACCGCTGTAATCTGTCAGATGTAATAAAAGAATGACATTCATCACAAGGACATAGTGTTCACGGTTCACACGCTGCCGCTGTCATTCACATTCACAATGGGCTTTTCTCGGTTAGAGGGGATCTTTTCTTGCGACGATCCTAACGACATGACGCTTCTTTGGTTGTAGCCTAGACATTTTTAACACTCGTCAGGAAGATTTTTTTTTTAATTGCATTGGGAAAGATAGCAAGAACTTTGATATGATGCGGTGAACAGGGACCTGCCAAAACAAGCAACCCTCCTACAGATATATTCATCTCTCAACAGCTTCAGTCTATGACCAGGGCACCATTCCTCTCTATTTACTTTACATGACCTTTACCATAAACAGTAGTAGCAGAGAGTTGCTATCGTCACAAGAATACAATTAATAGGTGTCTGCTTTTACGAGGCTGCGGAGGGAGCTATGTCCCGGCTGCCAGGCTTGTGGATAATGCACAGGGGTTTATTTGATGCCCGTTGAAAGGGGAGACTGAGGGAACATCACCAGCTGCAGCCCCAGTCACTCTGAGACTGTCTGGTCACAAATTCCACCCTATTCCCTACATAGTGCACTACTTTTGGCGGGCACTGGTGAAAGGAAGTGCACTATGTAGGGAAAATGGTGGCATTTGGAAAACAACCTATGACTCTGGAGGGACACTATGACAGCTTTCCCTTTATAAGTCTGTCCTCATGCCTGGCCCAACCTGCCCTGACAGTCAGCCTCGGGCAGTGCTCTGTTATACCCAGACACATCGACTAGAGGATAGAGTATAACCTTCAACAGGACAGTTCTTGTACCGCTAACTCAATCTATATGCAGTATGGGTCCCACTTCAAACTTAAAAGGATTTAGCTTTTAAGGCATACTGACGCCTTCATAAACCCTTCATAAACCCTTTATAAACTCTTTATAAACCGTTCACAAACCCTTCTAAACCCTATGTAAATCCTTCATAAACCCTTAATAAAACCTACATAAGCCCTTCATAAACCCTACATAAGCCCTTCACAAGTAAATGATATGGTAAAGGCGGCATCAAGGACCACGCCATATTAAGCGTCATATATATAAGGAGCTGTTATATCACTCTTTAGGACTTTGCTTATGAATGATTTGTGAAGCATCTATATAGTGCTTATGGAGACTTTGTGAATGCTCTTTAGAGTAGGTTTGATATGAATCAGTTATGTATCTTATTGAATCGGTTATGTATCTTATTGAATCGGTTATGTATCTTATTGAATCGGTTATGTATCTTATTGAATCGGTTATGTATCTTATTGAATCGGTTATGTATCTTATTGTATATGACTCTAACAAACAAACAAAATGGATTGGTCCCCTGACATTAGTGTGTGTGTGTGTGTGTGTGTGTGTGTGTGTGTGTGTCTTCTAGCTGGAAGAAGAGTTGCTGGCCCTGCAGAAGAAGCTGAAGGGAGTGGAGGATGAGTTGGATAAATACTCAGAGTCACTGAAGGATGCCCAGGAGAAGCTGGAGCAGGCTGAGAAGAAGGCCACAGACGTGAGTGATACTGGGTACCACTAGGGGGTCACTATGACCATGGTGACGCCAAAGCACGGCACACACACACGCGCACACAGACACACCCCATTGAGGCATGTACATACACACACCCCAGTTACAGGTATGGGTGACATGGTCGTGCTTTTAGGCAATGTATCACTGCAGTACACAGACGAGCAACTGACTCCAGAGACTACTGCATAATTCCCTCCTCTTTGTTGATTTTCACTGGTCATTTAGATAATAATATGTCAGAATATGTTATGGCTAATGCATTTCCCCTACTAAGTTATTGTCATAAATTCACCTATAAAATCAAACACTTAATTGGGATTAAATTTCATTTAGGATTGTATTTCATCAAGGATGCCAAGATCCTCCAGCCATATAGTTTTCACAATTTCACCATTGCTGCCTGTCATTAAAGCACACTTGTAATGTTATACTATGTAAAAGTATACACAGCTAAATGTGTCGTCAGGTCATCAATTAAGCAGGCTGTCAGGCTCCAGGTCCCGTTGTCTCCCCCTGGTGGGACAAACCTGCACTGCACAGTGTGGGCAGTATGCTTCTGTCAAACCTCCCAGGTTTTGTCCCAATTATCTCACCTTCCTCCCAATGTGAGCGCTTGTTCACTTGCCCTTGCCGATTTGAATGGAAATGACTAATATGAGAAATACGGTGTAAACTCCTACCAGCCCACATGCCTCCACCAGAGGAAATATTTTTGGGACGCACCTCAAGTTCCATCCTCTCCGGCCATGCCCATCATCATCTGAAAACCCTACTGTTCAAAGAGAATCTTACATAATCCCACAGCGCCCCCCTCCCTCCTCACGAGAATATTTGGCTGGTGTACGCAGTCCAATTCAGATCATTTGACAAATATTTGGCGTATATGATACCCATCTGATCTTTTCCCTAATGTGTAAACAGCAATAACGAAAAAACATGGAATCTGATCTTTTGACTTCCAATTTACACCACCTCCATATGTGGATCTCAATCCTGATACAATTCAGTCTGGATGCTCAGATCTGATTTATTTTGCTCTGAAATGTTTTATTTTTGCACATGCCATGCCGTTACCATGTCAACTACCCCAAAATTTAAGGGAACAGTGACAGGAAATGAGCATTGTATCTGTGTACTACTTCAAATGCTACATCAATGTGAATGCACACATCTGATATGGGCCAGTTGGAACCCCACTGATCAAGCGACCTTGCTTGTTGACAGCTGCGGTGGAGTAAGTGCCGAACCTCGACCTGTATCACATTTTGCAAACACAGCATAAAGCTTGTCAGCACCTTGGAGTGAATGCAGGGAATGATTTGGTTTGACTTTCTTTGATTGTCGTGGTCTCTGGTCTGCACTTTGTCTGACTCCGGTCAAATACAGGTCAACATGTTGTCAGAACGGTTCACAGAGACCGTATAATACAGTACGCTACACCTTTAGGCCGGACTAGCAGTGGTAGTAAAACTATAAGTAAACCTTCAGTTGCTGGTATAACTTTTTTGTCATCATTCGTACTGTACCTTAAGACAGGACAATGTTTTTTCTAAATGATGTCTCATAGCCTTTCTTATGATTATATGATCTGGTATACGCATTCAAGTTACCTTATATATTGTTGTTTTATATGTCATCATAGGCCTTTCCCCATTGAGTAGGGGAAAAAAGGGATCCAAAAGGGTTCTTTGGCTGTCCCCATAGGAGTATCATTTTTGGCTCCACGTAGAACCATTTTTGGTTCCAGGTAGAACCCTGTGGAAAGGGTTCTACATGGAACCAAAATGATTCTACCTGGAACCAAATAGGGTTCTTCCAAAGGTTATCCTAAGAGTGTAGCAAGACAACCTGTAACCCAGAAAAGGCAGCCACCCTAACAACCCAATTCCAAATTTGTTTTATTCATATCCAATCTTTTTTTCTGACTGTCCACACTCAGTTTTATATGTGACCCATATCAGATGTGTGTATTCACATTGATGTAGCATCTAGTAGTAGTAGATACACAGATGCGATGCTCATTTCTTGTCACTGATCCTTTACATTTTGGGGTAGTTGACATGGTAACGGCATGGCATGTGCAAAAATAAAACATTTCAGAGCAAAATAATCAGATCTGAGCATCCAGACTGAATTGTATCAGGATTGAGATGAACATATGGAAATGGTGTAAATTGGAACTCAAAAGATCAGATTCCATGTTTTTTTGTTATTGCTGTTTACACATTAGGGAAAAGATCAGATGGGTATCGGATACGCCAAATAATTGTCAAAAGATCTGAATTAGGCTGCCTGTGTAAACACAGTCAAATAATCTCATGAGGAGGGGGTGCGCTTTGGAATTATTTAAGACTATGGGCTCCCAAGTGGCGCAACGGTCTAAGGCACTGCATTTCAGTGCAAGGAGTGTCACTGCAGTCCCTGGTTCGTATCCAGGCTGCATCACAACCGGCTGTGATTGGGAGCCCCGTGGGGGAGTCCCACTCATCTGAGTTTGGCCGGGGTAGGCTGTCATTGTAAATAAGAATTTGTTCTTAACTGACTTGCCAAGTTAAATATATATATATATTTTATCATCTTTGAAGAGTAGGGTTTTCGGAAGATGGGCAGGGACTCGGTTCCACCATTGGGGTGCCAGGACAGAGAAGAGCTTGGACTGGGTTGAGCGGGAGCTCAAGAGACCAGAGGTGGAAGAACGGAGTACTTGGGTTGGGTTGGGGTGTAGAGTTTGAGCAGAGCCTGAAAGTAGGGGCAATTCCTCTTGCTGCTCCGTAGGCAAGTACCATGGTCTTGTAGCGGATGCGAGCTTCGATTGGAAAGAGGGAAGAAGCAGGCTGAGCAGGTCGGAAGGAAAGAGGACAGTGCGAGTCATAGGATGCGGAAATGGAGGATAGTAGGGTCAAAGAGGAATCAGTAGACGGGAGGGAGAAGGATTTAGAGATGATAGGATAGAGGAGGAGAGAGTAGTGGGAGAGAGCAACGATTGTGATGGCGCATTACCATCTGGGTAGGGCCTGAGTGGTTAGGGTTGGAGGAAAGGGACAGAAAAGGAAACAAAGTAGTGATCAGAGACCTGGAGGTGGGTTGCCGTGAGATTAGTAGACAAACAGCCTCTAGTAAAGATTAGGTCAAGCGTATTGCCTGCCTTGTGAGTGGGAGGGAACTGGGAAAGGAAGAGGTCAAAAGAGGCAAGGAGGGGAAAGAAAGAGTTGGAAAGAAATGAATCAAAGGCAGATGTCGGGAGGTTGAAGTCACCTAGTACACCCAGCATGTGTCAAGCTCATTAAGGAACTCTCTAAGGGCACCTGGTGAGCTATAGATGACAACAATGTTGAGCTTCAGTGAACAAGTGACAGTGACAGTGACAGCAGTGAGTTCAAATGAGGAGATGGACAGGTGTGTGAGGGAGAAAAGAGATTATCTCCATTTAGGAGAAATGAGCAGCCAGCCCTATGCCACCACCGCGACGACCAAATCCTCTCGGAGTATGAGAGAAAATTTTATCAGATGAAGAGACAGCAGCTGGGGTAGCAGTGTTCTCTGGGGTGATCCATGTTTCCGGAAGGGCCAAAAAGAGACCAGGAATTCCACGTGGGTTGTGCGTGCAGGGTAAACTGCTTTTAGAATGGTTGCAGCCAAGGGGTGGGGAGCATCTGTAGAGCCTATGGGAGAGGAACGAAATGGGATAGACAAACACACACATAGTTGCTAAAGCTACAAAATAGCAAATGAGATCATCTAAAAAATAACTAGGTAAGATACTCAATTGAGAGAGTGGCGTCTAAGCAATAGCTGGGACCAGGCTAATTTCAACTCTGTACAGTTATGCTTCAGAGTTCCAATTCCGTTTCACCATGTCCATATAAGGACTGTGGCTGTCAGCATTCTAGACTACCTGTTCTCAAAATCCTTCCTAAAAACACAGTTTATAATTTCCTGATGTTCCACCCCTCCTGACCACCTCCTCCTCCCGCTGATGTTCCACCCCTCCTGACCACCTCCTCCTCCCGCTGATGTTCAGCCCCTCCTGACCACCTCCTCTTCCCGCTGATGTTCCACCCCTCCTGACCACCTCCTCTTCCCACTGATGTTCCACCCCTCCTGACCACCTCCTCCTCCCGCTGATGTTCCACCCCTCCTGACCACCTCCTCTTCCCACTGATGTTCCACCCCTCCTGACCACCTCCTCCCGCTGATGTTCCACCCCGCCTGACCACCTCCTCTTCCCGCTGATGTTCCACCCCTCCTGACCACCTCCTCCCGCTGATGTTCCACCCCTCCTGACCACCTCCTCTTCCCACTGATGTTCCACCCCTCCTGACCACCTCCTCTTCCCACTGATGTTCCACCCCTCCTGACCACCTCCTCCTCCCGCTGATGTTCCACCCCGCCTGACCACCTCCTCTTCCCACTGATGTTCCACCCCTCCTGACCACCTCCTCTTCCCACTGATGTTCCACCCCTCCTGACCACCTCCTCTTCCCACTGATGTTCCACCCCTCCTGACCACCTCCTCCTCCCGCTGATGTTCCACCCCTCCTGACCACCTCCTCCTCCCGCTGATGTTCAGCCCCTCCTGACCACCTCCTCCCGCTGATGTTCCACCCCTCCTGACCACCTCCTCTTCCCACTGATGTTCCACCCCTCCTGACCACCTCCTCCTCCCGCTGATGTTCCACCCCTCCCGACCGCCGCGTCTTCCCGCTCCATCATCACGCCACCGTGATGATGTCACCAGAGTTGTAACCGTGCCAATAGAGGACAGTCACCAATAGTTGTCACACTGATCTATTTAAAGACTGTGGCTATACCTGATGAGAGAGATGATTAGTTAATTGTCAGGCTTACTCATGATAGAAACCTGATAGACACTACCGGTTTTAAATATGTTAAGTTTAGTTATTTATACATAATTATTTTCAATAATTGAGTCGGGACGTTTTTTCAATGGCAAACCCAATGACGCATGTAGCCTATTGGTATATCCCGCTGATTATGCCACATATTTAAACACACAGAAATTACAACTTAGTAATTATGATACTCGTGAAAATCTTAAGCATGCGTGACATTAGACATCTCATATTCAAAACCTTTAACTTGTAACATTATAATGTTACCAAAGAAGGAAAAGAATTGAAAGAATGCAGTCTTGTTTATAGTGAAGTGAAGTCATGCTTTCCAGTTCATGCTCACAGCTTCACAATTAGTCTATTTTTCAGACTGTGTTTGGACAAAGCTCCCTCTCGCTCTCTCTCTCTCCCTCCCTCTGCCTCTCTCTCTCTCTTTCTCTCTCTCTCTCTCTCTCTGTCTCTGTCTCCCTCTCTTTCTCTCTGTCTCTCTCTCTGTCTCTCTCTCTTTATATCTCTCTCTCTCTCTCTCTCTCTCTCTCTCTCTCTCTCTGTCTCTGTCTCCCTCTCTTTCTCTCTGTCTCTCTCTCTGTCTCTCTCTCTCTTTATCTCTCTCTCTCTCTCTCTCTCTCTCTCTCTCTCTCTCTCTCTCTCTCTCTCTCTCTCTCTCTCTCTCTCTCTCTCTCTGTCTGTCTGGACAAGTTTAAAGAGTCAGACCTCTTGTCAACTAAATGGTATTACATAAACACACAATGGTTACACTCAAATAACTTATAACATGATAAATTACAGATTCAACTCATGATAAATGCATAAAACTAAAGACCATATGTACTTTTCTGAGGCTACCATCAACAGCAGTATTGCTTTGAATTAGGATAATTATGCAATAGTCTACCACACACAAGTAAATAATTACAAGATCACCATTAAGTAGCTTGTCCTATTAAAGCCCTTTCATGGAGGAAAAACAGATACATAATCTGAAAATACTTGAAGACAAAACAGTAGGTAGCTACTAAAGTACACAGTTTAGGTCTCAAACCGTGAAACAAATAAATCCTGTTCATTCATATACTGTTATTCTAGATTAATATGTTTAAATAATGGTTAGTAGGCTACAGTTAAGCACTTTTTAAGAATATTAACTGACCCCCAGTCACAAGTAAATCTAAAGCCCACTGCTCCCGAGTGGCCTAAGGCACTGCATCTAAAGGTGTCACTAGACACCCTGGTTCGATTCCAGGCTGTATCACAACCGGCCATGATTGGGAGTCCTATAGAGTGGTGTACAATTGCCCCGGGTTTGGCCGGGGGTAGGCCGTCATTGTGAATAAGAATTTGTTCTTAACTGACTTGCCTAGTTAAATGAAACATGTTAAAAAATAACTTTTTTGTATATATTCATACAGTGAATAGATTTACAGAAGCTCAGAAATGTGAGCGCCAATAATATTGATGTAGGATTGGCAAACCTTTTCTTTATTTTGAATAATATAATCTTAATGTTATTATTTAGCTTTATTATTTTTTTTAAGTGCATTGAGCCAGCTGATTAGAAATGTATATGTGTATGCCATGCCACCTAGGTTACAATAAATAAGTAGAAGCTCATTCATCAACGTCTCTCTTCAGCAAGTTTACTTGCTACACCTGTTTTCTCCTGTGCGTCCTACACCGTATGCTCAGCTCTACACACAGATCTCTCACAAAGTTGAGTATCTGTTTGAGACGTTATCTTTTTACCCTTATTGACCAGGCTTAGCTGGCTAACGTTAGCTAGGCTAGGGGTTAGAGTTACGGTTAGGGTTAAGTTTAGGAGGTAGGTTAAATGGTTAAGGTTAGGGTTAGCTAAAAGGGTTAAGGTTAGGGCTAGGGGAAGGGTTAGCTAAAAGTCTTAAGGTAATGGTTTGGGGAAGGGCTAGCTAGCATGCTAAGTAGTTACAAAGTAGATAAAAAGTAGTAAGTGTTAATGATTAGTTCATTACATGTTTTAATATGTTATTACATAAGTAGGTGAAAAGTTGCTAATTAGCTGATTTGAACTCGCAACCATTGGGTTGCAAGACGTTTGCGTTATACCTTCGTTTTTGACTTAAGTAACTGTCTGTAACCATACCAAATGTAACGTATCATACTAATTTGAGTGTCCTGGGTTTACTATATTACGTCTAGTCTATGAGATCAGGGTACATTAGGGGGTTCTTCAGGGTTACTCCAGGCAGAGCAAAATTCAGTTGGTGGTACAGTAACCGAAAAAGGTTGGGAACCAAATCAAATCGTATTTGTCGCATGCGCCGAATACAACAGGTGTAAACCTTACCGTGACATTCTTACTTACAAGCCGTTGGTCTAAATGACATATGGCCTAAATGACATATGCATTGACATACAGCATTGAGACACACGTGCTTTATTTCAATAGAACACAAAGAGATGCACAGCAAAATAAAATGCTGCTCTTCAAAACTGTTTATTTTTATGCTGCTATTCCTTTAAACTGCCGCGGACCTGTGACATCATCTGAAAGATAAGAGAGGAGGCGGAGAAAATAATGTAGTAACTTTGTACCCTAGCTACTGAATTGTGATAACGAATTAGCAGGCAGGAGACTGCAAGCATGTCGCTGAATTAACAAGATCGTTTAGGCTTGCATATGGATACAAGTGGCACAAAATAACTATATTGTAGACTATCACTTGGCCGTCGCTACTACAAGCTGCGTGACTCATCAATCAAGGTGCCCTGTAGCACTCTAGGCAACGTCGTGTTTATAGCAGCTCTGTCTATTGAATATAAGTGTTACATAGATAGTTGCAATGGCTGGAATAACATCTATTGAAGCCGTGAAAAGGAAAATTCAGACATTGCAGCAACAAGCTGATGATGCGGAGGACCGTGCCGAAACGCTCCAGAGAGAGGTTGATGCGGAGAGACAGGCCAGAGAGCGGGTAAGAGACGCCTAGAATAAACCGATTAATCCGAGTTGGAGCCTATGATCACCATTTATAGGGGAGCATGGATGCAGTCCACAAAGTAATTGCTTACACACGGAATATAATTACCTAATATCGCAAAGTCTCTCTTTGCTGGTACAGAGGGAGCTGAAAATGTGGAGTGTTTTACGGTTTGTGCATTTGGCAAGCTTACAGCCGTAGGTGCAGCCCGGTCAGCATACTCTAGTAAATTACTCCATGTTTTAGCTTACTCATGGTCACAGTCCCGGAGAGAGCCACGTAAGGTTAATACCAGTTAAAGCAGACTGGCTCTTGGCAAATTGTTACTTCAAAACGTTTGATATGCCAGAGTAGACTCCCATATGAACTCAATACTTCACTAAAACTGGATTTAAACACATTACATTGAATTTAAAGATGCCCTATAAAGGAGAATGTAACTTGATAGATCTGTCCCTGTATAGCCTGCTGACTTAAGTTACTACTTATCATACTCTATTATTCATCTTCTATTCAGTTTGGATGTGGACAGTGGCAGTCCCTCAAAATGGAGGGTGGGTGTTGGCCATTATGTATGCATGGAAGTTGCTCTCTTGATGGCCTACCAAGCAGAATTATTGATGTGCTGTTTTCCCATAGCAAACAGGCTTGACCTTGATATGGTCTTTATTCCATCAGATGCTGTACAGAGTTAGTTTCTGGTGAGCCATGATGCTAATGGACATGCATTGTAATGCCTACACTAGAGCATAAGCTGGCTGTTGAGCTTGCTGCCCTTGCATGAGCGCACCTCAGTAGGCTAATTTGTTTATCGCCCACCTTTCACAAGGGTATTGGGCTGTCAAGGGAATTAAGTTGTGCAGAGCATGCATACATACAGAGAAGTGGCTGCACGTTAGCTGATAATGTTTGGCTGTAATGAGCCCTTAACAAAATAGCGTAGTCCTCAATGTATTATTTTCTCTTTCTAGTTTGTACATGAAAGACATCCAGTGTTCATTCAACTGTTTCCACATAATTAGATATAAACCTCACTTAAACACTAATTGATGACTGGTTGTTAAATTGTACAAATCAAATGAGCCAGTGTACCGTAGGGAGCAGAAGGGATGAGGGCAGCTTTTATTGAGCAGGTCTCTCTCTCTTCCTGACTCCACTCCCTGTCTAGCCAGAGTCGCTGTCTGTATTTCTCGCTGTCTCATCTCTGGCAGTTGAGCAGGTTAATCATTTTCTGACCAGAGTTTTAGCTGAGAGAGAATGGCCTTGGGTCCATTCAGTCAGCCCAAAGTCACTCTACCATTAAAGGAGCAGTTCACTATTTTACAATATCTTGTTTGGTGGTGCCTCACCCTGAAAGTAGGCTATGAGTAATCCAAAGTTCGGTTATCTTTAAACGGCCATTACAGTTTTCAGCTAACTTAAAAATATATATATATATATATATTAGTTCCTTACCTTGAAAGTAGTCATGTTTTAAAATAGTAAACTACTCCTTTAACAGAGCAACTGGACCTCAACCTTTCTGCTTGCCATGATGGGAATATGACTATCATTAATGTAAACAGCTTTGAAGTGCAATCATACACACCGGGAATTTAGGAAATATTTCAGTAAGGGGCCAGGTTCACCCAAGGGGAGGAACACTGACTGTCAATCATACTACAATATGGCTTTGGGCCCAGGCCAGAAATATAAAAATTGCCCAACAAAAGAGCAAGCTTATTGTTCCTGTTCTGTCCCATTGCCAAACAATCTACACTGAGAACGTGTTGGTTCTCTCTGAAATGGTAATCCCTTAACAATTTGCCTGGCACGAGTGCCACATATCAATTATTTGACTAAACCGAGCCAAAAGAAGTGTGGTATTAACCGGTCTAAGTGAAAGGCTCTGGAATGTTTTCAATGTCACAGATGGCATTCCACAGCTTCCCTGACGAAGGCCCGGCAGAATGGGAACAGATTTCTGGGATTTGGCTGAGAGGGGGGGGGGGGGGGTCTAATTAGCTGTCTTCTGCTGCTGGGGAGGGACGACGACAGACAATGGCTCTTTTGTTTTGCCGTTAACTCCGCCTGTATCCCCCAGCGGGAACTTTAAGAATGCTGGAATGCGGTGCTCTCTCCATCCAATCATCTGTCATCATCATCTACTCATGGACTCACTGCTTGATCAGCCCCCCACCTGCTTCAGCAAGTCTATGGAGAGTTGCTGCCTTGTGGAAATGGACTGTTCTACTGATATCCACGAGTCTAATGTAGTTCACATGCAGCTGCTTGTTTTCTACGTTTACAGCTACCCTTTGTTAGGCCAACAGTCTGTTATTAGAAAGCCTACAATCTTAGTGTTACACATTTTTTACCACAAGACAAAAGGTAGAGCCCAAAAGGACCCACTTGATGTATCAAAAGGTGCAAAAAAAAATTCTCAGGAAGGCCAATGTGACAGTACCAACAAACGTTGGTTCAGGGGTAAATAGAAGCTCAAAGGGCCCCTAACTGGACAAATAAACCTTTGGCACTGTCATTACTGTCCCTTGTGACATAAGGGAACACATTCCTCCTCCCACTGCCTCAATGCTGGGATTGTTTGCGTTTGTCATTAACTGTGGTATGATGCCACTTCACTTCCCCATAGAGCAATGAGAAGGCCTCTGCTAATCCAATGAACCATGGTCATTCTGTGTCAAGAAGGTTCTTTTCTAAATGCTTTCAATGTTTTGAAAAGAAGGTTCTAAAGAAAAAAATATGTATAGACATTCAACAAAGGTGTTGATCGGTATCCATGGTATTTCAATGGTGAAAACTAGGGACACCTGAGAAAAGTGTATGCTAGATGGATGAACCCAAGGGCATATTGAAGGTGGTTATTCTTTATGGTATGGAACTTGGATATGGTTGCTTGCACTGCAATGATTTGAGAAATCTGTAAGCCTACCACATGTAACCTAGTAACCATATCCCAGATGAGTTTCCTTCCTCCCTGGCAGCTCAGTTTGGGTGATACACCAACCAGGCTAAGAAAATTATCCAATGTGGAATAAATCGGGGCAGTTGGCAACCCAGCACATTTATTGTGGCTGACTGAGTGTTTTCTCTCCCCCACCAGGCAGAGGCAGAGGTGGCTTCCCTAAACAGACGTATCCAGCTGGTAGAGGAGGAGTTGGACAGGGCCCAGGAGAGACTGGCCACTGCGCTGCAGAAGCTGGAGGAGGCCGAGAAGGCTGCAGACGAGAGCGAGAGGTGGGATTTCCGTCTCCTGTTTTAGGTTGTGTATCCGATGCATGCCAAATGTTACAACACCTGGATAGGTATTTTACGTGTCCGCTAACCACATCATATGTTTTAGCAATCTGATGCCCGACTGCACAGTTAATGAAGTGGCATGCCACCATTGGTTGATGCATGCAACGTCTGAGCAGGGGAGCACCACCATAGTTCAGCCATTCTGCTCTAGAGCAGGGTTCCCCAGTTCTTTCAGAATAGGAATTATGGAAGGAAGTAGGAAGAAACGCTAGCCAAGACATTCAACAAGCCCCAATAGTTTTTCAGAATTTCCTTCAGCAGTTACTATTAGCATTGAAACATAACAGAGTGGACAGGTCAAAGTATTTTTGATATTAAAGAAAGTACACATCGAAAGTATGTTCCAACCCCCCCCCCAATCACCCATGACTTCTCTCTGTCCTGTTGCCTGTGGTGTCCCCCAGAGGAATGGTGATGGAGAACAGGGTTGGATATGAAGGTCCATACTGTAGCTAACCCTGTGGTGTTTTTCCAGAGGAATGAAGGTGATAGAGAACAGGGCGTCAAAGGACGAGGAGAAGATGGAGATCCAGGAGATGCAGCTAAAGGAGGCCAAGCACATTGCTGAGGAGGCCGACAGGAAGTACGAGGAGGTGGGTGTCCTTCTGCCCTAAAGTATCGTTGCGTTCCAGGTCGTCTTTTTTAAATATTTTTTTTAAAGGTTGCCATATCATGTTTACTATAGTTTCTGAGACGTTACCTTTGACACACAGTGCGATCTGGAACGTGCCCATTGACTAAAGCCAGACTACTGTAGAGCCATGTCATACGCTGGAATCCACCACTTTTCATAATTTTGTAGCCCCTTTAACAAGCATATCAACACTTGATTTGATTTAAGATTGTTTGGAAAATGGAAGCTGTTGTGTTCCCTTGATGGTAGCGTTGAGACCTGTGGTGTTTCTCTATAACAGTACAGACATACACCCACACTGCATACCCCTTTCTCCTCTGTAGCATCAGTTTAGCCTGCAACATGTCAGATCAAAGGAGGCCTCTCTGTGGAAGCCCCCCATCCGTACCTCTGCCTAGGCTTCATTATCCTAACATGACAAGATGCTTTTCTAAGTATTCTATCAGGTCTTGAACAAACCGTTTGGTCTTTTGTTTCCCCCCAATATATTTTATTTTCAATGCCTGTATGTGTTCTGTGGAAAACTCATCATTTCTACAGTAAATTTGTAGATTTCAGCATAACCCCACGCTCTTTGGCTGTTTCCCAGGCTCTTTAACTAAAAAGCAAGATCGATCTCTGTTGAATGTGATTTTTGTCCAGGATTAGGCTTAATCTGGCTCCTGGAATCCGGCCACGTAGTGTAGAGCTAAATTTAGCTTGCTTAGCTAAGGTCATACACAGGTACCGTGGTATAGGGTGATGTTTACCCTAGATGCTGATCCTGGGCCAGTTCAGCATTTTCCTCACTAATGGTTAATGTTAGGATTGGGGAAGGGGAAGCTGATCCTAAATCTGTACCTAGGGGGAACCGATTAGCAGTTTAGCCTGTAGCATATGTTGATTGCTCATGGCCTGTGGCTTAGACCTGGAGGTCACATGAGCCCACATCCCAGAGGATTACATTGACAGACAAAGTAGCTGTCTAATGGATTTATACAGAATGAGACCTGTCATTGACCGCTCTCCCTCGATCTCTCTCACTAACACTCGGCCAGTCTAGTGCACTTCCCCACTGAGGGCACCAGCTGCACCCTGGGAGCTGGCTACACATTTGATCATGGGGGTTGTAGACCTGCCACTTCTGGTACACAGTATATAGGCCTACGGTATGTTGGTTCATCCTATGGGGGTTATAGGATTACGGTATGTTGGTTCATCCTATGGGGGTTATAGGATTACGGTATGTTGGTTCATCCTATGGGGGTTATAGGACTGATGGGGGTTATAGGACTACGGTATGTTGGTTCATCCTATGGGGGTTATAAGGGCTACGGTATGTTGGTTCATCCTATGGGGGTTATAGGATTACGGTATGTTGGCTCATCCTATGGGGGTTATAAGGGCTACGGTATGTTGGTTCATCCTATGGGGGTTATAAGGGCTACGGTATGTTGGTTCATCCTATGGGGGTTATAGGACTACGGTATGTTGGTTCATCCTATGGGGGTTATAAGGGCTACGGTATGTTGGTTCATCCTATGGGGGTTATAAGGGCTACGGTATGTTGGCTCATCCTATGGGGGTTATAAGGGCTACGGTATGTTGGTTCATCCTATGGGGGTTATAGGACTACGGTATGTTGGTTCATCCTATGGGGGTTATCGGACTACGGTATGTTGGTTCATCCTATGGGGGTTATAGGACTACGGTATGTTGGTTCATCCTATGGGGGTTATAGGACTACGGTATGTTGGTTCATCCTATGGGGGTTATAAGGGCTACGGTATGTTGGTTCATCCTATGGGGGTTATCGGACTACGGTATGTTGGTTCATCCTATGGGGGTTATAGGACTGATGGGGGTTATAGGACTACGGTATGTTGGTTCATCTTATGGGGGTTATAGGCCTACGGTATGTTGGTTCATCCTATGGGGGTTATAGGCATTTTATATCTGATTTTATTTTTTTTGCTCTTTTTTTAAACCCACCGCTACCGCCCCTCATCGTAAGATCTTTTTATTAAATTTTTATTTAATGATTTCTCTTAAATTCTTAAATGAAATCTCTTGGGTTTTTTCCCCTCCCTCTTCATTTTGTTTTTGACTATTGAGTGTACTGGTCAATACAGAATTTAGTTTGATGTGTTTTGATGCTTGTGTCAGCTTGAAGGTCTGTTTCTGCACGTTCTTCGTGCCACCATCTCTGTTCAGATGTTGCATGGGAATAGTTTTGTGTGTGTTGGAAGTTATTGGAAGTGTTTGGCCTGAGTACTTTAATGTGTGTTTTGTATGACTACAGGTGGCCCGTAAGCTGGTGATCCTTGAGGGTGACCTTGAGCGCTCTGAGGAGCGTGCTGAGGTGGCTGAGGCGTAAGTTTACCCTCCTTCATTGCTGACACACAAATGGCACGATATTCCCTTTTTATAGTGCACTACTTTTGACCCAGTCCCATAGGGCTCTGGTCAAAAGTAGTGCACTATATAGGGAATAGGGTGCCAGTATCCATGTCTTTTAGTCCCTATTCGCCACCCTTTTCTAGAAGTGTGAACTTGCACACTTCCTTCCCGTCAGGGATTTAACAGCAAATGATTGATGTAAGCATTGGCTGGAGTGAGTTTTCACCATTTTAAAGTTCATCCAATCAAGTGTACGCCTAGGGAGAAGGGTGGCGAATCAAAACGCAGTGCTGGACATCGCACTTAAAAACTTTGTTAAAACCAACAAATTCCTCGTATTTCAGTTCCATTGAAATGTGGTGTTTTAATGTGAATGACATGTTGATGGTTCATCAGTAGACTTTACTAGCCCCATCACTTATTTACTTGAGCACATTTGGGAATTCATGCATTAATTTTTATCAAGGCGTTTCGCACCTAACCATCTAATGCATTTTGAAATATACATTGATGATGAGGCCTCTCCTGAAAAATGGTTAATATTAATTTGACTTGTTGCATGGACCCACCTTCCTGTTAATAAAATTACCCATGATTGGATGGCAACTGAAACAAGCTAATGACCTCCCGTGGGTGTATTGATGGCCGTCCCTTTAACCAGTGGCCGTCCCTTTAACCAGTGGCCGTCCCTTTAACCAGTGGCCGTCCCTTTAACCAGTGGCCGTCCCTTTAACCAGTGGCCGTCCCTTTAACCAGTGGCCGTCCCTTTAACCAGTGGCCGTCCCTTTAACCAGTGGCCGTCCCTTTAGCTGACAACAAAACATATATTTATTCCCAGGTAGTCCCATTGTACACCATGACACTAATGTCCTAACCTCGTCCACCAGCAGTCTCTCTTTCTGTCGTCTGTTCTCACAGCGCCTCAGAACGGGACTTGACTGGATGTCTATGGCAGAAGTGGATTCTTTGTTGTTTTTTTACTCTGGTTTTAGTTGGCTGATCTATGTCCATAGGGATATCCTTGTCTCATCGCGCACCAGCAACTCCTGTGGCAGGCCGGGCGCAGTGCACGCTAACCAAGGTTGCCAGGTGCACGGTGTTTCCTCCGACACATTGGTGCGGCTGGCTTCCGGATTGGATGCGCGCTGTGTTAAGGAGCAGTGCGGCTTGGTTGGGTTGTGTATTGGAGGACGCACAACTTTCAACCTTCGTCTCTCCCGAGCCCGTACGGGAGTTGTAGCGATGAGACAAGATAGTAGCTACTAACAATTGGGGAGAAAAAATAAAAATAAAAAAAAGAATATGTGGGAAACTAACCCACGTGGGAGACGAGACGATGGGATACACTAACCACAACAGGCACCTGGATGTGTGTGTTCTCTCCCCTGTGTTTTATGTAATGCATGCCTGAATCCAACACCACCAACACCCCTCCACCTGGGATCACCTTGTGTGTGTGGGTTCCCTGACCCCTCCTGCCCCCACTTCCTACACCCCGCTCTACCTACCTGACTGTGGACTAACCCAGTCGAGTCAGGGAGCTGGAGGAAGAGCTTAGACTCATGGACCAGAATTTGAAGTCCATGATGTGCGGAGAGGATGAGGTACTGTCTGCCCCCCCCCCCCCCCCCCCATACCAGGACAAACGTCCCGGTTCCAAACTGCTTTACTACCTGCTTCCTTTCTCCTCTCCTCCGCTCCTCTCCTCCGCTCCTCTGGCTTATGCCCTTGACTCGTCCCTCCAAGCCTCTCTGCCTAGCAGCTGTGCTCCATGGAGGCCTCCCCTGGTGGTTGACGTGACAGTATTGCTGTGGTACAAAAGGACCAATGTCCTACAAGCCATACTGTCCCTTGCCATATCTTCAACCTGAAGCCAATGGGATCCTTGATGTGATACTTGAGATTGAGGCATACAGATTATACAAGTATGGATTTTATACATGTGTTTGTATATTTCCTATACTTAGAGTATATGATTTTATCTATCAGATATTATCCATCAAGGATCCTGATTTAACCCTCCCATCTGATGGGTAGGTGACATTAACCCCTTCAGGTAAGTGTGTCATTAACCCCTTCAGGTAGGTTTTATTATCCAGCCAACGCACTCTCCCTAATAGGCACTGGGTTGGAGTATCCAGACCAGGGTCTCCTTGGTCGTGTCCTCTCCTCCCTCTCAAAACGCTCTCTCTCTCCTTTCTTTTCCCTCATTTTCCTCCCTCCCTCCTGCTGTTGCACAGTAAATCTGGTGATCTTGAGGAAGAGTTGAAAAATGTCACCAACAACTTGAAGTCTCTGGAGGCCCAGGCTGAGAAGGTACTGTAGGAGAGGGGAAGTAAGCTGGGCCCGAAGGTCAGATACGATGCAGGATAGTCCAGCTGGATAAAACACACACAGATGCCCCTCAACACACAGTCTTAGTGTAGGATATCTAGCTATAATCCATGTTTATTTGTCATATGCACAGAATACAGCATAGTGTCAAATTAAATAGTTACACACAAGCCATCCTCTCAAGCAGTGCAGCATCTATAAAGTTATCTATATACTTTTTTAAATCCATAACATTGATTTTAAAAAGTGTAGGAATTGAACTGTAGTCCAGGCATTACGTTAGATGGGTGTAAAATACATTCGAAAGCAGAAGATTATGATTGAGGAGAGTTTGATGGTTTGTTCTTAGGACCCGCTTGCATTATGACAAGCCTACGCTGAGACTTTAGCTAGCCCTCTTAGCTTTGTTTTCCTAGCCAACCTTTCAGCTCTTGCGTTTTAGCCCTCCTCTCCCTAGCCAACCTTTCAGCTCTCGTGTTGCAGTCTCCTCTCCTCCCTAGCCAACCTTTCAGCTCTTGTGTCGTAGTCTCCTCTTCTCCCTAGCCAACCTTTCAGCTCTTGTGTCGTTAGTCTTCTTTCCCTAGCCAACCTGTCAGCTCAGCTCTTGTTGTAGCCCTCCTCATTTTCATTAATGGAATCTTTATCCAATAGCGTTTACTTTAGTGGATGTGAACAGTAGGCTATTAATTGAATGCTACACTGTAGACGTTGTCATAGAATAAATACATAAATGTATATTGACTGTCTATATTTCAACTAGAATACTGCCATATATTTTAAGTTGTGAATGTTTAAGGAGAAGCTCTCGTCATAGCTCTTGTGCTAATATGAATCCCCATTATTTCACTTCTAGTACTCACAAAAGGAGGACAAATATGAAGAGGAAATCAAAGTTCTTACCGACAAGCTTAAAGAGGTGGGTACTGTAGGGTCACCATATCTAATATTTTAGTATGAATGGTTGTTCAAATGGTATCTTAAAGCCTCTTATCTTCCTCCCACTCTTATGCAACCTAATGTTAACCAAGATATTACGTATGTCATTTGGTGCTTGGAAAAAATTTATTTGAAAAGCATTGTGCTCAGATGCTTCCCCCACCCCCAGGCTGAGACCCGTGCTGAGTTTGCAGAGAGGTCTGTGGCTAAGCTGGAGAAAACCATTGATGATTTGGAAGGTACGTTTTCAACGCTCCTTTCATTCACAACCATTAACACCTCTTGGAGTTCCCAGGAGCTGACGTCACTAACTGCATTTTCAGTGACCCATTCACTTTACCTGAATCCCAAATGGCACCCTAATTTGGCACCCTAATCCCTGTATAGTGCACTTCGTTTGACCAGCGCCCTATGCCCTGTGCCATTTGGACTCACTCTTATGTTTCCTTTGTGATAGCGTCACAGACGTTTCACTAACAGAAAGGTTTGCCCCTATAACCATGAGTTGTAACACTGAAGCCTGTTGGGTACCCTCGCATGACTTGTTAGTAGTGTATTATAGCATTAGGTAACATACCTGTATGTTTCAATCATTAATAAAGACTCTTAATAGTTGAGCAGCATTGTAGATAGTCATTTACAATTTACCTTCCAACTTTGAGTACCGTTAGAAACAGAGGAGCGCCGACGTGAATGGATTTTTTTAATATGGGTTTAATAGATTAACCAATGAATTGGTAGATTAACCCCCATTAACCTGGCTCTGTTGTCCAGGGATCTGATTAGAACAGATTGCAGTTGAAATCAACGATGGGCATTCCGTATGATTGTGCCAGATAGACAAATGTGTAGATTCTGAGTCTTTAGCTCTGAAGAATAATAGTCTGCCTGTTGTAAGGCTGCGTTTACACAGGCAGCCTATAATTCGGAACTTTTTCCAGTAGCCGGTCTTTTGACCAATCAGATCAGCTCCTTTGCCAATAATTGGGATCAGAGTTTGGCTGCCTGTTTGATTGCAGCCGAACTGTGGAGCCACAGCTTCACTTTTGATTGTTTATCCTGTCTGGTTATTATTATAATTATTTAACCTTTATTTAACTAGACAAGTAGGTTAAGAACAAATTCTTATTTACAATGACGGCCTCACGCTGGGCCAATTGTGCGCCGCCCTATGGGACTCCCAATCACGGCCAGTTGTGATACAGCCTGGAATTGAACCAGGGTCTGTAGTGACGCCTCTAGCACTGAGATGCAATGTTTTAGACCGCTGCGCCACTCGGGAGCCCTTGGTGTTGCCTTATCTCATATTGATCAGTTTGAGTGATTGATTAGATCCTATAAGAAAGGTTAGATTTCAGTTGTAGTACTTGGACTAAGTTGGTTTCTTCCGAGGCTTTGCCTTATTTCTTATTTACGTAAGGGTGTTGTCGAATCATCCACAGTTACTCAATCAAATTGGTGGTTATTTAGCAATGAGAATGGGCTTGTTGTGGAGAGCTTAATGTCTTGTTGCGTTTTGGCAGACTTTGGAAATGTCATGTGTGAATAGGTGTAATCTGGTATGTTGTTCAAGGAGTTTGAATTATTGATGTGACTTAACTTTTAAACAAAATTGGGATCCTTAACTTTAAGAGGACCCCCCCCCCAACGTTAGAATCTCAGCCTGGGGGAAGTTGTGGAATTTAAAGAGAACCAGAGGAAGAAGTGAACTTTAGGCTACTTTGGTGAATTTGCGAGGCATGCACGACAAGTTACCAAGAGATATCCTCACCATGGATTGTCTTCTTGTGCCTTCCCCCTCAGCTCTCTCTCCCTCGAGCTGGCCTGCCTGGGGCGTATTCATTACACCCATTTATGTTGCAAAATGTTTCTTAAATGGAAGCAAACAAAATAGTGATGGACCTACTTGTCCAGTAGAAACTCTGGTTTTAGTTACTGTTTGGACTAGTGATTACACCCCTGCTCTATCTCGTCGCTAATGATGCCAGTGTGTGTTCAGTCTTCGGTCTGTTGCGTGTAGCATATCCTAGCCTATTCTTTGATGATAGGCCCTGCTTGGAAGTTGCGAGACATTGCAAGCCAAGAAATTACGATTTGCATTATTCCATTGCGAGACATCTTCTGATTGCCGATAGATAAGCCTAGTGCATGGTTTCCCCAACTCGGTCCTGGGGCCCCCCGAGTGCACGTTTTGGTTTTTCCCTAGCACTACACAGCTGATTCAAATAATCAAGTCTTGATGATGATGATGATGGTTATTTTTATTTGCTGTGTAGTGCTAGGTCAAAAAACAAAAGGTGCACCCAGGTGGGTGTGGCCCCAGAACACAGTGCGGGAAACCCTGGCCTAGTGCACAGTTCTGACTGCCTGGTGGCCGACCTGCCTGGTGGCCGACTGGCCGCTACTGTGGCCCTACGTTCCTCCTTAGCGCGCTATGAAAGATGTGTTTTTGTGTTCTCAGAAGTACGGCAACTAAGCAATCTCGTCCGTTCCAAGAATACTGAATCTTAGGAGTTGATTCCTATTGGAATCTAACCTTGACACTCGACTTGCAAGGAGTCGAGGAATCAATTATTTTGGAGTCGACTCTCCAACACTACGTCATCGTCGTTAACAGTTGGAACAATCAGAGAAAGGCAAGTGACAGCAGTGAAGTCCTGTATGGCAATAATTTTAGAAGTTAAATGAGAAGGAAATGCGAACTTTGCCAGGTGGAATTGAGGCTCAGTAATGGTGGTACAGGTGCTTCACCATCGGAAAGAGACACACCGCCGTGAGACCCGTTGCTGCATTGTAAACTCACCTGGAATTTTAGACATTTTTTCATATTGTTTTAACGTAAAACTTACTTTAAAATAAATAGCAGTTTAAAAGTTAAGATTTAAAAAATTAAATCAATTTGTCACATCCCTAGTTTGAAGTGGAGCATGGCTGTTCAGTTGGTGTTATCTGGTGTTTTGTTTGAGGAATTTGAATTGGAACATGGCTTTTGATGCTGCATGACCCTGATAACCTTGAGTGGATTTGTCTTTTCCTGAAGGATGAGTTTTAGTTGATTTTTAAACTAGAGTGCGTTGTGTTAACTTTGATTCTGTGTTAAAGATACGCAGCTTTATTAATATTCTAACATTTTTGGATTTTGGTTCATTTTTTACAAATCTAGAATTTTTGTAAAGTATTTGATTGTCAGATTGCTACTGCTGAAGGAATTTGGTGGAGAAGTTATTTTGGATTTTACATTTTATTATAATTTCTTTAGATTTGCATAATCCTTTTTGAAGTTAAGATTTCAGTTATCTGACTTTTCTTTTCTTCAACTTTTTTTCTTGTTCTGTTTCCATCTTGTGTGTCTGTCCATCTTTCTGTCCTCTGTGTCCATCCCTCCCTCCAGACGAGGTGTACGCTCAGAAGCTGAAGGGTAAAGCCCTCAGTGAGGAGCTTGACCTGGCTCTCAACGACATGACTACTCTCTAGACACTCCCTCACTCTTCCTCCTCCTCCTCCTCTGACACTCTCCACCTTCATCTGGCACCCCTGGGGTTCAGACATCCTCCTCCTCCTCTGACACTCCACCTTCATCTGGCACCCCTGGGGTTCAGACTTCCTTCACTTCCTTTCTGTCCTTTTTTTCATTCCACAACTTTTCAGACAGAACTGTGATCTATCTCTCAATACCCTTGGTTCCGAAATTTGTATGGCGAATTTGAAAAAAAATGTGGTCGTATCTAAGTTTACAAGACTTGCCGATTCAAAATACCAAGGGATATAAATGTGGCCCCAGGCAGATTGCCCCCCCCCCACCCCCGTCAAACCCATTCCCCCTTTTAGTTCCGCTCCCTACTGTTGTGTCAGGTGTCAGCATTGTTCAGTGATCCTCTTACATTTCTATAGATGTATATAGGAAAACCCACACCCAGTCGTGTTGTCTGGCACAGTGTCCATACCTCTCCAAAGATCTGGGTTAGGTTTGGTCTTCTGTATTGAGATATATACTTGTCCCCTGTTTTCCCTTTCTCTGTAATAAATGTCCTGAAACCGCTCCTGTTTTCTACTGTCATTATCAGCATTTGGTTTCTCATCATAATCACCTAATAAAGTTTAGGAGGTTGGTGCCGACGATTAGAATCCACAATTTGCCATACCAATATACTTGAATATACTCGGGGTACATGGTGTTTATTAACTACATTTAATATAGCCTACATTTACCTTTACCGACTACCTTTACCGTTTTTATTGACAATTTTTAATATTCAGGATTCATATTCAATTGAATCATAAAATGTTATGATGGAGATACACAAGTCATTCGGTGAATTACTTATTTTACGATACAAGGGAATCGGTGTGAGTGAATCTCAATTCAGTACTGTTCCCATCACACTGTATTAACAGTTTTTAACATTTCTGTAATTATCTGACCAACCCTGACACAAGGCATCAAAATAAATCTGACCAACCCTGACACAAGGCATCAAAATAAATCTGACCAACCCTGACACAAGGCATCAAAATAAATCTGACCAACCCTGACACAAGGCATCAAAATAAATCTGACCAACCCTGACACAAGGCATCAAAATAAATCTGACCAACCCTGACACAAGGCATCAAAATAAATCTGACCAACCCTGACACAAGGCATCAAAATAAATCTGACCAACCCTGACACAAGGCATCAAAATAAATCTGACCAACCCTGACACAAGGCATCAAAATAAATCTGACCAACCCTGACACAAGGCATCAAAATAAATCTGACCAACCCTGACACAAGGCATCAAAATAAATCTGACCAACCCTGACACAAGGCATCAAAATAAATCTGACCAACCCTGACACAAGGCATCAAAATAAATCTGACCAACCCTGACACAAGGCATCAAAATAAATCTGACCAACCCTGACACAAGGCATCAAAATAAATCTGACCAACCCTGACACAAGGCATCAACATAAATCTGACCAACCCTGACACAAGGCATCAACATAAATCTGACCAACCCTGACACAAGGCATCAAAATAAATCTGACCAACCCTGACACAAGGCATCAAAATAAATCTGACCAACCCTGACACAAGGCATCA
Organism: Oncorhynchus mykiss; assembly: GCF_013265735.2. NCBI lineage: Eukaryota > Metazoa > Chordata > Actinopteri > Salmoniformes > Salmonidae > Oncorhynchus > Oncorhynchus mykiss. The sequence goes on along the minus strand of NC_048569.1, from coordinate 9,884,264 downwards.
TAATAAATCTGACCAACCCTGACACAAGGCATCAAAATAAATCTGACCAACCCTGACACAAGGCATCAAAATAAATCTGACCAACCCTGACACAAGGCATCAAAATAAATCTGACCAACCCTGACACAAGGCATCAAAATAAATCTGACCAACCCTGACACAAGGCATCAAAATAAATCTGACCAACCCTGACACAAGGCATCAAAATAAATCTGACCAACCCTGACACAAGGCATCAAAATAAATCTGACCAACCCTGACACAAGGCATCAAAATAAATCTGACCAACCCTGACAAGGCATCAAAATAAATCTGACCAACCCTGACACAAGGCATCAAAATAAATCTGACCAACCCTGACACAAGGCATCAAAATAAATCTGACCAAAAGAGGTGCAGTTCTGAACAATCCCTCTGATTTCCAACCACTCCCAGTTGAACCAATCTCTTTAATGATTAAGGGAACAGGATATTTAGTTTAAAGTGAGAATTATCCTGTCTAAAGAAACCTGCGGCTCAGTACTTTGGAGAATCTTAAAGGGATTTGCTGTGTCTCTTTTACCTATCTTTCTTATCCCCTGACCCCTGACCCCAGCAATATGAATATGTATTGCTTCCTGCTATAGTTGCTTAAAGGAAAATTACACCCCAAAAAACATTTTGGTATTTGTTTCATTAGTCCATTATTGAGTCCCAACATGTTTTGCTTGTCAGCAATCAAGTTAAGATATATAACTTTCAACAACAATTCATAGAAAAAATGACTAAGTACAGAAGTCATCCCTGTATTATGCTGCGTTTTGCATTGTATTTTGATAATTGCTGACAAGCAAAACATTTTGGGACTTTGTCAACAATGGACTAATGAAACAAACTTTCCTTTTAATGTCTTGCAATGATTGTGTTCAATTCAAGACATTTCAAGCATTGTCAAGTGAGCTGTAATTGCTATAGGTGCTGATTTTACCTCTGTCAGATGAAAAAAGTAACTTTCGGAAGTTATTTTTTCTTCTTTCATTGCCCTGTGACCTTTATTGCACTAACCTGTGACCTTTTAACCCTTCCCTCTTTCTCTCCCTCTTTCTCTCTCTGTATCTTCACACTGGCTTTCATTGACTCTTCTGGCACCACAGAACGTTATCACAAGGAGGTGGAGAACAACCGTATCCTCAGTAACGAACTGAGGGTTGTTCTGAACCAATTTAACAGCTGAGTCTGAGACGGAAGCTTCGGCAAACTTCCTTCCACTATCCCACTCTTCCAATATGCACTTGTCTCTGAGTAAACTTGGAACTGATTTCTCATACCCCCTTCTAGAAGGCACTGGTTGTACATTGTTCAGTATGCTGTCATTAAGGTAGAGTCAATTCATGAAAATTCAAGTCATAACATTGAAGTAATTTGTAAACATGACATTCAGGTAATTGACCAATCATATAAAACATTTACATTTAATACATTGAAAATCGGTTAAAATTCATCAAGGGAATTGAGTGTGAATGAATTTGCCCCAAACTTGGAATGTTGTGTGTGTAATTTGGGTACTGGTAGGGTACAGGTACAGTAATCCCCCCCCCCCCACACACACACACAAACAAACAAACAAACAAACAAACAACAACAAAATAATGTAACCTTTTTTGTATGAAATTTGGTTCTAAGTTTTTCAGAATTAGGAAAGTTAGTTTTCCACAAACTTGATTGTAGAGTTCCACTGCTAAGACACGAGGGAGTTTAATGGAGCACTTTAGACTGGACACCATCCCACACCTGAAGTTTTCAAAGCTTTCACAGAATGTGGAATAATTAGCATTTATCTGGAATAATGGTTTTCAGGATTATTTATTCAAAAGAAATACCCAAGTTTGCATATAGGACAGTTTGCTGTAAAACTTCAGATCGTTTGTATGCCGTCCTGCCTATATACTCTAAAGCCTGTAGACTGACATCTATAGATTAATGGTATAGCCACAAAAAAAATATATATATATATGCCATGAAATCTGCCTCGTATCTGGTGAATGTTATACATTTTTTGATTTCACAAATGTTTTGCTATTGCTCAGACTCTCTTACATGTATCTATCCAAAGTCAACGATATGTAAACTTTGTTAAGCATTACACACGGGCTTGAAACTACACAGGCTCACATATTTCTTTGAATGTAGAGTTTGTAGTTTAGTGTGATGAAACATATTTTGTTTTATCATGAAGTATTATAGTACTTATACATACTAAGTATACACTCTTGGTGCACTATTACATTTCTGGGTTTAAAATCTCTCTACACTTGGCTTTGCTAAAGGTTACCCCATATTATATCCACACCCATTCGTTTACATGGATTTCTTTGGGTGTTTCCCCTGTTAAGATTCCCTAAGTAACTTCACTATTTTGCATGGTGTGCTATAGTGATCTTGGCTAATTCCAAGTTGTGCTACATTTACCTCATGACTTTCCACAAGTTAGCTGGGCTAAATATAAAATCTTTAGCCTCCTTGTATTGACTAGCATTACTTTCATTGCACCAATTATCTTCACGTTTTAGCTTCCCTCACCACCTGGCCCATTGAGTGGTGTGACAAGCAGAAAGCATCTGCTGTCCTCTGGAAACGCTCCTTTGTACACACTGAAATTGAAACCTCACCTGACATGGGTCTGGGAAGGCACTTGCTATGGTAGCTCACCAACATGTAGAAGACGTCTGAACGAAGAATTAAAAACAAAAGTTCATATTTTTTTAGTTTTCATCTAGATTGGCTGTCCAGGAAAGTTTTTAATTCTTGCTTCAATTATATATAACATGGATCTTTAACAGCCTAGCTCTGTTTGTATTGTCCACCTGTGATTCTTAGTGACCACTTTCGCTGTTTTAACTGGCACAAACATATTACTGCAATTTTACGCGAACACACTTGGTATATAAATGTGTAAAATACAGTATGCTTTTGAATCACGTTGTTAGATAGTACTGTTTATTTTTATTTTTTGATATCATTTGTCCTATTCCTGAGCCAACAGAGCTTGTTGGGGTGCTCACCTGTTCTTTGTGTTTTCCCGTCTTCAGAGAAACTGGCTACGGCTAAAGAAGAGAACCTAGACATGCACCAAACGCTGGACCAAACCCTCCTGGAGCTCAACAATCTATAAAGAGAGCTCTGTCTGTCGTGGCCCATGAACAAGAGGCCTAAAACACAAAGCTTTCATAATGCTCATTGATACACACTTGACCAAATCCTTTAGTTGACTTGCCCCTTTGGGAACAGGACAGTCTTCACTTGGCTTTAATAGTAGTAAAGGCTTACGAACAAGGCATTCCGTTTAGTTAATGAGGGTCTCTTGCACACATGCTAGTTAATGGCAAACGCATGCTGGCTACAGAAGTTAACATGGTTCAGTATAACAGCAGAACAGCATAGAGTTGAATGCTATCGAGGTTGCTGTTTGTATTTAGCATGTGATTCAAGTCTTAAAGTTGACATCTCTTTTCTAATCTGACCTCTGAGGCCTCCTTGAAGTGAAATTGCATTTGCTTTACTCTTTAAGCTCTGTTACCTCAAACTCTTATTTTTTTTAATCCAAAATATAAAGTTTTTGTAAACCTTCAAAACAAATAAATGGTAAACATATTCTTTACGTACTGTTTGGTAAGATGTGCCACTCATTGTTTTAATTAATAGAGTATAGTATTTGAGTAGAACTGACCCAAACAGGGAAAAAGACTAGCGTTCACATTTTAATATTTGGACTATTTAGGATAGCAGTTTGTTAAATCTACGTCTAGGTTAGTTTTCTATGGTTCAAAATGACTAGCAAAGGTATCAAATAATGTAATACAAACTAAATACAATAGGGACATTTAATTTCGCCACAGGATTCTTTTGACAAAGTTTTTGAATTTTCTAAATTGTTGTAGTGACCTTTTGGGGGTTTGGAAAGTAGTCTTTAATATTAGAGATTTTGGTATTCTAATCATGATGATGTGGTACCTCATGTATTCTAATCATGATGATGTGGTACCTCATGTATTCTAATCATGATGATGTGGTACCTCATGTATTCTAATCACTTGCCTTTTTTTTTTTCCTTGACAAAGATTTGAGAATGCCCATAGTTGTTAGAATCTGAAACATCTCTTAATTTTTTGAAACACCCTCTCAATAATTGTCCGGGTTTAACTGTTACATGGTTGTTCCACGAAACGAGTCTCTTTTTGAGTAGTGTAACTACTTGCTCAACCAGGGCTGGCCCTGTGCTCAACCCAATGTTTCCCCCCACAAAACACCACAAAATGGCCAGAAAGAGTAGAACCAGCTCACTTGCTTTTTACACTGATTTGATTATTAGATGTTAAATTTTTCTTTTTTGGGTGGGGGATATTAAATATTTGCCATATTAAAACAAAAGTTCAGTTCAGGTTACAGGATTGACCTTAAAATGAGGGACATGTTTAAGTGTTACCTTGCAATGACTCACAAATCACATGAAATAGATAATCTTCCAAATTGACATTGTCAAAACAGCCAAATTTACTTTTGAGGTTAAGTGAGTTCAAATCTGAGAAGTCTGATTGCAGAGGGACATGTCAAAATGCTGAATGTTGGCACTAACTCTTTTATTGATATATTTAAAAAAAAATATCATGTATTGAATTGTCCATGTCTATATTAAATGGCACTTCATTTAATATGGCAGGCTTTTAAAATCCAATATTGGTGCAACATTTCTACTTCAAATATCAAAGGGACTCATTTTGTGGAACTACCCTACAGCTGTTAACTTGTTTGGTTGATTTCAAGCTCATGTAATATCTTAATGCACCTGTGTCAATACTTCAGTCTAGTCAGAATGCTTATCGGTCTGAAGGTTTTAATTGGATGGAATTATTCAATATTCTGGAGGTATTAAAATAATTGTATTAAGGTTTATTACTCATGTATGTATCCTATGCAATGAATCAACTGTATAAGCTCTTAAGATGATTAAAAATGGCCAGCAAAATAAATGGTTGTTTTGTACATTTCTTCTAGTATTTCCTTAAACCAGATTTACAGTGCAACAAAGTCTCATAATGCTTACACTTTAGTTTGTTTACAATGGTATGGTGAACTGATCAAGACAACTTTTTTGGGTTTCTTTGAATGATGCTGGCTACCACTTTACCATTTAGTAGAAGTGACCCATTGACGTTTTGTCCTAACAATTCTGGTGTAACTGCTTTTGTGTCATGTTTCCGCAGCAACAGGATGGCAGCTTCAGATCAAGTTTGACCCATGATATTGCCAAAGCATGATGCGCAAACAATCATGGCAGAAATGTCTAACAAGGTTGTACATTTAACCTTTGTCACATCGACGCTGAACTAAATGCAACATGTAAAGTGTTGGTCCCATGTTTCATGAGCTGAAATAAAAAATCCCCCCCCCCCCCCCCCCCCCCAAAAAAAAAAAATGCGTTCTCACAAAAGACTTACTTCACAAATGTGTTTACATCCCTGTTTGTGAGCATTTCTCCGTTGCCAAAACAATCCATCCACCTGACAAGAAGCTGATTAAACAGCATGGTCATTACACAGGTGCACCTTGTGCTGGGGACAAAAGGCCACTCTAAAATGTTCAGTTTTGTTACACAACACAATGCCACAGATGTTTTGAGGTAGTGTGCAATTGGCATGCAGGAATATCCACCAGAGAATGTAATGTTAATTTCTCTACCATAAGCCACCTCCAATGTCATTTTAGAGAATTTGGCAGTACGTCCATCTGGCCTCACAACCGCAGACCACGTGTAAGCATGCCAGCCCAGGACCTCCACATCCGGCTCCTTCACCTGCGGGATTGTCTGAGACCAGCCACAGCTGATGAAACTGTGGGTTTGCACAACCGAAGAATTTCTGCACAAACTGTTAGAAACCATCTCCGGGAAACTAATCTGCGTACGCGTCATCTTGACCTGACTGCGGTTTTGCATTGTAACCGACTTCAGAGGGTTGCCAGTTGCCCATATGGTATGACATAAGCCCCGTTTATACCTGGTGCTAAAATGCGTCCTTTGTTCTGATCTTGTCCACATTCTGATTGTGCCCACATTTTTAAGATGATTAAAACACTCATTGTGATCAGATCTTCCTGACCATGCCCACACGGTGTCTGGATATTATTACAAGTGTAGACGGATCTGGACAGTAAAACAATTTAAATCATCAAAACCCTCTTAAATCATTGACATGTCGCCCCATTGACTTACAGTACCATTCAAGGGTTTTTCTTTATTTTTACATTGTAGAATAATAGTGAAGACATCAGAATTATGGAATAACACATGGAATCATGTAGTAACCAAAAAAGTGTTAAACAAATCAAAACATTTTAGATTCTTCAAAGTAGCCACCATTTGCCTAAATGACAGCTTTGCACACCCTTGGCATTCTCTCAACCAGCTTCACCTGGAGTGCTTTTCCAACAGTCTTGAAGGACTTCCCACATATGCTGAGTACTTGTTGGCTCCTTTTCCTTCACTCTGTGGTCCAACTCACCCCAAACCATATCAATTGGGTTGAGGTTGGGTGATTGTGGAAGCCAGGTCATCTTATGCAGCACTCCATCACTCTCCTTGATCAAATAGCCCTTACACAGCCTGGAGGTGTGTTCTGGGTCATTGTTCTGTTGAAAATCAAATTATAGTCCCACAAAACACAAACCAGATGGGATGGCATATTGCTGCAGAATGCTTTGGTAGCCATGCTGGTTACGTGTGCCTTGAATTCTAAATAAATCGTCACCAGCAAAGCCCCCCTCCTCCTCCATGCATCACGGTGAGAACCACACATGCAGAGATCATCTGTTCACCTACTCTGTGTCTCACAAAGACACAGCGGTTGGAACCAAAAATCTCAAAGTTGGACTCATCAGACCAAACGACAGATTTCCACCAGTCTAATGTCCATCGCTCATGTTTCTAGGCCCAAGCAAGTATCTTCTTCTTATTGTTGCCCTTTAGTAGTGGTTTCTTTGCAGCAGTTCGACCATGAAGGCCTGATTCACGCAGTCTCCTCTGAACAGTTGATGTTGAGATGTCTGTTACATGAACTCTGTAAAGCATTCATTTGTGATGCAATTTCTGAGGCTGGTAACTCTAATGAACTTATCCTCTGCAGCAGAGGTAACTCTGGGTCTTTCTTTTTTGTGACGTTCCTCATGAGAACAAGTTTCTTCAGCACTTGATGGTTTTTGCGACTGCACTTGAAGAAACTTTCAAAGTTCTAGACATTTTCCGTATTGACAGACTTTCAGGTCTAAGTAATGATGAACTGTCGTTTTCCTTTCTTATTTGAGCTGTTCTTGCCATAATATGGACTTGGTCTTTTACCAAATAGGGCTGTCTTCTGTATACCACCCCTACCTTGTCACAACACAACTGATTGACTCAAATGCATTAAGAAGGAAAGAAATTCCACAAATTAACTTTTAACAAAGCACACCTGTTATTTGAAATGCATTCCAGGTGACTACCTCATGAAGCTGGTTGAGAGAATGCCAAGAGTGTGCAAAGCTGTCATCAAGGCAAAGGGTGGCTACTTTGAAGAAGTTGTGTAACACTTTTTTTGGTTGCTACATGATTCCATGTGTTATTTCATAGTTTTGATGTCTTCACTATTATTATACAATGTAGAAAATAGTAAAAATAAAGAAACCCTAGTAGGTGTGTCAACTTTTGACCGGTAGTGTGTATACAGTGGGGAGAACAACTTGATAACCTGCGAAATCGGCAGTGTTTCCTACTTACAAAGCATGTAGAGAGAGGTCTGTAATTTTTTATGTCATGCAATAAAATGCAAATGAATTACTTAAAAATCATTTTCTGGATTTTTGTTTTAGGTTCCGTCTCTCACAGTTGAAGTGTACCTATGATTAAAAAAAATGACAGACCTCTACATGCTTTGTGAGTAGGAAACACTGACGATTTTGCAGGTTATCAAATACTTGTTCTCCCCACTGTATATAATATTGTGTTCAATATTTCTATATACATACATTGTTAAATATCTATATAATATTGTGTTCAATATATATAATAGTGTTCAATATATCTATACAGTGCATTTGGAAAGTATTCAGACCCCTTGACTTTTTCCACATTGTCACTTTAATACATTTTAGAATAAGGCTGTAAATTGTTGAACCCCATACCCCATAATGAGAAGGCAAAAACAGGTTGACATTTTTGCTAATTATAAAAAACGAAATATCACATTTACATAAGTATTCAGACCCTTTACTCAGTACTTTGTTGAAGCACCTTTGGCAGTGATTACAGCCACAGGTCTTCTTGGGTATGACGCTGCAAGCTTGGCTCACCTGTATTTGGGGAGTTTCTGCCATTCTTCTCTGCAGATCCTCTCAAGCTCTGTCAGGTTGGATGGGGAGCGTCTCTGCACAGCTATTTTCAGCTCTCTCAAGATATGTTTGATCGGGTTCAAGTCCGGGCTCTGGCTGGGCCGCTCAAGGATATTCAGTGACTTGTCCTGAGGCCAGTCCTGCATCGTCTTGGATGTACGCCTCGGGTTGTTAGAAGGTGAACCTTCACCCCAGTCTGAGGTATTGAGCAGGTTTCATCAAGCATCGCTTTCTACTTTGCTCAATTCATCTTTCCCTTGATTCGGACTAGTCTCCCAGTCGCTACCGCTGAAAAACATCCCCACAGCATGATTCTGCCACCACCATCCTTCACAGTAGGGTTGGTGCCAGGTTTCCTCCAGACGTGACGCTAGGCATTCAGGCTGAGTTCAATCTTGGTTACATCAGACCAGAGAATCTTGTTTCCCATGGTCTGATTCCTTTAGGTGCCTTTTGGCAAACTCCAAGCGGGCTGTCATGTGCCTTTTACTGAGGAGTGGCTTCCGTCTGGCCACTCTACCATAAAGACCTTGGAGTGCTGCAGAGATGGTTGTCCTTCTGGAAGGTTCTCCCATTTCCACAGAAGAACTCTGGAGCTCTGTCAGAGTGACCAGCAGGTTCTTGGTCACCTCCCTGACCAAAGCCCTTCTCCCCTGATTGCTCAATTTGGCCGGGCGGCCAGCTCAAGGAAGTCTTGGTGTTTCCAAACTTCTTCCAATTAAGAATGAAGGCCGCTGTGTTCATCGGGACCTTCAATGCTACCGAAATGTTTTGGAACATTCCCCAGATCTGTGTCTTGACACATTCCTGTCTCGGGGCTCTACGGACAATCCCCATGCTGTTGGGATTGCTTGGTTTTTGCTCTGACAACTGTGGGACCTTATATAGACAGGTGTGTACCTTTCCAAGTAATGTCCAATCAATTGAATTTACCACGAGTGGACTTCAATCAAGTTGTAGAAATATTAAGAATGATAAATGGAAACAGGATGCACCTGAGCTAAATTTCAAGTCTCATAGCAAAGGGTCTGAATACTTATGTAAATAAAGGTTTTTTTATTTTCTATTTTTAACACATTTGCAAAAATGTCTAAACCTGTGATGTCATTATGGGGTATTGTGTGTAGATTGAAGAATGGGGGGGAAAAAAACAATTTAATCACTTTTAGAATAAGACTAAGGTAAGAAAATTTGGAAACAGTCAAGGGGTCTGAATACTTTCTGAAGGCATTGTATTATCAGTGTTCAGAGGTTCATTTCAGTAAATCATTTGGATAGAAAAGTATTAAAGATTAAGTAGTCAAGCTGAATCTTGAATCAAATTTGAACACGTTCACATTTTCCTGACGTCAGTTGGTTTAGTTTTCATGACTTTCAAAATCTGTCTGTGCCCTCAAATGAGCTTAAGTGCCTTGCTCATTTAAGTCTCTCCGGATAAGAGCGCCTGCTAAATGACTTATTACATTTACATTGCATTTGAGTTACTTATTTCTATTGGGAGTGATATGTTTTCAAATTTAAGAAGAAAGAGTAGAGCTTGAATGTGATTGGTTAAGATGCACACAACCGCAGCACAGATGAACAGTGTGCAAGATGACTAATCACAAGACAAATCTGCCCCCCCCAAAAAAACAGTAGTTTCCACACTTTGTCAATATTTTTATTATTTCAAATTAACAGTAGTAGGGTGTTGCAAAACCCGATGAAACTGACTGGGGTAAATGCCAGCTCACCACACGTTTTCCAGCAGCCCTAAATGTGCTGTTCCACTGTTATAGAGGCCCTCGCTGGTAAAATCCTCAGACCGTCACGCACTGAAAAAAATGGAAATATTCTCCCAGTGAATGCGTGTGTGCGTGTGTGTATATGTGTGTCATTATCAATGTCGTAGAATGATAGCTCTCCTCTGTCCCTGTCCAGCTGAACTCTGATCCTGTCCTTAACTCTGGAGTTGTGTCTCACAGGGAGGTAAATGGTTTCAGTATTTGGGCAACTTACTTTATATACATAATCAAAGTCTTCCTTATAATCTGTATTAAAACTATCAACATGGCTAACACCCCAGACTTCATCTCTAGGATCAGACCTATTGACAGACTCAGTGGCCACACCTGCAAACCAATACTCGTCATCAATCTCAATGTCCCAACTGTGTGTCCCTGAGGTAAAGCCCTCAGAGCCCATGGCCCATCCCTGGGCTAACCTCTCTGGGTTGTCAGGACGCTCCTGGAACTCACCACCCCATACAAAGCAATCATCATACCCCATCCAGGTCATGGAGCAGAGTACCTTTGAGTGCACAGTATTAGGGTCCAGAACCACCGGCGCTGAACAGAGAGAACAGAGACACGCCACGTTAAAACTAAACACAGAACAAAATAAACCATCCGTTCGGCCTACATGTCAAGCGATCATTAAATCTATTTGGAATAAATGACTCACTGTATTGAACAATCTCCTTCATTTTCTCCCAGATTCTGAACATGAGGTTGCCCAGGTGTTTTGCCACATCTATCAGCGCTCCTGAAACCCTCACAGGATCAGGCAGTGGGCATTGGGTTCTGGAGAACATTTAGGAGTCATTGCTGCTGTGGGGTTAGGTTCAGAACCACAGAGTAGAGAGAGGCAGGAGGCAGATCACTTACCTTTTCATTGTGGCATTGTAGTTCTGCAAAGTAACAAAAAGAGCAGCTTAGCTATCAATGTTATTAATGATCAATCAGTATTCATTGTGGCATCCATCTTTAATATTATTGAATGATTATGGGGACAGACATCTGTACCTGCAGGAATGAGATGTCTTCAGCTTCCAGCTCTTTCTCTATGGCTTTGATTTTGTCTGAAAGTGATGATATCTGTCCACTCATCTCTTCAATCTTCACCTTCATTGTCTGACTCTTCTGCTCCTCTTCCTCCCTCAGGGCAGCTATCTTGGCCTCCTCCTCCTCTCGTAGAAACTGGTGAACCCGCTCAAAGTCCTCCTTAATCGTTTTCTCTGTGTCCTTAGCCTGGCTCTGGAGACAGAGAGCACTTGAACTCTACCTTGGTAACAAGGATGAACAGTCAACTCTGTACAGTTGTTACATCACTCAGCATTCTTACCTTGATATGCTGTGCTGTTTGTGTCACATCACTCAGCATTCTTACCTTGATATGCGGTGCTGTTTGTGTCACATCACTCAGCATTCTTACCTTGATATGCAGTGCTGTTTGTGTCACATCACTCAGCATTCTTACCTTGATATGCTGTGCTGTTTGTGTCACATCACTCAGCATTCTTACCTTGATATGCTGTGCTGTTTTATCACAAGTGAGTTTGACTTTCTTAAAGACTTCCAATTTCTCCTGTAAGGACTTCAGGGTAGGCTCGAGTTCCTCCTGGAATTAAACACTAGGTTGTTGTCCAATACCATACCACACACTTATTCCAGTTAAGACGGAATAAAAAATGCTGAGGGATAGTCACTTTGTTACAAAAATTAAAACTCCAGATCACATACCTACGCTCACGAAAAGGAAGTTCATAAATGCATATTGTCAGCAAAAAAATTTACTTGTAGGCCTATTGTGTTTTTCACTTTCACAGTGAAGTTGAAATTATTGTTAACTTTCTGCATAACGCCCTGACTTAACAAAATCATTGGTTTACTCTACCTTAAGATCCTGTACAGCTTCATCTATGGGAATGCAGTCATGCTTTTTATGTTTCCTTGAATCACGACACACCACACAGATAGGCTGTTTATGCTCCAGACAGAAGAGCTTGAGTTTCTCTCCATGCAGACTGCAGAGCACCGCAGACCCTGCTGAAGCTCTCTGACGCCTCTCCTGTAAGAAGGCCTCACATAGGTTCTTAAGAGCCCGGTTATTGGGAGGCTCAGACCTTGACGATCTTCTCCTGCAAACTGGACACTCCTGCCATTCCTTCTCTTTCCAGAATTCCTGCAGACAGGCTTTACAGAAGCTGTGGCTACAAGACAGGAGAACAGGATCCTTGAAGATGTCACAGCACACAGGACAGGATAGATCCTCCTCTGGGAGAGTCGATTCGCAAGCCATTTTATCTGAATCCGTCAAACTTGTTTCTCTATAATGGTCTGTAATAGCATAAGAAGCAATGTACTTAACCCCTTATTAATGACACACTAAAGACATTTGGTGTGCTTTCCTTATCTCCTTCAGTGTCTGCTCTGAAATGTTGACATTAATCTAGTAATGAGAAATAGATCCTGTCGTGTACGTTGTCCTGTTTGAACAGCAGAGAGCTGAACATTAGCTACATTTTAAATGGCTTCACTGACTTTTACTTCCTGTATCACGTGTATGATGGGAGAACATTTGCAGTTGTTCTTCTATGATATTATGGCGGTCCACAGAACATACGTTAGAGGTGCATACTGCCACCTACTGTGTGGGGTGAAAACAGGCATTTAATGCAGAAAACATGCAGGGAAACAGCTTGGAGATTTAGCGATGCAACTACAAAGGTTCTTAAGATGAATTTAACCTGAAGATACTTTTGGGAAACCGGGCTCTGGTCACTTTGATTGACACTTTTCCCAGTGCGTCCTCCAACATCTCCTTGGCCACAAATGGATCTCCCCCAAAACACATCCTTATCCATGAAACATACTCCAACACCGGAGCAAGGCATTACAAGATCGAGGCATATCTTCATTAACACCCTTAGCCCGTTTTGATCCATTCTCCCATGTTAGTTTTCCACTAATTTCCCTTAACTTTCCTCAACGCACCATCCAACTCAGTGGTTCCGCTTCCACCATCACCTTGACCTTTGTAGTTAGTTTTCTTCGAGATATAGGCCAAGCATGGATGCGTTCTGAAACTCAAGCACACGGTTGTGCAACATTTCCAAAATACAACCGACCAGAAATACAATGTTTTTAATGCAATTACTGTTGTAACTGTTGAGAGGAGAGTTTCCGTTTCTGTGGGTGTCAAATGTATTTCTCACCACTCATTACTGAGTGGATGGTATCGTTATACAAACAGTGGTTTTGAGATAAAACGGCCATTCGCTGTTATGCTGGGGCTGGTCGTCCATTGATTCAGAGAATCCGTCCCAAAACGCAATGCTTACCTCTGCCACCTCCCGGTTTGGTGATGAATTTCGAGTGGATCATGGTCAGTGTTGACTTTCCCACTTTCCCTATTGTCACGAGTCCGACCAAAGGTGGCTCCCCTTCCCGTTCGGGTGGCGCTCGGCGGTTGTCGTCGCCGGTCTACTAGCTGCCACTGATTTCTTTCCTCCCCCTCCTTATAAGTTTATTGGTCATTTGTCAACCGACCCGCTGACTAATGAGATCTGATTATGAGTTCATTATGAGTGTCTGTGTCAGAGATCTGCTGCTCTCACACTGAGAAGGGGAAGTTTGGGAAAGCTCCTTTTCACCCAAACATAATTATAAATGTGCAACTTGCACATTATGTTTGGGTGAAAAGGAGCTTTCCCAAACTTCCCTTTCTCAGTGTGAGAGCAGCAGATCTCTGACACAGACACTCATAATGAGCTCCAAACAGAAAATGCTTGTTTGTGAGAATGGAAATATTTTAAACAAATAGTTCTTAAATATAGAGTTTTTGAAATCAAATGTTTTTGTATTTTTTCTTTCTGAAAGGTCTGACAAGACAAAATCAAGTTTTGGCTGTTTTTACTTGGTTCTTTGACTGTCTAGAGTGTGTTTAAAGTGTGAGGGTCAATCTGACCCTGCAAATATCTATACGCATGAAAGCCTCCAGGTCAAAATGACCCACAACATCATGTTTCTATACAAAATCTACACAGACATTACACAACACATCAGTGTGTCCACATTTTGAAGTTATGTTCATGACCCTAAATGAGGAAAATTTATTTAATTTCAACGAGAAAAAAAGAGGTTAACTAGTATTTTTAGACAACTCAAAAGTGGAAATTGGTCAAATTGACCCGCACCATAATAGGAGGGGTAAGGAAGTCTAAAGTACTCCACGTGTACTACGACGCATGTCAAATAACAATACATAACTCCAGAAGGTATCCTACAGGCTACCAAGATCCTAGGAATATACATCTAGGGAAATCTAAGATGTTCAACACAGATAGAGAAATATGAAAAGGCCAACCAATGCCTAGTTCCACCTCTTTCGCAGTGTGGTATGCGGCACTAACCATCATTCAATCAGACACCATCGTGGGCACGGACTACACCTCCTTAGATCCATGGATCTCTTATCACTCTAAACAGGGAATGTCTCACAAGGTCCTTTACAAGTTCTCTAACTACAAACTGACCCCTACTGCCATATGCTCCCGCCTCAATTATCGTATGTTAGTCTACGCCAGACCCACTCACCTAAATTGGACCTGATCACTGCAGGACTGCGCGTTTCCTTTTCAGCACCATCCCAGCCTGCTGATTAGCTGATGATGAACATGTATTGTATTTATGTATTTTATTGACTGTGTTTTGTTATTATGATTTAGTTAGTGTTCCAAATTTTACATTTAAAATGTAAGTTGAACTCCCATTTCAACTTGTTGCTGCCACTTCTACAATGCCTCGTCGAAGAACAGTTAAAAGAAAATAAAAAATATATTTTATTTTTCGTATTCAACGCGCGCACTGGCCAAAAAGGTCACGTGGTTGCAAATTGTCAAACACGGAAGTACAAAATTCGACAAACAAAAAGCTTAGCTAGGAAATGAGAGCATGGAGGGATCTAAATATTAAAATATCGATCAATAAAATCGCTGAACGAAAAGGAAATATAGCTACTTAAAGATTTATGCTAAAGAAAATAATTAAATTATTGTAAATGTATTGCTAGATAGCAATGGATATCGGTATGAAGTTTATCTTCTGCACTGATAGCTAACGTTAATTTTAGCTAGAGAAACATAGCCCGCTATTTTGAAACAGACTTGCTTTTTCAATTTCTAGAGACTAACTAGCAAACCAGTGGGCGTTTATCTTATGATAATTATCATTTCACCTCGTTATTAATCCTCTAACGTTAGCGTGCTGATTTTTTTTTTTTTTTAACGGGCTAGCCAAGAAGAACAAGTTTAGATAGTGGCAATGACTGCTGCAGTGTTTTTTGGGTGTGCGTTCATTGCATTTGGGCCAGCGTTTTCCCTATTTATTTTCACTATCGCCAAAGACCCATTGCGAGTCATCATTCTAATTGCAGGGTAAGCTATTATGTTATTGTTGGTAACTTGTGGATTTGTTATTTCAAGTTGGTTTGACAAATGATAATAGACCTAGATCAGTGGTTCCTAACTTATCTTTTTTTTTAATTTTAAGTTGTAGTGGATTAATTATTAATTATTAACCCTATAATTACATCCATAAGTACATTTTTCAAAAGAGTTTATGTATGTTAAATATGCCATGATACGTTTTTGGAAGCTAGTAAGATAGTGAAATGTTCACTGGTGTGCTTCATTGCATCAACAATGACAACTGTTTCTCTCTCTCTTCAGGGCCTTCTTCTGGCTGGTGTCCTTACTGCTGTCCTCTCTGGTGTGGTTCATAGCCACGAAGGCCACCAATGCCCAGGACCTGACCCTGCAGAAAAACCTGCTCATATTTGGCAGTATTTTCTCAGTCATACTGCAGGAGGTGTTCCGCTTTGCATACTACAGGCTGCTCAGGTCAGCATACACACATCTCATTCTCTTGCTGTCTTTATCATGCTATCTCACTCTGGCAGGGGTCCTCAACTCTTACCCTAAGAGGTGTGGAGCCTGCTGGTTTTATGTTCTACCTGATCATTAATTGCACCCACCTGGTGTGCCAGGTCTAAATCAGTCCCTGATTAGAGGGGAACAATGAAGACGAGCACTGGAACTGGTCCAGAGTTGGGTTTGAGGGCTTTATGTCTTGTCTGTCTTGCTGTGTCTCTTTCTTGCCATGTCTCTCATTGTCTCTGTCTGTGTGTCTTTGTCTGTGTGTCTTGCTTACTGAAGTCATAGAAGCACATCTAGGATCAGTTTTGCCTTTTAGATTATAGTAAATAAGATTACATAAACAGGATGGCCCTGATCCATACTCTGTGTGAATGTGAGTCCTAGTCTGTTAAATCCATTATAAACCACCTCAAATCAACCTGTACATATTGCCTCGACTAACCTGTGCCACCGCACATTGACTCTGTAACCGGTACCCCCTGTATACAGCCTCACTTACTTCAGTTTATTTTAGTAAATACTTTCTTAACACTTATTTTTCTTAGCTGCATTGTTGGTTAAGGGCTTTTCACCTGTTGTATTTGGTGCATGTGACAAATAAAATGTGATTTCTTTATACAGCACATTTCAAACATGGAATGCATAATGCATAATGTTCTTCACAGGAAAAAAAACGAATAAAAACAATGAAAAATAAATACTGAAATATTTACTACACAACAAACGTAAGAGGACAAAAAAACAAAATAATAATAAAAAATGAAAGACTAAAAAGCAAATTTATTTTAGATATGTCTACAGTTTTGTCCCCCCCCCCCCCAGGTTCTCTGGCAGGCTGTTCCAGAGGCTGGAGGCATAGTAACTAAAGGCTGCTTCTCCATGCCTCTTGGTCCTAGGCTTTGGGATGGTTAAAAGGCCAGTGCCTGAGGAATCTACTGGGTACATAACTTAAAAGCATGTCTGACATGTATTGGGCTGCACAATCGTGGAATCTTAAAAAATCTTAAACATGTATTCTAAAACTCAGAGGCAGCCAGTGCAGAGACCTTAAAACCGGTGTAATGTGTGCTCGTCGTCTGGTCTTGGTCAGTACCTGTTTTGCAGTTGACCAATGGCTTTCTTGGGTAGACCAGACAGGAGAGCATTGCAGTAGTCAAGCCTGCTTGTAATAAAAGCACGGATGAGTCTCTCTATGTCCCTCAGTTAGTTAAAAAGCTATTTTGTTCACATTCCTAATGTGTGATTCAAAATTGAGTTCAGAATCTAAAATAACAGCTTGTTTTTTACCTGGTGTTTTGTCATTATTGCCCATGAATGAAAATATGCTCCCAGATTCTCCCTGTGCTTTGGCTCCAACAATAAGTCCCTCTGTCATTCAGCTGCTCACTATGTCTGCTGCAGAGAGACGAAAGAGCTTGAGCAAATTAGTTTTGATTTCTCATGGAAATAAGTGTTGAACATGTTGGCTAGTTATTTAAAAAGATGGAGAACAAGCTATAGGATGAAAAATACTGACATTGTGGTGCCGGTGCAACTGACTAGTGCTAACTAATGCTACCTACAGCAGCGTTAGCTACTGGAAGTCAAATATTGATATATATCACCCCTCCCCCAAAATAAAAATAATAATATTGCAATGTGTAACAGTATAGATTTTTTCCCCCCCTTCACTATGACTTAACAGGCCTGCCCAGGCATCAATGTACAACCAGGGGAGTATTCACTAGGAAGTAAACAGGCTCAATAGGTGAGGGACTTACCTGAATTTGTCCAATAAGAAACACTTATTTTTGTTTTGATTTCTTTGCAAATTGGTTTTCCTACACTTTGAATGACCAGGGATGAGGAAGCTGTCGTATAGTATACATATACAACATAGTATACATATACAACATAGTATACATATACAACATCTTAGCCGTTTTACAGTGTCCAAAGTTATGGGGTTGTCATAAATCCTGTTAGTGTGACTTCTAAATGGAGAATTCTCAGACTCAAGTGTTTTAATAGTCACACGTACAGGGTTGCAGGTGTGATTGCAGGATACAGTGAAAATCTTGTGCTTGAAAATCTGCAATGTTTTATCGGAGCCCAAGGCGGGTCACCATCTGCCGGCGCCATTCTTAGCTATATCTGACTACAAAGTAAATACTCATCAGTACTATTTGTGGTCTGTGGGCTACATTGTTACTTTTTTCAGAACACAAAAACACGGATATTTTTGTGATAACGTTTCCACTGTGTTACTGCTATTAACATCTTCTTTCCACTGTATCATCAGGAAGGCAAATGAAGGTCTGGCAGCCATCAGTGAAGAAGACGGCCCCCCCCTTTCAGTCCGGGAAATGGCCTATGGTATACCATTATCTTTACGTTTGATTTACTTTAACATATTAATTAAATACTTAATTAACTGATTTAAATATGTGACCGTTTGTGTGTGTGTATATAGTCACATGACAGACAACTATCATCTTACTTGGCTTTAAGGACACCTCTTTATGTTGACCATTCAGCTTGGTATTACCACTGTGGGCCAATCGTGTATGATTTTGGAAGTGCATGTAGCCTATCATTGTCAGCGGAATGCTAGGTGATATGAGTTTGACTAATCCGCTGGCTGGTGCTCAACACTGAACTAATCTTACCCTCTACCGCTGTGATTGTTGACAGGTGAACCCAGGCAAAGATTCATGACCGTACTAAACTCCCATTAACCTGTCTAGGACTGTAACCCCCCCGCAACAGCCAGTGAAAGTGCAGGGCGCCAAATTCAAAGCAACAGAAATCTCATAATTAGAATTCCTCAAGCATACAAGTATTTCACACCATTTTAAAGATACATTTCTCGTTAATCCAGCCGCTGTGTCAGATTTCAAAAAAACTTTACGGAGAAAGCAAACCATGCAATAATCTGAGTGCAGCCTTTAGACAACAAAGCAGCAAAAAAGATACCCGCAATATTGGGTAGTCAACATTACTCAGAAATAGCATTTTAAATATTCACTTACCTTTGATCTTCATCAGAATGCGCTCCCAGGAATCCCAGTTCCACCATAAATGTTTGATTTGTTAGATTATGTCCAAATATCTTCTTTTGTTAGGGCGTTTGGTAAACAAATCCAAAAGCGAGTTCAGGTCGCGCCAAACCTCGTACGAAAAGTTCAAAAAGTTCCGTTACAGCCCGTAGAAACATGCCAAACTAAGTATGGAATCAATCTTTAGGATGTTTTTAACATAACACTTCATTAATGTTCCAACCCGGACAATTCCTTTGTCTGTACAAATGAAGTAGAACGTAGCTACCTTTCACGTGAGTGCGCCAGACCTAGGCTGTGGCACACACTCATTCAATGAGCTCTTATGAGCCCCCCCTTTTAGAGTAGAATCCTCAAAACAGGTTATAAATACTGTTGACATCTAGTGGAAGCCTTGGGAAGTGAAACAGCTAATATCCCACTGTATCTTCAATGGGGGCTTAGTTGAAAAACTACAAACATCAGATTTCCCACTTCCTGGTTGGATTATTTTCTAATGTTTTTGCCTGCCATATGAGTTATGTTATACTCACAGACATCATTCAAACAGTTTTTAGAAACTTTTTTTTGTTTTCTATCCAAATTTACTAATTATATGCATATTCTAGCTTTTACGGCTGAGTAGCAGGCAACTTAATTTGGGCACGCTTTACATCCAAGCTACCCAATACTGCCCCCTACCCCAAAGAAGTTAAACCTCAATATTAAGTATTTGTCATTTCATACACCCATGTGTATCTATCTGTATGGTTCTTTTGATCTGGACAGCTAATATGATTACTTCTAGGGCAAGTCTTTCTAAAGAAATGGCAAAGGTCAGTATTTATGATCATGTACCTTGGCATTGAGGCATAAAGTGAGTCGGAGCAAGATTTCAAATGTCTCTTCTCTAATCAGATCTTTGTGTTGTTAGCACAATAAAATGTACCCAACCCTGCATAATTCTCCGTTGATGTGCAAACACTCTTGAGACCTGCTTGTCTAAATAACACACCGCAGAGGTAAAATGTAAGTGGAAGCTCACTGTAGTGAACATTATTGTCGGTTTTTGATATGATTTTAATTATTTTTGTAATCAACATTGAGAATCTATTTATTGATAAGATTTAATGCTACAAGAAACTCTCTAAAAGCTCCACATTGACAACTTGATCAAAATGTCACAAAAAATACTCAAATAATGTTAATTATATGCTACATGTCTAGTCATTGACTGTGATGTTGACTATGTAGGCCTAGCAGTTGACTGTGATGTTGACTATGTAGGCCTAGCAGTTGACTGTGATGTTGACTATGTAGGTCTAGCAGTTGACTGTGATGTTGACTATGTAGGCCTAGCAGTTGACTGTGCTGATGTTGACTATGTAGGCCTAGCAGTTGACTGTGCTGATGTTGACTATGTAGATCTAGCAGTTGACTGTTTGTCTATCTCTAAAGTGGCTGGACTGGGCTTTGGCATCATGAGCGGAGCCTTCTCCATGATCAACACTCTCTCTGACTCTCTGGGCCCAGGGACAGTGGGCATGTTTGGAGACTCCCAGTACTACTTCATCACCTCAGGTATGTGTCTGTCTGTCAGGGTTTGCACAAGGTGCTTAAAGTACTTGAATTTGGCACTCTGAAAAAGTACTGGAATAACTTATAAATCAGACATTTTCTCAAGTTGGTACTTGAAAAGTACTTGAATTAAAATGTGAGGCGAACAGAAAATGATCAAATATGGTAATCTAAAAAAAAAATGTATTGGTCGTACGAATTCATTTCTACCGAGTTTTATTTCCTCACGTGTTTTGCATTCTGCTTGTCAGGCAAGCATGCTCATTCCACTCAGACTGCCACTCAGCCAGGCAGGTACAGAACTGACTAATTAGGTACTGACTGCTAAAATGCCAGGCAAATATAGATTCAACCTTGCCTTTTGTGCGTGTGGAAAGTTTCTCGGGATGATTTGTCAGCTCATGAAACACGGCACCAACACTTTAACATGGTGTTTTTTTTATATTTTTGTTCAGTCTGGTTAACCTACCATTTTTACTGCTACATCACTGTGCCCGCGATATTGCGCTTTATCAAGCGGCAGCCTTGATCCTGCCGTTCTGGTAGACATTCACATCCACTTTTCCTCACAGCTCACCCGCCCTTCTCCCGTCCGGCGACACCACTAAAGCTGCCAGTCGGAAGCAAGATGTTTTTTCGTAGCTCTTAAGTAGTAAATTCCCGACTGCCTGATTTTTAAAAATACAATAGTCATGAAGCTGTAATTGTGTGTTAATGTGAATAAGTGTTTTTACCAGTAGGCAAATCAAATGTTATGTCACATGCGCCGACTGTCTACAGGTGTAGACAGTGAAATGCTTACTTTACAAAGCCCTAAACCAACAATGCAGTTTTAAGAAAATACCTTCAAAAAAAGTAAGAGAGAAAAATAAGAGAGAGCAGCTGGAAAATAACAATAGTGAGTCTATATACTGGGGTGGCAAGGTAGCCTAGTGGTTAGAGCGTTGGACTAGTAACCGGAAGGTTGCGAGTTCAAACCCCCGAGTTAACCCACTGAATCAATTTTCATTGAAAATAAGAATTTGTTCTTAACTGACTTGCCTAGTTAAATAAAGTTTTTTTAAAAAAAATAAAAAATACAGGGGGTACTGGTACAGAGTCAATGTGCGAGAGCACCGGTGTCGAGGTAATTGAGGAAACACGTAGGTGCGGGGGTGCAGCAATGCAAATAGTCTGGGTAGCCAAAACTGTGCTCATCATTACGCCATCAGTACTGACTTACTACTCATGTATATAGTGAAACACGTATTATTAAGTAGAACTTACAAGGTTACCTTTTTTTTCATGAGGTTGTGTTACTAGAAACAATTGCATAATAGGAACTATTAGAAATTGATAGTCCTGGAAAATAAATATTAGTGCTTGAAAAAGTACTTAAGTCCATTAATTTGACTTGCCACTACTGTCTGTACGATCTGGCAGCCTTTATATTCCTGTGGAAGTTCCTCATAATCTGTACTTGTTGTATACTGTCTACACCCGAGCCTTGTATTACTTTGCAATCATTGTGTGCTTGTCATGAATAGACAAGTATAGAATAGCTTTTGCACACCTAACTTCTTTAGCACAGGACTTATGAGAAAGGAAAAGGACTTGAGTACACACTTTGTGCACTAGCAACAAAACAAATGAAGTGCGCCACTTCTGTGACCGATGACCTCTTTGACCTTTGCCCCCCTGTAGCCCTGATGACCCTGGCGCTGACGATGCTCCACACCTTCTGGGGGGTGGTGTTCTTTGAGGGCTGTGAGAGGAAGAGATGGTGGGTGATCGCTGTGGTGCTCTGTGTCCACCTGATGGTCTTCAGCCTGGTGAGTGTACACACAGACACACACAGGGTTGGTTGTTTAGCGAAAACGACGCGTGCGCAACTGTTGGCTTAGATTGTTGACAACATGTCAATTATATTTCGTCTCCAAACATAAATGCATTTGCACTTGTTCTCTCAAATACATTGTTACAGTTGTTGGTTAGCTAGCTGGCTAATTTTATCCATATTAACATTTCACATGAAATCAGTGAAAACACATCAAAACAAGACATGGGTATCAATAGCAAGATACAACTAGCTGAAACGAGCCCCTTACGATTCCCCACATTGCGGTAGCTTGTCGTTATTGCTAGCTGTCTGACCGCTCAGAATCGTGACGTTGTCAACCAACCTGTCTGTCACCCATGCCATCATGAGTTGCACTAGCATGAATCAGTCACAGGAGGGGGTTGTTAGCTTGTGTTTAACAACTCTATACCTGACTGTATTGTCCCTTTTTTTGAAGCAATTTGACAAAAAAATCCAGCTAAAGACTGAATGAGTTAAAGTTTGTCTTATTAATTTCAGAATTTGTTGAATGGATTCCTCAAATCCTAATTATGTTTGTATTAAATCTTTTATATGATAAGTCATGCATAAATGAGACTGGCAATTAATTTTTCTAGAGATTGACACACCATTTTAGAGGACCATGTTGTAGATGAACCATCTCCTCCAGTCTCACAAAAAAAAACAGCACTGTATTCAGACCACGGTGTCACAGAAATATAGTAATTCATTATATACATGCTAATGATTTTGTAGAGTTTCAAATGACACCCTATTCCCTATATAGTGCACTACTTTTTACAAGGGGGCCCTGATGAAAAGTAGTATACTATATAGGTGGGGAACAGCGTGCCATTTGGAACGTAGACACTGTGTGTTGGGCAATGGGGGGGGCTTGACCAGAGAACCTGAGCCTGGACATCTTTCTAGAACACTGCACAGGAATGTTCTGTTCTCCCTCTATAAGGGATTGTACTCATTCAGGGGGAAGTTTTAGGATGCGCTTCCCCTCCCCCAATCCTAACCTTAGTGGGGGGAAATCCTGAAGATCAGTGTCCTAGGGGCAACTTCACCCTACACTGATTCTACTGCAGGCACCGAAGGCTCTCGTTTACCAAGGGTTACAGAGCTCATTATATTAATGCTGCTACTACTACCAATGTGATGTGTGGTCTGGGGCTCCAATCAAAAGTGTTCTCATGTTATGCTTAGGATACTTTTTTTTTTGTCAAAGACTGAGAAAAATGGTTAATGAATAACTTCTGAATAAATTGTGACTTATGATTCTCTGTTTGATCATCCTGAGTGGCATCTGCATTCATTAAAATAAAAAAGCAGTATATTTGTATTGCTTTTATGAATAATTTCCCAGAATATGTTTGAAGTCTCTGTTCGTAGTAGACATGCATTTGGTGTTTAGCTAATAATCTTTCATGTTCAGTAGAGGATAAATGTTTTTTTTAAACCGAGTGAACTCTCAATTACGAATTTGTTTTCATTTTCCATTGCAAAATGTTTTGCTACGTGGTGCCGTAAGTGAACACAGCCCTGATTTTTCTTGAATCTGGTTTTCAATCTCTCATGGTATCTCTCTCTCTCTCGGTGCCAGTCTCTGTTGAACCCGTTCTACGTGGGCAGCATTCTCCCGGTCTACGCCATCATGCTGCTGATGGCCGTCTGGGCCTTCTTCTCCTCCGGTGGCTCCCTGCACAACATCACTCTTCTCTGGACGTGTAAGACCCGCCTCAAGCCTATCTGATACAGCAGCTGTACTAAGCCCTGGGTCCTGTTCATTAGGCACCAAACTGAAGACAACTTCCTGAAACAGGGAGGCAACTACCTTTTTTTAGTTGTCTGTTAAGAAACCCCTCGTTTTTGATTGCAATATGTTTTGTAGCGGTGTTCCCCAATGAACACGGCTCTGTGGTTATCGGTCTAAAGGCCCACTTTGTTTGCTGAATGTCACTCCATTGGAGCATTGGTAGAGGATCTGTCGTTAAACAGATTAGTTCCATCTCCTCTCTGCTGCTGCTCCTCCCCAAGTCATTGTTCTCAGTCAACTTGCCTTTGTAAAATAAGGATTCATTCAAATATAAATGAGCCACTTGGCTGAAATAAACAATGAAACCATTGAGGTTATGTTCATGTGGACTGGCACTCTTCTTGTAATTTAGAATGTACCTCTATTGGTCCGTAAGAGTGTGCCTGATGACACCACTTTTATATGTGCATAATACACGCAGGTCTCCCTTGTAAAAGAGGTCTTCTGACCTCAACATAACGTCATTAAAATGCCCTTTCTACTGAATTGAATGTCCACTATCACCATGGTAATATTTGACAGATAGGTGATTGGTGCAGTATATGAACCATATAAGTCCACAGCAGCTGAAACCTTTTTATTAAGTAGAGCTATAAAGTGGCACCGACACAGCATAGTGTGGTGGATCCTCTCAACTGGTCTGTAGCAAATCAAACCCAGTTCAATTTGGTCGTGGTTGGTCACAAGTTGTATATTCAGGTGGCGTTAAGACCACATGTTAATCAGTCATCAAACATGCCAAGCTTGTGACTTACTACCTAAACAGCATAACTGTATCAGGTCAATGTCATCTTAATTAGAAAGTACTTCTTGACCCCTACCATACTGAAGTTATTTTTGTCTTGTCTGTTTTGCAGGTAGGAAAAGTAATACGGAGACGTCGTCATAATTCACATTCCATGTTGATCTCTGAGGTCGAAGGGCAATAGGAGCTTCTGTCGCTGCAGTGCTGTGTACAAACCAAAGCAGCCAATCAAGAGACGACACAGTCTCCACATCAACCAATCTCCACATAATATGGATGGGCTGAATCAGAGCCCAGAAATCAGCACTTCACTGACCAATAGAGCTGACCAAGGGAAATCCTTCATACTGTATATAGCCTGAATGACACTAGTTTACACACACTTAGGCATGTGTAAGCTTTTTTTCAATGCAAGGAAACAACCTTTTTTTTTTTCGTTCTTTGTCTCTTCGCAGATTTGGCTTTTGTATGGACTTTTAATCAATCCACTCCCTTGCGTCAATTATTGATCTTTGGTTTACTGAATTATTATAATAATTTTTTAAAGAATGATCATTTGTTAGTTAATGTAATGTGAAGGGCAGAGCTGCACAAATCGAATGTTATTTGTCATGTGCCGAATACAACAGTGAAATGCTGACTTACAAGCCCTTAACCAACAATCCAGTTTGAAGAAAAATAAGTTTAAAAAAAAAATAGCTAAGTAAAACAATAAGAAATAAAAGTAACAAATAATAAAAGATCAGCAGTAAAAATAACAGTCGCAAGGCTATATACAGGGGGTACCGTTACAGAGTCAATGTGCTGGGGCACCGGTTAGTCAAGGTAATCTGTACAGGTAGGTAGAGTTAAAGTGCAACAGACTGTTGGCTCTGGTCAAATGAAGATTCTTCACCAGGACTTTTTTTGTACCCTCAACCTCATTTCAATGTTTTGTTTTTTTTAAATTAAAATTACGAGCCACCATTTAAATTACTTTTTTTTTTATATATATATATATATATATATATATATATATATATATAATTATGTAATCAATGGACAATGTTAACTTTTTTTATTTGGTCAATGACAGTCTTACAAATCAGTCTGACAGTATTTTTGACTGTATTTTAATCTGAAAACCATATGGTTTGAATTGACTGAAATGTATTAGGAAATGCAGAAGATCATCAGGCAATAATGTATGATGATCTGTGTAGAAAAGAACCTTGGAAGAAAACTGATTTTAAGCCAGGTTCTATGAACCAATCACCAATTATCGATCGTGACTCCCATTTTCAAATCCCCTAGTTTGGAAAACCCTATTATACACACATACAACGGTATGCAACATCACTATATTATGCATTATCTGCCCTGGCAGACACTGCCATGTGTAGGACACATGTACACATCACAGGAGGTTGGTGGCACCTTATTTGGGGAGGACGGGCTAGTGGTAATGGCTAACGCTGAATCAGTGGAATGTTTTCAGATACATCAAACTAAATGTTTGATGCCGTTCCATTTAGCTCCATTCCAGACAATATGAGCCATCCTCCCCTCAGCAGCCCCCACTGGTACATATTATGTAAGGTATTTTTATGTTTTTATTATGCAAATAAAATGCTAATGTTCTTGACCTTGATCCACCAAATACAGGTGAAAAAGACGACGGAATCATATTCACTAGACACTAAACGATGCGGGACTACCTGAACCAATAAGAAACTCGTTTTTGTTGCAAAACGTTTTTCTACGGTGTGCACTAATGAATATGACCGTACTCTAATAGTGTTATGGTCAGTCACTAAACGGTGGCCTTTTTTACTCTACAACTGAGTGGTTATAGAGTAAAAATAATTATTACTACCATCGGCAGCAATACCATAGAGTTTTGTATCTTCTTTTTTTTTTTAAACCTCTGGGTCATCACAAAGTGTCTCAGAGTAGGACTTCTGCTGATCTAGGATCAGTTTTGTCTTTTGGATCATAATGAATAGGATTATATGGACAGGGAAGACCTGATCTCAGATCAGCACCATATAGGCCCTGGTGGCTTTTAAAGGCAATTTCTGTTTGAGCCAACATGCAGTGTTTACCATGAATGCGATCTCTGCGAACAGCGGGAACGTTGCCTTTAAAAGCTGAGTTGTCTAAAACCTGCGATTTGATTGACCCTTGTAAATTGACCTTTTTTTGTATTTTACCACAAAAGCTGCTTGGCCAAGTGTCTTGGACAATACTTGTTAAGACGACAGCTTGTTGCATACAGCGTTTTATAAACTGGGTGGTTCGAGGCATGAATGCTGATTGGCCGACAGCCACGGGTATGACAAAACATGTATTTTTACTCCTCTAATTACTTTGATTACCAGTTTATAATAGCAATAAAGCACCTCGGGGGTTTGTGGTATATGGGCTCTGCTTTGCGTGGTGCCTAAGAACACCCCTTAGCTGTGGTATATTGGCCATATACCATATATTGGCCATACACCATATATTGGCCATATACCATATATTGGCCATATACCACACCCCCCTTGTGCCTTTTTGCTTAAAAATAGCCTTTCAGGGCCTCCCGGGTGGCGCAGTGGTTAATTGCGCTGCAGTACAGATACCAAATGTGCCACCAGAGACTCTGGGTTCGCGCCCAGGCTCTGTCGTAACCGGCCGCGACCGGGAGGTCCGTGGGGCGACGCACAATTGGCCTAGCGTCGCCCGGGTTAGGGAGGGTTTGGCCGGTAAGGAAATCCTTGTCTCATCGCGCACCAGCGACTCCTGTGGCGGGCTGGGCGCAGTGCGCGCTAAACCAAGGTTGCCAGGTGCACTGTGTTTCTTCCGACACATTGGTGCGGCTGGCTTCCGGGTTGGATTGCGCTGTGTTAAGCAGTGGTTGGGTTGTGTATCGGAGGACGCATGACTTTCAACCTTCGTCTCTCCCGAGCCCGCACGGGAGTTGTAGTGATGAGACAAGATAGTAGCTACTAAACAATTGGATACCACGAAATTGGGGAGAAAAAGGGGTAAAAAAATAAAATAAAAAATTGTACTAAAAAAAAGCCTTCGCTCTGGTATTTTCTTTTCACACTAACTGTCTTTTCAAGCACGGTTCCAAAGGGAATTAGTCTCGATGTTGCCATTTTGAATGGCTCGAGTTAGTTAGGATCCCCAATTGGCCAGTTACTCCATTTAAACCCATAATTTCACCAGCTTTCCTAATGAAAGAGTTGAGATGGGCTCGGCTCACCCCAATACATTAAAGTCTCCACAGTTGATGGACGACAGGGTTTTCTAATATATCATTTCAAGAACTATTGATGGACGGCAGGGTTTTCTGACATATACAGCCACGTCAATGCAGGTCCTCCATTGATTTCATTATTGTAGTTTTCTTCTTTTTTTAAAATGTATTTTTTGATGGCTTGCTTTCTGCATATGTACCCGTGTTGTAAGTGTGATTGACGGGTGCTCTCTTAATACTGGGGGGAGGGGGGGGGGGCAAAAGGTTAATGGTTTGGTAGACTTGTTTATCAGTCGAGCAATGGAGAGGTGCCAAGGTCTTTTTTATTTTCTTTGCGTAGTTTGGTTGGTGAACCATTGTTCAGCCAGAAACCATTGCCAACCGCCAGGCACCAGCTCAAACAAGCCTGCAATACAGTTTGTGCCCCAAACATCACCCTGTTCCCAGGTAGTGCACTACTTATGGCTAGATCCTTATGGGCCCTGGTCATAAGTAGTGCACTACAAAGGGAATAGGGTGACGTTTGGGACGTAGTGTAAATCAAGAACCGTGTTCCTGACTACGCTGAGAGATGGCAGCGCTACCTCGTTGTGAAGTCACACTGAAGTGACCACACACACACCAGCACTCACATTGTGGACAAATCCCACTGGGCGATCCAGCACTCCTAAGATTGTGCACATCTACAACGGTTTTTAAAATCCCTGACACGTGGCATACGCCGCCACAATCTTTCCAATGATGTTTCCATGTATGTTTTATTTGTGTTGTATACGGTGGTCTTACTCACGTCTGTGTAGGAGTGTTAGTGGACCATGGGTCCCCAACAATTGCTAAGTCACACCGAGCGGATTGTCAGGAGATGGATTTCATCGAATGTTGCTTATTTCATGTTGTTGGAATTCCAGCACATTCGCTGTCATTGTTTTGTGCTGATAACATGTTGGGAAGGCAGAAACTGGGAATCTACCTCCGAAGAATGAGGGAGAATGTTTGCTCGATACCAAAATGTCTTGTCTTGTTGTATTGTCTGAGTTGACTCAATTTCCAAAATTCTGTATTTAATTCTGATTATACTACTTCCTATTTGATTACCTAAGCCACCAATCCATCTTTGCATGTGAATTCCTCATCATTGATGCTTATAGGGATTTTGATCAATTAACTATTATGATCCTATAATGGTATAAAGAATGTATCAATAAATCTGCCAAATGGGAATAAATTCTGACAGATCATGCTTTTCTTTTTTTAATTAAGATGTATTATCTAAGCTTGTTGTTGTGCATATCATTGACAGGACTCCATTCCACATAATAGTAAATTCATACTGTAGCTTAAGTATGGCCTGGTTTTCCAGACTTTTAACGTTTTTATTTAACCAGGCAAGTCAGTTAAGAACAAATTCTTAATGACTGCCTACCCATCCCCTAACCTGGACAGGCAGACCAAGGTTCAACCTACTCCTGGTAGTTAGTCTTGTCCCATCGTTGCAACTCCTGTACGGACTCGGGAGAGGCGAAGGTCGAGAGCTGTGCGTTCTTTGAAACAACCCAGCCAAGCCGCACTGCTTCCTTAACCCAGAAGCCAGCCGCGCCAATGTGTCAGAGGAAACACTGTACACCTGGTGACCATGTCAGCGTCCATTGCACCTGGCCCACCACAGGAGTCACTAGTTCACGATGGGACAAGAACATCCCTGCTGGCCAAGCCCTCACCTAAGCCGGACGACTCTGGGCCAATTGAGCATCGCCCCATGGGTCTCCCGGTTGTGACAGAGCCTGGACTCGAACCAGGATCTCTAGTGGCACAGCTAGCTCTGTGATGCAGTGCAATTCAATGGTGAGAAAGGTATCAGTTCATGGAGCAAAAACATTGTGCTTACCTAGGAGCACGAGTACAGGACATCAATGAGCTGCTCCCAAACATTTTAAACAACCATCAGGAAATTGAGTATCATAGTTCATATGGGATTCAATGACATTATGAAGGGCAGCTCAGAAAGGTTGAAGATGGATTTTAAAGAACAAATTTGTTCACTACTTGACACCAACAAACGCTCGATAATATCTGTCCCTCTGCCCTCCCTAAATGGTGGCATTGAACGGTTCAGCTGACTTTTAGCTCTCCATAACTGTCTACGAGACTAGTGCAGCTCTGTGGGTATAGAATTTATTGACAATTCTGAAACCTTCTGGGGGAAAAAGCTTGTTTTATAAGGAGGATGGGATCCACCAAAATCATTTGGGTTCCTGGAACCTTTCACAGCATTATAAGACTGCATGAGACAATGACGTATCAATGATCGAAGTCCTGCTCAGTTAATCCCATTGTGTCACTGAGTTGTCATAATGCTTCAGCAAATGTACATTATCCCAGTGGCATTGGAAGACACAATGTAAGTAACCTAACGTCTTACTGCCCTGAATGCCTCTGCTGATCCTACAGCTATTGTATACAGTAACCATGTGCCCTTGAACCAGAGTTATACTATTAGCACTGAGGCGGTGTGCCCTAGTAGGAAGTCCACTGTGTGCAGCTCACCCTGCACTAACATAAATAACATTAGCATTTCTACTTCTGATAAGCTTCCCAGTAAAGCAATGAAAACAATCAAGCAACCCAGAAAAGTGCTAAAAAATAGCCCATGTTAACATATGTAGCTTAAGAAACAAGGGTCATGAAATCAATAATTTGCTAGTAACAGATTACATTCATATTCTGACAATCTCTGAAACTCACTTAGATAATACCTTTGATGATACAGTGGACATGGTTATAACATCGACTGAAAAGACAGAAATGCCAACGGGGGTGGTGTTGTTTATATTCAGATCCACATTCCTGTAAAGCATCTCATGTTAAAACTGTTGAAGTAATATAGCTACAGGTTCATCTGCCTCACCCGAAGCCCATTCTGGTGGGAAGCTGCTATAGACCACCAAGTGCTAACAGTCAGTATCTGGATAATGTGTGAAATGCTTGATAAGGTACAGTATGTGACATCAACAGAGAGGTATATTTTCCGGGTGATTTAAATATTGACTGGCTTTCATCAGGCTGCCCACTCAAGAGAAAGCTTCAAACTGTAACTAGTTCCTGCAACCTGGTTCAGGTCGTGATCAATACAAGTTGATGATTTCATTCCTGTGCCATTTGTAACTACCCTGGTAGGTTGACTAATATCTTTACTAATGCTGCAGAAATTTGCTTAAAGTAGTATCCAAATCCATCAGATGAAGTGATCACAATATAGTAGCCATAGCTAGGAAAACCAAAGTTCCAAAGTCTGGGCCTAATATAGTATATAATAGGTCATACAATAAGTTATTTATTGATTCCTATGTTGTTGATGTAAAGAATATTTGTTGGTCTTGACACATTTATGAAATTGCTTATCCCAGTTACTAAAAAGTATGCACCCATTAAGAAAATGACAGTAAAAACTGTGAAATCCCTGTGGATTGATGAGGAATTTAAAAATTATATAGTTGAGAGGGATGAGGCAAAAGGAATGGCAAATAAATCTGGCTGTAAAACCGATTGGCAAACATACTGCAAATTGAGAAATCATGTGACTAAACGTAACAAAAAGAAGAAGAAACTACACTATGAAACAAATATAAATTACATAAAGAATGATAGTAAAAAGCTTTGGATCCCTTTTGATTTTGGGAAAAAAGGCATACTCAGCTCCATAATTCATTGAATCAGATGGCTCATTCATCCCAAAACCCACTGATATTGCCAACCACTTTAATGATTCTTTCATTGGCTAGATTAGCAAATTTAGGCATGACATGCCAGGAACAAACACTAACACTATAGATCCAAGTATAGAGTACCAGTCAAAAGTTTGGACACACTTAGTCATTCAAGGGTTTTTCTTTATTTGTACTATTTTCTACATTGTGGAATAATAGTGAAGACATCAAAACTAGTAAATAACACCTATGGAATTATGTAGCAACCAAAAAAGTGTTAAATCCAAATATATTTCAGATTCCTCAAAAAAGCCACCCTTTGCCTTGATGACAGCTTTGCACACTCTTGGCAGCTTCATGAGGTAGTCACCTGGAATACATTTCAATTAACAGGTGTGCCTTGTTAAAAGTTCATTTGTGGAATTTCTTTCCTTCTTAGTGCATTTGAGCCAATCATTTGTGTTGTGTCAAGGTAGGGTTGGTATACAGAAGACAGCTCAAATAAGCAAAGAGAAATTACTGTCCATCAATACTTTAAGACCAAAAGGTCAGTCAATGCCGAAAATTTCAAGAACTTTGAAAGTTTCTTCAAGTGCAATCGCAGAAAACCATCAAGCACTATGATGAAACTGGCTCTCATAAGGACCGCCACAGGAAAGGAAGACCCAGTGTTACCTCTGCTGCAGAGGATATGTTCATTAGAGTTACCAACCTCAGAAATTGCAGCACAAATAAATGCTTTACAGAGTTCAAGTAACAGACACATCTCAACATCAACTGTTCAGAGGAGACTGTGTGAATCAGGCGTTCATGGTCGAATTGCTTCAAAGAAACCACTACATAACATTTTTTTCTTTTATTTCATCCTTTATTAAACCAGACAAGATCTCATTTACAACTGCGACCTGGCCAAGATAAAGCAAAGCAGTGCGACACAAACAACAACGCATGTTACATGGAATAAACAAGCGTACAGTCAATAAGAAAATAGGGGAAAAAAACATGTCTATATACAGTGTGTGCAAATGGCGTGAGGAGGAAAGGCAATAAATAGGCCATAGTAGCGAAGTAATTACAATTAATCAAATAAACACTGGATGTGCTAAATATGATGTGTTTATAATAATACCCCATAATGACAAAGCAAAAACAGGTTTTTATACATTTTAGCTAAATTGAAATATCACATTTACTCAGTACTTTGTTGAAGCACCTTTGACAGCGATTACAGCCTCGAGTCTTCTTGGGTATGGCGCTACAAGCTTGGCACACCTGTATTTGGGAGTTTCTCTCATTCTTCTCTGCAGATCCTCTCAAGCTGTCAGGTTGGATGGGGAGTGTTGCTGCACAGCTATTTTCAGGTCTCTCCAGAGATGTTCAATCGGGTTCAAGTCTACTCTGGCTGGGCCACTCAAGGACATTCAGAGACTTATCCCGAAACCATTCTTGCGTTGTCTTGGCTAGGTGCTTAGGGTTATTGTCCTGTTGGAAGGTGAACCTTCACCACAGTCTGAGGTCCTGAGCACTCTGGATCAGGTTTTCATCAAGGATCTCTCTGTACTTTGCTCCGTTCATCTTTCCCTCGATCCTTACTAGTCTCCCAGTCTCTGCCTCTGAAAAACATCATCACAGGCGTTCATGGTCTGCCACACCATGCTTCACCGTAGGGATGGTGCCTGGTTTCCTCCAGACATGACTCTTGGCATTCAGGCCAGAGTTCAATCTTGATTTCATCAGACCAGAGAAACTTGTTTCTCATGGTCTGAGAGTCCTTTAGGTTCCATTTCAAATCAAATCAAATTTTATTTGTCACATACACATGGTTAGCAGATGTTAATGCGAATGTAGTGAAATGCTTGTGTTTCTTGTTCCGACAATGCAGTAATAACCAACGAGTAATCTAACCTAACAATCCCACAACTACTACTTTATACACACAAGTGTAAAGGGATAAAGAATATGTACATAAAGATATATGAATGAGTGATGGTACAGAACGGAATAGGCAAGATGCAGTGTGGCATAGTGGCATAAAAGTGGCATAGTTTAAAGTGGCTAGTGTGGCTTTATTACATAAAGATGGCAAGATGCAGTAGATGGTATAGAGTACAGTATATACATATACATATGAGATGAGTAATGTAGGGTATGTAAACATTATATTAAGTGACATTGTTTAAAGTGGCTTGTGATACATTTTTTACATCAATTTCCATTATTTTTTTTGTATTTTTTTTATGTATTTTTTTTAAAATTTTTCCCCCTTTTTTCCCCCAATTTCGTGGTATCCAATTGTTGTAGTAGCTACTATCTTGTCTCATTGCTACAACTCCCGTACGGGCTCGGGAGAGACGAAGGCTGAATGTCATGCGTCCTCCGATACACAACCCAACCAGCCGTACTGCTTCTTAACACAGCGCGCATCCAACCCGGAAGCCAGCCGCACCAATGTGTCGGAGGCTACACCATGCCCCCGGCAACCTTGGCTAGCGCGCACTGCGCCCGGCCCGCCACAGGAGTCGCTGGTGCGCGATGAGACAAGGAGATCCCTACCGACCAATCCCTCCCTAACCCGGACGACGCTAGGCCAATTGTGCGTCGCCCCACGGACCTCCCGGTCGCGGCCGGTTACGACAGAGCCTGGGCACGAACCCAGGGACTCTGATGGCACAGCTGGCGCTGCAGTACAGCGCCCTTAACCACTGCGCCACCCGGGAGGCCAATTTCCATTATTAAAGTGAGCTGGAGTTGAGACAGTATGTTGGCAGCAGCCACTCAATGTTAGTGGTGGCTGTTTAACAGTCTGATGGCCTTGAGACAGAAGCTGTTTTTCAGTCTCTCGGTCCCTGCTTTGATGCACCTGTACTGACCTCGCCATCTGGATGATAGCGGGGTGAACAGGCAGTGACTCGGGTGGTTGTTGTCCTTGATGATCTTTATGGCCTTCCTGTAACATTGGGTGGTGTAGGTGTCCTGGAGGGCAGGTAGTTTGCCCCCGGTGATGTGTTGTGCAGACCTCACTACCCTCTGGAGAGCCTTACGGTTGTGGAAGGAGCAGTTGCCGTACCGGGCGGTGATACAGCCCGACATGATGCTCTCGATTGTGCATCTGTAAAAGTTTGTGAGTGCTTTTGGTGACAAGCTGAATTTCTTCAGCCTCCTGAGGTTGAAGAGGCGCTGCTGCGCCTTCTTCACAACGCTGTCTGTGTGGGTGGACCAATTCAGTTTGTCCGTGATGTGTACGCCGAGGAACTTAAAACCTATTACACACTCCACTACTGTCCCGTCGATGTGGATAGGGGGGTGCTCCCTCTGCTGTTTCCTGAAGTCCACGATCATCTCCTTTGTTTTGTTGACGTTGAGTGTGAGGTTATTTTCCTGACACCACACTCCGAGGGCCCTCACCTCCTCCCTGTAGGCCGTCTCGTCGTTGTTGGTAATTAAGCCTACCACTGTAGTGTCGTCCGCAAACTTAATGATTGAGTTGGAGGCGTGCATGGCCACGCAGTCGTGGGTGAACAGGGAGTAGAGGAGAGGGCTCAGAACGCACCCTTGTGGGGCCCCAGTGTTGAGGATCAGCTTTGTGGAGATGTTGTTACCTACCCTCACCACCTGGAGGCGACCCATCAGGAAGTCCAGTACCCAGTTGCACAGGGCGGTAGTCGTTTAGCTTAGTTACCTTAGCTTTCTTGAGAACAGGAACAATGGTGGCCCTCTTGCAGACTGGGATAAGGTTAGATTGAATATGTCCGTAAACACACCAGTCAGCTGGTCTGCGTATGCTGTGAGGACGTGGCTGGGGATGCCGTCTGGGCCTACAGCCTTGCGAGGGTTAACACGTTTAAATGTTTTACTCACGTCGGCTGCAGTGAAGGAGAGTCCGCAGGTTTTGGTAGCGGGCCGTGTCAGTGGCACTGTATTGTCCTCAAAGCGAGAAAATATGTTATTTAGTCTGTCTGGGAGCAAGCCATCCTGGTCCGCGACGGGGCTGGTTTTCTTTTTGTAATCTGTGATTGACTGTAGACCCTGCCACATACCTCTTGTGTCTGAGCCATTGAATTGCAACTCTACCTTGTGTCTATACTGAAGCTTAGCTTGTTTGATTGCCTTGCGGAGGGAATAGCTACACTGTTTGTATTCGGTCATGTTTCCGGTCACCTTGCCCTGGTTTAAAGCAGTGGATAGCGCTTTCAGTTTCGGGCGAATTCTGCCATCAATCCACGGTTTCTGGTTTGGGAATGTTTTAAGGCTACACCCTACACCTAATGTTTTTCAGATTAGCCTTGTTAAAATCCCCAGCTACAATGAATGCAGCCTCAGGATATGTGGTTTCCAGTTTAGATAGAGTCAAATAAAGTTTGTTCAGGGCCATCTGCTGGGTCTGCTTGGGGGGGGAATATATACGGCTGTGATTATAATCGAAGATAATTCTCTTGGTAGATAATGCGGTCGAGTTCCTGTATGTTGTTATGATCACACCACGTCTCGTTAATCATAAGGCATACCCCCCCCCCCCCCCCCCCCCCCCCGCCCCTCTTCTTACCAGAAAGATGCTTGTTTCTGTCGGTGCGATGAAGAAACCAGCTGGCAGCACCGACTCCGATAGCGTGTCTCGAGTGAGCCATGTTTCCGTGAAGCAAAGAATGTTACAGTCTCTGATGTCTCTCTGGAATGCTACCCTTGCTCAGATTTCATCAACCTTGTTGTCAAGAGACTGGACATTGGCGAGTAGTATGCTAGGGAGTGGTGCGCGATGTGCCCGTCTCCGGAGCCTGACGGGCACATCGGAACCTTGCCCCTTTTACGGCGACGTTGTTTAGGTTCGCCGGCTGGGATCCGATCCATTGTCCTGGGTGGTACGCAAAACACAGGATCCGCTTCGGGAAAGTCGTATTCCTGGTCGTAATGATGGTGAGTTGACGTTGCTGTTATATTCAGTAGTTCCTCCCGACTGTATGTAATGAAACCTAAGATTACCTGGGGTACCAATGTAAGAAATAACACGTAAAAAAACAAAATACTGCATAGTTTCCTAGGAACGCGAAGCGAGGCGGCCATCTCTGTCGGTGCCGGAAGTTAACTCCAAGCGGGCTGTCATGTGCCTTTTACTGAGGAGTGGCTTCCGTCTGGCCACTGTACCATAAAGGCCTGATTGGTGGAGTGCTGCAGAGATGTTTGTCCTTCTGGAAGTTTCTCCCATCTCCACAGAGAAACTCTGGAACTCTGTCAGTGATCATTGGGTTCTTGGTCACCTCCCTGACCAAGGCCCTTCTCCCCCGATTTCTCAGTTTGGCCGGGCGGCCAACTCTAGGAAGAGTCTTGGTGGTTCCAAACTTCTTCCATTTAAGAATGATGGAGGCCTCTGTGTTCTTCAGGACCTTCAATGCTGCAGACATTCCCCAGATCTGTGCCTTGACAATCCTGTCTCGGAGCTCTAGGGACAATTCCTTCAACCTCATGGCTTGGTTTCTGCTCTGACATGCACTGTCAACTGGGGGACCTTATATAGACAGGTGTGTACCTTTCAAATCATGTCCAATCAATTGAATTTACCACAGGTGGACTCCATACAACTTGTAGAAACAACTCAAGGATGATCAATGGAAACAGAATGCACTTGAGCTCAATTTAGAGTCTCATAGTAAAGGGTCTGAATGCTTATATAAAAAAAGTGTTTCTATTTTTTCTGTTTAATGCACTTGCAAATATTTCTAAAAAACGATTTCCACTTTGTCATTATGCGGTATTGTGTGTAGATTGATGATGAAAAAAAAAGATTTAATACATTTTAGAATAAGGCTATAAAGTAACAAAATGTGGACAAAAATGGAAGGGGTCTGAATACTTTCCAAATGAACTGTATGTTATGGCTTTTCACACCCTGCTATATTGTGGATAAAGAGTCACCTGTCTAACAGAACACAGAGGGTGTTCTTTAATGGAAGCCTCTCCAACATAATCCAGGTAGAATCAGAAATTCCCCAGGGCAGCTGTCTAGGCCCCTTACTTTTTTTCAATCTTTACTAAGGTCATTTCACTGGCCTTGAGTAAAGCCAGTGTGTCTATGTCTGTGGATGACTCAACACTATGCACTACTACAGCTACTACAACAAGTGAAATCCCTGCAACACTTAACAAAGAGCTGTAGCTAGTTTCAGAATGGGTGGCAAGGAATAAGTTGGTCCTAAATATTTCAAAAGCTAAAAGCATTGTATTTGGGACAAATTACTCACTAAACCATTAACCTCAACAAAATCTTGTAATAAATTATGTGGAAATTGAGCAAGTTGAGGTGACTAAACTGCTTGGAGTAACCATGGATTGTAAACTGTCATGGTCAAAACATGTTAATACAACAGTAGCTAAGATGGGGAGAATTTGGTTCATAATAAAGTGATGCTCTGCCTTTTTAACAACACAATCAACGAGGCAGGTCCTACAGGCTCTAGTTTTGTCGCACCTGGACTACTGTTCAGTCCTGTGGTCAGGTGTCACATAGAGGGACCTCGGAAAATTACAATTGACTCAGAACAGGGCAGCTAATCTGGTCCTTAAATTACACAGAGAGCTAACATTAATAATATGCATGTAAATCTCTCATGGTTCAAAGTGGAGGAGAGATTAACTTCATCATTACTTGTTTTTGTAAGAAGTGTTGACATGCTGAATGCACCAAGGTGTTTAAACTACGTGCACACAAATCAAATGAAATCAAACTTTATTTGTCACATGCGCCGAATACAAAGGTAGACCTTACTGTGAAATGCTTACTTACAATCCCTTAACCAGCAGTGCAGTTCAAGAAGAGTTAAGGAAATATTTTCCAAAGAAACTAAAATAATAAATAAAAGTAACACAATAACATAACAATAACGAGGCTATATACAGGGGGTACCGGTACCGAGCCAGTGTGCGGGGGTACAGGTTACTTGAGGTAATTTGTACATGTAGATAGATAATAAACAGCGAGTAGCAGCAGTGTTAATGTAATAGTCCGGTGGCCATTTGATTAGTTGTTCAGCAGTCTTATGGCTTAGGGGGAGAAGCTGTTAAGGAGCCTTTTGGTCCTAGACCTGGCGCTCCGGTACCGCCTGCCATGCCGTAGCAGAGAAAACAGTTTATGACTTGGGTGACTGCAGTCTCTGACAATTTGACCTATTATATAGGTCCTGAATGGCACTACCCTCT
Source organism: Oncorhynchus mykiss (assembly GCF_013265735.2). Classification (NCBI taxonomy): domain Eukaryota; kingdom Metazoa; phylum Chordata; class Actinopteri; order Salmoniformes; family Salmonidae; genus Oncorhynchus; species Oncorhynchus mykiss. The sequence continues at coordinate 9,845,072 of NC_048569.1, read as the reverse complement.
GTAGCACCTTACGGTCAGATGCCGACTAGTTGCCATACCAGGAAGTGATGCAACCGGTCAGGATGCTCTCGATGGTGCAGCTGTAGAACATTTTGAGGATCTGGGGACCCATGCCAAATCTTTTCAGCCTCCTGAGGGGGAAAATGTTTTGTTGTGCCCTCTTCATGACTGTCACAGCTCGGACACACATGCATACCCCACAAAACATGCCCCAAAGGTCCTTCACAATCCCCAAGTCAAGAACAGACTATGGGAGGCGCACACACTACATAGAGAGTCATGGCTACATGGAACTCTGTTCCACATCAGGTAACTGATATAAGCAGTAAAATTAGATTTAAAAAACAGATAAAAATACACCTCATGGAACAGCGGGGACTATGAAGAGACACACACAGGCCCAAACACACATACACATGATAAGACACACAATCTACACACGCATACACATGGATGTTGTATTGTAAATATGTGGTGGTAGAGTGGTGGCCTGAGGGAACACACTGAATGTGTTGGGTAAGTTGTTATGAAATGTAATGTCATGTAGTATTTTAAACTGCTTTTAACTGTCTTATGTCAGTGGACCCCAGGAAGAGTAGTGTAATGTGGATCCATAATAAATACAAATACAAATTGTTTTAGATATATTTTACCTTATAATTTCTAGAGACATGTAAAACCAGTCAACTGAAGCATATCAAACATGCAGTTGAAGTCAGAATTTTACATACACTTAGGTTGGAGTCATTAAAACTCGTTTTTCAACCACTCCACAAATTTCTTGTTAACAAATTGTAGTTCTTGCAAGTTGGTTAGGACATCTACTTTATGCATGACACAGTTCATTTTTCCAACAATTGTTAACATACAGATGATTTCACTTATAATTCACTGTATCACAATTGCAGTGGGTCAGAAGTTTACATACACTAAGTTGACTGTGCCTTTAAACAGCTCGGAAAATTCCAGAAAATTATGTCATGGCTTTAGAAGCTTCTGATAGGCTAATTGACATCATTTGAGTCATTTGGAGGTGTACCTGTGGATGCATTTCAAGGCCTACCTTCAAACTCAGTGCCTCTTTGCTTGACATCATGAGAAAATTAAAAGACCCCAGAAAAATAATTGTCGACCTCCACAAGTCTGGTTCATCCTTGGGAGCAATTTCCAAACGCCTGAAGGTACCACGTTCATCTGTACAAACAATAGTAGGCAAGTATAAACACCATAGGACCACGCAGCCATCATACCACTCAGGAAGGAGACGCGTTCTGTCTCCTAGAGATGAACGTACTTTGGTGAGAAAAGTGCATATCAATCCCAAAACAACAGCAAAAGACCTTGTGAAGATGCTGGAGGATACAGGTACAAAAGTATCTATATCCACAGTAAAACGAGTCCTATATCGACATAACCTGAAAGGCCGCTCAGCAAGGAAGAAGCCACTGCTCCAAAATCGCCATAAAAAAGCCAGACTACGGTTTGCAACTGCACATGGGGAACAAAGATGTACTTTTTGGAGAAATGTCCTCCGATCTGATGAAACAAAAATGGCCATAATGGCCAAAAAGACCATTGTTATGTTTGAAGGAAAACGGGGGAGGCTTGCAAGCCGAAAAACACCATGGCAGCATCATGTTGTGGGGGATGCTTTCCTGCAGGAGGGACTGATGCACTTCACAAAATAAATGGCATCAATGAGGCAGGAAAATTATGTGGATATATTGAAGCAACATATCAAGACATCAGTTCAAAGCTTGGTCGCAAATGGGTCTTCCAAATGGACAATGAACCCAAGCATACTTCCAAAGTTGTGGCAAAATGGCTTAAGGACAACAAAGTCAAGGTATTAGAGTGGCCAACATAAAGCCCTGACCTCTATCCTATAGAAAATGTGTGGGCAGAACTGAAAAAGCGTGTAGGCAAGGAGGTCTACAAACCTGACTCAGTTCCACCAGCTCTGTCAGGAATGGGCCAGAATTCACCCAACTTATTGTGGAAAGCTCGTGGAAGGCTACCCAAAATGTTTGACCCAAGTTAAACAATTTAAAGGCAATGCTACCAAAAACTAATTGAGTGTATGTGTAACAGTATAACTTTAGACCGTCCCCTTGCCCGTACCCGGGTGCGAACCAGGGACCCTCTGCACACATCAACAACAGTCACCCACGAAGCATCGTTACCCATCGCTCCACAAAAGCCGCGTCCCTTGCAGAGCAAGGGGAACTACTACTTCATGGTCTCAGAGCAAGTGACGTCACCGATTGAAACACTATTTAGCGCGCACCGCTAACTAAGCTAGCCGTTTCACATCCGTTACATATGTAAACGTCTGACCCACTGGGAATGTGATGAAAGAAATAAAAGCTGAAATAAATCATACGCTCTACTATTATTCTGACATTTCACATTCTTAAAACAAAGTGGTGATCCTAACTGACCTAAGACAGGGAATTTTTACTAGGATTAAATGTCAGAAATTGTGAAAAACTTAGTTTAAATGTATTTGGCTAAAGTGTATGTAAACTTCCAACTTCAACTGTATCAACTTTCCCACGCTAAAGTTTATGAAATGCTGTGCCATTATGCAGAATTTTAACTGTATGGCCTTTTAACTTGCAGGGATGTGCACTGTCAAATGTCTTAATTATAGGCTACCCCGACTTTCTCTGTCTCCTGTTTCTATCATGTTAAATTTTAGCCACTATCAGTATCGACCATCAGACGAGGGTATAGCCTATACTTGGCTGTGACATCACACAGTTCCATGGTTAGTCCATTCCAGGCAATGGACGAGGGTATAGCCTATACTTGGCTGTGACATCACACAGTTCCATGGTTAGTCCAGGCAATAGACGAGGGTGTAGCCTACTATTGTACACTATTCTCCCTACTATAATTATATGTACACTTATCTTCCAACATTACCATGAATTAAAGAACTGAATGTGGCAATTTTCAAAATGAATCAAACCACCGTTTTCTTTCTTTCGTGTGTAAAGCCTCTCCAAGCCATTTTTTTATGATTCAGAAGTACTTTCCTAACCCTAAATCATTTACAAGATCAGAGTATTTTTACATCTACCAGTTGGTGCAGAAACGGAGACTAATATGCATATATTTAGATGGCTTGCTTTCATTGATCCCTAATATTCTGAACCTGTTCTCTCTATATATTAAATTGGGTCTGTCAACAAAATACTAACCTAAAGGTACACCATATTTAAAGGGATGGCTTCAGATAAATGTACTGAAAACCCTATTGAATGAAAACTCCTTGAGAAAATCTGTTTGCCAGCAAGTGGGAGGCTTTTTCAGTGGTTGAATTACATTTATTCAGTGCAGGCAAGGAAACTATGCTTGTAAGGCCCGTAACAGTAAATCTGAATACCAACTACTGAGAAGTGCATAGGAACTTCCTGTGAAATTGGCGGATTTTCACATGCAGGCTTTAATGTGTTGGGCTTTGCGGTTTAAACACAACTTTTCACCTCATAAATGTTTTATGTGGAAAAATGGGTCGATATTTCAAAGAAACAAGATGATATTTTACCGTAACTGGTTCTCGAAAAACATTGTCCTTGTCAGCCAATTAGCTAGTATTAGTAGGAATCTATTTACGTGGAATTTATGGAAAGATTCAACTTTGAGGTTTCAAGCAAGGAATATGACACTGTTATTAAAGCTATACCTAATGGGATAAAAACTTTACTTCAGAATAATGCATATTTTGTAATATCTCCCATTGTAAGTGATATCCAGGTGAATGGCATAGGTCTACTAGATAAGAATTTCAACATTCGTTTATTAAAGGATATTTTCTACAGGAAGTCTATTCCCTCTGCTATATTTTGTTGGGCTTCATCGTTTGATGTAAACTGGCACTGTGATTGGCTCACTCCACACACATTTATGGTGACCAATAAAGTAAAGGAGATCTCCTTTGAGATTATCCATAGATTATATCTGTATTATAGCTTGATTTCTAAATATACACCTGAAAAATGTGTTCGCTACAAGTCTGTATTTGAATTGATATAATGTGGATTTTAAAAAAAATAATTAATGTAAAATGTATTCTCTAATTTCTCTGTGGAATCCCTCTGGTTGTCTTGTTTATGTTTTGCATGTTACTGTTTACCAGGACCAGGACACAACTTACTTGCTTATGATCTTGAGTTTATGTAACTCACATGAACGCCTCATTTTCTATCTATGTCATTTAGTTAAGCATGTACTGTACCCAAAGTAATGGATAAGAATTACACACTTCATTTAGAGCTCTTGATGTCATTAAAGTGGATTTGAGAAGCTACATAACAGTCCTTGACCAATTTCTCAGGAGTTAATAAGCTCTATTGCCACATTACACCCAGAATGTTCATACAATACCTTAAGAATTTGTCACGCAACCAGTACATGTCTAGAAGGTATTGTACGTAGCTATGTCCACGGACAGTCTGTCACGGTAGATTAAAGTATTATAGACACATGAATCAGTCACCTCTGGAATCTGCCTGCATAGCTCCTATAGGCCTGTCCAGTACAGTGTGTCCTGTGCATGTTCTTTTGGGAGTTACAGAAGAACATGCAACACTGTATGTCAGGCTGTATCCTCAGAGTAATGGAATGTGGTGGAGTTTTAAAAAAAACACACGGAAAGCTAGAGGGGTTCTTTGCTGAGTTATAGCTACTGAACAGACTACATTAATTGCATAAGGTAGCCTAGAGGTTAGAGAGGCGGGCCAGCATCCAGAGGGTTGCCTGTTTGAATCCCAGCTCAGACGCAGAATATATAGTGCAGTGTGAACTGGCACTGGCGTTGGCTAGTTGGCTGGTTGGCTAGTTGGCTGGCTGGCTGGTTGGCTGGTTGGCTAGTTGGCTGGCTGGCTGGTTGGCTGGTTGGCTGGCTGGTTGGCTAGTTGGCTGGCTGGCTGGCTGGCCTCTCTTCTCCCTGGTTGGTTGCCTGGCCTCGCTTGTCCTTGGCTGGTTGGCTGCATGGCCTCTCTTGTCCCTGGCTGACTGGCTGGCTGGCTTTATGGCTGGCTGGTTGGCCTCTCTTGTCCCTGGATGGCTGGCTGGTTGGCTTGTTGGTTGGCTGGCTGGCCTCTCTTGTCCCTAGCTGGCTGTCTGGTTGGTTGGCTGTCTGTCTGTGTGCATGTTTAAAACCAACATGTTTCAAGCAGACCACCATAGTCCCTGTGCCCAAGAACACAAAGGCAACCTGCCTAAATGACTATAGACCCGTAGCACTCACGTCCATAGCCATGAAGTGCTTTGAAAGGCTGGCAATGGCTCACATCAACACCATTATCCCAGAAACCCTAGACCCACTCCAATTTGCATACTGCCCAAACAGATCCACAGATGATGCAATCTCTATTGCACTCCACACTGCCCTTTCCCACCTGGACAAAAGGAACACTTATGTGAGAATGCTATTCATTGACTACAGCTCAGCGTTCAACACCATAGTACCCTCAAAGCTCATCACTAAGCTAAGGATCCTGGGACTAAACACCTCCCACTGCAACTGGATCCTGGACTTCCTGACGGGCCGCCCCCAGGTGGTGAGAGTAGGTAGCAACACATCTGCCACGCTGATCCTCAACACTGGAGCCCCCCGGAGGTGCGTGCTCAGGCCCCTGGGTGCGTGCTCACCCACGACTGCATGACCAGGCACGACTCCAACACCATCATTAAACTTACAGATGACACAACAGTGGTAAGCCTGATCACCGACAACGACGAGGCAGCCTATAGAGAGGAGGTCAGAGATCTGGCCGGATGGTGCCAGAATAACAACCTATCCCTCAATGTCACCAAGAGTAAGGAGATGATTGTGGACTACAGGAAAAGGAGGATCGAGCATGCCCCCTTTCTCATCGACGGGGCTGCAGTGGAGCAGGTCAATATACACATACACTATAATACCTCGAGTTCCTTGGTGTCCACATCACCAACAAACTAGAATGGTCCAAACACACCAAGACAGTCGTGAAGAAGGCACGTCAAAGCCTATTCCCCCTCAGGAAACAAAAAAGATTTGGCATGGGTCCTGAAATTCTCCACAGGTTTTACAGCTACAAATTCGAGTGCATCTCGATGGTTGCATTACTGCCTGGTATATCGCAATTGCTCGGCCTCCGACTGCAAGGCACTACAGAGGGTAATGCGTACATCCCAGTACATCATTGGGGCTAAGCTGCCTGCCATCCAGGACCTCTACACCAGGCGGTTTCAGAGGAAGGCCCTAAAAATTGTCAAAGACCCCAGCCATCCCAGTAATAGACTGTTCTCTCTGCTACCGCATGGCGAGCGGTACCGGAGTGCCAAGTCTAGGACAAAAAGGCTTCTCAACAGTTTTTACTCCCAAGCCATAAGACTCCTGAACAGGTAACCAAATGGCTACCTGGACTATCTGCATTGTGTGCACCCCCCCAACCCCTCTTTTACGCTGCTGCTACTCTCTGTTTATCAGATATGCATAAACACTTTAACTATACATTCATGTACATACTACCTCAATTGGCCCGACCAACCAGTGCTCCCGCACATTGGCTAACTGGGCTATCTGCATTGTGTCTCGTCACCTACCACCCCCTCTTTTACGCTCTCTGTTCATCATATATCATCATAGTCACTAACCATATCTACATGTACATACTACCTTAATCAGCCTGACTAACCAGTGTCTGTATGTAGCCTCGCTACTTTTATAGCCTCACTACTGTTTTTCACTGTTGTTTTTATTTCTTTACTTACATATTGTTCACCTAATACATTTTTTTCACTATTGGTTAGAGCCTGTAAGTAAGCATTTCACTGTAAGGTGAACGTGACAAATAAACTTTGATTTGATAAACTTTGAAATCAACTTTGATTTGATGTGCGCGTATCTATATTGACTGTGTGTGTGTGGTGTGGCATGCATGTGTTATACTCACACAATGAGTTGGTAGTAGAGAGCAGAAATTCACCTAGACTGATACACTACCGTCCAGGCTGGTACATTACCGTCCAGGCTGATACACCACCGTCCAGGCTGGTACACCACCGTCCAGGCTGGTACACCACCGTCCAGGCTGGTACACCACCGTCCAGGCTGGTACACCACCGTCCAGGCTGGTACACCACCGTGCAGGCTGCTACATTACCGTCCAAGCTGCTACATTACCGTCCAGGCTGGTACACCACCGTCCAGGCTGGTACATTACCGTCCAGGCTGCTACATTACCGTCCAGGCTGGTACACCACCGTCCAGGCTGATACACCACCGTCCAGGCTGGTACAATACCGTCCAGGCTGGTACACCACCGTCCAGGCTGGTACACACCCGTCCAGGCTGATACACCACCGTCCAGGCTGGTACAATACCGTCCAGGCTGGTACACCCCCGTCCAGGCTGGTACATTACCATCCAGTCTGGTACACCACCGTCCAGGCTGGTACACCACCGTCCAGGCAGATACACTACCGTCCAGGCTGGTACACCACCGTCCAGGCTGGTACACCACCGTCCAGGCTGGTACATTACCGTCCAGGCTGCTACATTACCGTCCAGGCTGGTACACTACCGTCCAGGCTGGTACACCACAGTCCAAGCTGATACACTACCGTCCAGGCTGGTACACTTCCATCCAGGCTGGTACACTACCGTTCAGGCTGGTACACCACAGTCCAGGCTGGTACATTACCGTCCAGGCTGGTACACTTCCATCCAGGCTGGTACATTACTGTCCAAGCTGCTACATTACCGTCCAGGCTGGTACACCACCGTCCAGGCTGGTACACTACCGTCCAGGCTGGTACACCACAGTCCAAGCTGCTACATTAACGTCCAGGCTGGTACACCACCGTCCAGGCTGGTACACCACCGTCCAGGCTGGTACATTACCGTCCAGGCTGGTACACCACCGTCCAGGCTGATACACCACCGTCCAGGCTGGTACACCACCGTCCAGGCTGGTACACTTCCATCCAGGCTGGTACATTACTGTCCAAGCTGCTACATTACCGTCCAGGCTGGTACACCACCGTCCAGGCTGGTACACTACCGTCCAGGCTGGTACACCACAGTCCAAGCTGCTACATTAACGTCCAGGCTGGTACACCACCATCCAGGCTGGTACACCACCGTCCAGGCTGGTACATTACCGTCCAGGCTGGTACACCACCGTCCAGGCTGATACACCACCGTCCAGGCTGGTACAATACCGTCCAGGCTGGTACACCACCGTCCAGGCTGGTACACCACCGTCCAGGCTGATACACCACCGTCCAGGCTGGTACAATACCGTCCAGGCTGGTACATTACCGTCCAGGCTGCTACATTACCGTCCAGGCTGGTACACCACCGTCCAGGCTGGTACATTACCGTCCAGGCTGGTACATTACCGTCCAGGCTGGTACACCACCGTCCAAGCTGCTACATTTCCGTCCAGGCTGGTACACCACCATCCAGGCTGGTACATTACCGTCCAGGCTGCTACATTACCGTCCAGGCTGGTACACCACCGTCCAGGCTGATACACCACCGTCCAGGCTGGTACAATACCGTCCAGGCTGGTACACCCCCGTCCAGGCTGGTACATTACCATCCAGTCTGGTACACCACCATCCAGGCTGGTACATTACCGTCCAGTCTGGTACACCACCGTCCAGGCAGATACACTACCGTCCAGGCTGGTACACCACCGTCCAGGCTGGTACACTACCGTCCAGGCTGGTACACCACCGTCCAGGCTGGTACACCACCGTGCAGGCTGCTACATTACCGTCCAAGCTGCTACATTTCCGTCCAGGCTGGTACACCACCGTCCAGGCTGGTACATTACCGTCCAGGCTGCTACATTACCGTCCAGGCTGGTACACCACCGTCCAGGCTGATACACCACCGTCCAGGCTGGTACAATACCGTCCAGGCTGGTACACCACCGTCCAGGCTGGTACACACCCGTCCAGGCTGATACACCACCGTCCAGGCTGGTACAATACCGTCCAGGCTGGTACACCCCCATCCAGGCTGGTACATTACCATCCAGTCTGGTACACCACCGTCCAGGCTGGTACACTACCGTCCAGGCTGGTACACCACCGTCCAGGCTGGTACACCACCGTCCAGGCTGGTACATTACCGTCCAGGCTGCTACATTACCGTCCAGGCTGGTACACTACCGTCCAGGCTGGTACACCACAGTCCAAGCTGATACACTACCGTCCAGGCTGGTACACTTCCATCCAGGCTGGTACACTACCGTTCAGGCTGGTACACCACAGTCCAGGCTGGTACATTACCGTCCAGGCTGGTACACTTCCATCCAGGCTGGTACATTACTGTCCAGGCTGGTACATTACTGTCCAAGCTGCTACATTACCGTCCAGGCTGGTACACCACCGTCCAGGCTGGTACACTACCGTCCAGGCTGGTACACCACAGTCCAAGCTGCTACATTAACGTCCAGGCTGGTACACCACCGTCCAGGCTGGTACACCACCGCCCAGGCTGGTACACTACCGTCCAGGCTGGTACACCACCGTCCAGGCTGGTACACCACCGTCCAGGCTGGTACACCACAGTCCAGGCTGGTACATTACCGTCCAGGCTGGTACACCACCGTTCAATGAAGGAAAGAATGTGCTGGAAGTCCCACCTCTGCTGATGAGATTGAGGAGAAGTGGGATATGATTGGTTACTGGGATTTTTTAAATGACTTGTTAGCTTTTTGTCCTCTAAAAACTTGGAGGTAAATGATGTATAATTACATTTGAAACTTTCCTCTCTTTATCCATCATCCATCCCTCCAAAATGTAATTCTTCCACCGATCCATTGAATGCATCCTTCCATCCACCCACACATTTAAAGCATCCTTCCATCCATCCAACCATTCAATGCATCCTTCCATCAACCCAGACATTTTTCCAACATTTTTCCAACCCACAAATGAAAACAAATTTTCTGAAATATACATCTTTTAGTTTGATTTCCCTTTCTTCTGTAGATCGTCGTTATATTTTTACATTCTAAAAAATGGTAACTTCCACCACTACAATGAAAAATACTAAGACAATTGATAGAAGCACACAGATTTTCTTCAGAAAAGGAACTTTTGGTAGTTTATATATTCAAGCTGGTGTGTGTCTGCTTATCGTTTTAGCCATTTCACAAGTCATATGGCATTCTTTAATTCACATGCATGTTATGGCCTTCTTCCAGGGAGTCTAGAGATAGTGTTGATACACGGCACCACCATGTTCTGGGTTTGTCATTATCCAGGCCTGCTGGGGTTCATGTTCAGCTGACGTTCCTCTAAGACATGCACACACACAGGCACCGTATGTTGTCTGTATGATTCCCTGATCACACTGTGTATGTCAATCAAATCAATTTATTTATAATGCATTTCTTACATCAGCTGATGTCACAAAGTGCTGTACAGAAATCCTGCTTAAAAAGCCATGTCTATTACTATAAATGCTATGTGGAATACAGTAGATTAAAAAATATATATATAATATTTAATACATTGTTGAGAAACCGTAAAATGTATTACTGTATAGCTCCTGAGTGGCACTGCGGTCTAAGGCACTGTATCTCAGTGCAAGAGGCGTCACTACAGTCCCTGGTTCGAATCCTGGTTCGTATCACATCCGGCTGTGATTGGGAGTCCCATAAGGCGGCGCACAATTGGCCCAGGTCGTCTGGGTTTGGCCGGTGTAGGCCGTCATTGTAAATAAGAATTTGTTCTTAACTGACTTGCCCAGTTAAATAAAATAGCTATTTACTATAGCATTTTACTGATGATTGATTGACCCTACTAACTAAATGACACAGTAGGTGGCTTCATTTAATCCTCATTTTGGTGGATTTTGTATTGCTCATAGTTAATAGATGGACTATGAGACAGACTTTATAAGAATATAACACATTTATTGTACATTTCAAGGTCCAATTGCACATCAGTATACACCATTGTGGAGAGGTTGAGAGGTAAACTACAAAACAACTTAACGGTTTTAGTGACAAGTGTCCATACATTTGAGGATATATAGTAATAACAATACAACACTCATATAAAACACTTCCTGCATGATATCCAACACACACGATACAGCATAACACTTTTATCTGCAGGTCTAGTACTTGTAACGAAGTGAACACCCTGGGAAAAAGTGATTTGACTTTCTTCGACAGTAAGTCAATTGTATTGAAGTTCATGAACATTTATCATTTTGCCACCACAATTAAATAGAACACATTGTATACATTCTTACTCAGGTGGTAACTACAGCTGTTCTTCTACACGTACCATATACACACATCACAGGAGGTTGGTGGCACCTTCATTGGGGAGGACAGGCACGTAGTAACGGCTGGAGCAGAATAGGTGGAAAGTGATCAACAACATCAAACACATGGTTTCCACGGTTTCCATGTGTTTGATGCCATTCCATTCGCGCCATTCCAGGTATTATTATGAGCCGTCCTCCACCCAGCAGCCTCCACTGACTCGTATTACATACTTAAACCACTTTGCATTAGTAACAAAGACGAAAACAATCATTCTGAGCAAATGTTAAACTTGGTTTGAGCAATATGAATTCTCGATCATAACTCTTTTAAAGACACCGCCTCCGAAACATTGGCAACGAATAAGTATTTTTTAAACATCCCACTTTGGGCTGGATGTGTCAATGTGCAGTTCATACATGAATAATCTATTATCAGAATTACTGTCTTACTGTAATTAGCCATGAAATCACTAGCTTGAAAGAGACTGTTTTTCGGGAAGCTGTACTTGTCCATTTTCCCTCCATTTTCCAGTTTGATTTCAACTAATGAGCTTCAACCACTTGTCATAATAGTGACAGCTAGCAAGAGGCACATCATGCGCCACAGTAGAGCGAGCGAGAGAGCGATGACGTGCTGCTCATACAGTATCTGCACACAATCTGATATAGTATGCAATTTCCAGGGACCACTTTTGGCTTGTGAGAGCTACTTTCAGAACTACTGGCTAAAAAGTCTACAAAAGTACCTAGTTCTAGGCTAAAAAAGTCTACAAAAGTACTGGATAATCTCTTTAATTCCTATTGAAAATAGTTTGAATATAAAATCTGAATAAGACTCCTTTCCAGTGACATCTATGCCTCTTCTTTAGTTGCTGGTTTGTAGATAACGTTCTGCCTGGAGTCCTTTTTGATACTGCAGAGAAAGGAAATACACAGACTTAGTCTACAAAATGTGTACCTACCTGCAGCCTCTGCTTAACTCAAAGGCATAGGAGTGTACATGTAACCCGTATGATATGACATAACAATGGTCGATATTGACCAGTTTATATAGGTGTATGTATAGCTGTATGCATGTACTATAGTATGTTGGGTGCAGAGGGTCCAACATTAGAAAACATGACGAATCACAGAATCAAGGGAACAAAGAGTTACGAAACGACTTATTCTTATTAAAATAAATCTTTGACAAAGGACATTTTGGTCTTTGACAAAGGACATTTGGTCTTCAGCAATGAACATCTGTTGCATACCAAAACAGAGGCATCTTTCCATGGACTTTGGGTTTTATGATTGGACAGGCAGGCCAAAGACTGTCTTTATTCTGGGAAATACTGGGAACAAAACCAGAACTCATAATATGTCAGAAATGAGAAAATCAAGAAGTCTTACCTACCTAGAGTATTTTTTACGCTGTTGGTATGCATAGAGCGTGAATAGCAGCAAAGTGACGGCAAAGAGAGCTCCGAAGGCTATGGCCAAGATATCTCCTGTAAATCAAGAGATAAATGAGATGTTTACCATGTAGATGTTTTTATAAAACCTACCTTAATAGGGCAGTTACAAACCAATTCTGAATTTTGAAAATGTATCAATTACATATTTTGTTTTTTAATAACTTAATTTAAATACTGTTTAAGAAGTGAATACATGGGAAAGTATTTAAACGGTTTAAACTGTATATCTTATATTTAGTTAGAAGTTGTACACGTTGGATTTGTATTACCGTTGAGCACAGCTTACCTCTTGCTAGGACCTCTACAGAAACATGACAAAAAGAGAGATGTATATTAAAGCATGTTAAACATATTCTTCATCATGTAAAATGTTAAACAGTCCGACATATAAACAGTCTGTGTTCTTGTCACACAGGTAAGGTCAGCATGGTGAACGTATAACATCAGCTCAGAGGCCTTGTTTAACTTCTGATATGTACAATCTACATCTAAATGCCCCGTCAGACACTGATAATAGTGCTCCGGGGTGAAGCTTCCCCTAGATACAGATCTAGGATCAGCTTCCACCTCCCCCAATCCTAACTTTAACCATTAGTGGGGGAAATGAAGTACTGACCCAAGATCAGCGTCTTGGGGAAACTTCACTCGACTCCTATAACAGTTTACCTTTACAAATAAAAGCTCTGGCATCAAAGCCAGTGACATCTATCACATCAATAATGAAAAGTCAAGATGCTGTGTACACACCGCACAGTACACACAGGACTCCAGTTAACTGTATGACAAACAGCCTAAGAGCATGTTCAAGAAAACATTAAGATAAGGGGAGTATGGCTACCACGCGCCACCTGCCCTTATTAAAACCCATGTACGTCCAGAGAATAATTGTCCTATGCACCACCAATGTTTTAACCTGGTCCCAGATCTGTTTGTGCTCACCAGCGTTTTAACCTGGTCCCAGATCTGTTTGTGCTCAGGTCAGCTGCTTATCAACTCCTTGTCACTCTTTGTCATACCAAACCATGTTGATATGATAGCACAAACTGATCTGGGACTAGGCTACCATATTTTTTTCTAAATGGATGACAATTGGGGCCTGCGTAGTCAACACGTGATTATTAGCCCACATTTAAATTACATGGTTGTCCTTCCATATCTAGACTCTCTCGGTGCTCCGCACGACAGCGGCTGCGAGAAGGCACTATTATATATCCTATAACTTCAGGGTCGTCAGAGTTTGACTTTTTTTTATCATACTAAAAATAGTCTTTGGATTAATAATACTTTGCTTACCAGATGGCCCAGTTGATGGCCCTTCACTGTTAGAGGCATCAGTCTCCGACAAGGTGTTGATAGAGATACTTGGATGTCCTGCAACTGCAAGCAAAAACAATGACTTATCTCAATGTTAATGGGAATAGATAGAAAGTACAACATTAATAATAATACTATTAATAATATTATTTATAATAATATTATTAATAATCATATTAATAATAATAATCATATTAATAACAATAGTAATAATATCAATAATCATATTAATAATAATATGATTAATAATCATATTAATAACAATATTAATAATATTAATAATTATATTAATAATAATCATATTAATAACAATATTAATAATATTAATAATCGTATTAATAATAATAGTAATAATATTAATCATCATATTAATTATAATCATATTAATAATCATATTAACAATAATAGTAATAATATTAATAATCACATTAATAATAATAATAATGTTAATATTAATAATATCAATAATCATATTAATAATACTAATATTAATACTCATATTAATAACAATAGTAATAATATTAATAATCATATTAATAATAATCATATTAACAATCATATTAATAATAGTAGTAATAATATGAATACTCACATTAATAATCATGTTAATAATCAAATTATTAATAATAATATTAATAATAATAGCAATAATAGTAATAATATTGATAATATTGATAATAACTATAATAATAACTGTAATAACAGTAATAATATGAATAATAATATCAATGTGAATAGTGTAGTGGTCAGAAGAACATGAATGAATAAACAAATAAATGACAGAATTCCCTAGAGTCGACCACCTGCGGCCTCGCATGCAACCGTCGCACTAATAATATTGGGGCGGCAGGGTAGCCTAGTGGTTAGAGCGTTGGAATAGTAACCGGAAGGTTGCATGTTCAAATCCCTGAGCTGACAAGGTCAGCAAATCTGTTGTTCTGTTCAGGGGCAGATTTTTTACTAGGCAAGTCAGTTAAGAACAAATTCTTATTTTCAATGACGGCCTAGTGGGTTAACTGCCTGTTTAGGGGCAGAACGCCGGCAGAACGCCCCTGAACAGGCAGTTAACCCACTAGGCCGTCATTGAAACTAAAAATTTGTTCTTAACTGACTTGCCTAGTAAAAAATATGAGAAGAAGGAATTTTCAGATTTTCTCGTGAAGGTTGCACGTTACCATGCAATACCCCTGTCTGTGAGTTTGTTTCTGAAAGGTAAGTACTCCCAACCTTTACAAGGTGATACCCATTGAAGTATATGCATTAATGTGTGCTCTGGTCATGAGACTGAACAACATGTATAGAGTGCTAAGACCTGTTAAGGGCACACTGGGTTTCTGTCTTGTGAAACCTCAACAAAAAGTCTCTGGCTTGTAAGATATGTGCAACCAGGACCCTAACCCTTGACCTGGGCTCAGCTTCTCAAATGACGTTGGTCTATAGTTTGTGAATGTCTCTCAAGACAGCAAGGTTGCCTAAGGTGGAACACACGTCAAGTGTGCATAGGGGGATGATGTTTACTAACCGACTATGGTGGGAGTGTCTGTGAACGAGGCAAGGACGTGTCTCCCATGTAGAAGCTGAGGTGCTCTGAAATTCTTGGTCAGGTGCTGGTGTTGGCCTGCTTTCAGTGTGTCCTCCAGAGCAGCCAACTGGAGAACACAACATGGGCACCATCAACATGGTTGTAGATTGAAGATAGATTCTACTGTTATGTTCAGCCCACATGACCCACACAGTTTTCAAACTACCACATAATTGACTTTAATAAATGTCTAGAACAAATTAAAACAGTATCTAGTAGTGCTCTGTCTAAATGTTATTTTTATCTTGTTTGAAGATCTATTTTTAGACATGAAAATACAGACAGTACAAGTAGTAGTGGATCTCTTGTACTCTCAAGGAGGTATTCATGATGCAAGTCAATCTGTAAATCAATCTCCTGGGTTGGTGACCGACCTGCCTCCTGGAAACCCTGGTATCATCACTGACCTGCCTCCTGTACACAATGGTATCATTACTGACCTGCATCCTGTATACTGTGATGGTATCATTACTGACCTGCCTCCTGGACACTGTGATGGTATCATTACTGACCTGCCTCCTGGACACTGTGATGGTATCATTACTGACCTGCCTCCTGGATACTGTGATGGTATCATTACTGACCTGCCACCTGGACACTATGATGGTATCATAACTAACCTGCCTCCTGGACACTGTGATGGTATCATTACTGACCGGCCTCCTGGATACTATGATGGTATCATTACTAACCTGCCTCCTGTAGGCTATGATGGTATCATTACTGACCTGCCTCCTGGACACTGTGATGGTATCATTACTGACCTGCCTCCTGGACACTATGATGGTATCATTCTAACCTGCCTCCTGGACACTGTGATGGTATCATTACTGACCTGCCTCCTGGACACTGTGATGGTATCATTACTGACCTGCCTCCTGGACACTGTGATGGTATCATTACTGACCTGCCTCCTGGACACTATGATGGTATCATTCTAACCTGCCTCCTGGACACTGTGATGGTATCATTACTGACCTGCCTCCTGGACACTGTGATGGTATCATTACTGACCTGCCTCCTGGATACTATGATGGTATCATTACTAACCTGTCTCCTGGACACTGTGATGGTATCATTACTGACCTGCCACCTGGACACCATGATGGTATCATTACTAACCTGCCTCCTGTAGGCTATGATGGTATCATTACTGACCTGCCTCCTGGACACTGTGATGGTATCATTACTGACCTGCCTCCTGGCCACTATGATGCTATCATTACTGACTTGCCTCCTGGATACTGTGATGGTATCATTACTGACCTGCCACCTGGACACTATGATGGTATCATTACTGACCTGCCTCCTGGACACTGTGATGGTATCATTACTGACCTGCCTCCTGGACACTGTGATGGTATCATTACTGACCTGCCTCCTGGACAGTATGATGGTATCATTCTAACCTGCCTCCTGGACACTGTGATGGTATCATTACTGACCTGCCTCCTGGACACTGTGATGGTATCATTACTGACCTGCCTCCTGGACACTGTGATGGTATCATTACTGACCTGCCTCCTGGACACTATGATGGTATCATTCTAACCTGCCTCCTGGACACTGTGATGGTATCATTACTGACCTGCCTCCTGGACACTGTGATGGTATCATTACTGACCTGCCTCCTGGATACTATGATGGTATCATTACTAACCTGTCTCCTGGACACTGTGATGGTATCATTACTGACCTGCCACCTGGACACCATGATGGTATCATTACTAACCTGCCTCCTGTAGGCTATGATGGTATCATTACTGACCTGCCTCCTGGACACTGTGATGGTATCATTACTGACCTGCCTCCTGGCCACTATGATGCTATCATTACTGACTTGCCTCCTGGATACTGTGATGGTATCATTACTGACCTGCCACCTGGACACTATGATGGTATCATTACTGACCTGCCTCCTGGACACTGTGATGGTATCATTACTGACCTGCCACCTGGCTACTATGATGGTATCATTACTGACCTGCCTCCTGGATACTGTGATGGTATCATTACTGACCTGCCTCCTGGACACTGTGATGGTATCATTACTGACCTGCCTCCTGGACACTGTGATGGTATCATTGAACATTGTCCAGTTGACTGTTTGGAAGCAGGGAGGAGTGGTAAGGGAGCCATTATATCTGTAGAAGCGCTCCAGCTTGTTTGGCAAAAGATGACGGACATTGAAGGCAGGGATCTCAGTGTTAGACTCTGGAAAGGTGTAAAATAGTTCATCAATTGTGTGGACCATGTGGGTCCTTAAGCTGTCATTTTGTTTCTCCTTAATGACTATGTCTCTCCTTCTGTTGTGGATTTATTTTAACGCACTACAGTTTCTTTATGGAATACACATTTCCGTGAAAACGGACATTAAAGTACTATCTAATCTAATCACTAAGAATGTGAGAAACACCATGGGGGTTCTTAGTAATCTCTTGTGGACAGACACACATAAATGCTGACTCCCGTTCTCGGCTAGCATACAGAAATCGGTGGTGGTAGTCCATGTTGTTTTTAACTGTAATGCAGTGGATTGGTGACTATGACGTGAACATGTATTGGGTTTAACATCCATACAAGCATTATACTCTGATTTTACCTGAACATAGTGTGAAATATATATAAACATTAGCTTAGATGCAGGCAAAGTTTGCTGGGGGGGAAAGAGGAGATTGGGGATCTTTCCCCAACCCGTTTCCATGGCATTCCCATTGTTTTGGTTGAGTTCCATTGACCTCTTTCCGTATCTATGGAAGGGGAAGCTTTCCACAAGAAGTGAAGACAGTTGTAGGATAAGCTCATAGAGCTAAATGGATGGTTGAAGTGGAGATGCAGGAGGGAAAACCATGCAGCCTTTTTACTTCATGTTATCTTGGCTGAGTTCCTATGTCAAGCACCGGGAAATGGATTCCAACATCTGAGAAAAGGTAAAGTCTTGGTTTTTTTCTTTCATTTAGCCAGTTGCTCGTAATTAGCTGGATGGCTAGATTAGCCCTGAATCTCTACGAGTATTGAATACGTATGACAGCCCCCCCGAAGCGAAAGAACTATGAACGCTCTTACTTCTGCAGATGTCAAATCTAGTAAATGTTGTACGGCCACTGAATTCAAATTGGAATTCATATGTTAGCTATAATACCTGTTGGGGATAATACCAAAGTGGGAATTGAATTCTTGGAATTTACCTAACATTTGAATTGAGAGGAATTAAATATTTTTTTTAAATTAAAAGACTAACCTGGAATTTAATTTAATGAAATGGAATTTACAGGTAGAGGTATTTGAATTAGAATATCATTTTCCCGAATTGACCCCAACCCTGCTGAGAGTTTCTGTTTAGGGGGGTGAAGACTTTGCTCGTCTTGTTAGCATCTTTTCTCATATATCTCCCCTAGAAGCCAATGGAGCATCTGATACCAATTATGCAAGATTTTAGTTCTGGGTTTCCGAGATTAGATTCTCAGTAATACAGTGCTGTTTAATTTTCAGTAAATTTTCTAAAATGATCTTGCTATGTTCATTTTGTGAACCTAGAAAGTATAAATGAGAAAACAGTCTCCAATCTGTTGGACATTTCAAGAAAGGAGTATGTAAACTACATCCAACGTTGTAGTACACAATGTTTTGGCCACAAAAAAAAGGTCTATGGCTAGAGGTGTATCACGGGGTTACCTTCGATGCTGACATCAGCGAGCGCAGACAGGATCTTTTCATAGTTGTCATTCTCATGAAGACCAATCTAAATAAAAAAGAGTCAGAAAGAAGCAGATTAAAGTGATTGCTTCTGTATAATTTATTTAATCATCTCGAGGATTCTTCTGATTAATGTCTGTTTTTAAGTGTGTGAAACCCAAGACAATTGTCTTATCCTAGAATCTTATCCAATAGTGGTGCATGAAAATAGACTAATGACACTTCAAACTTTTGAGTCACCATGATGAGTTATTATGAGGGTACTGGTATAATTCTACATGTGTGGAATAACTTACCCCGATGAAGCCCCCTAATACAGCCAGGCCATCTGATTTGCTGGCTGCCTCGGACAGATTTGCATATTTAGAGTTGTAATGAACTATGTGGATCTGGGAAGAGAAGCATGGGAACGTGATGATTGCACGGAACACCCTTCCATCTCCTACTGCTCAAGTGAACAGCAAACCTGGTTTAAAAAATCAGATAAAGCAACACCTCTCCCCTATTTGACCTGAATATTTTGTATGCATGTATTGATATGTAGGCTATGTGTAAGTGATGGCCTTGATGCTATTGAATATACATTTAATATATGAATATGTAAATGTTAAAGGCCTAGAATATGTAAATGTTAAAAGCCTCGAATAGTAAGTTTTTATTCTCAGAGTTGAGTCAGTACAGACACTGCAAGTGTCAGTGAAACCATGAACACCAGCTAGAAAGAGTTAGTAGTGAATCATGTAAGCGATGTCTTCGGTGCTTCTGGATGTAAATGTAATGTATGAATATGTAAATATGTAAATAGTAAATCCATAGAATATATGAATATGTAAATGTGTAAATGGTAACGTCCTAGAATATGTAAATGTTAAAGCCACAGAACATATGAATATGTAAATATGTTAATGAAAAAAGCCCTAGAATGTGTAAATATGTAAATGTTAAAAGCCTAGAATATTGGGTTTCTTTTCTCAGTACTGAGTAAGTACAGAACTTTTTTCTTGTTATACATTTCTGTAGTTCTGTCCTTGAGCTCTTCTCGTCTATTAATGTACTGTATTATGTCATGTTTCATGTTTTGTGTAACCCTGGAAGAGGTGTTGATGCTATCGCAACAGCTTATGGGGTCCCAATAAAATACTAAAATAGCTGTGTTGTCTTGTCAGTGTTGTCGCTTTTAGTATGTTGACAATGAGCCACATGCCAAAGACAACTTCCTGTCTTGACATATACATTTGATGGGCAATAAAAGGAGTTTGAGTTTAAACTAATTGAACCTGCAATAATTCTGGGGCATTTTTTCATTTCCCCAGTATTTCTGACTTCCTCACCTCTGCAGGGAAGTGGACGTTATCTATGGTGTGTTCAGATCCTGGCACCTCTTTGGTCCCCCAGTGGAAATGCAGTTGGGCGGCCCGGAACTCGTTGTCAAACCCACTGGTGATGCGCATGGTGTTGGGCAGGACCAGCTGCACTGGAGACACACACAGGGCACAACAACTACTTGGTTCTATTCAGTTTTTCCAGTGTAGAACCCTCTGCAAAGCCATCCACGTTTTGGTACAGCTTTATAAGGAACAATGTTGCCTAATAAATGTTGCTTGTACCGTCAATTTAATGCATATTGGACGGCCAGGAACTTACAGGTATGGCCGTTGTTCAACAGTGTCAATGCTGAGCTGTCTGTCAGATCATAGTCCTCCAGAGTTATGGGTGGCAGGCTGCGGTCATAGAGGGCTCTCCTGGTATCAATGTCAATGGGAGACTGGGATTTTCCACTGCAGTGTGAGAACTCAGAGGACCAGGCAGCTTGATCTGTCAATAGGATGTGGGGAAATTATTAACAGAACAATGGCCCTTCGGCAGTGTGACTTAGTTAATGATAAGACACGGCTCTCTTCTTATGAACACAAGTTTTTTGCACATGAGATTTACACAGGAAATCCCAGAAGTCACTTCAAGTGTCAAAATGAAACTATGAACACCAGCAAGAAAAAGTTAGTAAGGAATCATGAAATACTAAATAGTGATGACCACCAGGAAATAGTGGTGACCACCAGGAAATAGTGATGACCACCAGGAAATAGTGATGACCACCAGGAAATAGTGGTGACCACCAGGAAATAGTGATGACCACCAGGAAATAGTGATGACCACCAGGAAATAGTGATGACCACCAGGAAATAGTGGTGACCACCAGGAAATAGTGATGACCACCAGGAAATAGTGATGACCACCAGGAAATAATAATGAATAAGCTGCATACCGTCTTATTTAACTCCAGGACGACAATATTTGATTAATGATGTGGAAGTATTAATGTGTTTAATTTTAACACCTGTAACAAGAGGCTATAAATTAAAGTTCCTGATCACAACCAGTCATAAAGAGATCAAACAAAATTATTATTATTATTATCAATTAACTGTTTAATAACTATCGATCTTAGGTCACGCTAACTTCACTCATTCAGTTACATTATGGCTTCTTCTCACTAAGTAATACCAAGCTACAGGTACCAGATCGATCGCGGAGGTGGACATTAACAGTGGTACGTTCCACTCATATCAATGAAGACTAGATTCTAAGTAAGGTGTCTTGAGTATTGGTAGAGTTGACATCTCTGGCTTACATTATGATCTTATTTTACCACCGTAACTAAAACAAAATATGGTTCTCTCTTTAATACAGATATGATAAGCCTTTCTTTGAGCGACAGAAAAAGAGACTTGTGTTGGTAACTGATAGTTGGACTGATAAGGCAGATTAGCCTGTGCAGAGAGAAGGATACAGTGCATGTATTTTCGTAATAACAACGTTTGTGTATGTTTACCTTCGTAGCCCCAGTGTCCACCATGAGGGACACCTGCAGAAAAAGAGGGAAGAGGGTTAATTCATCAGTGATTTGTGGTGAAAGGCAGCAAAACAATATGAGCAAGCATGAATATATGCATTTGTGAGTTTATAATTTTACTGGTTACAAAAAAAGCTGACGTTATATTAGAGAATAATTCTTCAAACTGTTTTGTGGCTAAAGCTTCAGGCTAACAGGTTGTCTCCTCTGATCTTGAAATATTGTGTCTATTAAAGTTAATTGCAAACTATGCTAAAGCAACATCAGGCTATTGCAGCAACCAAACAGAAATTGGCAAAAATCACTTGGATTACAAGGCTGGGACATGGAACAACTGTAACCCATTCTTATGTGTTAGGCTAACCCAATACATATCCGTTTACGACCAAAGTACATATTTAGGCATAACTGTACAATTCTGGTCAACCATTCAGGATGTATTTCATCAGCGCAGGTTCCTTAAATGGTTAAAAAGGAAGCAGCCAAGTTGAAAGAGCCAAGTATCTGAGCACTCTGGTTCTGGATGACGCAGATATTTGCTATTACTCTTTTAACCACACACACAATCATAACTGTTTGCTATTGTGTGAATGAGTCCATTATCAATCCCCACTGTATGCCCTTGTGTGAATGAGTATATTATCCAGCCTGCCAGTAAAGGCGTCAGCATGCTTCAGTTCGTCTGGCGCTTTGCGGAGAACCGAACAGTAGAGAACCTCACGAGTGTACTCGCATACTCACTTAAAAGACTTTCACTTGAAAAACTTGAAAAAAGCTGCAATAGTACTATTTGTCCATTTTGAGACACCGTAGCCAGTAGACACTTCCTCAAAATAGTCAGAATACATTTTTATTTTATTTATTTCACCTTTATTTAGCCAGGTAGGCTAGTTGAGAACAAGATCTCATTTGCAACTGCGATCTGGCCAAGATAAAGCAAAGCAGTTCGACACATACAACGACACACACATGGAATAAACAAACATACACTACTCAAAAAAATAAAGGGAACACTTAAACAACACAATGTAACTCCAAGTCAATCACACTTCTGTGAAATCAAACTGTCCACTTAGGAAGCAACACTGATTGACAATAAATGTCACATGCTGTTGTGCAAATGGAATAGACAACAGGTGGAAATTATAGGCAATTAGCAAGACACCCCCAATAAAGGAGTGGTTCTGCAGGTGGTGACCACAGACCACTTCTCAGTTCCTATGCTTCCTGGCTGATGTTTTGGTCACTTTTGAATGCTGGCGGTGCTTTCACTCTAGTGGTAGCATGAGACGGAGTCTACAACCCACACAAGTGGCTCAGGTAGTGCAGCTCATCCAGGATGGCACATCAATGCGAGCTGTGGCAAGAAGGTTTGCTGTGTCTGTCAGCGTAGTGTCCAGAGCATGGAGGCGCTACCAGGAGACAGGCCAGTACATCAGGAGCCGTGGAGGAGGCCGTAGGAGGGCAACAACCCAGCAGCAGGACCACTACCTCCGCCTTTGTGCAAGGAGGAGCAGGAGGAGCACTGCCAGAGCCCTGCAAAATGACCTCCAGCAGGCCACAAATGTGCATGTGTCTGCTCTGAGCACATGTGACAGAGTCTGGAGACGCCGTGGAGAACATTCTGCTGCTTGCAACATCCTCCAGCATGACCGGTTTGGCGGTGGGTCAGTCATGGTGTGGGGTGGAATTTCTTTGGGGGGCCGCACAGCCCTCCATGTGCTCGCCAAAGGTAGCCTGACTGCCATTAGGTGATGAGATCCTTAGACCCCTTGTGAGACCATATGCTGGTGCGGTTGGCCCTGGGTTCCTCCTAATGCAAGACAATGCTAGACCTCATGTGGCTGGAGTGTGTCAGCAGTTCCTGCAAGAGGAAGGCATTGATGCTATGGACTGGCCCTCCCGTTCCCCAGACCTGAATCCAATTGAGCACATCTGGGACATCATGTCTCGCTCCATCCACCAACGCCACGTTGCACCACAAACTGTTCAGGAGTTGGCGGATGCTTTAGTCCAGGTTTGGGAGGAGATCCCTCAGGAGACCATCCGCCAACTCATCAGGAGTATGCCCAGGCGTTGTAGGGAGGTCATACATGCACGTGGAGGCCACATACACTACTGAGCCTCATTTTGACTGGTTTTAAGGACATTACATCAAAGTTGGATCAGCCTGTAGTGTGGTTTTTCACTTCAATTTTGAGTGTGACTCCAAATCCAGACCTCCATGTGTTGATAAATTTGATTTCCATTGATAATTTTTGTGTGATTTTGTTGTCAGCACATTCAACTATGTAAAGAAAAAAATATTTAATAAGAATATTTCATTCATTCAGATCTAGGATGTGTTATTTTAGTGTTCCCTTTATCTTTTTGAGCAGTGTACAATCAATAATACAGTATAAAAATCTATATACAGCATGTGCAAATGAGGTAGGATAAGAAAGGTAAGGCAATAAATAGGCCATGGTGGCAAAGTAATTACAATATAGCAATTAAACACTGGAATAGTATGATGTGCAGAAGATGAATGTGCAAGTAGAGATACTGGGGTGCAAAGGAGCAAGATAAATAAATAAATAAATACAGTATGGGGATGAGGTAGATTGGATGGGCTATTTACAGATGAGCTATGTACAGGTGCAGTGATCTGTGAGCTCCTCTGACAGCTGGTGCTTAAAACTAGTGAGGGAGGTAAGAGTCTCCAGCTTCAGAGATTTCTGCAGTTAGTTCCAGTCATTGGCAGCAGAGAACTGGAAGGAGAGGCGGCCAGAGGAAGAATTGCTACGGGTGGATGCTGCTATGGTGACCAGTGAGCTGAGATACGGTGGGGCTTTACCTAGCAGAGACTTGTAGATGACCTGGAGCCAGTGGGTTTGGCGACGAGTATGAAGCGAGGGCCAACCAACGAGAGCATACAGTAAGCAGTGGTGGTTAGTATATGGGGCTTTGGTGACAAAACAGATGGCGCTGTGATAGACTGAATCCAATTTGTTGAGTAGAGTGTTGGAGGCTATTTTGTAAATGACATCGCCGAAGTCAAGGATCGGTAGGATGGTCAGTTTTACTGAGTGAAGGATGCTTTGTTTGCGAAATAGGAAGCCGATTCTAGATTTAATTTTGGATTGGAGATGTTTAATGTGAGTCTGGAAGGAGAGTTTACAGTCTAACCAGACACCTAGGTATTTGTCCACATATTCTAAGTCAGAACCGTCCAGAGTAGTGATGCTGGATGGGCGGGCAGGTGCAGGCAGCGATCGGTTGAAGAGCATGCATTTAGTTTTACTTGCATTTAAGAGCAGTTGGAGGCCACGGAAGGAGAGTTGTATGGCATTAAAGCTCATCTGGAGGTTAGTTAACACAGTGTCCAAAGAAGGGCCAGAGGTATACATAATGGTGTTGTCTGTGTAGAGTTGGATCCAAGAATCACCAGCAACGAGAGTGACATCATTGATGTACATGTATACAGAGAAGAGAGTCGGCCCAAGAATGGAACCCTGTGGCACCCCCATAGAGACTGCCAGAGATCCAGACAACAAGCCCTCCGATTTGACATACTGAACTCTATCAGAGAAGTAGTTGGTGAACCAGGTGAGGCAATCATTTGAGAAACCAAGGCTGTTGAGTCTGCCAATAAGAATGTTGTGATTGACAGAGTTGAAAGCCTTACCCAGGTCGATGAATACGGCTGCACAGTAATGTCTCTTATGGTTATGGTAGTTATGATATCGTTTAGGACCTTGAGCGTGGCTGAGGTGCACCCATGATACGGGTACGGTTAGATTCTAAATGTTCGGTAATCGTTTTGTTAACTTGGCTTTCAAAGACCTTAGAATGGCAGGGTAGAATAGATATAGGTCTGTAAGCAGTTTGGGTCATAAGCTAAGATTTTAAAAAATATGTCATTAATTTTGACGTTATGCAGAGATCTTAGTCACGCAATTTTACATCTAACTAGGATGTTTGATGCAGTATTTTTAAATGAAAAAAAATGCATGAAAATGAGCGTAGACTTTAACTTGCCTCAAGAAAAAAAATGGTGTGCCTGAACAGCCTTAAAAAAAACCACTGAAGTCCAAAATGAACAAAAACTTCAACTGCACAAACTCTTCCAAACTGTTTTGGCTGAGAAGCGAGCGGACGCCTTTAAACCTTGATCAGGGGGATCAGACGGGATAGAGAGCCAGGTTCCTAAGGGATCAGACGGGACAGAGAGCCAGGTTCCTAAGGGATCAGACGGGACAGAGAGCCAGGTTCCTAAGGGATCAGACGGGACAGAGAGCCAGGTTCCTAAGGGATCAGACGGGACAGAGAGCCAGGTTCCTAAGGGATCAGACGGGACAGAGAGCCAGGTTCCTAAAGGATCAGACGGGACAGAGAGCCAGGTAGAAGGGTCCAAACAGGGGTAGAAGGGTCCAAACAGCCTGATTGGAAAACCCCGGGTCATTGTTGCGTTACATGGGCCCTGAGCCACCAGGGAGACAGAGGAGACAGACTGGCCTCCATTGTAAATAGCTCCATTGTGAGCATGTCATCACCTAAAGACATGCCTGATGATGATATCATCAGAATGTTGACATCACTACAACTGTGATCCAATTTGGAATACAGTTATCCCCCTTTAAGAATAGACCATAGGACTGGACTGAGGAATCTTAGTGAGAAGTTTGATGCATTGAACAACTGGCAGTGAGACTTGACTGTGAAAACCTCACTGTGTCTGTCTGAGACATACTTTAGGAAGGGAGGTGACCCTTCATTTTGAAACCGGTAGTTCTGTGAGTGACGTCTTCAGACTTCATTTAGAAACTGGTGAGGAGTCACCCACTGCACACAGCCAGACTGAGTTGACTTTCAGTTAGGTTTAATTTTCTCAAAAAGGTTACCGTTTTTTAAAATTTTATTTCAGTTTACACATTTTCCCCCCTAGTTTTAGTTTACTATAGCAACCTCGGCAACAACTTTGGAGGGAACGTTCAGTTGATTCACCTGTCTGTTTGATGTATGGATATACTTAGTGTACCACTGAGAAAAGCCACAAGCAGAACCCCAAGTTTAACACTTGGTCAGTAAATCATGAATTCAATATTTTACCCCAACATTGGTGATGCCTCTTTTTTTTTCATTCTACGGTTTAAAAAGAGCCACCATACTATTGGTTTGTGGGTGTGTCTCTGCGGCAGGCAGCCACACAGAAGACAGTAGTGTATTACTGCTATCGAGTCTGACACGTGGAAAGCCTGGCTGATGAAATGCCAGACTGCACATTCTGAATCACTGCACCTTTTGCCAGGGCAAATGGACTCTACGTGCCTTTAAAAACGTACAGTCAAGTCTCAAGGCAGAATGTGCTGTGATTCAGAATGTGCAGTCTGGCATTTAGTACCTCACTCCTTCCACAGTACGTCAGTAGAAGGGAAAACCTGATGTCAGTATTTTTGAGTCATTTCAAATAAATGTTACTATATTAGTCCACCTCATTCGAAATAATTGCATTATTACGCCAAAAGATGCTAAAGAAGCACAAATTTGCTTTTATTATTAGGTAGCTGTAATTCGACTTTTATATTGCCCATAAGGTGGATGAACATTAATTACAGTTAGGTTACAATGGTTACAATTTAATTGGGTGTAAATACTTTTCTATAAACTACTTTACCAAATCCCACTGCATCCGATTATTGTATCAAAAGAAAGATACGAGTTAGAAATGAAAGCCCTTCCTATTCCTCAACAAGGATGTGTTAAAGTAAATGTTGAACTTTTATTTAGACAGTTCAAAATACCGCTGAGGCCAAATTTAGTTTCAAACAACCAACATGGAAGCATGTCTCTGTGTGAAAATAAACAGAAAATGTGTTTGTTCTCACAAGTGCTTAATATGGATTAGTAAACTCACTGTTTTGGTATTTGTAAACACTGAAACCCTAATAAGTTTGTTGGGCAACTTCCATCGATGCCAAAAATCTTGTTTTAAAAGAGCTAAAGGATTCCTTGTTTTTGGAACTAAATGAAAATCTTCAAGTATTTTCAAAGGTCTGATTATTTGGACAAAATAATGTAACTTTTTTTCTTTCTTCTTTTTTTTAACATATTCTATCCATATTGGCTGTCTACTTAGCCAAACACAGCATGTCCTTTAGGGACAGCTATCTTTTTGACATATTCTATCCATATTGGCTGTCTACTTAGCCAAACACAGCATGTCCTTTAGGGACAGC
The DNA here is from genome assembly GCF_013265735.2 of Oncorhynchus mykiss. Lineage (NCBI taxonomy): Eukaryota > Metazoa > Chordata > Actinopteri > Salmoniformes > Salmonidae > Oncorhynchus > Oncorhynchus mykiss. Next base: position 9,816,658 of record NC_048569.1, on the reverse strand, counting down.
TATCTTTTTGACATATTCTATCCATATTGGCTGTCTACTTAGCCAAACACAGCATGTCCTTTAGGGACAGCTATCTTTTTGACATATTCTATCCATATTGGCTGTCTACTTAGCCAAACACAGCATGTCCTTTAGGGACAGCTATCTTTTTGACATATTCTATCCATATTGGCTGTCTACTTAGCCAAACACAGCATGTCCTTTAGGGACAGCTATCTTTTTGACATATTCTATCCATATTGGCTGTCTACTTAGCCAAACACAGCATGTCCTTTAGGGACAGCTATCTTTTTAACATATTCTATCCATATTGGCTGTCTACTTAGCCAAACACAGCATGTCCTTTAGGGACAGCTATCTTTTTGACATATTCTATCCATATTGGCTGTCTACTTAGCCAAACACAGCATGTCCTTTAGGGACAGCTATCTTTTTAACATATTCTATCCATATTGGCTGTCTACTTAGCCAAACACAGCATGTCCTTTAGGGACAGCTATCTTTTTAACATATTCTATCCATATTGGCTGTCTACTTAGCCAAACACAGCATGTCCTTTAGGGACAGCTATCTTTTTGACATATTCTATCCATATTGGCTGTCTACTTAGCCAAACACAGCATGTCCTTTAGGGACAGCTATCTTTTTGACATATTCTATCCATATTGGCTGTCTACTTAGCCAAACACAGCATGTCCTTTAGGGACAGCTATCTTTTTGACATATTCTATCCATATTGGCTGTCTACTTAGCCAAACACAGCATGTCCTTTAGGGACAGCTATCTTTTTGACATATTCTATCCATATTGGCTGTCTACTTAGCCAAACACAGCATGTCCTTTAGGGACAGCTATCTTTTTGACATATTCTATCCATATTGGCTGTCTACTTAGCCAAACACAGCATGTCCTTTAGGGACAGCTATCTTTTTAACATATTCTATCCATATTGGCTGTCTACTTAGCCAAACACAGCATGTCCTTTAGGGACAGCTATCTTTTTAACATATTCTATCCATATTGGCTGTCTACTTAGCCAAACACAGCATGTCCTTTAGGGACAGCTATCTTTTTAACATATTCTATCCATATTGGCTGTCTACTTAGCCAAACACAGCATGTCCTTTAGGGACAGCTATCTTTTTAACATATTCTATCCATATTGGCTGTCTACTTAGCCAAACACAGCATGTCCTTTAGGGACAGCTATCTTTTTAACATATTCTATCCATATTGGCTGTCTACTTAGCCAAACACAGCATGTCCTTTAGGGACAGCTATCTTTTTAACATATTCTATCCATATTGGCTGTCTACTTAGCCAAACACAGCATGTCCTTTAGGGACAGCTATCTTTTTAACATATTCTATCCATATTGGCTGTCTACTTAGCCAAACACAGCATGTCCTTTAGGGACAGCTATCTTTTTGACATATTCTATCCATATTGGCTGTCTACTTAGCCAAACACAGCATGTCCTTTAGGGACAGCTATCTTTTTAACATATTCTATCCATATTGGCTGTCTACTTAGCCAAACACAGCATGTCCTTTAGGGACAGCTATCTTTTTAACATATTCTATCCATATTGGCTGTCTACTTAGCCAAACACAGCATGTCCTTTAGGGACAGCTATCTTTTTGACATATTCTATCCATATTGGCTGTCTACTTAGCCAAACACAGCATGTCCTTTAGGGACAGCTATCTTTTTAACATATTCTATCCATATTGGCTGTCTACTTAGCCAAACACAGCATGTCCTTTAGGGACAGCTATCTTTTTAACATATTCTATCCATATTGGCTGTCTACTTAGCCAAACACAGCATGTCCTTTAGGGACAGCTATCTTTTTAACATATTCTATCCATATTGGCTGTCTACTTAGCCAAACACAGCATGTCCTTTAGGGACAGCTATCTTTTTAACATATTCTATCCATATTGGCTGTCTACTTAGCCAAACACAGCATGTCCTTTAGGGACAGCTATCTTTTTAACATATTCTATCCATATTGGCTGTCTACTTAGCCAAACACAGCATGTCCTTTAGGGACAGCTATCTTTTTAACATATTCTATCCATATTGGCTGTCTACTTAGCCAAACACAGCATGTCCTTTAGGGACAGCTATCTTTTTGACATATTCTATCCATATTGGCTGTCTACTTAGCCAAACACAGCATGTCCTTTAGGGACAGCTATCTTTTTGACATATTCTATCCATATTGGCTGTCTACTTAGCCAAACACAGCATGTCCTTTAGGGACAGCTATCTTTTTGACATCCCCATTTTGCTTCATAAATCCAATGTTACAGAATGTTCATCCAGAAGCTTTAAACAGTTTTAGTTTAGTCTTGTTCTTCAGGAAAACCTGTCTCAGCCATATCAAAAAAACGTATGTATAAATCATGTGTATAAAATTGGCTAGATCCAATATTTGAGACCAGATGCTGCCAAGTCAAGTGTGTAGTCTACAGTGTCAACGCTAGTCTTATGAGGGGAGACATGGTTTATAGGACTTGTCTTGCTGTCTCCACTGTGTAACTTCCTGTCAAAGACAGACTGAGTCAGCCACGATGAAACATCATTGGTTTAGTTGTCAGTACTCCCAATACAGCACGTATCCCAGTGACTTTGCCTGTACCCCCCCCCCCCCCCCGAAAAATATCACACACGCACTGCACTGTTGGCTGAGGAAAATTCAAACTTTTTTATTTTTTTGAATGAATTCCTGTGAGGCTTGTGTTCAGATCTGAGGTATTTTCTTTGGGACCAAGCACTTAATTGTAAGCTGTCAGTAGAGTCCAACCTGACGGAAATTGGTTTTACAGTGACAATATTAAATAATTTAAATTAAGAAATTAGGCTGCCATTGGAATATCATAAAGAGCAACAATTGAAGGTTTACATGTCATGAAAAGAAATGGATGTAAAATATGATTTTGAATCTTGAAATCCTTACTTTGATTACTCGTGTATGTCATGATGGAACATCTCTAACCAGCTAAAAACAAACAAATGGTACAATAGACTGGTTAAATACTGAATATTGCCTAGTGTTCCAATCTCAGGTGTAGGCCTCCTCCTGTTGAAATCAAATACATTGAACTAGGAAGCACTAAGTCATCACTTGTTGGAATATAATACTCTGCATAAACAATATCCTCAAACTATTTGTTGAAATTTGAGATAATACTGTAGGTTATAACATAATCAATACTCCTTTCCCTGCCCCAGTATGTCTCGTCCATTGTCCAAAGTCTAAAGGAAGGACTTGTTTATCTAGGTGATAATTGCGTCTGACACAATTAGGTGACTTATCTGCACTGGTAAATAAGCCTGAGGTGATCTGGAGGAGTGATTATGACAGTGGTGAAAAACACTGGCTCTATTTTCCTCGTGTTAGAACGCTTACCCACACACATCCGCAGCTTTGCCTAATCACTCTTACAGGCTTTAAAACACATGTTTTGGGTTTAAATATTTTTTTTAATGAACTTTAATCAAAACCATTTTGATAAGACTTGCATAAAAGGTGAAAATTATTGCTGGAAAAACTAGCTTTTGAATACAAACTTGAGTAACAGTCTTTATTGAGATGTTACAATAAAAAAAAGCATTATTGTAAAAAAAAAAACATTTTTAAATCTAACCAAGTATTCAAATAAAAAAGTGAATCATGAATGAATCTCGAAATGAAGCAATGAAGCAATACCAAAGACCTTGTCTTCTGAACTGAAACCAGGTCCACTGTCCATTCAACGTTTAACCAACGTCTTCTGAACTGAAACCAGGTCCACTGTCCATTCAACGTTTAGCCAACGTCTTCTGAACTGAAACCAGGTCCTCTGTCCATTCAACGTTTAGCCAACGTCTTCTGAACTGAAACCAGGTCCACTGTCCATTCAACGTTTAGCCAACGTCTTCTGAACTGAAACCAGGTCCACTGTCCATTCAACGTTTAGCCAACGTCTTCTGAACTGAAACCAGGTCCACTGTCCATTCAACGTTTAGCCAACGTCTTCTGAACTGAAACCAGGTCCACTGTCCATTCAACGTTTAGCCAACGTCTTCTGAACTGAAACCAGGTCCACTGTCCATTCAACGTTTAGCCAACGTCTTCTGAACTGAAACCAGGTCCACTGTCCATTCAACGTTTAGCCAACGTCTTCTGAAGCACCATACACATCACACTACTACACACATCACACAGCTACACACATCACAAATCACACTACTACACACATCACACAGCTACACACATCACAAATCACACTGCTACACACGTCACACTGCTACACACATCACACAGCTACACACATCACAAATCACACTACTACACAAATCACACTAAACAACATAAAACATCCCACCTGACCAGTTGAAATAACACCACCACTAAACAACATAAAACATCCCACCTGACCAGTTGAAATAACACCACCACTAAACAACGTAAAACATCCCACCTCACCAGTTGAAATAACACCACCACTCAACAACATAAACATCCCACCTGACCAGTTGAAATAACACCACCACTAAACAACATAAAACATCCCACCTGACCAGTTGAAATAACACCACCACTAAACAACATAAAACATCCCACCTGACCAGTTGAAATAACACCACCACTAAACAACATAAAACATCCCACCTGACCAGTTGAAATAACACCACCACTAAACAACATAAAACATCCCACCTGACCAGTTGAAATAACACCACCACTAAACAACATAAAACATCCCACCTGACCAGTTGAAATAACACCATCACTAAACAACGTAAAACATCCCACCTGACCAGTTGAAATAACACCACCACTAAACAACATAAAACATCCCACCTGACCAGTTGAAATAACACCACCACTAAACAACATAAAACATCCCACCTGACCAGTTGAAATAACACCACCACTAAACAACATAAAACATCCCACCTGACCAGTTGAAATAACACCACCACTAAACAACATAAAACATCCCACCTGACCAGTTGAAATAACACCACCACTAAACAACATAAAACATCCCACCTGACCAGTTGAAATAACACCACCACTAAACAACATAAAATATCCCACCTGACCAGTTGAAATAACACCACCTTGCTGGGTCAGTTGCAGCCACAACACTCACCTTTAGGATGATGCTCCCCGCTGTCCTTCTCACTGCTCCCGCCATCCTCCTCTTCGGAGGATGAGGAAGAGGAGGATGCATTTAGCACCAAACCATGGAGGAAGAGGAGGGTGAGGAAGATCTTGAGAATCATCTGGTCAAGGTATTGTTAGGATCTCCTGTGTCAAATGAGCACTGTGGCAGTTCTCTGAAAATGGTCTGTCAGGTATTCAGTCGACAGTTAAACTATGTCATGAAGTTTACTGTCTGTCTGTTAGGTAGTCTGCAGTTAGACTATGTAATGAAGTCTACTGTCTGTCTCTCAGGTAGTCTGCAGATAGACTATGTAAGGAAGTCTACTGTCCGTCTGTGTTCAGTCAAACTGTCTTTAGTGAGACAGCACCCAGCTAGTTATCAACCGGACACTCAGTAGTCATTTTGTCCTGAGAAGAGAAATGTTCAGCTAGGCAACAGAGCACGTTTCAACAGAGCACGTTTCCACAAAGCACACTTAGCAAGAAGGTAAGAGGAGTAAAGTTGTCTTCAATATGCCCAGCTTCAGTCTTCATACTCTCTCTTCACTCATTGACCTGTGTCTCCTCTCCTTCACCGTTACTGGATCCAGGGCCAGGACATCTGGGCTGGGCTTTTTAAAGGCAACTCAGAGGACAGCCCAGGCACCAATCAGGAGCCTAGGAACTGCTCAAGGTGCCTGGTACATCCCCTGTTCTCCCCCACCTCCCTCTCTTTCTGCTGGACTAGACCCACACACAGGCACAGTCGGTCAGACACACACACTTGTGCACAATTTCACACACACAGTCCCTATCTAATCTCCTGCCTTGTCAGACTCTCTCTTTCTCTATCTCTCAGTCCCTATAGCTGCACAGAGCAAAGTCCAGAGGACTGCCAAGAGGAGGTATGAGAGGGGGAGTTTGATGGAGTGAGGAGAAATGCAGGTAATGATAAGGGCAGTCAGGAATCAATGAAATATCAAAGTGAAAAATAAATAAATTAAGATGTATTGTCACATACACCGGATAGGTGACGTGTGTTGTTTTATAGGAGTCAGTCAGAGTAGTACTGTGCCCCTGGAGCAAATTACGGTTAAGTGCCTTTACTCAAGGACATATAAACATGTTTGTCACCTTCTTTGTTCTGCCTGACAAGGGGGTGTAACTGTACTTTGAAAGATAAACACATTTACTACAGCCAGGGATTTTTACTATTACTTACACATGTTGTTCACTGGCAACCCTAACAACAATACCAACACCAATAACAACCCCAATAACAACAACCCCAACAACAACTACCCCAACAACAACCCTAACAACAGCCCCAATAACAAACCTAACAACCCCAACAACAACACCAAATACAATGCCAACAACAACCAATAACAACCCTAACAACAACTCCAATAACAACCATAACAAAAACTCCAACAACAACCCCAATAACAACCCTAACAACAACCCCAATAACAACCCTAACAACAACCCCAATAACAACACAACATCCCAAATAACAACCCTAACAACAACCCAACAACCCCAAGAACAACCCCAATAACAACAACCCCAATAACAACTCCAATAACAACCCTAATAACAACACAACATCCCAAATAACAACCCTAACAACAACCCAGCAACCCCAAGAACAACCCCAATAACAACCCTAACAACAACCCCAATAACAACCCCAATAACAACCCTAATAACAACACAACATCCCAAATAACAACCCTAACAACAACCCAACAACCCCAAGAACAACCCCAATAACAACCCTAACAACAACCCCAATAACAACCCCAAAAACAACCCTAACAACAACCCCAATAACAACACAACATCCCAAATAACAACCCTAACAACAACCCAACAACCCCAATAACAACCACAACAACAACCATAACAACAACCCCAATAACAACCCTAATAATAAAGATAATTTTAAAAAACAACAACCCTAACCATGTTTAGCAGCAATATTGAAACGTAATTTTTTTTATTCAAATCATTTCTGGAAACATTAGCATTTTGCAACAGGAGAAAATGTGCAATTCTTACTCCCTATTCTGTGGAAGCCACATTCACCCTCCATTTTGTGGAATTCATCCCCTCCCACTGCAACACACACACACACACACTTTGGCCCTCAAGGGCTTGAGTAGAGTCTATCTCAAGCTGGAGGTCATCAGGGATCGGTATGATCACATCTCTCAATAAATCACGCATACAGATTAATTCCATAGATAACTGATCCTACTCAGATGACAGTACATGAGGCTATTCATATTCATCTCCTGTTTAGGCACTTATATATAGAGGTAGCTTGCTGCATTCATCAATCAAATTCATTCATATCTCAACTGGTTTTCAAAAGTATGGACCAACAAGTCATTGGGGGGGGGGGATCCCTTTTTCTCTGTGCAGAGAGGCATCTATAATAACCATATCCTACTTCTTCTTCCCTAATTCTTGGTATTTTCAGAGTCATTGAGCGTGTAGACATTTGGGAGATCAACATGAGGTCAGCCCTGGATGATGAAAGCTAATGAATCAGGTAGAGAAGACAAATAGCAGTAAGTAGCCTTGCCTCATAGTGGCAGGAACCTATCTCCGGTTTCTGTAGCATGAGGGAGCTTGATGTACAACTACACCCCCTCAACAGGACGCTAGTCTATCTCAGGGCACAAGTACAGTGAAATGCCTTTATTGCAAACTCAAAACACAACAATGCAATAATCAATAACAATGTATTACTAGAAAAAGAAAAAAAAAACACAATAAATAAGAATAAGAAATACACTATAAAGTAAGTAAGCGTACTATATACAGGTAATATTTAAAAGGTCAGTTCCAATACCATATTTACATGTGCAGGGATACTGGAGTGATGGAGGTAGATATTGATAGGGGTAAGGTGACTATATACAGGGTCAGTACCATATTAACATGTACAGGGATACTGGAGTGATGGAGGTAGATATTGATAGGGATAAGGGGTAAAATACAGGGTCAGTTCAGTACCATATTTACATGTGCAGGGATACTGGAGTGATGGAGGTAGATATTGATAGGGATAAGGTGACTATATACAGGGTCAGTACCATATTAACCATGTACAGGGATACTGGAGTGATGGAGGTAGATATTGATAGGGATAAGGTGACTATATACAGGGTCAGTACCATATTAACCATGTACAGGGATACTGGAGTGATGGAGGTAGATATTGATAGGGATAAGGTGACTAGGCAACAGGACATAAGATAAACAGAGTAGGAGTGGCTTGTATGTGAGTAGATGTGTAGAGTCAGTATAAATGTATGTGCATATTATGTGTGAGGGAGCAGATGATAGAGTGAGTGTTTGTGTGTGCGTTGGAGTGACAGTGTGTGTGTGAGTGTGTAGGGCCCTGTGAGTGTGCATAGAGACAGTGTAAATACTGAAATAAAAGGTCAATAAAGATACAAGTTGAACTCGGTCCATCCGTGGAGCTATTTATAAATTTTATTGCTTGGGGATAGAAGCTGTTCAAGAGCCTGTTGGGGTCAGACTTGATGCACCGGAACCTCTTGTCGTGCGGCAGCAGAGAAAATAGTCTATGGCTTGGGATCTTTGACGGTTTTACGGGCCTTATTTTCATACCACCTGATATAGAGGTCCTGGATGGCAGGGAGCTCAGCCAAGGATCAAACTCACAACCTTCCAATCTCAGGGTGGACACTAAGCACGAGGCTACATAGTTGGACAAATGCCGTTAATCCTCCTGAATCCCAATGGGGATCAGCCCCCCCCCCTAGTGGCTCAACAGGCAGGTGCAGCTAGGTCGCTTTCTCAGGTTCTGCTTGTGAGGGGAAACATTTATTTACAGTTTACAATATACTTTGTTTCTTCATCACACAATAACTTCGCACTGGGCACACACTGGTTGAATCAACATTGTTGCCCCTTAACGTGGAATAGACGTTGAATTGAGGTCTGTGCCCAGTGGTTTACTCTCTGTCACTACAAGCAGTTAAGTTACCTCTCTTCACACTGTGCTGGAGCGGTATTTGGAGAAAACATGCTTTTGACTGATGTAGCGACGTCACGCCGCAACACTAGATCTCAAATACGGAGTCGCCTCCCACCACCCCTCTCGTCCATGCCGTCTGGCCAGGAAGGACACCTTCTCCCAATCTGCAAATTAACACTAAAATGGAGAAGGCTGAACAATCTCCAAAATCACAGGAGACACCTTTCCACCAGGAAGAAGGCCCCCCATTCTACTTCAATGGCTTCACCTTATCCAGGAAGGCACCCAGCTGAGAACCCTTCTTCCCCTCATTCAAATGGAGATTAGACTGAGATTAGAATGCTGCCAAATGGCTATGGTTGGATAACAAAGGAAGTAGCCAAATGGTCTGCTTTCAATGGAAGACTATTCCAGTTTTGCATAACAAAGGAGATATGCAGAGTGTGTCCTGGATGACACCCAGGAACCAGACAGCTACAGTAAAAAGTCCCTGAAACTTCCATTCACTATTTCCTTTTTTTAACCTTTATTAAACTAGGTAAGTCAGTTAAGAACAAATTCTTATTTTACAATGACGGCGTACCCTAGTCACCCCTTCCCTAACGACACTGAGCCAATTATGCGCCGCCCTATGGGACTCCCGATCACGGCTGGTTGTGCTACAGCCCAGAATCGATCCAGGGTCTGTAGTGAGGCCTCTAGCACTGAGATGCAGTGCCTTAGTCCGCTGCCCCACTCAGGAGACCTAAGGACACAAGGAGTGCCAACGAGTATTTCTGATATCCAGCGTTATAAATTAATGATAGAGTAGAATTACTATGCTTTGTGTAATGAATTTCAGATATTTGCTAGCAATCATGAACTTTAAGTAAATTTTGGTATCCACAAGGAAAATACACAAACATTGGGCGGCAGGTAGCCTAGCGATTAAGAGCGTTAGGCCATTAACTGGCAGGTTGCTAGTTTGAATCTCTGAGCCGACTAAGTGAAAAATCTGTTGACGTGCCCTTGAGCAAGGTTGTTAACCCTAATTGCTCCTGTAAGTCCCTCTGTATGACTAACCTGTACCCTCGCACATTAACTTGGTACCGGTACCCACTGTATATATAGCCTTGTTATTATTATTTTATTTTTTACTTTAGTTCATTTAACTTTATTTTCTTAAAACTGCATTGTTGGTTAACGGCTTGTAAGTAAGCATTTCACTGTAAGGTCTACACTTGTTGTATTCAAAAACTCATTTTATTTGTTTTGTATGAGAGCGCCGGCTAAAATGTAAATATTGAAACAGGTTTTGTGATTGCACAAACAGAACCCAACTCAGCCACACCTGATCTGAAACTCGGTCAAGTAGACAGAGTCAAAACTTTTTGATTTACCTATGCAAGTCAGTTAATAAGAACAAATTCTTACATACAATGATGGCCTCCGCTGGCCAAAGCGGGATGGCACTGGGCCAATTGTGCGCCGCCCTATGGGACCCCCCAATCACGGCCTGTTGTGATACAGCCTGGATTCAAACCAGGGTGTCTGTAGTGATGCCTCGAGCACTGAGATGCAGTGCCTTAGACCGCTGCACCACTCAGGAGCCACTCCCTGGAGAACTATAACTACTGTGAAGACACTCCCTGGAGAACTGTAACTACTGTGAAGACACTCCCTGGAGAACTATAACTACTGTGAAGACACTCCCTGGAGAACTATAACTACTGTGAAGACACTCCCTGGAGAACTATAACTACTGTGAAGACACTCCCTGGAGAACTATAACTACTGTGAAGACACTCCCTGGAGAACTATAACTACTGTGAAGACACACCCTGGAGAACTATAACTACTGTGAAGACACTACTGTGAAGACACTCCCTGGAGAACTATAACTACTGTGAAGACACTCCCTGGAGAACTATAACTACTGTGAATGTTTTAGAGACCTGATTTCTTATCTTTGATACTGCTCCTGACTGGCGCAGCGGTCTAAGGCACTGCATCTCAATGAGCAGAAGCTCTGCACTATCCAATCAGGCTCCAGTCCTACCTACCTACCTACCTACCTACCTATTCAATGCTCAGAAACTGTCCGTGTCCCCAGAAGCACTGACTGAATGCTTTGTCGAAAATCACTATCCCAAATTCCCTTTTCATTTATTCTGTACCATTTTATCTTGTGTATTGTTGGTTTGTTTTATCGTTTAATAAATGTTGTGTTTTTACAAGCGTGTTGTTTCTGGTACCACACTCTTCTAACAGCTATAGAATTCACTATACCTTCAGATAGACCAAGTTAAGCTAATGTTCTAGTTTTATCCATGTAGTTATTGTTAAAATAACTCACAAGTCAGGTCTTTTTAAGACTTCTTTTTTCCAATAACGGACTGGTTCCCCGATTTCATAACTTGTAGTAAGTAGTAACTTGACACTGCCTAACACTGATATAAATAGGATTAAAAGCTACGTTTGCCGTTGTAATCCCTCATTAAATTCACGCTTTCCTGAAGGAAGGTTTAATGAATAACTCCTGTCTTTCCAATTCCCCGTGGACTGTGCAAGACTTCCGCTTGACTGAGCCGACCCAATGCTTTTACAGGAGCAACAACGCGGTTGGTTAATGGCATAAATGTCTTATGCAAGTATCACACTTCTCAAGGAGGTGGCCTCCCTTTGTAAGTAGTGACAAAGACATTTGTGACTTAATTCAAATGCATTCAGTTTCAATGTTCCTTGCACATTTTCCAAATAAAGCAACCAAAAAAATAGCCATTTATGTACTAAACAGCTCCACTGAAACAATTTTCCCCCTGGGAATAATATAATATACAGGTTAATATAATAATATACAGGTTAAAATAATACAGGTTTTTGGATGATCACAGCGAGTGGAAGTACATTCATTAATTGTTCTCAAATTGGCATATGGTTGAGACTAACCTTCTGCTATAGGAGTGATGTTGGTTGGCCAGTGGCATTGTCATGCTGAAAAAGGAAAGGTCCTTCCCCAAACTGTTGCCCGAACCATGAAAATCAGCCCAAGACAATTATTCCTCCTCCACCAAACTTTACAGTTAGCTCTATGCATTGGGGCAGGTAGCGTTCTCCTGGCATCCGCCAAACCCAGATTCGTCCGTTGGACTGCCAGATGGTGAAGTGGGATTCATCACTCCAGAGAACGTGTTTCCACTGCTCCAGAGTTCAATGGTGTTGAGCTTTACACCACTCCAGCCGACGCTTGGCATTGTGTATGATGATCTTAGGCAGTATGATACTACTATTACACTGAACAAAAATATAAAAACACAACATGCAAGAATTCCAAAGATTTTACTAAGTTACAGTCAATTTAGATAAATTCATTAGGCCCTAATCTATGGATTTCACATAACTGGGAATACAGATATGCATCTGTTAGTTACAGATACAAAAAACAAATGGGTCTCGGGATCTCGTCACGGTATTTCTGCGCATTGAAATTGCCATCGATAAAACGCAATTGTGTCCGCTGTCCGTAATATACAGCGCAATCGGAAAGTATTCAGACCACGTGATCTTTCCCACATTTTGTTACGTTTATTCTAAAATTGATAAAAAATAAAAAAAATGGCCTCAATCTACAATTGTTCTTGTCTGACTTGTCTAGTTAAATAAAATGTTAAATAATTAAAAATATATAATCAATCTACACACAATACCCCATAATGACAAAGAAAAAACAGTTATGAACATGTTGCTAATTTATTACAAATAAAAAAACAGAAATACCTTAATTACATAAGTATTCCAACCCTTTGCTATGAGACCTGAAATTGAGCTCAGGTGCATCCTGTTTCCATTGGATCATCCTTGAGATGTTTCTACAACTTGATTGGAGTCCACCTGCAGTAAATTCAATTGATTGGAAATAATTTGAATAGGCACAGACCTGTCTATGTAAGGTCCCACAGTTGACAGTGCATGTCAGAGCAAAAACTAAGCCATGATGTCGAAGGAATTGTCCCTAGAACTCAGAGACAGGATTGTGTCGAGGCACAGATCTGGGGAAGGGCACCAAAAATGAGTGCATCATTGAAGGTCCCGAAGAACAGTGGCCTCCATCATCCTTTATTGGAAGAAGTTTGGAACCACCAAGACTCTTCCTAGAGTTGGCTGTCCAGCCAAACTGAGTAATCGGGGGAGAAGGGCCTTGGTCAGGGAGGTGACCAAGAACCCGATGGACACTCTGACAGAGCTCCAGAGTTCCTCTGTGTAGATGGGAGAATCTTCCAGAAGGACAACCATCTGTGCAGCCCTCCACCAATCAGGCCTTTATGGTAGTGGCCAGACGGAAACCACTCCTCAGTAAAAAGGCACATGACAGCCCACTTGGAGTTTGCCAAAAGGCACCTAAAGGATTCTCAGACCATAAGAAACAAGGTTATTTTATCTGATGAAACCAATATGGAACTCTTTGGCCTGACTGCCAAGCGTCAAGTCCGGAGGAAACCTGGCACCATCCCTACAGTGAAGCATGGTGGTGGCAGCATCATGCTGTGGGGATGTTTTTCAGTGGCAGGGACCAGGAGACTAGTCGGGATCGAGGCAAAGATGAACGGAGAGATCAGAGAGATCCTTGATGAAAACCTGCTCCAAAGTGCTCAGGACCTCAGACCATGGCAAAGGTTCACCTTCCAACAGGACAAAGGCCCTAAGCACACAGCCAAGACAACACAGGAGTGGCTTCAGGACAATTTTCTGAATGTCCTTGAGTGGCCCAGCCAGAGCCCAGACTTGAACAAAATTGAACATCTCTGGAGAGACCTGAAAATAGCTGTGCAGCAACACTCCCCATCCAACCTGACAGAGCTCGAGAGGATCTGCAGAGAAGAATGGGAGAAACTCCCCAATTACAAGTGTGCCAATTTTATAGCGTCATACCCAAGAAGACTTGAGGCTGTAATCGCTGCCAAAGGTGTTTCAACAAAGTACTGAGTACAGGGTCTGAATACTTATGTAAATGTGATATTTCATTTTTTTTTATATATATATATATATATACATTTGCAAACATTTCTAAAAACCTGTTTTTGCTTTGTCATTATGGGATAGTGTGTAGATTGATGAGGAAAACAATTATTTAATCCATTTTAGAATAAGGCTGTAACGTAATAAAATGTGGAAAAAGTGAAGGGGTCTGAATACTTTCCAAATGCACTGTATGTCTGCCCATATCATAACACCACTGCAACCATGGGGCACTCTGTTCACAACATTGAATTCAGCAGACCGCTCGCCCACACAACGCCATACACGTGGTCTGCAGTTGTGTGGCCAGTTGGACCGTACTGCCAAATTCTCTCAAACAACGTTAGAGGCAGCTTATGGAAGAGAATTTAACATTACATTCTCTAGTGAACATTTCTGCAAATCATCATTCCAATTACATGCTCACTCAAATTTTGAGACATCCATGGCATTGTGTTGTGTGTCAAAACTTCAGACCCCAACACAAGGTGTACCTGTGTAATGATCATGCTGTTCATTCAGCTTCTTGATATGCCACACCTGTCAGGTGGATGGATTATCTTGGCAAAGGAGAAATGCTCACTAACAGGGATGTAAACAAATTTGTGCACAAAATTTGAGAGAAATACGCTTTTTGTGGTAGTGGGGTCTCGCTTGCGTTTTGCAGTTTCCTGTTATACTATCATTAACATGTGTAAGCTACCTCATGCGTATACAGGTAACTTCCAAAATAAAGGAAACACTTGAGTAAATAAGGGATATAAAGTATATTGAAAGCAGGTGCTTCCACACAGGTGTTTCCACAAAGGTGTTGTTCCTGAGTTAATTAAGCAATTAACATCAATCACATGTAGAGTCATGTATAAAAACTCCCAGTTTCCCATTATTTTGGCTACCATGGCTAGAAGAGATCTCAAAGGCTACGAAAGAGGGGTCTCACAGGACCATAGGGGGTTAAAAGGTGTGTGTCTCAGTCACCACATTTCAACCCAATTAAACACTTATGAGAGATTCTGGAGGTCCGCCTGAGACAGCGTTTTCCATCACCAACAAAACACCAAATTATCGAATTTATTGCAACGTGGTATTGCATCCCTCCAATCGAGTTCCAGACACTTGCAGAATTTATGCCAAGGCGCATTGAAGCTGTTCTGGCTCGTGGTGGCCCAATGCCTTATTAAGACACTATGTTGGGGTTTCCTTTATTTTGGCAGTTACCTGTATGTTTGGGGGCAGCGGGTAGCCTAGTGATTAGAGTGTTGGGCCAGTAACCGAAAGGTTGCTAGATTGAATCAACAAGCTGACAACGTAAAAATCTGTCGTTCTGCCCCTGAACAAGGCAGTTGACCCACTGTTCCTAGGCTGTCATTGTAAATAAGAATTTGTTCTTTACTGACTTGCCTAGTTAAATAAAGGTTAAATAAAATAATAAATACATGTTATAGATATGTAAAGCATATACAGTAAAAATATGACCACAAACAAATAAAAAGATAGTGACAATTTATGTTTTTGTCACTACCATCGGTACTGTCAACCTTTGAATCCTCTAAACTAACAGACATAGGAGGCTAACCAGTCTCACATAAGACGTGATTCCCATCAGATCAGGCAGACACTATGAAAGCCTGATGTCGTTTCGCTCCATTGACAGATACATCAGATGTTGCTAATGAGGGGAGGAAAAAGAGGCCATTCTGACTGAAGAGAACAATGTCTTTATAGAAACATAACAATAAAACAGTCGGAGGAGATTGCTTCCTGGAGACAACAGATGAGACAAGCAACTTGTACATTAAATTAACTTCTTTTTTTTTAACCCACCAAAAGCATGATGGACTGCTTTTCTTAATTAACTATCTTACTGCATTTACTTCACAATTTCAGTAAAAACTAATGGCAGGTCTACTTTATGCAAAAACAGTCTTAACAGTGCTTGAAGGGTACCTACCTAAATACTTAATAAGCCATGCATAAAACGTTCATAAGCAGTACATGCTTATGTCAACAATCACAAGTAAAGAACATTACTGTGAAATAATGAATAGATAACATTGTGGATGTTGACGTAGCCATTGATGAAATGAATGTGTCAGGAAGTCCTTACTAAGTACCCTTTCAAATTAAGTGTTACCCATAAAGTATAGCAAAGGGTTGAGATAAATTATCTACGTTTTATAGATGAAATAACAGAAGCAACTTGAGCTGCAACTGACCATGTTACAAAAAAATGTAACTTTCTTAAAATAAAAACTGGGGGAAAAACCCAACAGTACAGTATTTA
The DNA here is from genome assembly GCF_013265735.2 of Oncorhynchus mykiss. NCBI lineage: Eukaryota > Metazoa > Chordata > Actinopteri > Salmoniformes > Salmonidae > Oncorhynchus > Oncorhynchus mykiss. The sequence continues at coordinate 9,800,218 of NC_048569.1, read as the reverse complement.
AAATGAAAGCTTACGATCAAAAGAATAATGATAGGCATTGAAAACGAGTTACACATGAAGATAAAAGGAAGAAGTCCTGCTTATATCTACCAACCTCAGGCCAACGGCGTTCAGATGTACACCACCAATGCAATTCTCCAAATCAACAGAGGACGTTCAGAACATTGCAGATAGAAATGTAACGAATAGAGCTGACACGGTTCCCTATTCTATATGACCAGACCATCATATCCACTCTAAACAATACATTTCAATGTTGTACCCTCATGAACAGGTATTTGTTACAGACACATGAGAATGAACCATACGCGGTGAATACAACACTGTTAATCAAAAGGAAAGTCCTGCTTCGTCATAGTCCCGCGGGTTCATCAGCATACCGTACATAATATCAAAACTCATCACATTTTTTCTCAGCAGGCACCTGGGTTAACTATGGTTCAAACGCCAAGGGCCACAAAATATCTTGACTTACTGCAAGACAAAAGATGCCTCGAGAAGACCGTCGGGAGCAGACCGACGAGAGCAGACCGCCTTGAGAAGACCGACGAGAGCAGACCGATGAGAGCAGACCGCCTCGAGCAGACCGCCTCGAGAAGACCGACGAGAGCAGACCGCCTTGAGAAGACCGATGAGAGCAGACCGCGACGAGAGCAGACCGACGAGAGCAGACTGCCTCGAGAAGGCCGACGAGAACAGACCGCCTTGAGAAGACCGATGAGAGCAGACCGCCTCGAGAAGACTGCCTCGAGCAGACCGCCTCGAGCAGACCGCCTCGAGAAGACCGGCTCGAGAAGACCGGCGAGAGCAGACCGATGAGAGCAGACCGATGAGAGCAGACAGGTGAGAGCAGACCGCCTCGAGAAGACAGGTGAGAGCAGACCGCCTCGAGAAGACAGGTGAGAGCAGACCACCTCGAGAAGACCGACGAGAGCAGACCGCCTCGAGAAGACATACAAGAGCAGACCGCCTCGAGAAGACAGGTGAGAGCAGGAGGTTATGGACTAACACAGTGGCTAATTCTAGGACTAAAAAAGTAGCCTGCTACTTGTAAGAGAGCAGTGAGACTCAAATTACTTTAAAAGCAGTTATTCCAATAAGGGAGAGTGATGAAGCAATGTGAAGAGGTCACAGGACACTTCTGACCACTATTTTCATTATTTATTATCAGAGCTTGCTGCTGGAAACGCCGAAATACCTCCACTCCAGAAATACACACCAACAAACATGGGATCATTACCGTCTCAGCGCAGTGCCGACCACAGACGGGGAAATGACTGCCGTTAGGAAACGTCACCAGAACAAGATCAGAGTGTTTCTCCCAAGAGGGGACGTATGTCTTCTAACATCTCTAACAGGTTCCTGTTTAGACTGTCTCTTACTCAGATTGAATCATGGGACTGATTCCGTGAGATGCAACGTAGACATGTAATGAGTCTTGATTCTACATGAAGTGTGTATCTTCTACACAATCTATTTCTACGTAAACATTCTGTAATGTTGCCCCTCCTGAATGAGAAGACAATGTTAATGTATTGTTGAATAACCACCTCTGAACATGAAGCTTGTAATACTCTAACTTAATGCAAGCAGGTATGACACTTCATGACCTGTTATAAGCAGGTATGACACTTCATGACCTGTTATAAGCAGGTATGAGCCCTTACAATGCTTCACTGAAAATAGAAGTCTTTTTAAAGGATCATGAAGAGACACTTACTAAAACACAGCGGGGTTCATATATTCTTATGACAAGGATTACATGCATTTTAACCACAATGCATTACTTAGCATCAAGTAAAGTATTACCATGAAGTTCTCTAAAAACCTACCTTTGACTACATGTAGGGTCAATGTATTGTTCAATCATACATTACAGTCCCAGTTGGGGTTCTATGACCTGTTGCCATGACAAACATAACGTATACCTTAGCAGGCACGGTATTATGATTCAGAGGTCTGAAATACTTCAAACAAGCATACTGATGATGCAAGGGTAAATCGATTTTCATTTATAGTCGTATGCCAGTTAGCAGTATACTTTGTACCACACATATTGGGCTAAATTTACTAAGCCTTTGCACCTGTGCGTTCAGTTTTGAATAATTTTTTAGAAGGGAGAACAAACAAAAGATAGAAAACAGGAAACATTTATTTCTGTTTTGTCTTAGGATTCCATCCACCTATTACTGTTCCCTTGTGTAAAATGTGATTTGTCTTGTTCCAGGTGTAGAATAGGTACAGATACTTTTTTAACCAGGCGCATTTTGAGAGTGATGTGTTTTGCACAGAGGAATCTTAACACAAGCTGTTTCGGTCTTACACCTCTGCCATCAGCCTCTGAAGTCAGGCTAGCTGCACCGAGCCCTGCTACAGACCCCAGACAAGACAGACATAGGACACGTACCAGGTTGTCTTTATTGCAGTCGTACTGCGCAAAAATCACATTTAACATTGTGGAAACCACATTCGTATCATATAGCAATCTTCTGAGATGCACGACTGCAAAAGAAAGAAGCTTGACCTGGAACGCGGCCATTGGCATCACAGTTGGTAGGACGAGGCTACTTGGAGCAGACACTGCTTGAGCCATTCAACATGACTGCCTGTACAAGACCATCTACACCAGCTCTATGACTTTGGGGATAAAGCATAGAATCACAATGTACAATACTCTGTGCTTAGCCTCAGATCAGTTCACACCAGCTATACACACAAAAAAAAAAGTGGTTCCCAACCTTTTTCGGTTACTGTACCACTGCAAATGAATTTCGCTCTACCCGGAGTACCCCCTCATGTGCATTTTACCAGCAGTCCTATGGTCTCTTGAGTCTTCTCAAGTACCCCCTGTGGATAGACCACATATCCCAAGTGGTCCTAGGACCCCTGGTTGGGAACCACTGCCCTAAAACATAAATCGGGAGCTCAGTTGGTAAGGAGGTGAAACTGACCAAAGTTGGACTATGTCGTCCATTAAAATTAGACAAAAAAACACACAAACAAAAAAAACACTGAACTTGGCAAGTTATGGCGCCGACTTCACTCACTGGCCAGATTTACTAAACATATGCTTTGTTCGTGTCAACAGGGGATGAAACCCCAAAGTTAAAACTCTTTATCTACCTTTATTTAACCTTTAAATCTACCTTTACCATTATTCTTCTCAGAACCTGTATTTTCAACCCTCCCCCCACTACTTTCAGTGATTAATTCCCTCTATAAAAATACAGGTACAACATTTGCACCTGATGCAAATGCTTAGTAAATCTGGATCATATGGGCTGAATCCTAACTAGAGATCTGTGCACAAGAGTACAAACTGTTCATCCCTATTTTTTTTTGCCATTGACATCACTGCATGATTTCCTGTAAGCGAAACTAAGTTACTAAGAATCCCAAAGTAAGGATTCGGCTTGAATGAACAAACAGCGACACCAAGTTCACCTTTCTGTGCTTGACAAAAAAAAACAACAAAACTACAACAGAAGGCTTTTATACATGTGGTCAGTACTCTTCATCTCAACCATACGGTTGGAGGGGCTGCCGTTTCCATAGAACTGAAGTATCTGCTAGTGTGCCATTCCAGGGTCGTGTTCATTAGGGCATACAACGAAAAGCAAAAAAAAAAAAAAAGCATTTACTTCCTTTTGGTCCCTACTGAACACGACCAAGGTGTCCGTTGGCTATTTCAGGAGTCAAAGCATTTCATGATGGCCTCCCTGTCGAACTTGAAGTTGAGGAAGGACCTGGAGGAGAGGTGTTCACAGTTGCTGTTGCAGACCACCTGCTGCCCATTGGTGGAGCTGCACGTGTCAGATGGCAGTGCTGCATCTGGGAAGAGAAAGGGAGCGGTTTCACTCAAGGCCAGTGGACACAGAGGGAGAGTTCACCTCAACCTGAGCTAGTTAGAAGATCTCCAGGAGTCACGGCCACCCCTGAGCTAGTTAGAAGATCTCCAGGAGTCACGGCCACCCCTGAGCTAGTTAGAAGATCTCTATAGTGAAAAAGAGGGACCCAAAACAATGTGTATCTGAAAAAATGAACGTATAGTTGCTTTAAACAGCACATAAAAGCTGTTACATATCTATTGTCTCGTTCCTAATCTTCACTTTGCGCAATACCTGTGTCGAAGTTGTCCTGTAGTCTCCTGGGCTGAAGTCTCTTCTCCTCTTTCTGGAAGAACAGTTTTAACATTTTAAATGCAAAAAATATGTCCATGATAAATCAACAGACTATGATCAAACTTCAAGCAAAAAAAACAACAATACACACAATAACCATTGAACACATGAATATAATTGCAATTTAAAATGCGAGACCGATTTGTATTAAATTAGTAGATAATAACTAGAAAGCTTTTAGAAAATGTGTGTAGTTTCTTCAGCTATTCACTTGTTTTAGATCTAGTTTAATCTTGGACAAAATGATCAGCGACGGAAAATCAGCGTACCGGAACAAAGTTCCTCGTTAGTTGTCGCATACCACAGTCTGTCGACAGATACTACTACCATTTATGTTACCTGCATCTGTCCACAAGAAATTAGATCTAGCTAGAAGTGTTGTTAGTATTGGTCTAGATTACATCTAGCCTGGTCCCAGATCTGTTATCTCCTCCTCTAGCCTGGTCCCAGATCTGTTAGTGCTCTTGCCAACTCCATTGCTGTTATTGTCAAGCTATAGATGTTTGGCTTGACAAAGAGTTGGCATGAAAAGACTGGCACTCAGACTTAATCTACGTTCTTATAGTCTCGGTAGAGGTCAAGTAAATTGGTCTAGATCCTGGTCTTTAGTTTAGACTAGTTAGAGGTCTAGTTTGTATAATTGGCTTTATTTCAGGAGCGGTTCAGTTGGTCTGGACCTACATCTATGATGATGTGTAGAGGGTGTAGGTCAGTTATAGTTCGATGGGTAGAGGTCAGTTATAGTTCGACGGGTAGAGGGTATAGGTCAGTTATAGTTACAGCTGAAGTCGGAAGTTTACATACACTTAGGTTGGAGTCATTAAAACTTGTTTTTCAACCACTCCACAAATGTCTTGTTAACAAACTATAGTTTTGGGAAGTAAGTTAGGACATCTACTTTGTGCATGACACAAGTAATTATTCCAACAATTGTTTACAGACAGATTATTTCACTGTATCACAATTGTAGTGTGTCAGAAGTTTACATACACTAAATTGACTGTGCCTTTACACAGCTTGGAAAATTCCAGAAAACTATGTCATGGCTTTAGAGGCTTCTGATAGGCTAATTTGACATTTGAGTCAATTGGAGGTATACCTGTGGATGTATTTCGAGGCCTACCTTCAAATGCAGTGCCTCTCTGCTTGACATCATGCAAAAATCAAAAGACATCAGCCAAGACCTCAGAAAAATAATTGTTGACCTCCACAAGTCTGGTTCATCCTTGGGAGCAATTTCCAAACGCCTGAAGGTACCACGTTCACCTGTACAAACAATAGTACACAAGTATAAACACCATGGGACCACGCAGCCGTCATACCGCTCAGGAAGGAGACGTGTCCGGTCTCCTAGAGATGAATGTACTTTGGTGCGAAAAGTGCAAATCAATCCCAGAACAGCAGCAAAGGACCTTGTTAAGATGCTGGAGGAAACCGGTACAAAAGTATGTATATCCACAGTAAAACGAGCCCTATATCGACATAACCTGAAAGGCCGCTCAGCAAGGAAGAAGCCACTGCTCCAAAACCGCCATAAAAAAGCCAGACTACGGTTTGCAACTGCACATGGGGACAAAGATTGTACTTTTTGGAGAAATGTCCTTTGGTCTGATGAAACAAAAATAGAACTGTTTGGCCATATTGACCATCATTATGTTTGGAGGAAAAAGCCGAAGAACACCATCCCAACCGGGAAGCACGGGGGCGGCAGCATCATGTTGTGGGAGTGCTTTGCTACAGGAGGGACTGGTGCACTTCAAAACAGATGGCATCATGAGGCAGGAAAATGATGTGTGAAGCAACATATCAAGACATCAGTAAGGAAGTTAAAACTTGGTCGCAAATGTGTCTTCCAAATGGACAATGACCCCAAGCATACATCCAAAGTTGTGGCAAAATGGCTTAAGGACAACAAAGTCAAGGTATTGGAGTGGCCATCACAAAGACCTGCCCTCAATTCTATAGAACATTTGTGGGCAGAACTGAAAAAGTGAGTGCGAGCAAGGAGGTCTACAAACCTGACTCAGTTACACCAGCTCTGTCAGGAGGAATGGGCCAAAATTCACCCAACTTATTGTGGGAAGCTTGTGGAAGGCTACCCAAAACATTTGACCCAAGTTAAACAATTTAAAGGCAATGCTACCAAATACTAATTGTGTATGTAAACTTCCGACTTCAATTGTAGATGTGTAGAGGGTCTAGGTCAGTTATAGTTAAATGTCTAGTTGATCTAGATGTATAGTGAAGTTTGATACCTCATAAGGATAGATCAACAGCTCCTGGAGTACACCCAAACCAGTCCACTGATTTAACTAATGAGGGGCTTGATTATAATGGGACCATTTAGAGTCAGCTGTGCTAGTTCGGGAATACATCAATAAGTGGACTGGCTAGGAGTACAGGTTTGGGAAACACTAAACAACAAGACGAAAGGGAGACAGCGACCGAAGCGGTGTTCCTATTTCCTACACTTCTCCTATAGGGTGTGCAGAAGGTTTATCGTATTTTGCAAGTTTGACACATGTAGTGACTGCAGTAGTAATGGTAGTAGTTATAGTGAGCTATTTAGGGGTGGCTTGTAGGTATGGCATTATTATAGTGGGTTAGGACAGTAGGGTAGTGTGAGTACTACAGCATCATAACAAATTGAGAGTGTTTTAAGCTCTGAAAATGTTTTAGTTTGAACATTCTGATAGTTCTGCACCAGTGATTTAGAATGTGGAAATCTGTATTCCACTAATGACATGGGGGGGGGGGATTGACGACGACAGGAAGCTGTGAGGTTTTACATCTAGTCATTTTAGCAGACAGTCTTATTCAGAGCAAGTCCCAGTTACTACAGTTGGAGCATTCATCTTAAGGTAGCTATAAAAATCTGTATTGACGAAATCCATGGTTAGAATGTTGGACTAGTAACCGAAAGGTTGCAAGATCGAATCCCCAAGCCGACAAGGTAAAACAAATCTGTTGTTCTGCCCCTGAACAGGGCAGTTAACCCACTGTTCCTAGACCAGTTAACCCACTGTTCCTAGACCAGTTAACCCACTGTTCCTAGACCAGTTAACCCACTGTTCCTAGACCAGTTAACCCACTGTTCCTAGACCAGTTAACCCACTGTTCCTAGACCAGTTAACCCACTGTTCCTAGACCAGTTAACCCACTGTTCCCCTGAACAAGGCAGTTAACCCCACTGTTCCTAGGCCGTCATTGTTCTGCCCCTGAACAAGGCAGTTAACCCACTGTTCCTAGGCCGTCATTGAAAATAAGAATTTGTTCTTAAGCCGAGTCAGTGAGAAAGTAGCATATATATATTTTTTTTAAAGACTAGTGCTAGCCTGGATGTTTTAAAGTAGTTTTGGCGTTGGTAGCCATTACGGTTTTGGGGCTACAGGTGGCGGAGGACAGCCAATAATGAGAAAAAGTAAGCCAGATTTCAGTAGTTGTTTTCACTTTCAGCAAGCACACCTAAGAAACTATGGTGAGGCGTTACACACAGCTTCAGCCAAGCTAAGTTTCACCTGCTGGTTGCCGACTCCATTGGCTCTTTTCTTCAGGTTGGGAGAATCCTGGTGCTTCTTCCCATTGCCTTTCACATTGAGGTTCTGCAGACAGGAGCAAGTACCATAGAACCAGGACTCATACTTTGGACATTCAACAACAACAAAATATATTGAGTAGCCACTGATGCACTTCTCCTACTATAGTATCCTCTGAATAACATAGAAAATTGGGGAAAAAATTATTTTGGTTTAGGTCAGTTTTGATTAATGGGTGCTGTCAGAAAAGCAGGAATTCTTGATTAAAAAAAAAAATAATTTCAGGCTAGACAGAAATATTTTTGCATTCTACAAGGCCTGATTCTGAACAAGGCCAAACTGGGAAGACTAAGGTGACATCTCCCTCTGCTGGTAACAGAAAAACCCAAAACAGACATTTTGCCCTTGAGTGAATTGATGCTGGATTACAATTGCTGCATTGTTTTGATGACACTAAGAGATATCGGTATGCTACAGTATCTTAGCGCAGAGTAAACACACACTCAGTGTTGCCTCACCCATTAATTAAACAATCTGGCTTTGCCTGAGGAAGACTGGCAGTGAGCATGCAATGTGTTTCAACCTGAGTGTTTGTCATGCTTTTGTTAGTTTATCCATTGTAGTATTTTTGAAGCAGATGTACCACAGACATTTCATACATCTACCCCCCCCCCCCACCCCATCTTGCATTTGGTCTAAACTAAACGTGTCAGCTGCAGCAGGCCTCAGCACTCTGAAGTTAAATCTGTGGATAACTGCCCAAAGCATCTAATTTATAGAGTCTGCTGGAGCAAGTGTGAGGTACCTGAGCCGTAACATTTTCTGATACTGCACGATTCAGAGTTGAGATTAGTGCACGTTAATGACTTTCCCAAAAGTCATTTATTCATGTCAATGGGAGACTCGAGTTAAGCACGCGTGAGCATTTCGTCAATATATACATAATCTCTGGACGGATACACTTTCATGCCCTCTACATTAGGTTAGTGACACACAGAGCGCATAAGAGGGGAATGTGCACAACACAATGACAAGAGGGACAGTTCGTGAAAGTGCGTCTTATCTACTTTGAAGAACTAGTCAACTGATTGTCAGACAGCTCTGCAGCATACTGAGGCAGGCTATATAAATAGGATGACTAAAGACCGTACAGGAAGCACAGAGATGTGATCTGGGTGGCTGCTACTTCCTGAGCAGAGATGATGACTAAAGAATGAAAAATAATAAAGTCAAATAAAAACTAAATAATATAACCAACTGAAATATTTTACTTCATAGTCATTTTCTATTGATGTGGACCTGACAGACAACATATTTTCTATGTTTGGCAATTGAATGTTCACAATTTTTTGCTTAGGAATTTCCATTAGAAAGCTCTAAAATTATTAATTTTATTATTTCATTATGCATTTAATGTTTTTCTTATTATCGAAACAGAAATCGAAAACAGTGACTATTTAAAAATAAAAATCTAACCAAAACAACCTAAAATAGCACAATTTTTTAAAAATAATAATAAAAAATAAAAATCGCTCAGCACTACCCAAACAGACATTCCTGACCATAGATGACCGTTCAAACAGCAGAGACCAACCAACCTTGGCTTTCAAGAGTTCAGAGACCTCGTATTGGCTCAGCTGTCCCAGAGGCTTGGGTTGCTTCTGCTTCCCCCACCCCTCTCCTGGAGATGCCTCCGGCAACATCTGGGCCCGTCGATGCTTGGAGCTATAGAAGAAGAAATTATTCAATTCATATATATATATAAAAAAAAGCTTTATTGTCCACTAAATGTATATACAAATTGTCTTCAGCATGGGCATAAGTGTCTTACCGTGCTTTGTCCAGAGGTTTGCATGGAGTGCTGCCATTGGATGCAAAATCCTCATCACTGTCTGTAGACTCTCCTTTACGCTTGGCAATCCATTCTCGGAGTGGTCTGTGGAGGGCAAAGTAGAGATGCTAGAATCAAATGACTGAATTATTAAAAATGGTATTAAAAACTGGCGTCAGCTTTATACACACAGGATAGACGATTACACAATAAAATACTGTACAAGTTGGCTACAACTATAGGGGACGCCGCCATAAGACTAGGGGATGCTAAGGGGCTCCCGAGTGGCGCAGTGGTCTAAGACACTGCATTTCAGTGCAAGAGGCGTCACTGCCAGTACCTGGTTCAAATCCCGGCTGCATCACACCCGGCCGTGATTGGGAGACCCATAGGGCTGCACGCAATTGGCCCAGCGTCATTTGGCCGTCATTGTAAATAAGAATTTGTTAACGGGCTTTCCTAAAAGGCTTCCCCTAAAGTAAATTCATTCAAATTGCCTACTCCAGTCTTTACAGAAATAAATACAAATCATTCAAATAATAGGCTACTACACCAGAAAGCATGAGGAAAGCCAGAGGCCATTAGCTTCTTTACCAAAAAAACAAGAAGCTGTGGATGGTTTTCAAAATCGCATTGCCTGTAGTCGGAAGGGTTCTGCAACTTGGTCAGCGCACACAGCAAATACCAGATTGTCGAGTAGCAACAGAGATTCAAAATACAATCTCTGGAAAACAAATGGCTAAAGACCAGATAATGAAGATCTTTTAGTTGTCAAAATTCTCAACTTAATTGAGCGAACAGTATAGCCCATCTCATTGACACCTGCGGAGAGCACTGTCCACTCCGATGAGTGTGCATATTCACTCTATCATGGTTGGGTCAGCGCCACCTGAAAATGTGTTTTTGGACAATAATATTGTCTTCCAGGTTAGATGGACTTCATATTGTATTTGTGTCTCCCCTACCCGTAAGCCTATTATATGGATCAGAGAGCGTCCTTTTTATAATTCTGTTTGTCAGTATCAGCAGAGTAGTTGTCGTCGTAGGCTACCCTGTAATTTGTGTCGTAGGCTATTCAAAAGTGTAGGAGGAATGAAATAGGTTAATAAAAAAATAAAAAAGGCCACATTTCCCTGTGCAAGAGAAGAAGAAACATATCTGAATACAGCCTAGGTTTACTCTACGCCACTACACACTCAGCTACGCATTGAACTGTATATTTTCCCAACAGTAATCAATTTATTAGCCTGTAATGCCTATCCAATCATCACATTATGAATAGTAGGCGCTCTGACTATAGTCTGCAAATGCCAGTGACGCATGGAATGCTTTATGAAGGTGCATCTTTAAATGGTGAAAATGTGCTTCCCCAAACTAGAAACTCCGGTGTCGCCTATGGCTACACCCTAAACATACAATAGTTTGACCATTTTGTTATTCATGCTGCACGGACAGGTTATATTTGACAAACCTTTTATTTAAAAAAAGGTGTTTGTATGTGTGTATATACACATACTAGTACCAGTCAAAAGTTGACAGCTACTCATTAATTTTTTTAGATTGTAGAATAATAGTGAAGACATCAAAACTATGAAACAATACAAGGAATGTAGTAACCCCCCAAAAAAGAATAGCTAAACAAATCAAAATATATTTTAGATTCTTCGAAGTAGCCACCCTTTGCCTTAACAATTAACAACTGTGCCTTGTTAATAGTACATTTGTGTAATTCATTTCCTTCTTAATGCGTTTGAGCCAATCAGTTGTGTTGTGACAAGGTAGGGGTGGTACACAGAAGATAGCCCTATTTGGTAAAAGTCCATATTATGGCAAGAACAGCTCAAATAAGCAAAGAGAAACGACAGTCCATCATTACTTTAAGACATGAAGGTCAGTCAATCCGGAAAATTTCAAGAACTTTGAAAAAGTTTCTTCAAGTGCGGTCGCAGAAACCATCAAGCGCTATAATGAAACTGGTTCTCATGAGGACCGCCACAGGAAAGGAAGACCCAGAGTTACTGCTGCTGCAGAGGGTAAGTTCATTAGAGTTACCAGCCTCGTAAATTGCAGCCCAAGTAAATGCTTCACAGAGTTCATGTAACAGACACATCTCAACATCAACTGTTCAGAGGAGACTGCGTGAATCAGACCATCATTGTCAATTTGCTGCAAAGAAACCACTACTAAAGGACACCAATAAGAAGAAGAGACTTGCTTGGACCAAGAAACACAAGCAATGGACATTAGACCGGTGGAAATCTGTCCTTTGGTCAGATGAGTCCAAATGAGAGATATTTCGCTCCAACCACCGTGTCCTTGTGAGACACAGAGAATTTGAACGGATTATCTCTGCATGTGTGGTTCCCTCCGTGAAGCATGGAGGAGGTGGTGTGATGGTGCTTTGCTGGTGACACGGTTTGTGATTTATTTAGAATTCTAGGCATTTATTTAGAATTCACTTAACCAGCATGACTACCACAACATTCTGCAGCGATACGCAATCCCATCTGGTTTGCACTTAGTGGGACTATCATTTGTTTTTCAACAGGACAATAACCCAACACCTCCAGACTGTGTAAGGACTATATGACCAAGAAGGAGAGTGATGGAGTGATGCATCAGATGACCTGGCCTCCACAATCAACCGACCTCAAATCAATTGAGATGGTTTGGGATGAGTTGGGCTGCAGAGTGAAGGAAAAGCAGCCAACAAGAGCTCAGCATATGTGGGAACTCCTTCAAGACGGATGGAAAAGCATTCCAGGTGAAGCTGGTTGAGAGAATGCCAAGAGTGTGCAAAGCTGTCGTCAAGGCAACAGGTAGCTACTTTGAAGAATCACCACTTTGGGTTACTACATGATTCCATGTGTGTAATTACATAGTTTGATGTCTTCACTATTATTCTACAATGTATAAAATAGTAAAATTCAAGAAAACGCCTTGAGTAGGTGTCCAAACTTTTGACTGGTACTACATATGTATATTTACCCCAAAAATATATGGGGATTGATTACATTGATGGAAGCTACAATATTACAGCAGAACCACCCACCCAAAAAAATAAGAAATAATATTTCAGAAATGGGCATCTTTATCAGTGTGAAGCAAGAAAAAAAGAAGAAACCTGCACACGGCTCTTTAATAAGCTTTACGCATCGGCCTCACGGCCTTTGTCAGAGCTTTTATGAGTAAAAAAAAAATAATGAACACCCTTATGTAGACCTAGCCCCGCCCACATCCGTTCCACGCATCGAATGGGGTTGGAGTCGAGGGGAAACAAATAAGTGCTAACAAATACAACGATGTGCATTTCAAAAAAAAAATTATAACAAAGTGTGTATATAAAAACGTATTAAGTCTGTAAAACCACAATGAGGACATCGACCTACCAAGAAAGTTTTCATAAATCATTGTGTACAGCGCAAGAAAAACATCAGCGTAATCTGACATGGGGGTATAATTCATATTCACAACATACATTAGGAAATAATGTCCGGTGGGTGAAAATCCCAAAACATTCTCTTTTGCTCAGAGTATTATTTATCACCTCCCCTGTCTGATATCTTAACTTTCTCTATGCCCCAATTTATTTGATTTTTTTAACATTTAAAATGTCATGTTTCAGGTCATTAAAATGTACTGCGACTGGATAATCCCTGTCGTTTCTCCTGATTAATCTTTTATGTTCACAAATTCTTTGAGAGAACAAGAGATTTTACCTACATAACACAGCCCACAAGGACATTTAAATCGTGTTGATGACGTCAGTGGTGGAGCACGTATTAATGCCATTTATTTGGAACTGTTTTACTGTATGTGGGTGGCAGAAATATTCACACTTTCATCATATTGTTGCACTGTGAGCAACCTCTGCATTTATAGCTACCATTCAGAAAAGTGCGTAAAAGAGCCTGGCTGATTTCCTTTTGTGGCTGGCAGTTGGCATGGACCAATTTACCACGTAAATTGCGACCTCTCCTATATACAATAAGTGGTGGATTCTTAAATTCAGCTGGCAAAGCTGGGTCCGATGATAAAACATGCCCGTGTTTCTTGACAGCATCTCCCACTTTTCGTCAGTTCAAAGTATATGTAGCTGTGAACATTACAGAGTGTTCATTAGCTCTAGTGGGTCTTTTTAGTATCCGTTCATCTCGTGGTTTCCCCAATGCCAAATGAAGAGCTTCATCCACACATTGTGGAGAATAGCCTCTTCTTAGAAACCGAATGCGCATCTCTGCTGCTTTTTCTAGATAGAGATAGTCCTCTGTGGAGTGGCATATTTAGCACAGTCTGAAAAACTGTCTCAGGGTGGAAGCTGTCCCCCCTGTAATAGTGTGTTTCTGTCCATTTATTTTCTATACAGCGTTGTAAACAGGGTTCCATTTCATTTCTCAATCCATATGTCGAGGTATTGAACACATTTAGTGTCACATTCAATAGTGAATTTGAGATTGGAGTCAATGTCATTGAATAATGCCAGAAAGTCTGACAGCTCTTTCCCCCGTTCCTCTCCATATGCAAAAGACTGTCAATCAATACCACTTCAGGACTTTATTCAAAAACGGATTTGCGTTTTCATTGTTAACAAAACGTTCTTCAAAAAGACCCACATAAAAGGTTAGCATAGCTCAGAACGAATGCGGAGCCCATCGATGTTTCAATCGTTTGGAGGTGAGAGATGCAAACTCGGTCTCAACCTTTAAGTCTTTACTGAAGACTCAGCTCTTGATTGAGTGTAGTCTGGCCCAGGAGTGTGAAGGTGAACGGAAAGGCTCTGGAGCAACGAACCGCCCTTGCTGTCTCTGCCTGGCCGGTTCCCCTCTTTCCACTGGGATTCTCTGCATCTAACCCTATTACAGGGGCTGAGTCACTCGCTTCATAGGGCTCTTTTATACCGTCCCTAGGAGGGGTGCGTTACTTGAGTGGGTTGAGTCACTGATGTGATCTTCCTGTCTGGGTTGGCGCCCCCCCTTGGGTTGTTCCGTGGCGGAGATCTTTGTGGGCTATACTCGGCCTTGTCTCAGGATGGTAAGTTGGTGGTTGAAGATATCCCTCTAGTGGTGTGGGGGCTGTGCTTCTTTCAAATAGTGAGCTAGGGCTGCCAGCTACCCCGTATGGGAATGCTGTTACATAGACTCCGACATTTAAATGTGACCAACAGTCTTCTGTTAAACCCTTTATCGGCGAGATCTTGTTTATGAAGTCTATAGAGTCTTTCACATATGATGGCAATACTTGCACATGCGATTTAATAAAAGAGTCTACGAAATTCGACAATGGCTCTAGCATTGAACCTATTCCTGCGATCACTGGTCTGCCTGGATAACTGCCTTGTTGTGTTTTAGGTTTGTGTAATTTTGGTAAAATGTACAGGCATGGACGTACGACACATTTGCAGCAAAGATATTCATATTCAGGTTTTGAGGTAAGGTTGTTTAATATGGCTTGGTTCAGATTAGAGCATTATATCCCTTTGGAACACCTGTGTGGGATCAACACTCAGTTTTCTATTTAAACGTTCATTATTGAATTGTCTCTGACTATCTTCTTTGTCATAATCTAAAACAACCACAACCCCTTATCTACAGGTTTGATGACCAAAGATGAATCTTTCATTAGTTCATTAAGTGCCTGTTCTTCTGTCCTAGTGATGTTCTTCTGAATGTGTAAAGCGCAACAAGACCCTTACCTGACAAAAGGAATGGCCATGAAAAACTTGTTGGGGGCGAGTCCAAGTTTAGACTTGGGAGTCATGTCGTTTCTGTGACATGGTAGTTTCTCAATCGGGAACCACTCGATGTTCTAGGAGAAACAGAGCACAATAAGCTAGTCCTAGTTGTTCTCTTCATCTGCGTTGTAAATACAAATTGCAAATAGGAACAAAAGATGAGAAAGTTAAGGGGTAACCGTACCCTTATCTCCTTCCTTGTTTTGGGGTTGAACTTCGTCTCCTTGGGTACCCCAGGTATTATGTACAATCGGGCCAACTGATCAGTGATTTTCTGCTCGATGTACGTATCTTTGCAGATGCGATCTTTGATATCGAAACCCGTCTCCTCCATAACCTAAGAGAATACAGACATGGGTATGAGAAAACATTATTGAATGAAACGTCATATATAGTATCTAGCCATTCTGTATTGAGCAAATACTTTCTTGCCAAATCAGAATTATAAAGACCTATAAAACTGAGAATTTAGTAAGAGGCAATTACCTCTCGTACAGCACAAACATGGGGAGCCTCATCTTCATTGACTTTTCCCTTTGGAAAGCCCCACCCTGACTTGGCCAAATAGCCCTGAACCAGCAATGCCTAAAGAGAAGAAATATTAAATATTATAAAAGGACATACAGACATACACACACACACACCTGAGACAACTTAAGACATATGAAATGTTTATCAGGAAGTATCACCATACACAGCCAGTGTTATAATGTATGTACTATACGCACATTGTCAAGCGACTCATCTAGAATAATGGCACCATAGGTTGGAACACCCATCTTATATTCCTTCCACTGTTCTAGAACCTTCTGTACATCCTCCCCATTGGGCAGCAAGAATGGACAATGATTAAAAAGTAGCATGGTGTCAAGGAGAATGTAAGGAACATTTGCAAAAAAAATATTAAGTTTAGTTTTATGTACCGCTCCTCACAAGACGTTATTTGAATTGAATTGAAGGGGTCTTTGCAAGTTCAACAAGAAACGGTTAGGTGATGACATGTACATAACCTTTCACACAGCGGGCCTATGGTCATAAAGCTTTTTTTTTTTTTTTATTTATCATGAATGAACTAACCAAAGAAAAAAAGAACATGAAATCAACCCCCCCAGCCCCCTCTCACATCATTATTCTCATGTAAGGATATCAGCCTTGGCAAAGTCCCTTATCCCGCACTGAGGTAATCCTGGTGCATTCTGCATGCAGAAGTCCAGGTAGAACCAATGGGCAAGCTCGATCTGGAAGCACACGCGGATAGCATTGTCTCTCTCTTCACTAGGGATGTGGAGGATGAATCGACTGGAAGAGAGGAGGGGCAAATCAGTACAGTAGCAGAACTACACGGACATAGTTAATTAGACAACATACTGTGGTCCATGTCACAATACAGTTTGAGTTATGAAACTACAACACAGTATAATGAAGTACCATGACGGTAGCCAAACATTAATGATGTACCATCATGACTGTAGCGAAGCTTGAGGTTCCGTGTATGCAGCTAGGGGCGCATTCATTACAAAAACCGTTTAAGAACCAAACAGAGCAAATCACGAGTTAATATTTGACGATTAGCCATCACTAGCACAGAGGCTGCTGCCTATATACATAGACTTGAAATCACTGGCCACTTTAATAAATGGTGCACTAGTCACTTTAATAATGTTTACATATTTTGCATTACTCATCTCATATTTATATACTATATTCGTATCTTAGTCTATGCCGCTCTAACATTGCTCGTCTATATATTTATATATTCTTAATTCCATTCCTTTACTTAGATGTGTGTGTATATGTTGTGAAATTGTTGGATATTACTTGATATTATTGCACTGTCGGAGCTAGAAACACTTGCATTTCGCTACACCTGCAATAACATCTACTAAACACGTGTATGTGACCAATACAATTTGATTAACACATTCAGATGGGTCCCTCCCCGTTTCGTTTCGTTCCGTTTGAGAAACGTTTTGTAACATAATTAATACAACCCCTGAGAACACTGATGCAACGCACTTTCGTTAAGTCAACCCCATTGTCACTTGGAGACAGACTAACTACCTCGGTATCTAGCTAGCTATCCACAACCAACGTTGCGACAAGCCACAAGCACAATAAAAGACACCCCTCCGGGTATAGTGTTAGTAAGAAAACAAGTTAGTCGCGTTTGACGCGGTATTTACCTGCAGAGGTCGTCCAATACGCCGTTGGGAATCTCCCCTCTTTTTGTCTCCATGTTGAGGATAAAAACATCCCGAACTCGCGAAACAATGAGGCGAAAAATAAACAGCGCAAAGCTACTATTTTCTTAAATCTCGAATCAATGCATTCTATTGATCAATCAAGGCGAACTATATGTGCCAGGTTCGTCAAATGTCCCTAAACTTACACAAATAAATACATGTAAGCTACGTTAGCTCGCTAAAAACAAACTCCAACACCGCGCAATCGAAAAAGAAAGGTAGAAACGCCACTGTTGATGATGTGAGGGGACGTTATTATCCAATCGTATATCAGGGGAGGCTGGCCACGTTGAGTAGGTGGTACCTTATTAGGCTAAATGATGGCCTGTCAAAATATTCTAACCAATCAAGACGCACAATAACTCGAGCACAATGTATTTAAGTTTGGTTGACAAAACAAGGAAACGGTAAGCAAAGATATTCGAGCAAGATTATAAAGTAGACAACTAGACATTATTGAGGAAGAGGCGAGGCCTGTGTAGCCATGTAAATGACATTTTATACGCGGACATCCCAGTGGCATTAGAACAGTTTCTCATTAGCAGTAATCACAATAAATAACATGCGATATCCTTGGCCACAATTACATTATTATAGGAATAAGATAAACTTGTTCTAGTAATAAAATATATAGAATATTGTTATACGTGCCCTTATAAGTGATTATATTCTATATCTTCTATTGTGAGAGGCAAGCGACCTGTAAAAGCACTAAACCATTATACAGCTACAACCATTCATTCAGTCTACTGCCCTCATCTACACGTGTGGATATTAATAGTTGTTTAATTCAATAAAATAGACAAAATTACCTCTCATTTGTGACAGTAATTTGAAAGTTGGATGCTATTTTATGGTATGAATGGCAGAATGTCAGTGAACCCTAGGATTGACCTTTTTGAATGAACATGCAAATGAATAAAATAAAACAAATATTAGGTTATATGGCATTATATATATGACATTATAGACGTTATAAATATTATGTGTTTTCATAGGCTGACATATTAATGTGTAGGCATATTAAATGTTTCATAAAGGAGATATGTGTGACTGGGCTATAGTAGAAAAATATATCATATAAAAAAATGGTTAAAGGCTCCAGCCACCCAAGTCATAGCCTGTTCTCTCTGCTACCGCACGGCAAGCGATACCGATGCACTAAGTCTGGAAAAAACAGGACCCTGAACAGCTTCTACCCCCAAGTCATAAGACTACTAAATAGTTAGTTAAAAAATAGTTAACCAATAACTACCCGGACTATCTTCATTGACTCTTTTTGCACTAACTATGTTGACTCATCACATAAACTGCTGTTACAGTGCACTATCTATCCTGTTGCCTAGTAACTTCATCCGTACCTATATGTGCATACAGTACCAGTCAAACGTTTGGACACACCTACTAATTCAAGGGGTTTTCTTTATTATAATTGGGGTTCTTTTTTTCATTTTTTAAACAACTAATTTACTCATGTCTGTTCAATAATTTGAATTCCAATTTGTTCGTGTCCCCCCCCCCCCCCCCCCCCCCCTGCGAGCTCAATGCACACACATTGCACAGTTTCTCTAGAGCTACACTACGGGTCAAAAGTTTTAGAACACCTACTCATTCAAGGGTTTTTATTTGTACTATTTTCTACATCGTAGAATAATAGCGAAGACATCAAAACTATGAAATAACACATATGGAATCATGTAGTAACCAAAAAAAAGTGTTAAACAAATCAAAATACATAATCAAAATCAAATAGCCACCCTTTGCCTTGACAGCTTTGCACACTCTTGGCATTCTCTCAACCAGCTTCATGAGGTGGTCACCTGGAATGCATTTCAATTAACAGGTGTGCCGTGTTAAAAGTTAATTTGTGGAATTTCTTTCCTTCTTAGTGCGTTTGAGTCAATCAGTTGTGTTGTGACAAGGTAGGGGTGGTATACAGAAGACAGCCCTATTATGGCAAGAACAGCTCAAATAAGCAAAGAGAAACGACAGTCCATCAATACTTTAAGACAAAGGTCAGTTGATCCGGAAAATTTCAAGAACTTTTACATTTTCTTCAAGTGCAGACGCAAAAACCATCAAGCGCTATGATGAAACTGGCTCTTGTGAGGACCGCCACAGGAAAGGAAGACCCGGAGTTACCTCTGCTGCAGAGGACTCAGATTGCAGCCCCAAAAAATGCTTCAAAAGTTTCAAGTAACAGACACATCTCAACATCAACTGTTCAGAGACTGCGTCAATCAGGCCTTCATGGTCGAATTCCTGCAAAGAAACCACTACTAAGGGACACTAATAATAATAAGAGACTTGCTTGGACCAAGAAACACGAGCAATGGACATTAGACGAGTGGAAATCTGTCCTCTGGTCTGATGAGTCCAAATTTGAGATTTTTGGTTCCAACTGCCGTGTCTTTGTGAGATGCAGAGTAGGTGATTGGATGATCTCCTTATGTGTGATTCACAGCGTGAAGCATGGAGGAGGAGGTGTGATGGTGCTTTGCTGGTGACACTGTCAGTGATTTATTTAGAATTCAAGGCATACTTAACCAGCATGGCTACCACAGGATTCTGCAGTGATACGCCATCCCATTTGGTTTGCGCTTAGAGGGACTATCATTTGTTTTTCAATAGGACAATGACAACACACCTCCAGGCTGTGTAAGGGCTATTTGACCAAGGAGAGTGATGGAGTCCTGCATCAGATGATCTGGCCTCCACAATCACCCAACCTCAACCCAAATGAGATGGTTTGTGATGAGTTGGACCGCAGAGTGAAGGAAAAGCAGCCAACAAGTGCTCAGCATATGTGGGAACTCCTTCAAGACTGTTGGAAAAGCATTCCAGGTGAAGCTGATTGAGAGAATGCCAAGTGTGCAAAGCTGTCATCAAGGCAAAGGGTGGCTACTTTGAAGAATTTGAAATATATTTTGATTTGTTTAACACATCTTTGGTTACTGCATGATTCCAATATGTGTTATTTAATTGTTTGTTGTAGAATAATAGTGCAGACAATGTAGAAAATAGTAAAAATAAAGAAAAACCCTTGAATGAGTAAGTGTCCAAACTTTTGACTGGTACAATATTACCTCAATTACCTCGTACGTACCCTTGCACATCGACTCGATACTGGCACAGCACTTACACAAATGACTGATGATTGGCTGAGAGAAATTGATGATAAAATGATTGTGGGGGCTGTCTTGATTGACTTCAGTGCATCTTTTGACATTATTGATCATAGTCTGCTGCTGGAATAACGTATGTGTTATGGCTTTACACCCCCTGCTATAATGTGGATAAAGAGGTACTTGTCTGACAGAACACAGAGGGTGTTAGAAGCCTCTCAAATATAATCCAGTTAGAATCAGGAATTCCCCTGTTTAGGCCCCTTGCTTTTTTCAATTTTAACTAACGACATGCCACTGACTTTGAGTAAAGCCAGATTGTCTATGTACGCGGATGACTCAATGTAACATTATAACTTTACGTCCGTCCCCTCGCCCATACCCGGGCTCGAACCAGGGACCCTCTGCACACAGACAACAGTCACCCACGAAGCATCGTTACCCATTGCTCCACAAAAGCCACGGCCCTTGCCTTCAAGGTCTCAGAGCAAGTGACGTCACCGATTGAAACGCTATTAGCGCGCACCACCACTAACTAGCTAGCCATTTCACATCTGTCACATCAACACTACAGTGCCTTGCGAAAGTATTCGGCCCCCTTGAACTTTGCGACCTTTTGCCACATTTCAGGCTTCAAACATAAAGATATAAAACTGTATTTTTTTTGAAGAATCAACAACAAGTGGGACACAATCATGAAGTGGAACGACATTTATTGGATATTTCAAACTTTTTTAACAAATCAAAAACGGAAAAATTGGGCGTGCAAAATTATTCAGCCCCTTTACTTTCAGTGCAGCAAACTCTCTCCAGAAGTTCAGTGAGGATCTCTGAATGATCCAATGTTGACCTAAATGACTAATGATGATAAATACAATCCACCTGTGTGTAATCAAGTCTCCGTATAAATGCACCTGCACTGTGATAGTCTCAGAGGTCCGTCAAAAGCGCAGAGAGCATCATGAAGAACAAGGAACACACCAGGCAGGTCCGAGATACTGTTGTGAAGAAGTTTAAAGCCGGATTTGGATACAAAAAGATTTCCCAAGCTTTAAACATCCCAAAGAGCACTGTGCAAGCGATAATATTGAAATGGAAGGAGTATCAGACCACTGCAAATCTACCAAGACCTGGCCGTCCCTCTAAACTTTCAGCTCATACAAGGAGAAGACTGATCAGAGATGCAGCCAAGAGGCCCATGATCACTCTGGATGAACTGCAGAGATCTACAGCTGAGGTGGGAGACTCTGTCCATAGGACAACAATCAGTCGTATATTGCACAAATCTGGCCTTTATGGAAGAGTGGCAAGAAGAAAGCCATTTCTTAAAGATATCCATAAAAAGTGTCGTTTAAAGTTTGCCACAAGCCACCTGGGAGACACACCAAACATGTGGAAGAAGGTGCTCTGGTCAGATGAAACCAAAATTGAACTTTTTGGCAACAATACAAAACGTTATGTTTGGCGTAAAAGCAACACAGCTCATCACCCTGAACACACCATCCCCACTGTCAAACATGGTGGTGGCAGCATCATGGTTTGGGCCTGCTTTTCTTCAGCAGGGACAGGGAAGATGGTTAAAATTGATGGGAAGATGGATGGAGCCAAATACAGGACCATTCTGGAAGAAAACCTGATGGAGTCTGCAAAAGACCTGAGACTGGGACGGAGATTTGTCTTCCAACAAGACAATGATCCAAAACATAAAGCAAAATCTACAATGGAATGGTTCAAAAATAAACATATCCAGGTGTTAGAATGGCCAAGTCAAAGTCCAGACCTGAATCCAATCGAGAATCTGTGGAAAGAACAGAAAACTGCTGTTCACAAATGCTCTCCATCCAACCTCACTGAGCTCGAGCTGTTTTGCAAGGAGGAATGGGAAAAAATGTCAGTCTCTCGATGTGCAAAACTAATAGAGACATACCCCAAGCGACTTACAGCTGTAATCACAGCAAAAGGTGGCGCTACAAAGTATTAACTTAAGGGGGCTGAATAATTTTGCACGCCCAATTTTTCAGTTTTTGATTTGTTAAAAAAGTTTGAAATATCCAATAAATGTCGTTCCACTTCATGATTGTGTCCCACTTGTTGTTGATTATTCACAAAAAAATACAGTTTTATATCTTTATGTTTGAAGCCTGAAATGTGGCAAAAGGTCGCAAAGTTCAAGGGGGCCGAATACTTTCGCAAGGCACTGTATACACGTCAGCTACTACAGCGAATAAAATGACTGCAACACTCAACAAAGAACTGCAGTTAGATTCAGAGTGGGTGGCTTTGAATAGGTTAGCTCTAAATATTTATAAATTTAAAAGCATTTTATTCGGAACAAAACACTCAAACCCTAAACCTCAACTAAATCTTGTAATAAATTACATTGAAATTGAGCAAGTTGAGATGACTAAACTGCTTGGAGTAACCCTAGATTGTAAACTGTCATGGTTAAAACATATCGATGCAGTAGTAGCTAAGATGGGGAGAAGTCTGTCTATAATAAAGCGATGCTCTGCCTTAACAACACTATCAACAAGGCAGGTCCTACAGGCCCTAGTTTTGTTGCACCTTGACTACTGTTCAGTCGTGTGGTCAGGTGCCACAAAAAAGGACTTAGGAAAATTGCAATTGGCTCAGAACAGGGCAGCACGGCTGGACCTCAGAACAGGGCAGCACGGCTGGCCCTCAGAACAGGGCAGCACGGCTGGCCCTCAGAACAGGGCAGCACGGCTGGGCCTCAGAACAGGGCAGCACGGCTGGGCCTCAGAACAGGGCAGCACGGCTGGGCCTCAGAACAGGGCAGCACGGCTGGGCCTCAGAACAGGGCAGCACGGCTGGGCCTCAGAACAGGGCAGCACGGCTGGGCCTCAGAACAGGGCAGCACGCCTGGCCCTCAGAACAGGGCAGCACAGCTGGGCCTCAGAACAGGGCAGCACGGCTGGCCCTTGGATGTACACAGAGAGCTAATGTTAATAATATGCATGTCAGTCTCTCCTGGCTGAAAGTGGAGGAGAGATTGACTTCATCACTACTTTTATTTATGAGAGGTATTGACATGTTGAATGCACCGGAATGCATCGGACACCCATGCATACCCCACAAGACATGCCACAAGAGGTCTCTTCACAGTCCCCAAGTCCAGAACAGACTATGGGAGGCACACAGTACTACATAGAGCAATGAATACAAGGAATTATATTCCACATCAAGTAACTGACGCAAGCAGTAAAATTAGATTTAAAAAACTGATTAAAAAAACACCTTATGGAACAGCGGGGACTGTGAAGCAACACAAACGTTGGCACAGACACATGCATACACACACACACACACACACACACAAGATAACATACACACTGTACATACACATGGATTTAGTACTGTAAATATGTGGTAGTGGTGGAGTAGGGGACTAAGGGCACACCTTGTGTTTGGAAATCGGTGAATGTATTGTATATTTTTTTTTATATAAACGGCCTTAATTTGCTGGACCCCAGGAAGAGTAGCTGCTGATAAGGCAGCAGCGAATGGGGATCCATAATACATACAAATACAAATACCCCGTGTATATAGAAAATCGTTTGTCATTGTGTATTTATTGCTTGCGTTATTATTTTTCATTTACAATTGCGACCTGGTCAAGATAAAGCAAAGCAGGTCGATACATACAACGACACAGAGTTACACATGGAGTAAAACAAACATACAGTCAATAATACAGTATAAACAAGTCTATATACGATGTGAGCAAATGAGGTGAGATAAGGGAAGTAAAGGCAAAAAAAAGGCCATGGTGGCAAAGTAAATACAATATAGCAAGTAAAACACTGGAATGGTTGGAAAGGCCCTATAAGTAAGCATGTCACGTTTAGTCTACACCTGTTGTTTACGACGCATGTGACAAATACAATTTGATTTTATACAATTTAGCAATGTCATCAAAGTATTGGGTGTGGCTGTAGACATATTGCAGTGACGTATCGTTCAGTGTGATTCTGGCCGTGCTTCCATTCATTTACTCTGAACAGCGAGAAGAAGCAGGATAGAGTTGCATGGGTGTCGCAGTTCAATAGCCAACCAGCACCATACAACACGAAAATCATGGCAGCAATGGTACAGGACATAAAAGAGAGATTCGACAAGTTTCTTCATGAAAAGAATTTCATGACCGATGCATTGGCAAAGATAGAAGCTAAAACTGGAGTAAACAGGGCCTATATCGCAATCGGTAAGTATTTTGCTGTTATGAGATTGGGAGGGAGGGAGGGGGGGGGGGGACAAGGGATCTATTTATTGAAAAGAACATGAGGGTATGCTGTGAGTTCTGGTAACACAGCCTGCATCGGTCGTGGCACAGTTTGTTATTTTGACAAATAACGTCAAGTCAATATTCTGATCAAATAAATTGTTGTACGTTTTGATGGGCTTTGTCAGAATACAATACGTTTCCATATGAGCATACTGTACACCATTTTTATTTTTTGACTAGATGATATTTAGACAATCACTTATATTAATCGATGACATTTGTAGGCTAATAAACAGATGTTATTATCTTGCAGTTGTCGTCGTCATTCTCGCAATTTACCTGGTTATTGGGTATGGAGCCTCCCTACTGTGCAACCTCATCGGATTTGTTTATCCAGCCTACATATCGTAAGTCTTTTTCTTCTTCTCATAAATTGGTCATTTAGCAAACCAAATATTAAATTGTTGCTGCCCTGTTCTGGGCAAAAAAAAAGCAATTAATGAATTGCGTCATATATGACCCACCCTACCCTGTTCCTCACACGCACGCCCAATAGCATGAACACAATATCACTATGCTGTTTCAACATTGCCCACAAGGCCCAACGGGGAATCAATCGCCCACGTTGCACGGAGAGAGCCTATTTGATCTTGTGAATAATTTTAAACACATTTTGCTTGATGGGTGTTACCAATGTAACGTTAGTCATACAGTAGCCCATGCTGAAGAATAATGTCTGGGTCCAAAGTGCATGTTTACCTTACTATTAGCTTGAGAGTCAGGATTCTTTGAATGACACTGGTAAAGTACTCGGCAATATGCCAGCAGCATCTTACAACAAGTTGTTACATACTAACTAAGGTTCAATTGTAGACAATTGTGTCTGCAGGTCGGGTGTGTGATTGATATCACCTTTAAAAAAAACCTAGAGTCGATGTTCTCGCCTCCGCGGAAATCTAATTAGCACAATACAAAAATCCCCATAAGAATCTGTCAATTTAAACTAGAGAGATGTTTTTTATTTTGCATTAGTTGCGGCTCAATCCACCACATCCGCCAACGTTGCACTTCCGTCTCTGCGGTGAAAGGTGGCAGAGCTAGAGCGGTGTTTGTCAGACCATGAGACGTCCCGGAAATCTCTCTCAAAATCGTCCGTAGCGTCCGAACGATTTGGCCTATAGGACAGACACTAAAGAACAAACTTTCTTTTTTTGAAGGGGGCAGCGGACTACAATCTGTTGTTCCATGTAGTGAATGCGTTTGTATGGGCTAATAGCAGTAAGGACAAAAATAATAATTAAAATATTTAATTATTATTATTTTATTATGCATTAAGGGGTCTTAAAATTCAAAATCAAATACCAAGATTATCCTTGTATGACCTTAAAACAATTCCATATAGCATAGTAGAACCCCCCCCCCCCCCCCCCCCTCAGAGGCTTAAACTGTTATGGGTTAAAGGCATCTTTCATAAGGTAGTAATGTATGCTTCCTGTGTCTACAGTTGCGTAAAATACTTTTAGTGCAGCAATATGCTATAGCCGTAATCCTATTAAATGTATTGCCACATGATTAACTGGCTACTTTGTGTTGTGGTTCCGCTCTCTATTGTGCAAAAACTGTTGAAACATTAAAATGTCACAATCTAACACTTTTTTTTTTTTGGTGTGGATGATCTAATCAAACTCTAACTCTATGAATGATATAAAATCACTCCTCGGGGTGAGGAGATCACATTTTCTCCCGGACACACTGACCGTATGGATCTGCAATGAGTACTATATTTTAGTTATTCAACATGTAGGCCTAAATGTGGGGCTAAAAAGCAGCCATGAGGCTACTGCTGCTCTTGTGGAGTGTTGCAAGAGACTGGGCAATAAGCACAGAGAGGAAAATCCAGATGCACATGATTAACCACAGAAACAAAACGTAAGTGACTCAGTCATTTGAGTTGCTCCTTGTGATTAACTCTGCATGTCTGGACAAAGTTCAACTGAACTCTGACGTATAGTGTTATCCTCGTACAAGTTATATTATTAAATTCATAACTTGTTTAGATATGGATGAGTTTACAAACGTCAGCGCACACAGTGAAACAACGCAAGTGCTGTTCAATGATAAAAATGGAACACTCACTCTTATTTGGCATGCAAAACATTGAGACAAGACTCACAATTTGCTCTGAACTCCCACTCGTGAGTCAAAATATTACCATGGAAACCTAGTTGTCAGGCCGTATTGTATCTATTATGTTCTTTCTTTAGCCTGTAGCTTAACAGCCTGGCTATTCTTTCCCAAATATAAAATCAATGCGAATTCGTGTTTGTTATGAATCCTGCTCAGTGTGTTCATGTCATCTTGCATGATACTTTTCCATTATGCTTCTAGGCATCCTGTCGCTGACATGGACTTATCCTTTAATTGCAGGATCAAAGCCATTGAGAGTGTAACCAAAGATGATGACACAAAATGGCTGACCTACTGGGTGGTGTATGGAGTGTTCAGCGTGGCAGAGTTCTTTGCTGACATCTTCCTGTCCTGGTTCCCATTTTACTACATGGGAAAGGTAATGCATACTGGTGTTTGTCCTTAACCTCAAGGTCCTGAAGTACAGTGGTTTCCTAATCTTTGATACTATTTGATGAGATTAACATTGAGGGCATGCATGATGTGCAGTGCACATACACCCTCATTTGTCAAACTGTCCTGCTATTGTGAAACCTTCTGAACACAGTTGCCAACATCCAAACACACTCCATAGTTAAATAATTGGCTGAAATGTTTTCAACTTCAAAAGGTGTGAATTCTGAAAATAAATCACACTTACAGTACCTTCAGAAAGTATTCACACCCCTTGACTTTTTTCACATTTTGTTGTTAGTGGGATTAAAATTGTTTTAATTTTAATTTTGTCTAAGATCTAAACAAAACTAATGTCAAAGTAGAAGAACAATGCTAAAATGTGGAAAACAATTCATGAAGAAAAAACATTGCAGTTCTTTTTTTTGGTTTTAAATGACTAAATCACTGATGTCTGTTCAATAATTTGAATTCCAATTTGTTCGTCGTCGTCCCCCCCCTGCGAGCTCAACGCACGCAATGCAGTTTCTCTGGAGCTACACTACCGGTCAAACGTTTTAGAACACATACTTTTTCTTTATTTTGATTATTTATACATAGTAGAATAATAGTGAAGACACCAAAACTATGAAATAACACATATGGAATCATGTAGTAACCAAAAAAGTGCTAAACAAATCATAAAATGTTATATTTGAGATTCTTCAAATAGCCACCCTTTGCCTTGATGACAGCTTTGCACACTCTTGGAATTCTCTTAACCAGCTTAATGAGGTAGTCACATGGAATGCATTTCATTTAACAGGTGGGCCTTGTTAAAAGTTAATTTGTGGAATTTCTTTCCTTCTTAATGCATTTGAGCCAATCAGTTGTGTTGTGACAAGGTAGCGGGGTATACAGAAGATAGCCCTATTTGATAAAAGACCCAAGTCCATATTATGGCATGAACAGCTCAAATAAGCAATGAGAAACAACAGTCCATCATTACTTTAAAACAAAGGTCAGTTGATCTGGAAAATTTCAAGAACCTTTGAAAGTTTCTTCAAGTGCAGTCACAAAAACCATCCAAGCGCTATGATGAAACTGTGTCTCAGAAATGGAAGACCCTGAGTTACCTCTGGTGCAGAGGATAAGTTCAGTAGAGTTACCAGCCTCTGAAATTGCAGCCCAAATAAATGCTTTAGAGTTCAAGTAACAGACACATCTCAAGATCCAACTGTACAGAGGAAAACATGCCTTTATGGTCAAATTGCTGCAAAGAAACCACTACTACAAGACACCAATAAGAAGAAGAGACTTGCTTGGGCCAAAAAACACGAGCAATGGACATTAGACCGGTGGAAATGTGTTATTTTGTCTGGAGTCCAAATTGGAGGTTTTTGGTTCCAACTGCCGTGTCTTTGTGGGATGCAGTGTGGGTGAACAGATTATCTCCACATGTGTATTTCCCACCGTTTTAAGCATGGAAGAGGAGGTGTTATGGTGGTGCTTTGCTGGTGATACTGTCAGTGATGTATTTAGAATTCAAAGCACACTTAACCAGCATGGCTACCACAGCATTCTGCAGCGATATGCCATCGCATCTGGTTTGGGCTTCGTGGGACTATCATTTGTTTTTCAACAGGACAATGACCCAACACACTTCCAGGTTGTGTAAGGGCTATTCTACCAAAAAGGAGAGTGATGGAGTGCTGCATCATATGACCTGGCCTCCACAATCCCCGGACCTCAACCAACTTTTGGGATGAGCCAACAAGTGCTCAGCATATGTTGGTTACTACATGATTCCATATGTGTTATTTCATAGTTTTTATGTCTTCAATATTATTCTACAATGTAGAAAATAGTAAAAAATAAAGAAAAACCCTTGAATGAGTAGGTGTTCTAAAACTTTTGACTGGTAGTGTTTATCAGATCAACAGGCCAATGTTCTACATAGTTTAGCTCATAAAACGTGGTAATTAACTATAATGACCATAATCCATTTCTTATCTACTTGTCCGGTCTGTGTTTCTTTTATGACTGCTACGGAAGAGATGGAGTGCGTTATTTTGAGGGGTATCGGGCATCTCTACCTGAAAACACATGATCTAAGTGATAGTTGGTATTCGGCAGTAATGAAAGTATGCCTTGTTTAGTTTGAAGAACTAGAAAAGTGATTTTTGTCAGACAGCAGATCTATAAAGATGAGATGACTTAGATTGAAATAAAGTAATCAAATAAAACAAATGTAATACACAACAACTGAAATATTTTTTTAAAGTAGACATGATGGCTAATAAGTGATTAGCAGTAATGGGCAGTCACTACCATCATGGAACTTTTATTGTTTTGTTCTGTGTTACAGCATTCAACCTAAATAATCCAAATCAAAAACCTATTTCTTTTATAATCGAAATGAATCTGAACCAATCTAAAAAAGGACTAATCTCTCAGCACTAATATCTTGATTAGATAAGTATTGAACCCAGAGTCAATATGTTATAATCACCTTTTGGCAGCAATTACAGCTTTGAGTCTTTCTGGGGAAGTCTCTTATTACAGCTTTGAGTCTTTCTGGGGAAGTCTTTTAATTAAGAGCTTTCCCCACCTGGATTGTGCAACAATTGCCCGTTTATTATTTTCAAAATTCTTCAAGCTCTGTCAAATTGGTTGTTGATCATTGCTAGATAACCTTTTGCAGGTCTTGCAACATGTAACTTGGCCACTCAGGAACATTCACTGTCTTCTTGGTAAGCAACTCCAGGTTAGATTTGGCCTTGTATTTTAGGTTTGTCCAGCTGATTTAAAAAAAAAAATGTATCTCCCAGTTTCTGGTGGAAAGCAGACTGAAGTAGGTTTTCCTCAGGGATTTTGCCTGTGCTTAGCTCCATTCTGTTTCTTTTTTTTTTATAAAAAAAACCTCCCACAGTCCTTAACAATTACAAGCATACCCATAACATGATGCAGTTACCACTATCCAAGATGGCGTAGCAGTGAAGACGTGTTTTTGTCCTCTCGTGTACTTTTTTATTTTTCGTATTTTTTGTATATATATATTTCAATTTATTTTCAATCTCTTTTCAATTTTTTTATTCGATTATACCTTCCGGTAACCTGCCTCACCCAATGTGATATGGAATCGCTATTATTTTCAGTTTTAGAACACATTCAAGAATCTCCAGAAGCTAACCAGCTAATTAGCTACAAGCTATTTAGTCATTGTTAACCACTTCTAGCGGCTTTTACCTTCTGCACAGATACCAGCCCTGTTTATAGCCTGGATAATACTCACTAGTCTACCAATATCGGACTGTCTCTCCACAACAACGCCGGATTCCTGCCATAATCCCTGGACCACTACTTCTGATCTTCACAGCTTACAGCTAGCTAGCTCACAGCTTGCAGCTAGCTAGATCACAGCTAGCTTTCACTCACTGTGGCACCCAGTACCGAAGCTATCCCCGAGGCCCACCTCCCGGCCTACTCAGCTGTTCACACAAACTCCACTCGTACACGGCTAGAGCCCAAAACTCCACCGGATCCTTGCTGTAAACGCTGGACCGTGGCACCGGATCACCGCTGCTACCGATTGGATATAGTGGCTAACGCCACTGCCACGAAGCTAGCACCAGTTAGCCGTGAGCCAGGCACATCTCCCGGCTAGCAATCTAAATTCCACAATACCTCTTTCACCATCTGGCTTGGAATCTCTGTCGACACGGCGCCCCGCGGCACCACCACGACTGGTCTGCCGACGAATACTCCATCCGCTGTGCCTTCATCCGGCCTCCGTCGGAGCAGACGCTCCTACTAGCCCGGGGCTACTAACTTTAAACGCCGTGTCACTAGCGTAGTGGCGGCTCCCCTGTTTCATCTACTGCTGCCCCCTGGACACTATGATCACCTGGCTACATATCTGATGCCTGCTGGACTGTCCATTAATCACGGTACTCCATTCTGTTAATTTATTTTTTATCTGTCGGCCCCAGCCGCAAACTCAGGCTCTGTGTGTAGTTAATCCGACCCTCTCTGCCTAGTCATCGCCATTTTACCTGCTGTTGTTGTGTTAGCTGATTAGCTGTTGTTGTCTCACCTGTTGTTTTAGCTAGCTCTCCCAATCAACACCTGCGATTACTTTATCATTGGGTTTACTTGATAGCTACCTACACAAATAGCTAGCTAGAACAGTGTTAATAAGATAAATTCATTAAAAAGTCAATATGCCTTGTATACTGTTGTTCAGGTTAGTTATCATTGTTTTAGTTCCACTCTTTATACCTCCTTCGTCCCACCTCCCACACATGCGGTGACCTCACCCATTACAACCAGCATGTCCAGAGACACAACCTCTCTTATCACCCAGTGCCTGGGCTTACGTCCGCTGTACCCGCACCCCACCATACCCCTGTCTTCGCATTATGCCCTGAATATATTCTACCACGGCCAGAAATCTGCTCCTTTTATTCTTTGTCCCCAACGCTCTAGGCGACCAGTTTTGATAGCCTTTAGCCGCACCCTCATCCTACTCCTCTGTTCCACGGGTGATGTGGAGGTAAACCCAGGCCCTGCATGTCCCCAGGCACCCTCATTTGTTGACTTTTGTGATCGAAAAAAGCCTTGGTTTCATGCATGTCAACATCAGAAGCCTCTTCCCTAAGTTTGTTTTACTCACTGCTTTTAGCACACTCTGCCAACCCTGATGTCCTTGCTGTGTCTGAATCCTGGCTTAGGAAGGCCACCAAAAATTCTGAGATTTCCATACCCAACTATAACATTTTCCGTCAAGATAGAACTGCCAAAGGGGGAGGAGTTGCAGTCTACTGCAGAGATAGCCTGCAAAGTAATGTCATACTTTCCAGGTCCATACCCAAACAGTTCGAACTCTCCAGAAATAAGTCTCTCACTGTTGCCGCCTGCTACTGACCCCCCTCAGCACCCAGCTGTGCCCTGGACACCATTTGTGAATTGATCGCCCACCATCTAGCTTCAGAGTTTGTTCTGTTAGGTGACCTAAACTGGGATATGCTTAACACCCCGGCAGTCCTACAATCTAAGCTAGATGCCCTCAATCTCACACAAATCATCAAGGAACCCACCAGGTACAACCCTAAATCTGTAAACAAGGGCACCCTCATAGACGTTATCCTGACCAACTGGCCCTCCAAATACCCCTCTGTCTTCAATCAGGATCTCAGCGATCACTGCCTCATTGCCTGTATCCGCTACGGGTCCGCAGTCAAACGACCACCCCTAATCACTGTCAAACGCTCCCTAAAACACTTCTGCGAACAGGCCTTTCTAATCGACCTGGGCCGGGTATCCTGGAAGGATGTTGACCTCATCCCGTCAGTTGAGGATGCCTGGTCATTCTTTAAAAGTAACTTCCCACCATCTTAGATAAGCATGCTCCGTTAAAAAAAATTCAGAACTAAGAACAGATATAGCCCCTGGTTCTCTCCAGACCTGACTGCCCTCGACCAGCACAAAAACATTCTGTGGCGGACTGCAATAGCATTGAATAGTCCCCGCGATATGCAACTGTTCAGGGAAGTCAGGAACCAATACAGTCAGTCAGGAAAGCAAAGGCCAGCTTTTTCAAGGAAAAATTTGCATCCTGTAGCTCTAACTCCAAAAAGTTCTGGGACACTGTAAAGTCCATGGAGAACAAGAGCACCTCCTCCCAGCTGCCCAGGCTAGGTAACATGGTCACCACTGATAAATCCATGATAATCGAAAACTTCAACAAGCATTTCTCAACGGCTGGCCATGCCTTCCTCCTGGCTACTCCAAACTCGGCCAACAGCTTCACCCCCACCCCCCAGCAGCTACTCGCCCAAGCCTCCCCAACTTCTCCTTTACCCAAATCCAGATAGCAGATGTTCTGAAAGAGCTGCAAAACCTGGACCCGTACAAATCAGCTGGGCTTGACAATCTGGACCCTCTATTTCTGAAACTATCTGCCGCCATTGTCACAACCCCTATTACCAGCCTGTTCAACCTCTCTTTCCTATTGTCTGAGATCCCCAAGGACTGGAAAGCTGCTGCGGTCATCCCCTCTTCAAAGGGGGAGACACCCTGGACCCAAACTGTTACAGACCTATATCCATTCTGCCCTGCCTATCTAAGGTCTTCGAAAGCCAAGTCAACAAACCGATCACTGACCATCTCGAATCCCACCGTACCTTCTCTGCTGTGCAATCTGGTTTCCGAGCCGGTCACAGGTGCACCTC
The DNA here is from genome assembly GCF_013265735.2 of Oncorhynchus mykiss. Lineage (NCBI taxonomy): Eukaryota > Metazoa > Chordata > Actinopteri > Salmoniformes > Salmonidae > Oncorhynchus > Oncorhynchus mykiss. Next base: position 9,766,533 of record NC_048569.1, on the reverse strand, counting down.
AGCCACGCTCAAGGTACTAAAGATATCATAACCGCTATCAATAAAATACAGTACTGTGCAGCCGTCTTCATCGACCTGGCCAAGGCTTTCGACTCTGTCAGTCACCGTATTCTTATCGGCAGACTCAGTAGCCTCGGTTTTATTAATGACTGCCTTGCCTGGTTCACCAACTACTTTGCAGACAGAGTTCAGGGTGTCAAATTGGAGGGCATGTTGTCCGGTCCTCTGACAGTCTCTATGGTGGTGCCACAGGGTTCAATTCTCGGGCCGACTCTTTTCTCTGTATATATCAATGATGTTGCTCTTGCTGCGGGAGATTCCCTGATCCACCTCTACGCAGACGACACCATTCTGTATACTTCTGGCCCTTCCTTGGACACTGTGCTATCTAACCTCCAAACGAGCTTCAACGCCATACAACACTCCTTCCGTGGCCTCCAACTGCTCTTAAACGCTAGTAACACCAAATGCATGCTTTTCAACCGTTCGCTCCCTGCAACCGCACGCCTGACTAGCATCACCACCCTGGATGGTTCCGACCAAGAATATGTGGACATCTATAAGTACCTAGGTGTCTGGCTAGACTGTAAACTCTCCTTCCAGACTCATATCAAACATCTCCAATCCAAAATCAAATCTAGAATCTGCTTTCTATTTCGCAACAAAGCCTCCTTCACTCACGCCGCCAAACTTACCCTAGTAAAACTGACTATCCTACCGATCCTCGACTTCGGCGATGTCATCTACAAAATGGCTTCCAATACTCTACTCAGCAAACTGGATGCAGTTTATCACAGTGCCATCCGCTTTGTTACTAAAGCACCTTATACCACCCACCACTGTGACCTGTATGCTCTAGTCGGCTGGCCCTCGCTACATATTCGTCGCCAGACCCACTGGCTCCAGGTCATCTACAAGTCCATGCTAGGTAAAGCGCCGCCTTATCTCAGTTCACTGGTCACGATGGCAATACCCACCCGTAGCACTCGCTCCAGCAGGTGTATCTCACTGATCATCCCTAAAGCCAACACCTCATTTGGCCGCCTTTCGTTCCAGTTCTCTGCTGCCTGTGACTGGAACGAATTGCAAAAATCGTTGAAGTTGGAGACTTTTATCTCCCTCACCAACTTCAAACATCTGCTATCTGAGCAGCTAACCGATCGCTGCAGCTGTACATAGTCCATCGGTAAATAGCCCACCCAATTTACCTACCTCATCCCCATACTGTTTTTATTTATTTAATTTTCTGCTCTTTTGCACACCAGTATCACACCAGTACCTGTACATGACCATCTGATCATGTATCACTCCAGTGTTAATCTGCTAAAATTGTAATTATTCGCCTACCTCCTCATTCCTTTTGCACACAATGTATATAGACTCCTTTTTTATTTTTTTTCTACTGTGTTATTGACTTGTTTATTGTTTACTCCATGTGTAACTCTGTGTTGCTGTCTGTTCACACTGCTATGCTTTATCTTGGCCAGGTCGCAGTTGTAAATGAGAACTTGTTCTCAACTAGCCTACCTGGTTAAATAAAGGTGAAATAAAAAAAATAAAAATCCTTGAAATATGGAGTGGTACTCCGTAATGTGTTGGATTTTCCCCAAACATAAGTTAGCATTTAGGACAGAAAGTTAATTGCTTTGCCACATTTTTTGCAGTATTACTTTTCCTTGTTGCACACAGGATGCATGTTTTAGAATATTTTATTCTGTACAGGCTTCTTTCTTTTCACTCTGTCAATCAGGTTAGTATTGTGGAGTAACTACAATGCTGTTGATCCATCCTCAGTTTTATATCACAGCTATTAAACTCTGTAATTGTTTTACAATCACCATTGGCCTCATGGTGAAATCCCTGAGCGGTTTCCTTCCTCTCCGGCAACTGAGTTAGGAAGGATGCCTCTATCTTTGTATTGATACACACAAAAAATGTTTTAAAGACTTATTGCACACAGAGCGAGTTCATGCAACTTATTATGTGACTTGTTTAGCAAATCTTTGCTCCTGAACTTTATTTAGGCTTTCCATATCAAAGGGGTTGAATACTTATTGACTCCAGACATTAGCTTTTAATTTGTAATTAATTTGTAAACATTTCTACATAGTTCCACTTTGACGTTATGGGGTCTTGTGTTTAGGCCAGTGACGACATTTTAAGTTTGTAACACACCAACATTTAGAAAAAGTCCAGGGGTGCAATACTTTCTGAAGGCACAGTAGCTCATCGTTAAGGTATTTAAAAGCATGTTAAATCATAACATTATATGGACTCGATTCAATAACTTAATCTCCTTCCTTAATCTACATCCATCATGTGCTGGTATGAAGCAGATGTACTTATTTCCTTCCCATCTAAATCTCCATGGCAACGGAGCTCATGCCTGCCAGCTTGTGTAATTTGCTAGAGCACTTACTCAGAGATTTATTCTTGGCGGCGTTTCCTGGAAGCATTGGGTGAGAACGTTCTTTTGTTTGTTTCCCCTCAGTGTGCCTTCTTGGTGTGGTGCATGGCTCCAACTCCTTCTAACGGATCCATCCAGATATACACGCGGATCATCCGCCCCATCTTCCTCAAGCACGAGTCCAAGATTGACAACATAGCCAAGGACCTCAAGGGCAAGGCGACAGAGGCTGCGGACAAGTTCAAAGATGAAGGTAGGCACACCGGGCATCTGTTTTCAATGTCTCTCTGAAACACGATGAATCCTTTTTAAAACCGTCTCAGCTTTTGCCCTTTTGAATCTTATCTTTACCATTTTAAAGGATTAAATATGCAGCATCTGCTCTTTGACAGTAGCTGACGGTGATGCCTTTCGCGCTAACAGGTCTTGAGGAATGGGTTCAGACAGTTTTCGGAAATGTAACACGTTTTCTTCATTGCATTATTGAGGAACGGTGAACCTGTCACATTAACAGATTTTAAATGGCCATTGTTGAAATGTCCAATTTTAAAAGGTCAGCATCACATTAATTGGAATGCTCTGGTCTTGACCATTCATTTTCATTGTCAAATTGTCTGTGACTGCTTCTCTGACAGACAGACTGACGGTGTTGTTGAGGTAGGCCTCTTGATAGGCAGACGGTGTTGAGGTAGGTCTCTTGACAGACAGGCAGACACACATATAGTTTTGTTGACGTAGGCCTATTGACTGACAGACAGACAGGCAGAGTTGTTTAGGTATGCCTCTTACGTCTAAAGTGTAATGTTTTTGTTCCACAGCGAAGAAAGCGACGGCGAACATAATGTGGGAGGAGGGGATGAAGAAGGACTCCTAAAGGCGCCGCGAGGACAAAGTTCACAAAGTTCAACAGCATTGTCATCTCTGGAGTGGACTGTGTTACACAGCTCATAAATGTTGCCTTGGATTTTTTTTATTGTTTATTATTTTATAAATTATCTGAAGGATAGCATCTTGGTCTTGCACAGTTTGTCTGTAAAAAAAAAATAAAAAAAACACAGCGATAGATGGTCACGTATCCAAGAGTGATGTAAAACCGTTTGAAACCTTTAACTTGTTTGCGTACCTTTAGGCTGTAATGAGCCAGTGATGTTGTTTCTCCTCCTGCTACGCTTTAAGTACCCAAATAAAATAAAAAAGAAACTTGCTGTTATTTCTCCATTGTTTCTCTCCCTCATTGTGTATGGATTATGGTCTTTTTTACAATGTTATTTTTGGCAGAGAGTTTGTGACGTGTACTAGACCAAAAGCTAACATTTTGGCTGGATTTACTGTTTTGATTTGCATACCTGAACCTCCCCTGTAAATTGGGGCCTGCTTATAGAAGAAAGATACTGATAGAAGATTAACTTTACATGGAAAAGGATTGATTTGCTGATACAAAATCCAACCTAATAAACAGCACAAACACACAAGGCTGGCAGCAGCACAGACTCGGCTGCAGATCAGCATCGCTGGGGCAATTGTAGGGGTTAAGTGACTTGCTCAAGGACACGTTGGCAGATCAGAGATCAGCAGCCATCTGTTGCCAGGTTAGTTCCAGCTTATGTAGCCCGGTCCAGCAGGGTATACTACAAAGCAAGTTAACTTTGACAAACAACCAGAAAGAACCATTTAATTTCTTGTTCATAAAGCTAGATTTAGATATGTGTTTTTGGTTGTTGAGTTAAGTAGATGATGCCAATTTCAAGCATATCCTTCTAAACAAAACTTCTTCTGAATAGGCAAGTTAGCAGGCTAACTCATTGATCCTGTTTTGACGTATACCCCTCTGGGCTTGAAGCAGAAACATTCCCATGTATCCTTTGGTAACACGATAGACTGATGAATGAGGAACAATTGATGTACATTCATGATCAATAATGGAAAAACAATGTTTTGTCTGTTTATTGGTTAGAGATGCAGAGGTGAAAGGTAGATGAGTGCTGAACCCTTGCTGTCAGCGGTGCATGAGATGCTAGAATATTCAATGGTGGGAAAAGTACCCAATTGTCATACTTAAATGTTACTCTAGTAAAAGTGAAAGTCACCCAGTACAATACTACTTGAGTAACAGTATTTGGTTGTAAATATACTCAAGTATCAAAAGTATAAATGATTTCAAATTTCTTATATGGCAGACGGACCCATTTTGTTTTGAAAATGTACGGGATAGCCAGGGGCACACTCCAACACTCACAAAAGATGTATTTGTGTTTAGTGAGTCTGCCAGATCAGAGGCAGTACAGATGGCCACGTGTTCTCTGTTTAGTGAGTCTGTTAGATCAGAGGGATTGTTTTATTTAACTAGGCAAGTCAGATAAGAACAAATTCTTATTTACAATGACGGCCTACCAGGGAACAGTGGGTTAACTGCCTTGTTCAGGGGCAGAACGACAGATTTTTACCTTGTCAGCTCTGGGATTTGATCCAGCAACTTTTCAGTTACTGGCCCAACGCTCAGAGGCTACCTGCAGGGATGTTCTCTGTTTAGTGAGTCTGTCAGATCAGAAGCAGTAGGGATGACCAGGGATGTTCTCTTGATAAGTGTATGAATTGGATCATGTTCCTGTCCTGCTAGCCATTCAACATGTAATGAGTACTTTTGAGTGTCAGGGAAAATGTACGGAGTAAAAAGTACATTATTTTCTTTAGGAGTGTGGTAAAAGTAAAAGTAGTCAAAAATATAAAGAGTAAGGTAAAGTACAGATATCAAAAAAAAAAAAAGACTTAAGTATTTTCACTTAAGTACTTTATACCACTGAGAATATTGAGTGTTCTCTCCCTCCCTCCACTTTATGTCACGTGTACCTGTAGGCCTGGCGCTGTGTTCAAGGATTGTCAACAAGAAACCATTACCAGGTAACCAGTATCATATTTGGGAAATGTTTTTAAGCATGATATCAGTGCAACATTGCCAGTGTCCTGGTTGTCCATGAAATGAAGGGTGAAAGGAAGCCTACTCGGTGTTGGGGACAGTGGGAGGGGCCATTGTAATGTGGTGCATTGGTGTGAGCAGCAGCACGTATCTCCATGGTTTCTGATAGAGGTGTGATGAAGTCAGTGGTTTTCCCTCTCGCTTTAGGTGCAACCTGACTGTCATTTTTCTGTGCGTTGTTGGGAATTATAAACCGGTAGTATTCATCCTGCTCTAACGCCATCAACCACCTAGTTCAACGCGGACGAGTGTAGCAGGTTCACTGTAGCAGTCAAACTTTAGTACGGTGCTTTCCATCTTGTCGACACGAACACACTTTTCATATTTGACTATACTTTTTCAAACGTTATCCTCGTCGCCATTGTTCAACCCTATACTTACAACTTGTGCTAAATTAGGATATTATACTCAATTGAATAACCCGGACTCGGGGACATTTCAACACGTCTTTACTCCATGACTGTGTAAACGGTGTAACAAGAGCCTAGCATTTATTTCCCAAAGAAAAAAAACATGCATCAAAAATTAGAAATCAGAAATTACATTTATTTTTATGTAACTTCTAATTGTGCTTACCGAACATAATTTTCTGCTCGCTTTCAAGAGAAATGAAACTACCGATGTCTAATAAATGTAACTTCTACTTTCTGACGTTGTCTATGATGCATGGATTTTTTTTTATTCCGAAAATAATGCTGGGTTCTTGTTACACAGTCATGGAGTGAAGACGTGTCGAAATGTACATCGTAGCCAGACAAATACAGAAACACTATGCTCATGAACTGCATCTCTGAATTACTGTCACATGTGTATTTTATTTGCATTTTGGAACATATTGCACAATAGGCTCTAACGTTTTTACCAGGCTATAAATGTATCCCGTTCGCGATTCACAACACACATATAACTTTGATACGCTCGAGGTATATACACTGCAAACTTTCACCCAATGACCTTTTGCTAAGCCTGGCCCCAGCGTTTTGGGAAACCAATTGCAGTGCTCCAATGGATAGCAGCTGTCTTCCAGTCCGACACTTTGGACAAGCTCACGTTTAAAACGCATGAGCGCCATTGAAGGCTGTGGCAAAAACTGCGGTTTCTTCAAAAAATGTATGTTTAAATGGATAAATAATTGAACAGTGCATCATGATTACTTGCTACTCTGATTTATGAATTGCAGAGCCTGTTGAGAGTATTTTTCCAATCCAAAATGTTACTTTTGTAACATTGTTTGCTAGCTCAGCTGGTTAGCTAGCTCTGTCTCATTGATCACCAAACGTTTCTAACGCCTGTTATCTACTAGGGATGTGCTTCTCTCCTTAACAATTCGATACCCATCAAGATGCATAGTCTCTGATACGTGTTAGATTTTTTTGTTTTGTTGCATGAACATTCATTTTAAAATAATGCTGATGGAAGCTCAGGAGTTGGGCCTCTGAGCTGGATCTGTCTGAGATGACTTCTCTAAACTGTGGCCCTCTGTGTGTGTGTGGGGGGGGGGGGCCTCAGTTGAGCCAGTGGGCTGACAGCGATGTCATCTACAAAATGGCTTCTAATACTCTACTCAGCAAACTGGATGCAGTTTATCACAGTGCCATCCGCTTTGTTACTAAAGCACCTTATACCACCCACCACTGCGACCTGTATGCTCTAGTCGGCTGGCCCTCGCTACATATTCGTCGCCAGACCCACTGGCTCCAGGTCATCTACAAGTCCATGCTAGGTAAAGCTCCGCCTTATCTCAGTTCACTGGTCACGATGGCAACACCCACCCGTAGCACGCGCTCCAGCAGGTGTATCTCACTGATCATCCCTAAAGCCAACACCTCATTTGGCCGCCTTTCGTTCCAGTTCTCTGCTGCCTGTGACTGGAACGTATTGCAAAAATCGCTGAAGTTGGAGACTTTTATCTCCCTCACCAACTTCAAACATCTGCTATCTGAGCAGCTAACCGATCGCTGCAGCTGTACATAGTCCATCGGTAAATAGCCAACCCAATTTTACCTACCTCATCCCCATACTGTTTATATTTATTTACTTTTCTGCTCTTTTGCACACCAGTATCTCTACCTGTACATGACCATCTGATCATTTATCACTCCAGTGTTAATCTGCAAAATTTTTAATTATTTGCCTACCTCCTCATGCCTTTTGCACACAATGTATATAGACTCTCTTTTTTTTCTACTGTGTTATTGACTTGTTAATTGTTTACTCCATGTGTAACTCTGTGTTGTCTGTTCACACTGCTATGCTTTATCTTGGCCAGGTCGCAGTTGCAAATGAGAACTTGTTCTCAACTAGCCTAACTGGTTAAATAAAGGTGAAATAAATAAAACATTTACATAAGTATTCAGACCCTTTACTCAGTACTTTGTTGAAGCACCGTTGGCAGCTATTTCAGCATCAAGTTTTCTTGATTATGAAGCTACAAGCATATCACACCTGTATTCGGGGAGTTTCTCTCATTCTTCTCAGCAGATCATCTCAAGCTCGGTCAGGTTGGATGGGGAGTGTCGCTGCACAGCTATTTGCAGGTCTCTCCAGAGATGTTCGATCGGGTTCAAGTCCGGCTCTTGTTGTCCTGTTGGAAGGTGAACCTTCGCCCCAGTCAGGTCCTGAGCGCTCTGGAACAGGTTTTCATCAAGAATCACTCTGTACTTTGCTCTGTTCACCTTTCTCTTGATCTTGACTAGTCACCCAGTCCCTGCCACTGAAAAACATCCCCACAGCATAATGCCGCCACCACCATGCTTCACCGTAGGGATGGTGCCAAGTTTCCTCCAGACGTGACGCTTGGCATTCAGGCCAAGGAGTTCAATCTTGGTTTCATCAGACCAGAGAATCTTGTTTCTCATGGTCTGAGAGTCCTTTAGGTGCCTTTTGGCAAACTCCAAGCGGGCTATCATGTGCCTTTAACTGAGGAGCGGCTTTTGTCTGGCCACTCTACCATAAAGGCCTGATTGGTGGAGTGCAGCAGAGATGGTTGTCCTTCTGGAAGGTTCTCCCATCTTCACAGAGGAACTCTGGAGCTCTGTCACAGTGACCATCGGGTTCTTGGTCACCTCCCTAACCAAGGCCCTTCTCCCCCGATTGCTCAGTTTGGCCGGGCGGACAACTCTAGGACGAGTCTTGATGGTTCCAAACTTCTTCCATTTAAGAATGATGGAGGCCACTGTGTTCTTCGGGACCTTCAATGCTTCAAACATTTTTTGGTACCCTTCCCCAGACACAATCCTGTCTCTGAGCTCTACGGACAATTCCTTCGACCTCATGGCTTGGTATTTGCTCTGACATGCCTTGTCAACTGTGGGACCTTATATAGACAGGTGTTTGTCTTTCCAAATCATGTCCAATCAATTGAATTTACCACAGGTGGACTCCAATCAAGTTGTAGAAACATCAAGGATGATTAATGTAGACAGGATGCACCCGAGTTAAATTTAGAGTCTCATAGCAAAGGGTCTGAATACTTGTAAATAAGGTATCTGTTTTTCAAAAAACTGTTTTCGCTTTGTCATTATGGGGTATTGATGAGAAAAAAATGTAATCCATTTTAGAATAAGGCGTAACGTAACAAAATGTGGAAAAAGTCAAGGGGTCTGAATGCACTGTATATTTAGAAATCAAACTTTATTTGTCACATGCGCCCGAATACAACAAGTGTAGACCTTATCGTGAATTGCTTACTTACAAGCCCTTAACCAACAGCGCAGTTCAGGAAGACTTAAGAAAATATTTATGAAATAAAAAAAATTTAAAAAATTAACACAATAACAAGGCTAGAGGTCATTTGGTACAGGTTAGAGGTCATTTGTACATGTAGGTAGGGGTGAAGTGGGGGGGGGGGGGGGGGGGGGGGGGTGAAGTGACTATGCATAGAAGTATCAGCAGTGTACAAAACTAATTGGGGGGGGGGTTCAATGTAATTGTCCAGTGGCCATTTGATTATTTGTTCAGCAGTCTTATGGCTTGGGGGTAAAAGCTGCTAAGGAGCCTTTTGTTCCTAGACTTGGTGCTCTGGTACCGCTTGCCATGCGATAGCAGCAAAAACAGTCTATGATTTGGGTGACTGGAGTCTAACAATTTTATGGGCTTTCCTCTGACACCGCCGATATAGGCGCGGTCCTGGATTGCAGGAAGCTTGGCCCCAGTGATGTACTGGGCCGTACGCACTTAGCATGGCATTTAGCCAATGAATATAATGCAGCTTTGAATTCATTGGTCATGACTGTGTGACTAAACACGTCTCCAACTCAATCATCAAGTTGGCTGATGACACAACAGTGGTAGGCCTGATTACCAACAACAATGAGATAGCCTACTACTACTCCTGGCGGAGTGGTGCCAGGAAAATAACCTCTCCCACAATGTCAACAAAACGAAAGAGCTGATCTGGGACTACAGGAGACCACAGAGACAACACGCCCCATTCACATCGACGTGGCCCCAGTGGAGGGTAAAAAGCTTCAAGTTCCTTGGTGGGCACATCACAGAGGACCTGAAATGGTCCCACCACACAACACCGTGGTGAAGAAGGCGCAATAGTGCCTCTTCAACCTAAGGAGAACATTTCAGCTTGGCCCCTAACGGTATGTTTTGACCATAAGCGGAGCCTCCGCTTGACAACCCTTTGCTCCAAAATAAACATTTAGAATGCGTGTGCTTGGCCGGTGAGCTTGTTCCGAAAAGACGTCGAGTCGCAAACTAGCGCTCATTGAGGGGAGGGTCGAGGGTTCGAGACCTGCCCCCTGCAGTGTCATTACAGTATTTACAGTATTGTAATGAACAGCAGGGAGCAGGTCTCGAACCCTCGACCTTCTAGCCCTTGGTCCGGCGCGCTATCGACTGTGCCGCAAAGGCATGCTCGAGTTCCGCGCTCATAAACCCAGGGTCGTTACAGTATTATTAGCTAGCTAGCTACAACAGGCAATTGTGTGTAGGCTAATGAGCTGCTAGCTAGCCAGCTAGACAACTTTACATACTATAGCTAAGTGAAATATAATCAGCTAGCAAACTTCATATTAGCTTGTTGTCTTGATGTAGGCCTATTTATCATTGTAAATTAAAAAGGCCTACTCTAAATTTCAACAGGGTGAAAGCATGTCCTGCTCCAGCTGTCAGACAAGGGAGTAGGTCTATTAGCTAGTTAGATAGGGCAGGTTGTGGGATGACATAGTGTATTAAAATATTCTACAGTTCTAGTCCTTGATAGGAAAACCATGAAGACAAACAGAGATAATAGTCAGGGCTGTCTAATTGCAATATAATGGAGCCTGTTTGTGTTGTTGTCTCTCCTCAGCTGTGAAACACTGTCTGCAGATGAAGAGGTCCCAGTGAATGTCCCAAGAACCTGCTGGCACATCCTCGTATACCATGGATTGTATACGTTAGCACATGTTATATACAACAATACAGTTAAAAGTCACACACAATTTAGACTACAAACCTATTACAACTGTAGCAGGCCAATCCTTCTCCTGGAGGTATGCTGGGTGTGCAGGTTTCTTTCTGTTCAAGCCCAGCACTAACACATTTGATTAAAATGATCAAACCGAATGAGTTGATAATAATGTGTATTATTGGTGGGAAGTAGAAGTCTGCTCACCCAGTAGATCAGGGAGTGGATCAAGGTTTGTCACAACTGGTATGGACTTTCTTTGTTCACCTGAAACGATGCTTTAGTAATTATAGCCTCCTTACTAAGATGTCTAATATTTACAAACAAGTTAGCTAATTTGTACATTTTGAAATTATATGTTTAAACTTGTTTTTAATTGTTAATTTAAAAAACATTATTCAAGATGAACTAGTGTCAATGTTCATTAATCACAGATCATAGTTCTACAATAAAAAGGTGTGAAGGTGTGTTTTTTAACTGAACATTGTTTTTGTACAGTTGTGAGAGCTCCAATGGGAGCTCCACTGTCTCAGGATATCAGCCATGTGAACCCATTTAGCTGCTTATCATAATGGCATGCATTACCAATACAGCCATAGACCTACATACAGTATGATGGCATTACTGGCCTAATGGGCATATGCAATCAATGTGCCCCTTGTCATTGTACATCTGAGACAGAGAATAGCTGAACTCACAAATCATCCCCATATCGTTGAGATAAGCTATATGTTCTCAATTGTAAATGATACCACTAGATAATGTATGAGGGTAACACGAGCCAGATTTTTTACTCTTTTTTTTTTTACATGAAATTGTTAAGTGCAAATCCAACCCTTGCATTCTATATAGGTAAAGTACATGAAAAATAAGGAGCTTACAATTAGTCTAAGGAAAATAACAGGGTGTGCAGAGCGTTAATTCTACATCTTTTTTTCTGCTGAGAATTATTTTAGAATATAGAGACAATCTGAAGGTCAATGGCATGGAGGAGGATTGCAGGTGTAACAGGGTTGAAAAAGACATCCTTAGTTGTATAAGTTTTGTCATAATTAAGCAGCCAGGTTATGAATATGTATTTATAGTTGTAGAACCACCTGCTGTATTATTTGAGTAACTGCATCCCGTGTGTGTATATATATATAAAGTTTGGATACACCGACTCATTCAAGGGTTTATCCTACATTTTTACTATTTTCTACATTATAGAATATTAGTGAAGACATCAAAACTATGAAATAACAGATGGAATCATGTTAACAAAAAAAGTGTAATTTCTCTTTGCTTATTTGAGCTGTTCTTGCCATAATATGGACTTGGTCTTTTACCAAATAGGGCTGTCTTCTTTATACCTCCCCTACCTTATCACAACACAAGTTATTGGCTCAAACGCATTAAAAGGAAATAAATTCCACAAATGTACTTTTAACAAGGCACACCTGTTAATTGAAATACATTCCAGGTGACTACCTCATGAAGCTGGTTGAGAGAATGCCAAGAGTGTGCAAAGCTGTCATCAAGGCAAAGGGTGGCTACTTTGAAGAATCTCAAATATATTTGGATTTGTTTAACACTTTTTTGATCACTACATGATTCCATACGTGTTATTTCATAGTTTTGATGTCTTCACTATTATTATACAATGTAGAAAATAGTAAAAATAAAGAAAAAAAACTTGAATGAGTATGTGTGTCCAAACTCTTGACTGGTACTGTGTATATATATCAATAAATATATATATATATATATATACACACACATACACAGTGGCAAGAAGAAGTATGTGAACCCTTTGGAAATACCTGGATTTCTGCATAAACTGGTCATAAAATTTGTCACAACAATAGACAAACAGCCTGCTTAAACTAATAACACACAAACAATGTGTTTTCATGTCTTTATTGAACACACCGTGTAAACACTCACAATGCAGGGTGGAAAACGTATGTGAACACTTGGGTGTAATAACTGGTTGACCCTCCTTTGGCAGCAATAACTCAACCAAATGTATTCCGTAATTGCGGATCAGACCTGCACAGCAGTCAGGAGGGAATTTGGACCATTCATCTTTACAGAACTGTTTCAGTTCAGCAATATTCTTAGGATGTCTGGTGTGAACCGCTCGAGGTCCTACCACAGCATTTTAAATTGGGTTGAGGTCAGGACTCTGACTGGGCCTCTCCAGAAGGCGTATTTTCTTCTGTTGAAGCCATTCTGTTGTTGATTTACTTCTGTGTTTTGGGTCGTGGTCCTGTTGCATCACCCAACGTCAGTTGAGCTTCAAGTTCGAGCTTAAGTTCAAGCTTCAAGTTCAAGCTATGCCAGCAGCATACCACTGCTGGCTTGCTTCAAATCAAATCAAATTGTATTTGTCACATACACATGGTTAGCAGATGTTAATGCGAGTGTAGCGAAATGCTTGTGCTTCTAGTTCCGACAATGCAGTAATAACCAACAAGTAATCTAACTAACAATTCCAAAACTACTGTTTTATACACACAAGTGTAAGGGGATAAAGAATATGTAAATAAAGATATATGAATGAGTGATGGTACAGAGCGGCATAGGCAAGATACAGTAGATGGTATCGAGTACAGTATATACATATGAGATGAGTATGTAAACAAAGTGGCATAGTTAAAGTGGCTAGTGATACATGTATTACATAAAGATGCAGTAGATGATATAGAGTACAGAGAGATATAGAGTACAGTATATACGTATACATATGAGATGAATAATGTAGGGTATGTAAACATTATATTAGGTAGCATTGTTTAAAGTGGCTAGTGATATATTTTACATAATATCCCATCAATTCCCATTATTAAAGTGGCTGGAGTTGAGTCAGTGTGTTGGCAGCAGCCACTCAATGTTAGTGGTGGCTGTTTAACAGTCTGATGGCCTTGAGATAGAAGCTGTTTTTCAGTCTCTCGGTCCCAGCTTTGATGCACCTGTACTGACCTCGCCTTCTGGATGAAAGTGGTGAACAGGCAGTGGCTCGGGTGGTTGTTGTCCTTGATGATCTTTATGGCCTTCCTGTAACATCGGGTGGTGTAGGTGTCCTGGAGGGCAGGTAGTTTGCCCCCGGTGATGCGTTGTGCAGACCTCACTACCCTCTGGAGAGCCTTACGGTTGTGGGCGGAGCAGTTGCCGTACCAGGCGGTGATACAGCCTGCCAGGATGCTCTCGATTGTGAATCTGTAGAAGTTTGTGAGTGCTTTTGGTGACAAGCCGAATTTCTTCAGCCTCCTGAGGTTGAAGAGGCGCTACTGCGCCTTCTTCACGATGCTGTCCGTGTGGGTGGACCAATTCAGTTTGTCTGTGATGTGTATGCCGAGGAACTTAAAACTTGCTACCCTCTCCACTACTGTTCCATCGATGTGGATAGGGGGGTGTTCCCTCTGCTGTTTCCTGAAGTCCACAATCATCTCCTTAGTTTTGTTGACGTTGAGTGTGAGGTTATTTTCCTGACACCACACTCCGAGGGCCCTCACCTCCTCCCTGTAGGCCGTCTCGTCGTTGTTGGTAATCAAGCCTACCACTGTTGTGTCGTCCGCAAACTTGATGATTGAGTTGGAGGCGTGTGTGGCCACGCAGTCGTGGGTGAACAGGGAGTACAGGAGAGGGCTCAGAACGCACCCTTGTGGGGCCCCAGTGTTGAGGATCAGTGGGGTGGAGATGTTGTTGCCTACCCTCACCACCTGGGGGCGGCCCGTCAGGAAGTCCAGTACCCAGTTGCACAGGGTGGGGTCGAGACCCAGGGTCTCGAGCTTGATGACGAGCTTGGAGGGTACTATGGTGTTAAATGCCGAGCTGTAGTCGATGAACAGCATTCTCACATAGGTATTCCTCTTGTCCAGGTGGGTTAGGGCAGTGTGCAGTGTGGTTGAGATTGCATCGTCTGTGGACCTATTTGGGCGGTAAGCAAATTGGAGTGGGTCTAGGGTGTCAGGTAGGGTGGAGGTGATATGGTCCTTGACTAGTCTCTCAAAGCACTTCATGATGACGGAAGTGAGTGCTATGGGGCGGTAGTCGTTTAGCTCAGTTACCTTAGCTTTCTTGGGAACAGGAACAATGGTGGCCCTCTTGAAGCATGTGGGAACAGCAGACTGGGATAGGGATTGATTGAATATGTCCGTAAACACACCAGCCAGCTGGTCTGCGCATGCTCTGAGGGCGCGGCTGGGGATGCCGTCTGGGCCTGCAGCCTTGCGAGGGTTAACACGTTTAAATGTTTTACTCACCTCGGCTGCAGTGAAGGAGAGGCTGCATGTTTTGGTTGCAGGCCGTGTCAGTGGCACTGTATTGTGTCAGTGGCACTGTATTGGCAAAAAAGTTATTTAGTCTGCCTGGGAGCAAGACATCCTGGTCCGCGACGGGGCTGGTTTTCTTTTTGTATTCCGTGATTGACTGTAGACCCTGCCACATACCTCTTGTGTCTGAGCCGTTGAATTGAGATCCTACTTTGTCTCTATACTGACGCTTAGCTTGTTTGATTGCCTTGCGGAGGGAATAGCTACACTGTTTGTATTCGGTCATATTTCCTGTCACCTTGCCCTGATTAAAAGCAGTGGTTCGCGCTTTCAGTTTCACACGAATGCTGCCATCAATCCACGGTTTCTGGTTTGGGAATGTTTTAATCGTTGCTATGGGAACGACATCTTCAACGCACGTTCTAATGAACTCGCACAAGCTAAGCAGGGTTGGTCCTGGTCAGTCCCTGGATGGGAGACCAGATGCTGCTGGAAGTGGTGTTGGAGGCACTATTTCTTCTGGTATAAAAAAATAACCCAAGGCAGTGATTGGGGACACTGAACTGTGTAGGGTGCTGTCTTTTGGATGGGATGTTAAACGGGTGTCCTGACTCTCTGAGGTCATTAAAGATCCCATTGCACTTATTGTAAGAGTAGGGGTGTTAACCCCGGTGTCCTGGCTAAATTCCCAATCTGTCCCTCAAACCATCACGGAAACCTAATAATCCCCAGTTTACAATTGGCTCATTCATCCCCACCCTCTCCCCTGTAACTATTCCCCAGTTTGTTGCTGTAAATGAGAACGTGTTCTCAGTCAATTTACCCGGTAAAATAACGAATATATAAAATAATTGGCGGACAGATAGCCTTACATTCTCCTGCAAAATGTCTTGATAAACTTGGGAATTCATTTTCCGTCTATGATAGCAAGCTATCCAGGCCCTGAGGCAGCCCCAAACCAAAATGCTCCCTCCACCATACTTTACAGTTGGGATGGGGTTTTGATGTTGGTGTGCTGTGCCTTTTTTTTCACCACACAAAGTGTTTTCTGTTCCTTCCAAACAACTCAAGTTTAGTTGAATCTGTCCTCAGAATATTTTGCCAGAAGCACTGTGGAATATCCAGGTGCTCTTTTGCGAACTTCAGATGTCTAGCAATGTTTTTTGGGGGGCAGCAGTGTCTTCTTCTTAGGTGTACTCCCATGAACACCATTCTTGTTTAATGTTTTACGTACTGTAGACTCGTCAACAGAGATGTTAGCATGTTCCAGAGATTTCTGTAAGTCTTTAGCTGTCTTTGCAGGACGGCCACTCCTAGGGAGAGTAGCAACAGTGCTGAACTTTCTCCATTTATAGACAATTTGTCTTACCGCAGACTGACAAACATCAAGGCTTTTAGAGATACTTTTGTAACCCTTTCCAGCTTTATATAAGTTAACAATTCTTAGGTCTTCTGGGCTCTCTTTTGTTCGAGGCATGGTTCACATCAGGTAATGGTTCTTGTGAATAGCAAACTCAAATGTATGTGTTTTTTATAGGGCAGGGCAGCTCTAACCAACATCTCCAATCTCGTCTCATTGATTGGACTCCAGGTTAGCTGACTCCTGACTCCAATTAGCTTTTGGAAAAGTAATTAGTCTTGGAGGTCATATACTTTTTCCAACCTACACTGTGAATGTTTAAATGATGTATTCAATATAGACAAGAAACATACAATAATGGGTGTTTGTCTATTGCTGTAACTAAGATCAGATCAATTTTTTTTGACATACTTTATTATTGCCACTGTATATGATCACGCAGCATCCGGTCAAAAGGGTTGTTAAACCTTGATGGAGATTGCATGGTGGGTTTGCAATTTACACAGTGTTGTGTAGAACAGCACCGTGTCCTTTGTCGATGAGCCATATGAGAGCGGTTACACAGAGATGTTGGTGTTGATGGTGGGGGAAGGGAGATTTGCAAGTCAAAACCACAATTTCCTTTACCCATGTACCATTCATTGCTGAGAGAATGAACTTAGCTATAATCAATGTCATGACACAGGTACACTATATATACAAAAGTATGAGGACACCCCTTCAAATTAGTGGATTTGTCTATTTCAGCCACACCCATTGCTGACAGGTGTATACAATCGAGCACACCGCCATGCAATCTCCATAGACAAACATTGACTGGGGCTGTTTTTCATGGTTCGGGCTAGGCCCCTTAGTTCCGGTGAAGGGAAATCGTAACGCTACAGCATACAATCACACTCTAGACGATTCTATGCTTCCAACTTTGTGGCAACAGTTTGGGGAAGGCCCTTTCTTGTTTCAGCATGACAAAGCGCGGTCCATACAGAAATGGTTTGTTGAGATCGGTGTGGAAGAACATGACTGGTCTGCATCGTGTCCTGATCTCAACGCCATCAAACACCTTTCGGATAAATTGGAATGCCGACGGTGAGCCAGGCCTAATCGCCCAACATCAGTGCCCTACCTCACTAATGTGCTTGCGGCTGAATGGAAGCAAGTCTCCACAGCAATGTTCCAACATCTAATGGAAAGCCTTCCCATAAGAGTGGAGGCAGCAAAGGGGGGGGACCAACTCCATATTGATGCCCATTCTTTTGGTTTTGTGTAATACATTATTTGTTGTTTACTGTCTACTTCTTAGGTGCATATAATGTCCAGGGCATAACCCGTCCTGATCGCTGTGTTCACCATTCTATTTCACTTCACATTTGATGATATCTGAAGTGAGATAGAAAGGTGAATGTAGCAAATCAGGTTGGTTCCACCAAGCTAATCATAATATTGATACATTGATAATGTAGTCAATGCTCTCTCTGTGTGTGTGTGACCAACAAGTATCTTTGTTCTTTACCCCAGTCTCGTTAGCCCAGTGGCTAGTTAGCTAAAGTTAGCTAGTTGACGTGAAGCCTCTTGACGCAGTTCAGCATTTTCGACCAAAACTCGATGATGGGTGAGTCAAAGGCGAGTAGTGTCACTCCTGGTACCATGTTGTATCTTCTTGTCTAAAAAAGACTAAAGAAAACGACTGTTCTTTAAAACTTAAGTTCCTCTTTATTCAAGTTTACCTGGAGCCGTACAAGCATTGTGGCTCGCAGTCGGCATTCCAATTTATCCCAAAGGTGTTCGATGGGGTTGAGGTCAGGGGTTTGTGCAGGCCAGTCAAGTTCTTCCACACCGATCTCGACAAACCATTTTTGTATGGACCTCGCTTTGTGCTCGGGGGCATTGCCATGCTGAAACAGGAAAGGGCCATCCTCAAACTGTTGCCACAACATTGGTAGCACAGAATCGTCTAGAATGTCATTGTATGCGGAAGCGTTATGATTTCCCTTAACTGGAACTATGGGGCCTGGCCCAAACAATGAAAAACAGCCCCAGACCATTTTCCTCATCCACCAAACTTTACAGTTGGCACTATGCATGGGCAGGTAGCGTCTTCCTGGCATCCGCCAAACCCAGATTAGTCCGTCGGCCTGCCAGATGGTGAAGCGTGATTCTTCACTCCAGAGAATGTGTTTCCAATGGTTACAAGTGCTACTCAACACTTGGAATTTTGCATGGTGATCTTAGACTTCTGTATGGCTGCTCAGCCATGGAAACCTATTTCATGAAGCTCCCGACTAAGAATTTTTGTGCTGACGTTGCTTCCCGAGGCAGTTTGGAACTCGGTAGTGAGTGTTGTAGGATTTTTACGCACTACGCGCTTCAGCACTTAGCAGTCCCGTTACGTGAGCTTGTGTGGCTTGCCACTTCGCTGCTGAGTCGTAGTTGCTCCTAGACATTTCCACCTCACAATAACAGCACTTACAGTTGACCAGGGTCAGCTCTAGCAGGGCAGAAATTTTATGAACTGACTTGCTGAAAAGGAAAGCATCCTATGACGGTGCCACGTTGAAAGTCACTGAGCTCTTCAGTAAGGCCTCTCTATGGAGATTGCATGGCTGTGTGCTCGAGTTTATACACCTGTCAAAAACGGATGTGGCCAAATTGCTGAATCCACTAATTTGAAGGGATGTCCACATACTTTTGTATATATAGGGTAGCAGGTATGGGTAGCTGCAGCCCGGAGTATAGGCGAGTGAGTGTATGGAAAGCTTATCAGCAAAATAGGCAGATTTGTTGCCACTCAAGCATTTTGCGTAGCTGATTGGGCTACACCACGAGTCGATAGTAAGCTGACGACCAGTGCTACGGTGTTATGCCTGCCGACTTGAAGTGTGTCCTACTTGAAGTGTGTCCTACTTGAAGTGCTTCCTAATTGAAGTGCTTCCTACTTGAAGTGTTCCTACTTGAAGTGCTTCCTACTTGAAGTGCTTCCTACTTGAAGTGCGTCCTACTTGAAGTGCTTCCTACTTGAAGTGCTTCCTACTTGATGTGCGTCCTACTTGAAATGTGTCCTACTTGAAGTGTGTCCTACTTGAAGTGTGTCCTACTTGAAGTGTGTCCTACTTGAAGTGCGTCCTACTTGAAGTGTGTTCTACTTGAAGTGTGTCCTACTTGAAGTGCGTCCTACTTGAAGTGTGTCCTACTTGAAGTGCGTCCTACTGGGTATCAAGGTCGTGTCGCCATCGGTAGCTAATGTGGGAGAAAAAAAAATTCTCATTTATTTCAAGTAGGAAACCAGCTTACACAATAAATAACTAATATCGATAACCATCTAGATGTCACCTTGATACATACAGTGCATTCGGAAATTATTCAGACCCCTCAACTTTTTCCACATTTTGTCACGTTAGGCATATTCTAAAATCTATTAAATTACTTTTTTCCCCCTCAATCTACATACAATACCTCATAATGACAAACAAAGCAAAAACAGGGTTTTTAGAAATGTTTGCACATTTATTAAAAATAAAAAACAGAAATACCTTATTTACATAAGTATTCAGACCCTTTGCTATCAGACTCAAAATTGAGCTCAGGTGCATCCTGTTTCCATTGATCATTCTTGATGTTTCTACAACTTGATTGGAGCCTAAATTAAATTGAGTACCGACTAAATGATCTGAATACTTGTCTAGCTCTAGGAAGAGTCTTGGTGGTTCCAAACGTCTTACATTTAAGAAGGAGGCCACTGTATTCTTGGGGACCTTCAATGATGCAGACATGTTTTGGTACCCTTCCCCAGATCTGTGCCTTGACACAATCCTGTCTCTGAGCTCTACAGACAATTCCTTCGACCTCATGGCTTGGTTTTTGCTCTGACATGCACTGTCAACTGTGGGACCTTATATAGACAGGTGCGTCCCTTTCCAAATCATGTCCAATCAATTGAATTTACTACAGGTGGACTCCAATGAAGTTGTAGAAACATCGCAAGGATGATCAATGGAAACAGGATGCACCTGAGCTCAATTTCGAGTCTCATAGCAATAGCATGTTTTTTAATTTGTAATAAATTAGAAAAAAAAATCTGTTTCGCTTTGTCATTATGGGGTATTGTGTGTAGATTGATGAGGGGGAAAAAAATGTTGAATCCATTTTTGAATAAGTCAGTAACGTAACAAAATGTGGAAAAAGTCAAGGGGTCTGAATACTTTCCGAATGCACTGTACAGTCTACTATTCAATGGGGAGGGCATGAACAGCAACAACACCAGGACACAGTGCCCTTTTCTCCTGCTTGACAAGTGCTACTGTCCGGCAACTGCATGGGAAGTAGCCAATATCTGGTTGAAAGTCATACTTGATCACACGCATACAACGCATGAAGCAACAGAACACCCGTCATCAATACTTAAGTCAAAGATAAACAATCGTCAGTTTTATAACGTAAAATGTACAATTATTTGTGTAAAACTAACAGTGAAATACGACTCAGACTCATCCTCTGGCTTAAAAACATCAGTATGGTAGCTCAATGTATGGTATTGCATGGTAAGAAATGGAAGATGAAAAAAACTGCTAAATCAAAACCTTAAAAGCAGAATGCTTTTGAAACACCCACTCTTTTCCACACTCCCACTACTTTCCTTTTGACACACCCACTACTTTCCTTATGATACACCCACTCTTTTCCACACTCCCACTACTTTCCTTTTGACACACCCACTCTTTTCCACACTCCCACTACTTTCCTTTTGACACACCCACTACTTTCCTTTTGACACGCCCACTACTTTCCTTTTGACACACCCACTATTTTCCTTTTGACACACCCACTCCTTTCCTTTTGACACACCCACTCCTTTCCTTTTGACACACCCACTCCTTTCCTTTTGACACACCCACTCTTTTCCACACACCCAGTACTTTCATTTTGACACACCCACTCTTTTCCACACACCCACTACTTTCCTTCTGACACACCCACTTTTTTCCACACGCCCACTTTTGATACACCCATTCGCCCATACTCAGGTCACCATATTGGGATGCAGCTAGCCCCTTCTCCGAAATAGGTGCGGCAACTTCCTCTGAGGTGGGCCTTTAAGGATGTGATGCATAGAAATTGTGCACATAGAATGGATCTACTGCATATCAGACTTGCTTTCAATGAGAATGAAAGATCTATAACATTTGGCCGGTCGCCCTCAAAGCTACATACTGGACCTTTTAAAAGTGCAGAAAAAAAAAAAAAATGCACTTGTCTATTCCTACTAGAGATGCTGATAACTTCTTTATGGAGGAACATTTTACTTACTAGGACTGTGTCTCCCCTACAGATGTAGGATCTTAATTGTTGCAGGAAAGTTGAACTTAGTGGATTCAAGGTTTAAGCTTCTGTTTGTCATTTTCACTTTACATGTTCCACTTGATTTGCCCTAATAAAAAATTGATCAACCCCTACACAAATGTAAATGAATTACACTCCACACAATCATTCACATTTCATGTTGCTGCAGGATTATTTTCCTGCTGTGAGAAACTGGTCAAATTAAGATCCTACATCTGTAGCTATCTTAATAAGTCACTCTGGATAAGAGTGTCTGCTATGACTAAAATAGACTGTAATATACTGTATGCAAAATGTGAGTGTGTGTGTTGGCAGTTCCCAAATTAATCTGTTTAATGATGAAATTTGATATTGAGACCAGTTGAAAGATTCTAGTATATTCTACTAACAATACGGACGTGTTCATGTTCTTTGCTCAAATTATATCCGTTTCTAGTTTACATGTCATAGACAATTCACCTGTTTGGATGTTTTAGGGAACCATAATGCTGCTTGCTAAGGAGCTACTGCTGCTGGCCACTCTGGAGGAGTTGACTGAGAGAGGAGGAAACCTGGAGCAATTTCAGTCTGCCCATATTTCCCCCAAACCCAGAGAGCCAGATGGATGACCCTGACAGGCAGGACACAGTGGATGAGATGGTGCAGAGCTTCGGCCCTGAGGACGCTGTGAAGATCACACTCAGGATCCTGAGGAATTTAAAACAGTTTGATCTTGCAAAAAAAGTTAAAGATAAACTACAGACAAGTTATTCCATGCTCTAAAGGCTTACTGACTTCCCCTGGAGCAAGTGGAGACCAGGAGACCTATGATGACATTGAAGAAGGTGCAGGTGAAGAATATGTCGTCGTGTGCTATGATGATCTAGTTTGGGGGTCACCACAACCTCACATAATCATTCCTGAAGGAGAAGACCTGTGATGTCATAGACATTACCACCACTTCAGCTCCACGGCACATAACCATTCCTGAAGGAGAAGATGAAGAATATGAGACCTGTGATGTCATAGACATTACCGCCACTTCAGCTCCACGGCACATAACCATTCCTGAAGGAGAAGTTGAAGAATATGAGACCTGTGATGTCATAGACATTACCGCCACTTCAGCTCCACGGCACATAACCATTCCTGAAGGAGAAGTTGAAGAATATGAGACCTGTGATGTCATAGACATTACCGCCACTTCAGCTCCACGGCACACCACCATTCCTGAAGGAGAAGATGAAGAATATGAGACCTGTGATGTCATAGACATTACCGCCACTTCAGCTCCACGGCACATAACCATTCCTGAAGGAGAAGATGAAGAATATGAGACCTGTGATGTCATAGACATTACCGCCACTTCCTGAGAGAGCAGGTGAAGTGCATGAGATCTATGTTAACATACAATTATGTCTGTCATTCAGTTTTATTTTCAACTGCTGAAAAAGTACGACAAATAATTTAACTTTATTTCCAAAACGCTATATCCACAATTACATGTATTTTTTTTAATCAGAAATGATTGCATATGGGTGTCTTCGTGTGTGTGTAAAGTATTACTGTTCTCAGATTTTTCATTGAGATTTTAGATGTGTGCGAAAATTATTTTTTGTTGTTGTTGCAAAACACTATATATCCATTGTGGAATGTTTGTATCCTGTATATTTGACTGTGATGTGGTTGTCTCACATAGCTATCTTCAGATAAATGCACTTACTGTAATTCGCTCTGGATAAGAGCATCTGCTAAGTGTCTAAAATGTAAATGTTTTGAATTATTTAATTAATATTTGTGTGTCACAATGTATCATTTGTACATTTCTTTATAAAATGTTTAGTTATTTGTTGCATTTGACTGTGTAAAACCCAGCAGAACTACTTATTTATCTGAGTGAGGCAGATATGTAGCATTTAGCTAAATAACATGATTATTTGTCTATCTGAAATGAAATCATCAAGTGATAGACATGTATTTGTTTAATCTGTCATTGAACAGATTCATTTATTTTAACAATAAAAGCTAATTTAACAACATTACTGAAAATGGATATCTAACGTTTTTGGAATTAAACTCTACAATAGTTCAACACTGATTATTCAGGAAGAAAACATCTACTGCAAAACGATAACCTGTTTTCACTCTCTTTCTTGCTCACAGATGGCCTTTACCCCAATATCAAACTCAACTAAAAGGGATGCTGAAACGCAGTCTCTCATTAAACAATCTTCAAGTCAGAACACCATCCTCGTCTAGCAGAGTTTCCTGTGACAAAGGAGAATACATCAGCTTGATTAGCAGTTCTTTGAGTGCCTCGGACAAAAAGCGGTTGAGCAGCAAAGCCACTGAAATGTGCCCCACAATGCCATTTGTTCCAGATCTTCTCCTCACTACTCTAGAGATGCTAAACGCAGAAGAGTTTAAGAGATTTTTGAGTCACCTGGCTCACTGCCTGCTGTCCATATTTCCCCCCATCCCAAGACATTTGGTCTTGGCATTTAGGCTTTGCTCTTTGGAGTGCTCTCCACGTGAGATATTTTTAATTGTTCTGTTTAATTGTTTTATTTTTTTATAAAGGGACCCACAACGCTGACTGTTACAGATCTGCTTCAGGTCACTGATGAAACTGAGCATAGAAATGTGGAGTAAATGTACGTTTTTCCTATCTGGAAGCCTGCTGCCCGGCTTTCCTCCAATCCCAGACAGCCAGCTAAGGTACGCCAATTTAGAGGTCACAGTTGATAAGATGGTGCAGATCTTCAGCCCTGAGGGAGCTGTGAAGATAACACTGAGGATCCTGAGGGAGATGAATCTGCATAATATTGCAGATGAATTAAAGAGAGAACAGCAGAGGTAAGTGCAGGTTCTTATTTATTTTTATTTCACCTTTATTTAACCAGGTAGGATCTTATCTGTCAACCTTTATCTTAGCGAACGATCAAAGGAAGAGGAGATCGAGGAACATATCGAAGTTAATCTGTCTCAAAGCTTAACTGATACCAAGGACCAATTATTAAGGAACGTATTAGGAAAGGTCGACCTTTGCGTATGACTGACCCTCTCCAGGTAATATAATATCCTCACTGACAAGAAAGAAAGAGAGAAGTTATAATACATATATTTTATCTATGGGTTCAATATCTACTGGTATTGTTTTTACATTTTAGACATCTCCTGATAACTTGGTAACAGAGATATATGAGGAGAGCAGGGGAGCATACCGGTAACTTGTTCTTCTTTTCCATTTATATGAGAGGATAACTTGTTGAAATGTATACTTTTTTTAAAGAATGTAAAATGAACATATCATGATGCCACGTCATTGTCATATGCTCTAAACAGGTTCAAGTGCCCCAGTGCAGGTCTGTTCCCAAGTGGTGTAACCGTTCTTGGGTTTGGGATGGATGGGGAGGGGGAAGTGATCTATTGGACAGTCCCCTGGGACAGGAGGCTTCTAGCACAGAGAGGCAAGAGGCCTGCGGGACCCCTGTGCAAATTCACGTGCCTTAAAGGGTCTATCTGTCAACTACAACTCCCACACTGTGAGCTTCATTCTAGTGAGTGACGATTTCATGAAAGACATAGTGCTTCAAGACCACTGTCATTCCGAATGAGCCTATTGTAATAATTGTTTGATAGCTCATCATTTAGCTGTTATCATTACTCATCATTGCTAATCAAGTCAGAGAAATAAGCTCCACATGTTATTTTTCTTTCCCAGAGGGTGAATGTGACTTCCTGTCTGTAGCCCATGTGATGGATGACAGTTTGGAGTTTATCCGTGACGTTCAGATAACCGAAAAACATGTTCATATTAAACATCAATGGATTCTCTGCTTATGGCATCGTCAGGGAAGATGACTCACCCACTGTCCCTATACGTGCACTTATCTTGTTATTCTACAATCTCCCAGTTGTTCCTAAGAAGAGGTCCATCCTTAATGTGTTGTTGCTTCCCAGAAATGTTATGATCAGGGAGATAGGTAAAATAGATTAGAGACGTCAAACAATACTTCGGCTGGAATTTGCATATTTTGGTAACATTAATACTTGGATAATGTGTTATAGTTTAAACATTGGATAACCAAATGTAATTTTATGAAAACATTCAAAGGTACAGGAGGAGTGGAAGAGAAGGAAGAAACCTACATTGAAACTAACGTTCACTGCCAACTAATCCCAAAGAATACACCCTCTCCACTGATCTTACAGATGAACATCAAATAAGACCAAAGGTGATTGGATCTGATATGAGAATGTATTTGCACATTAAAATTATATCACTGACAAACTGTATTTTACACCAGGATGCAGCGTTTGTGGATTCTGAATCCTATGAAAACTACATCCCAACATTTCAGTTGTTCTTACAAACTGTTGTTGAACAAGTTGATCTTCTCCTGAAAGAAAATGATGGTGCAGAGTCTGTGTGGGATAGACTTGTCTGGCTTCCAGGTAACATAAAGTTGCTGTACTAGTATTGCAGTTGTTGTTATTGAATTAGTACATCTTTACATCATACGTTTTGGTTATAATGGACACAGTCTTATATCACCGTTAATCAGACGGTCTTCTTTTCTCATTCGCAGTTTCACCAACAGAAATCATCTCTACAGGTAACTTGATATTCCACTGAGATTTACCATTTTAAACATCACAATTTAATGATATTACAATGATAAACAAAGACATTATGGAATTAAAGAAATCTGATTCGTAGTGCTGCTCCTGTGTAGTAAAAATAATATTGACTTGAGGTCATAATTTATCTTTGATGTTTAGCATACATCTTGATTTAATCATCCCAAACTGTATTTTACAGATAGTGTTTTCCCCTCTCTCAGCGTCCGGCCCTCGCCCTGTAGCCCCTCCTGCCAATCCCCTTACTCTCTCAGGAGGGGACTTCATAACAAAACACAGAGTGAAACTGGAGGAACATATGGGGGAATTGCAGCCCACACTCCTCAAGCTTCAGGACGGTAACATACTGAACGATGTGGAGCGCTGAGAAGATTGACAACGTAAGTTCACGGATCCAGAGGAACGAGGCCCTTCTGGACATGATTATGAGGAAGGGACCTCGTGCCCAGGAACAGCTCTACCAGGCCCTAAAAAAAAGAGGACCTTAACCTGGTGGAACGCCTGGAAGAGGAGACATCCTGACCAAAGATTTGTGTGTAAGTTTATCCAACGGTTGTGCCAAAAATGACTACAACATGTATATGGACCAGGAGCCTAGAGATCAGGACAGGCTTGCTACACAGGTTCACTGGCTGCAAACAGCAAGCTTCAGGACTTTGCTATTTAACGGCATTATATATGTTTTAATGTCTGTATAAAATACACATGTAGATGGTAAGTATATATTTACAAGCCTTTTTACATTTTCATGTCAGTATTTTATACATACAGATTTATGCATCAGTCATTTCTATAGATGTTCAATGTCGCTGGAATTTCTGTCCGCACACTTGTGTTTTTATTGGTCTCATACTGTGATGGAGAGATGCTTGTATAAAAGTTGCGTCATTCTTGTCCATATAGAATGTACTGTATGAAAATGACCATATGCCATTCAACAGACTAGGCCTGGCTATATCTGTGGACAAGAGATCCATGCTAAGTGGTGGCAGGCACCCTGTTCTACAAAAACAAAAAATACAATAACCGTGTGAGGGCAATGTTCCGTGTTCATAATGCTCAATAGTGTAAAGTTATATTACATTTGATCTGAGCTACTCCACCTGTGTCAAAACATCCTGGGTGTGTCATGTTTCCATTGAATAGCAGCTCTATCCTAGCACGTCGTCCCTCGTTCCAAAAAACAGTTCACACATTGATGAGCCGCTTCCGGACCACAGATTAAAAGGGCTCTGTTCAATCGGCGTCGCAGAAATGGATCTTAACAGCGTGATTGACATTTTAGGGAAGTGTTCTCGCTTTAGTGGAGGCTGCATTCACAGTAAACGCTGCATATGTTGACTCAATCGGAAATGACTTTTACATTTCTATCAAAATGCTTCGTAATGAACAGGTGTAGACTAACAGTGAAATGCTTCCTTGCAGGCCCTTCCCAACAATGTAGAGAGAAAGAAAATAGAAAAGTTATAACACATAATAATAAAAGTAAAAATAAATACACAATGAGTAACGATAACTTGCCTAAATACACAGGCACCAGTACAGAGCCCATGTGCAGGGGTACGAGGTAATTGAGGTAGGTACAGTGACTTCAGAAAGTATCACACCCCTCGACTTTTTCCATCTTTTATTGTGGTACAGCCTGAATTTTTTTCATGGATTAAATGTTAATTTTCTGTCACTGGCCTACACACAATACCCCAATGTCAAAGTGGAATTTTTATAAATTAATAAAAAATGAAAAGCTGAAATGTCTTGAGTCTTCTTAATAAGTCATATAAATTGCTGACATTGAATATCCCTTTGAGCATGGTGAAGTTATTAATTACACTTTGGATGGTGTATCAATACACCGTCACTACAAAGATACAAGCGTTCTTCCTTACTCAGTTGCCGGAGAGGAAGGAAACCGCTCAGGGATTTCACCATGAGGACAACGGTGACTTTAAAACTGTTACAGAGTTCAATAGCTGTGATAGAAAACTGAGGATGGATCAACAGCATTGTAGTTACTCCACAATACTAACCTAATTGACAAAGTGAAAAGAAAGAAGCCTGTACAGAATAAAACATATTCCAAAATATGCATCATGTGTGCAGCAAGGCAAAGTAATACTGCAAATTTTCAAGCATAGTGGTGGTTGCATCATGTTATGGGTATGCTTGTAATCGTTAATGATGGGCATTTTTCAGGATAAGAAGGAAACAGAATGGAGCTAAGCAAAGGCAAAATCCTAGCGGAAAACCTGGTTCAGTCTGCTTTCCACCAGACACTGGGAGATGAATTCACCTTTCAGCAGGACAATAACCTTAAACAAGGCCAAATCTACACTGGAGTTGATTACCAAGAAGACAGTGAATGTTCCTGAATGACCGAGTTACAGTTTTGACTGAAATCTGCTTGAAAATCTATGGCAAGACCTGAAAATGTTTGTCTAGCAATGATCAACAACCAACTTGACAGAGCTTGAATAATTTTAAAAACAATAATGGGCAAATGTTGCACAATCCAGGTGTGGAAAGCTCTCAGAAAGACTCACAGCTGTAATCGTTGCCAAATGTGATTCTAAAATCTATTGACTCAGGGTTGAATGCTTATGTAAATTAGTGTTTTATTTTTCTTAATTGTTTTACAAATATAATTTTTCTGACACCATGACACAGTATTTTGTTTAGATCGTTAGCAAAAACAATTACAATTGAATCCATCTGTAATGTACAGTACATTTGGAAAGTATTCAGACCCCTTGACTTTTTCCACATTACAGCATTATTCTAAAACCGATTCATCCCCCTCCATCAACCTACACACAATACCCCATAATGACAAAGCAAAAGGTTTTTTGGGGCAAATGTATTAAAAATAAAAAGCTGAAATATCACATTTACATACAGTATCAGTTGGACACACCTCATTCCAAGATTTTTCTTAATTTTTACATTGTAGAATAATAGTGAAGACATTTAAACTATGTAGTAACCAAAAAAAGTGTTTAAATCAAAATATATTTTATACTTGAGATTCTTCAAAGTAGCCACCCTTTGCCTTGACTGCTTTGTACACTCCGCAATTTATTTCCTTCTTAATAATGCGTTTGAGCCAATCAGTTGTGTTGTGACAAGGTAGGGGTGGTATACAGAAGATAGCCCTATTTGGTAAAAGACCAAGTCCATATTATGGCAAGAACAGCTCAAATAAGCAAAGAGAAACAACAGTCCATCATGACTTTAAGACATGAAGGTCAGTCAATCTGGAAAATTTAAAGAACTGAAAGTATCTTCAAGTGCAGTCGCAAAAACCATAAAGCGCTATGATGAAACTAGTTCTCATGAGGACCACCACAGGAAAGGACCCAGAGTTACCTCTGCTGCAGAGGATAAGTTCATTAGAGTTACCAGCCTCATAAATTGCAGCCCAAATAAATGCTTCACAGAGTTTAAGTAACAGACACAACTCAACATCAACTGTTCAGAGGAGACTGCGTGAATCAGGCCTTCATGGTCAAATTGCTGCCAAGAGACCACTACTAAAGGACACCAATAAGAAGAAGATATTAGCTTGGGCCAAGAAACACGAGCAATGGACATTAGACCGGTGGAAATCTGTCCTTTGGTTCCAACCGCTGAGTCAAGTGATACGCAGAGCTGGTGAACGTATGATCTCTGCATGTGTGGTTCCCACCGTGAAGCATGGAGGAGGAGGTGTGAGGGGTGCTTTGATGGTGACACTGTCTGTGATTTATTTTGAATTCAAGGCACACTTAACCAGCATGGCTACCACATCATTCTGCAGCGATACCCATCTGTTTTGAGCTTAGTGGGACTATCATTTGTTTTTCAACAGGACAGTGAACCAACACACCACCAGGCAGGGCAAGGGCTATTTGACCAAGGAGAGTGATGGAGTGCTACATCAGATGACCTGGCCTCCACAATCACCCGACCTCAACCCAATTGATATGGTTTGGGATGAGTTGGACCGCAGAGTGAAGGAAAAGCAGCCACGTGCTCAGCATATGTGGGAACTCCTTCAAGACTGTTGGAAAACATTCCCGGTGAAGCTGGTTGAGAGAATGCCAAGAGTGTGCAAAGCTGTCATCAAGGCAAAGGGGGGCTACTTTGAAGAATTTAAAATAAAAAATATACACTTTTTTGGTTACTACCTGATTCCGTATGCGTTATTTCATAGTTTCGATGTCTTCACTATTATTTTAGAATGTAGAAAATAGTAAAAAAAATTAAGAAAAACCCTTGAATGAGTAGGTGTTTCCAAACTGTTGACTGGTACTCTATGTAAATAAAATAAAAAATATAAATATAAACCTGTTTTTCCTTTTCATTATGGGGTATTGTGTGTAGATTGACAAGGAATTTAATACATTTTAGAATAAAGCTGTAACATAAAATGTGGAAAAAGTCAAGGGGTCTGAATACTTTCTGAATGCATATAACTAGGGGTAAAGTGACTAGGCAACAGGAGAGATAAATAGTAGCGTATATGATGAGTCAAAAAGAAATGCTGCTTAATTTTAAAGGGTTAATGCAGAGGTACTTATTGTTGGAGCCAAAGCACACAAAAAAATCTGACGGAACATTTGAATTCACGGGCAATAAAGATAAAACACCAAGTTAAAAAACCTAGCTGTTATTTTAGATTCTGAACTCAATTTTGAATCACACATTAGGAATGTGACCAATAGAGCTTTTTACCACCTGAGGAACATTGCCAAGGTGCGGCCGTTTCTCTCTCAGGCTGATACAGAGAGACTCATCCATGCTTTTATTACAAGCAGGCTTGACTACTTTGATGCTCTCCCATCTGGTCTATCCAAGAACGCCATTAGTCAAGTGCAAAGCAGAATGCTGCAGCACGAGTACTGACCAAGACCAGACAGAGAGCACACATTACTCTGGTTTTAAGGTCTGCACTGGCTGTCTGGAGTTTTACAATTCATTTGAAGATTCTTCTATTGGTTTTTAAATCCTTTCTCGATTGTGGACCCCAATACATGTCAGACATGCTTTTAAGTTATGTACCCAGTAGATTCCTCAGGCACTGGCCTTTTAACTATCCCAAAGCCTAGGACCAAGAGGCATGGAGAAGCAGCCTTTAGTTACTATGCCTCCAGCCTCTGGAACAGCCTGCCAGAGAACCTGGGACAAAACTGTAGACATATTTCAAATAGATCTTAAAACAGACCTTCTTAGCTTTGCTTTTCCTTTTAGTCGTTCAGTTTTTGTTATTTTTATGTTTATCCTCTTATGGTTGTTGAGTAGTAAATATGTTTTTATTTCCATTGTTTTTATTATTATTGTTTCCTGTGAAGCACATTACGTTGCATTCCATGTCTGAAATGTGCTGTATAAATAAAGCTTGATTTGATTTGATAGTCAGGGTTAACTATTTAGCAGTCTTATGGCTTGGGGGTAGAAGCTGTTCAGGATCCTGTTGTTTCCAGACTTGATGCATCGGTACCACTTGATGTGTGGTAGCAGAGTATACAGTCTATAACTTGGGTGGCTGGAGTCTGACAATTTTTAGGGCCTTCCTCTGACACTGCCTGATATAGAAGTCCTAGTTGGCAGGGAGTTCCGCCCCAGTTATGTATTGGGCCGTACGCACCACAGGAGGTTGTTGGCACCTTAATTGGGGAGGATGGGCTCATGGTAATGACTGGAGTGGAATCAGTGGAATGGTATCAAATTTGTTCAACACATGGTTTCGATGCCATTCCAGCCATTATTGTGAGCCATCCTCCCTTCAGCAGCCTCCACTGGTACGCACTACCCTCTGTAGTGCCTTGCGGTCAGATGCCAAGCATTTGCCATACCAAGCGGTGATGCAGCCAGTCAAGATGCTCTGTGGTGCAGCTTTATAATTTTTTGAGGATCTGAGGGCCCATGATCGTTTCAGCGGGGTAAGAGGTGTTGTCGTCAAGACTGTTGGTGTGTGTGAACCATGATCGATCCTTAGTGATGTGGACAGGAACTCTCACTCCACTACAGCCCCTTCGCTGTGAATGGGGGCGTGTTTCCTGTAGTCCACGATCAGCTCCTTTGTCTTGCTGATGTTGAGGTTGTTGTCATGGCACCACAATGCCAGGTCACTGACCTCCCTACAGGCTGTCTCATCGGATCAGGCCAACCACCGTCGTGTTGTCAGCTACTTGATGATGGTGTTGGAATTGTGCGTGGCCACGCAGTTGTGGGTGAACAGGGAGTATAGGAGGGGAGTAAGCACACACCTCTCAGGGGTCTCCGTGTTGAGGCTCAGCATGGTGGATGTGTTGTTGCCTAACATCACCACCTGGGGGCAGCCTGTCAGAAAGTCCAGGATCCAGGCTAATGGTAGAGAAATTAACATTCAATTCTCTGCCAACAGCTCTGGTGGACATTCCTGCAGCCAGAATGAAAATTGCACTCCCTAAAAACGTGACATCTGTGGCATTGTGTTGTGTGACCTTTTATTGTCCCCAGCACAAGGTGCACCTGTGTAATCAACTTATTGATATGCTACACCTGCCAGGTGGATGGATTATCTTGGCAAAGGAGAAATGCTCACTAGCAGGGATATAAACAGTTGTGCACAACATTTTAGAGAAATAAGCTTTTTTGTGCATATGAAACATTTCTGGGATCTTTGTTTTCAGCTCATGAAACATGGGACCAACATTTTACATGTTGTGTTTATATTTTTGTTCAGTTTCGACAGATTACCTTGGCGTTCTTGGGCACAGGGACTATGGTGGTCTGCTTGAAACATGTAGGTATTACAGACAGGGTCAGGGAGAGGTTTCAAATGTCAGTGAAGACACTTTCCAGCTGGTCAGTGCATGCTCGGAGTACGCTTCCTGATAATCTGGTTGGCCTTGGTGCCTTGTGAATGTTAACCTGTTTAAAAGGTCTTATATTGGCTATGGTGAGCATGATCACAGTCCGGAACAGCTAATGCACTCATGCATGGTTCAGTGCTGCTTGCCTCGAAGCAGGCATAGAAGGCATTTAGCTAGTCTGGTAAACTCGCAGCTGGGTTTCCCTTTGTAATCAGTGATAGTTTGCAAGCCCTTCCACATCCGAAGAGCATCAAATCTATCATTTCTAGGATTTGATCTTAGTCCTGTGTTGACGCTTTGCCTATTTGATGGCTCGTCAGAGGTCGAAGCAGGATTTCTTAAGCGTCCGGATTAGTGTCCCGCTCCTTGAAAGAGGCAGCTCTAGCCTTTTGCTCAGTTGCCTGTAATCCACGGCTTCTGGTTGGGATATGTACGTACAGTCACTGTGGGGAGAACGTTGATGCACTTATTAATGAAGCCGGTGACGGCTGTGGTAAACTCCTCAATGCCATCGGACAAATCCCGGAACAAATTCCAGTCTATGCTAGCTAAACAGTCCTGTAGCTTAGAATCTGCTTCATCTGACACCTTCCATATTGAGTGAGTCACTGTTTTGTTAAAGCAGTTTGGGCCCTGGCTGGGCCACTCAAGGACATTAAGACACTTGTCCCGAAGCCGCTCCTGCGTTGTCTTGGCTGTGCATTTAGGGTCGTTGTCCTGTTGGAAGGTCAACCTTCGCCCCAGTCTGAGGTCCTGAGCAGGTTTTCATCAAGGATCTTTCTACTTTGCGCCGTTCATCTTTCCCTCAATCCTGAGAAGTCTCCCAGTCCCTGCCTCTGAAAAACACCCTCACAGCATGATGCTGCCACCACCATGCTTCACCGTAGACCGTGATGCTTGATATTCAGGCCAAAGAGTTCAATCTTGGTTTCATCAGACCAAAGAATCTTGTTTCTCATGGTCAAAGTCCTTTAGGTGCCTTTTGGCAAACTCTGTGGGCTGTCATGTACCTTTTACTGAAGAGTGTCTTCCTTCTGGCCACTCTACCATAAAGGCCTGATTGGTGGAGGGCTGCAGAGATGTTCGTCTTTCTGGAAGTTTCTCCCATCTCCACAAAGGAATTCTGGAGCTCTGTCAGTGACCATCGGGGTTCTTGGTCACCTACCTGAACAAGGCCCTTCTCCGATTGCTCAGTTTGGCCGGGCAGCCAGCTCTAGGAAGAGTCTTGGTGGTTCCAAAATTCTTCCATTTAAGAATGATGGAGGCCACTGTGTTCTTGGGGACCTTCAATGCTGCAGAAATGTTTGTACCCTTCCCCAGATCCGTGCCTCGACACAATTCTGTCTCGGAGCTCTACGGACAATTCCTTCATCCCAATGCCTTGGTTTTTGCCCGCACATGCACCAACAATTGTGGGACCTTATATAGACAGGTGTGTGCCTTTCCAAATCATGTCCAATCAATTGAATTCACCACAGGTTAACTCCAAAGGGTCTGAATACTAATAAGGTATGTTTTTAAAATGTTTAATACATATGCAACATTCTAAAAACCTGTTTTTGCTTTGTCGTTATCAGGTAGTGTGTGTGAGGTGAGGGGAAAAAATGTAATCCGTTTTAGATTAAGGCCGTAACATAATATGGAAGTGAAGAGGTTTGAATACTTTCCGAACGCACTGTAATCCATTTAACGGGATGGGAGGACAACACAGTGGAGGCTGCAGAGGGGAGAACGGCTCAATGGCCGGAACGGAGCAAATGGCATCAAACATCTGGAAGCCATGCCGTTCTCGCCAATTAAGGTGCCACCAACCTCCTGTGCATGAAATTGAAACATGCTAATATCAGGTACTTTGACCTCTTATTGTTTATCAGTTAGAAAATGCTAAAAGTTAACTGTTGGTGACAGTAGCTAGGTAAACAACCAACTTGTGGATTGTATTTTCTCATAGTAAGTTACCAAAAAAGTAATTTGTTATTTGGGTGAATGAGCTATTTAAAAAACTTACAGGCATGCCTCCTGTAGCTAGAGATAGCATAACCACAGCTTTTATGCTGTCCTGGTATATTGTCTCTTAAATCGGTTGAGGGAAAGATGGATTCTGGGTCATAGTTTAATCCATTGTAAAAAACTGGGGACCACTGTTACAGGACATAATCCAGAATTCCAGTATTGTGACATCTGCACCAACACGAAGACCATTCCAGATTACAAGTGAGTACAGTGATTGAGTTTAATGACTTTATAAACTATATAAAACAATGATCTTAAAAATCCATGCATTTTCAGTGTAAATTCATTTTGAAATATAGAGAAAAAAATCTATGTACAACTGAACTGTAACAGCAGCTTCACTCCGGCTGTTCACCAGAAATACACTTGGCTGCATAGAAGATTTGACATTATTGCCTATGTTAAAAAAAAAAAGAAAAAATGATTTCTGTAAAAAGACTAGTTTATTTGAGATCTTACAGGCGTATTGTATTTGATAGACCCCTCCTGGTTTTCCACGACATGTCTGAGTAAAACTTGAGCTTTCAACTCGTCTATTCCAACATGTATTCACAACAGAATTCACAAAATAAACAAATAAACAAAGAAGTTGCTCTAGAGCCCTCAAACTCAACTCTGGACCTCCAAGCTAGTTCACTGCTTTTTTTCATTCTTCTCCTCTAATCAGGGACTGATTTAGACCTGGGACACCAGGTGGGTGCAATTAATTATCAGGTAGAACAGAAAGCCAGCAGGCTCTGGACCTAGGTAGGCGAAGAGTTGAGTACCCCTGCTCTAGGGGAATAATGAACTAATAGAATATTTCCCCGTTTACCAAAGTTATTCTGAATAGCATTTATCATTAAAGTTAAGTGTTGTACGAAACTGACATTTAAAACGGACAAAAAAGCCTGAGTTGATGGGGAAAGGTAAGAGTTGTAATAACAAACCCAAAAGAGCCTGAGAAGAAAAAAGCCCATTGATTTACTATTTTACAATAATTTACAGTAGTATAATTCGTGAAAAGGGACATTTTAAATTGCTCACAAAAAAAATCCTGGTTATTTTACAGCGGAGGCAGAAATTAAATAATTAAAGCATGATGCAAAAAAGAAAAACAGATCGTCAAGGTGGTCACTAGAAACACTGTAAACGAGGTACTTTGGAAGGTGAGCCCAAGTCATTCAGACTGCTTTTTGACGAGACCCTTACATCCACTCTTAGCATGATTATGAGAGAAATACATAAACGTTACTTTTCTTCTTGATTTAAACACTTCTTTAAATAAACGTGAAAACCACATTAAAACGTGAGAGAGACAAACAGTCAATAGCAGGATCCAGTGTCGTGGGTTGGTGAGACAGCACTCGAGGGTATTTGTGTCCGTTGGAGTAAAAAAAGGCGTCCATTTTATAAAAATAATAAAAGAAACTATGCTGCGACACCGATGGCACAGCTTTTAACTCTTAAATACAAAAATATGCAATTTGTCTGCCAACCCGCTCCCACCGCCATCGTTCCTGGGACGTGGTCCACCGTTGGAGTTAGGACACCACAGATACAGTGCGTAGTACAGCTTTGTTTACTTCCACAGTCCCCATAAGGCATTTCCTGTGTTCAACGCATGTCTATGGCTGATACTCTCCCCGCTAGGCTAGCTCCTCCAGCCCAGGCCGACGCTGGCGGTTATGTCTTGCGGCTGCTCCAGATCTGCTCCGGCGTGCTCTTGTGGTCTGACGAGTACTCGAAGGGCGACCGATGGCCTAACGGCGAGCGTCCGTCGTAAGGCGAGCGCTGGTCGCGTGGCGAGCGTTGGTCACGCGGCGAACGGGGACCGCTGGCCGATGCCCGTTGGTCCATCTGCCAGTCTGCGTGGTAGCGGTAGGAGTCACTTCGCGATGACGACTTGTGGTGGCCCGATGAGTAGTCGGAGCCCGAGTGGTGTTCGGAATGGGAGCGGTGGTCTGAGTGGGAGCGCTCCTTGCCGTCCATCCGTCCGTCTCGGCCTGACCGGTGCTCGTCCACCTTCCTGTGCTTACTGTCGCTGTAGTATCTGATGAAGAGGACACCGTGAGCAAGACTGACCAGCACAGAAAACCAATATACAGAAATTATTAGGTACAGAATTGTTTGATCCACAATGGGACCAATTTATTAAGCATCGAGTTGCACTAGATTCTAGAAATAACGCCCCAAAACCTAATCAGTAGAACAATAATGAAAATGCCCTGAATTGGCACAAACTTGAAAAGAACCATTTACCACAAATAGGGGGAAGCCTTTAAGAGTATATAGTTGGTCTTACCTGCTGTCCTGCCGGTCTGACCTGTAGTGGTCTCTGTGGTCTTTGCCATTGCTGAAGGCCGAGTAGGGTCTCTTCCTGGAGTCCCCCCCGCTCCCCGACATCCTACTGTAGGGGTCGGAGGTGTGCCTGTCCCGGCTGTCGCGGTCCTCATGGTAGCGCGACGCCGAGTGATGCCTTTCAGAGCTGTAGCTGTCCCTGCTGCTGTCGTCGTGGTGAGAGTTGTCCTTCAGCCTCTCGATGTCTGGGCCAAGAGGACGGGAAGAAGAACCGGGATTAATAAGGCCACACACACACACTTGCTTTTCTCATTGTTCATTAATATTTGTTTTATGTATCCCTCATTTAACGTGGTCATTAAGATGACGACCCCCCCCCCAAAAAAAGAGAAACTAGTCCAAGATGGTGAACAAACAGACTAAAATGGTGAGAGTTCATACCTGCATGTTTAAAGCCATGGGTATTTACAGTGCTAGTGATCCCATCTGCTGCCTGTAAAACAGATCAGCATAAAACACTGCCATTAAAATTATATTTGGAAAGATAAGAAATGCAATCTATATTTGTATCACTTTATTGCCCAGTTAAGCCTTTATGAAGTGATTGAATTGTATTTTCATATCCCCGACATGCTGGAACAGCAACTCTTCCATCAGGGCTTATACATACCTGAGCGTTCTCTTGTCTTTTCTTGATTGCGTGCTTATACAGTTTATGCAATTTTCTTGCATCAAATTCTGTAAATTTTGAAACAAATATCCACAGGTTTCTGGAGATAAGGGGGGGAAAAAGTGATTTAAGTCAACACTGGTCATTGATACAACGAGCCCCATAACAAAGTAACGGTATGAATGCAGTCAAAGGTACATAACCAGCTCAGTTGGATTGGTAAAGGACATAAATCCACATGCCCTGAGCTCTGTTTCCATAACCCCAGTGTTATGAAACGTTACAAAACTTCTAATCAGGAAATTAACATTCTGTCAGTTTGCCAAGGCCATCCCCAAGGATGGGATGATCTTCAATGTTGTTTGTATTTATAAAAAAGCATTCCAGCCTGTGTGAATCTGTAAAGGACAATCAACGAGGGGCTATGCGTTTTCTGGAAA
Source organism: Oncorhynchus mykiss (assembly GCF_013265735.2). Lineage (NCBI taxonomy): Eukaryota > Metazoa > Chordata > Actinopteri > Salmoniformes > Salmonidae > Oncorhynchus > Oncorhynchus mykiss. Next base: position 9,727,942 of record NC_048569.1, on the reverse strand, counting down.
ATAATGCACAACGTGGAAGGTTTGTTCCACAACACGCTAGAACGCATAGAGCCCCAAGTTAATTATCCCTTTTTGGCTATAATTTAACACAATTACCGCTGAAATGTGTTCATTTGCAGGTAAAAATGTGTTCAACATCCACTGAAGTAGCTAACAAGTTCACTAGACAGCTACAGGAGTTGCCTTGGTAACCAAACAGACCAAATCAGTCCTAGTTTGCCAAATCAAATTCCACAATGCCAATAATGTTTTCAATTCGACTTTTGTGTTCAAAAGCAGCTGAAACATGTAAGAATGAACTACAGCCATTGAATTGTACCGTGTAAATATACTGTGTGTCATAGGGAAATAATGCACCCTCTAGAATGCCCTTCAAGCCAATCAGAACGAGTATTCAACAATCATGGTATATCAGACATTATAAACTGGGTGGTTGTTGCCCTGAATGCTGATTGGCTGACAGACATGGTATATCAGACTGTATACTGCGGGTATGACGGAGCATGTATTTTTACTGCTCAAATTACGTTGGTAACCAGTTTATAATAGCAATAAGGCACCTCTGGGGTTTGTGGTATATGGTTAATATACCACGGCTAAGGGCTGTATCCAGGAACAGCCATATACCACACCCCCCCGTGCCTTATTGCTTACATTTACCACGGGTAAATAACAGTACCACGTATTTCAGAGAGCTGGATCTTAAAATCCGCAAATTGATTGTAACAAAACGCTGAATGTGAAAAAATATCAGGCGCATTACTTTCTCCACTGTTTGATCTGCTCGGGGTTGGAGTACTCCTTCAGACACTCGGTGATGTGGTCTCCGATCTTGATGAGGCACTGGCGCGTGTGCTCCAGCTGCTCGCGTTCCGACAGGCCCTTCTCCGGACGGTCCAGCTGCTTCAGGGCCGCCTTGACCGGTCGCATCCTCTCCTTACACTGAGGGACACAGACAGGATATACACGGTTAATGGAGGGCCAAAAATTGGTAAGACAGTATTTTGTTACCGTCCCGACTCACTGAGCAGACTTGTGTGTGACTTACCACACTGAAGGTCTTCTGGTCCAGTTCCTCCGACTCCTCCGAGATGTTCTCTCCCCCTGCTGTGATGTGGACCGGAGTGTCACAAGTTTTCTTCACCTTCTCCCGTACCTCAGTCTTCACCTCGCTCGGCTGTAGGAAAGAAAACAGTCACAATTAATAAGATGCCACGCAGAGACATTATAAACCTTGGAAATAAGACACCAAAGATCCTACATGCTTAACACAATAAAGCACAATAAATGACTAATAGGGCACAAAAATGTGTTAACACCACACACGGAAAAAATACAAGTGACCAACCTTGACTTTAGTGCTAATACATTTATCATATTTGCAGTGCAACGAACTGCACTTCAACTATTCACAATGTGGTGAGGTCTTACCTGGTCTTGTCTAGAAGGGATACAGCTTTGTCAGTGTTTCCTCTATATTCATTTAGCAGCAGCAGACTGTTAAATTGTTGCCGCCACTCCAATATATATATATTTTACTTAAATATTTATTTTTGACTTAAAATGACCAAAACCAGATAAAGTAAATAGAAAAGATAATGGAGTTATATATATACATTTTTAAATAAGATCATCTTTGAGAATTAACAATCACCAAAATAAAAACTAGAGAGTCAGGGAGTACATAAATGTGACAGGTGACAGGTGTCCCCCCCCCATTGATTTTTATTGTAATATGTTTGAGTCACTCAGATAGCAAACATGTCAAAGGCTATGACAACATGTGTAGAATTGCAGGACATTTGCTTTAAACAGCAACAGTGTCTATGCAGTCAAGAGTAGGGCGTCAACATTTTTAAAATTGGCCACGCCCACTACCCCACCCTTAGCCACCGCCACTGAAAAAAAAAACCTAGAGGAAACACTGTCAAATGAACATCAAATGCATTTTATCTAAGCCCAAACCCCTTCCAAACCTTAAATCAATTTTCCTAACCAGCTACAAACAATCTTACAGAAGCTGTATCCCATCTAGTCAAAACTATCTTACCTTCTCCCCTGTGACCTCTTCCTGTTCATGTACTGGATCCACGGGCTTGGTTTCTTTCTTCTCTTTCAGGTCCTTCTCTTTCACCTCGCGGCTCTCTTCTTTCTTCTCCTTTTTAACCTCTTTCTTCATCTCCCTTTCTTTGGGCTCCTTCTCCTCCTCTGGCTCAGGCTCCTCCTCTGGCTCAGGCTCCTCCTTCACCACCACGCGCTCCGTTCGACCCCTTCTGGGTGGCAGCTTTACCGGGACCACCTCCTGGGAGGTGGAGAGATGGTTAGAATAGCTTGACAGCCTCGATGCAAGATTACCTTAACTGAATTCTATACGTATGCTTGTGGGCACATGGGTTTAATCACACTGCTATACAGAGCAGGCAATAAGCTTAACGTACCACAGTACTGTCGGCCCAGTTCTCTCTCCCTTGACAACTGATATATCCAAGGTTATTTTCAGACTGGGCCCATACATTGAGTTTAGCTGACTGATTACTGGGGTTAATTTGATCTGTTACTCGTTGTTATTTAATTAAGGGATCCCTTGTCTACTATCCAGAGCCATAAGGAGTCTCCGATCATAATTGGAATAGGGTAAAGTTGCCCCTAGATGCCGATCTCGGTTCAGTTTGGCATTTTCCCCACTAATGGCTAAGGTTAGGATTGGGGGAGAGGAAGCTGATCATTCCACATACCTTTTCCTCCTCAATCTCGTCCTCGGAGGACTTGTCTGAGTGGGGCGTAGAGGACGGACTCTTCACCACTTCGTCCACCTTGGCTGGCTTCACAGCTTTGGTCTTCTTACTCCTCGGTTTCCTCTTCCTCCAATTGGCCTACAACAACAAAAAGGGACTTAATCATTCTTTACAACAAATTGAAAAAACACATGGGCCCTTGAAATAGAATGTGTGCTGGGTTTTGGACTTGTCAATGTCACAATTGGATGTTTAAAATGAGTAATTAATCATCCTCCTGGTGATTATATTTGCCACACTTGGATTTGGATTCTCTGATGGCCAAAGCAAGCTCAATCATTGGTCCATACATATATAAAATATGTAATACTATTTATATAATATATTTTTTTCTCCCACCATAGCCTTTTCAGAGACACTTGACACGTTGTTGACGATAAAACTGCAGACAGTTTGTCATGACTAACTTCTTGTTTTTGACACCAACTAAAACCACTCAACTCTTCACGTTATTAGGAGGAACTGACACTCTGTCATACAGACCAGACATGACAAAGAGACCAAAAGAGGTCTCTGCTCTGCTCTGATCAAATGGCAGCACCCACGAGATCAACAACATTCCTTAAAGCTGGTCTGGGATTGGTACATACATTTTTGGACTTGATAGTCAGCGATGCAAAGTTAAAACAGAATATTGTCCGACTTCCGCAACAACTAAGAACGTGAAGCACAAGGCTACACTTCTCCACTGTTTGTCTTGCAGCTATCACATTGCTGCAGAGTGAAGGGCACCAGAGCATAAGCGCAGGTACTCCGTTGGAGACCGCAGTCTTGTATCGTGCAGCTCGTTGGACTGGACTGTCAGTTATTGTATCTTGAGCATGGTCTATGAATTTAAAAAGCTTCAATTCCCTCGCTTTCATCCCCCATCTGCTTACCAAAACAAGTGGCAAGGCTGCCGCTTTGTTTTGAGAATCCCAGACTAACTTGAACTGTGGACTTCTTAAGGTGTAAATTTGAGACTAAATGAAACACTACACAACACCTCACCTGCATATAGCTAGGAATGCAGACAGAGGAATTCATCATCTTATTGCAGAGGAACTGCCAATGGAAAAGGAGATGTACTAAAGCACACAGACTGTGTATTCACCTTATGACGCCTGGCAACAACAAGGGCACATCCAATTTGTTGCAATTGTTTTCCTCCTTTCCGGGTCCATTCAAACAAGCAAAATATTGTTAAAAATTAAATAAAATTTGCCAAAAACTTAAATACCGTGCACATAACATGAAAGGTATGTTTGTTCTATGTTGAGGAAAATATTGAACAAGTTTGTTTTTATGCAGTATAAGCACTCCGGAAGCCCACATTCTCTTTGGCTTTGACTGGCGTTGTTAGCTTTGTGGCACAACAGCTAGCATTTATCCTAATGTTATCTCCATAAAATGTTCTCGGCGTGGTTTCGGTCATTGATTCGGGGCGGCAGGGTAGCCTAGTGGTTAGAGTGTTGGACTAGTAACCGAAAGGTTGCAAGTTCAAATCCCCGAGCTTATACTACTCTGTCGTTCTGCCCTTGAACAGGCAGTTAACCCACTGTTCCTAGGCCGTCATTGAAAATAAGAATTTGTTCTTAACTGACTTGCCTAGTTAAATAAAGGTAAAAAAAATAATAATAATAAAAAATGGATGTTGTCTAACATTTACCATTTTATGCATTGAACTTTGATTAAAAAAAGGGATACAGCCTTACGACCATTTGATACAGTCTAATATGCTAACTAGCCAATGACGCCAGTCAAAAGCTATGAGAATGCTAACGAACGTGGGCTTCCGAGTGCTTATACTAAGTAAAAACAAGCATACGTTTTTTTCAATTATTTTCCTCTAGAAAGAACTAACACAACTTTCAATTTTTTGGGCACATTATTTAAATAGTTTTGACAAAAGTAATTCATATTTTCTTGTTCGTGAATGGGCTGGGAGGAGGAATACAATTACGTTAGATCAGGAATTGGGTCAAGTGGGCGTGGCAACATAATAGTGTGTGAAGAGTGTGATCCAGCCAGTTATGGACACGTACCGTCCCTGCTTGCCTCTGTGCTTCCTTTTTGGCCAGGTCCTTGCTCAGTAATTTGATAAGATAGTCTGCTCTCGTCTGCAGTTGCTTGGCCTGCGGCTTCTTGTCAGGGTCGTCTGGTAGGAGCTGGTTCACACAAAGGAACAGATGTGTAAATGAATACAACTATAACACAAAAGCTCTTACCTAGTAGTAGTAGTACTGATGGTAGTAGTAGTTGTAGTAGTAGTAGTGATGGTAGTAGTAGTAGTAGTGATGGTAGTAGTAGTTGTGGTAGTAGGTATAGTAGTAGTGATGGTAGTAGTAGTGATGGTAGTAGTAGTAGTGGTAGTAGTAGTAGTGACGTTAGTAGTGGTAGTAGTAGTTGTGGTAGTAGGTATAGTAGTAGTGATGGTAGTAGTAGTAGTAGTGACGTTAGTAGTGGTAGTAGTAGTAGTGATGGTAGTAGTGGTAGTAGTAGTGATGGTAGTAGTAGTGGTAGTAGTAGTGATGGTAGTAGTAGTGGTAGTGGTAGTGATGGTGGTAGTAGTAGTAGTAGTTGTAGTGGTAGTAGTGGTAGTAGTAGTAGTTATAGTGGTAGTAGTGGTAGTAGTAGTAGTAGTAGTGGTGATGGTAGTAGTAGTAGTAGTAGTAGTGGTAGTAGTAGTGATGGTAGTAGTAGTAGTAGTAGTAGTAGTAGTAGTAGTAGTAGTAGTAGTGGTGGTAGTAGTAGTGGTAGTGGTAGTGATGTTAGTAGTAGTAGTAGTTGTAGTAGTAGTGATGGTAGTAGTAGTGGTAGTGGTAGTGATGGTAGTAGTAGTAGTAGTTGTAGTGGTAGTAGTGGTAGTAGTAGTAGTTATAGTGGTAGTAGTAGTAGTAGTGGTAGTAGTAGTGATGGTAGTAGTAGTGGTAGTGGTAGTGATGGTAGTAGTAGTAGTAGTTGTAGTGGTAGTAGTGGTAGTAGTAGTAGTTATAGTGGTAGTAGTGGTAGTAGTAGTAGTTATAGTGGTAGTAGTGGTAGTAGTAGTAGTAGTAGTGGTGATGGTAGTAGTAGTAGTAGTAGTAGTAGTGGTAGTAGTAGTTGTGTTAGTAGTGGTAGTAGTAGTTGTGGTAGTAGTGGTAGTAGTAGTGATGGTAGTAGTAGTAGTAGTAGTAGTAGTAGTATAGTAGTAGTAGTAGTAGTGGTAGTGGTAGTGATGTTAGTAGTGGTAGTAGTAGTAGTAGTTGTAGTGGTAGTAGTGGTAGTAGTAGTAGTTATAGTGGTAGTAGTGGTAGTAGTAGTAGTAGTAGTAGTAGTAGTAGTAGTAGTAGTAGTAGTAGTAGTAGTAGTAGTGACGTTAGTAGTGGTAGTAGTAGTAGTGATGGTAGTAGTGATGGTAGTAGTAGTGGTAGTGGTAGTGATGTTAGTAGTGGTAGTAGTGGTAGTAGTAGTAGTAGTAGTTGTAGTGGTAGTAGTAGTAGTTATAGTAATATAAAAACTGTGGTGCACATACATGTAATTTATTCAGACTCACCTTATGTGTCAGGTTGAGGTCAGGGTCCATTTTAATCATTTCCCAGCTGCCGTAACCATACTCGTAGATTCCTATGAGCAGGCTAGAGTCGTCCTCCTTGCCCCAATCAATGTCAAAGTGTGCTGCCTTGGAGTGGCATGGAATTGTGTACCTAAGAAAAGAGAAGGGTTTGGATTCAGTAAGAGTAGAAAGTTTCATTTTATATTAATTGGTCCTAAAACTAGGTATGCAACAATCATATTTACATTGTAAGTACAGATTGGTTTCATAGTTCTTACAACATTGTGAAAGTCATGTCTGCCCTTTAATGAATAAATAAATGTTGTGGATTTAGATAGGCCTATGCCAGGGGTTTTCAACCGGGGATTCGCAGACACCTAGGTACTGCAGGGGGTCCGCAAAAATATAAAATAAGATTTCTTATTTGTATTGAAATGTTCATGAATAGTGTTAGCAACAGAATAAACCACCTTTAATTGTTTTTATTTTATTACATACCTGCATTAGAAAAGAGGAGAATGTTATTTCTAATGACGTCAACTCCTAATATTGAGCAAATTATACTAATTGAAGCCAATTAGACTCACTGGAGAACATGAAATATAGAACGCTTTGGGAAAAAAACAGTCAATAGGCTATTTTTTGCTAATGTATGATGGGGGTTCCTGGGTCACCAGTTTGCCAGGAAGTGGGTCCCTGGGCAAGAAAATGTTGAAGACCCCTGCCCTATGCTATATAATACATGGTGTGGATTTAGATGGGCCTATGCTATTTAATACATGGTGTGGATTTAGATGGGCCTATGCTATTTAATACACGGTGTGGATTTAGATGGGCCTATGCTATTTAATACATGGTGTGGATTTAGATGGGTCTATGCTATTTAATACACGGTGTGGATTTAGATGGGCCTATGCTATTTAATACATGGTGTGGATTTAGATGGGCCTATGCTATTTGTTATGCCAAGGGATTTCTGTTTGTATTGGCTGCTATGAGAGTGTAAAACTTGAAACAATTAACTGTTGTGTGATGGAGGAGTTGAGTAAAAGCAGCATGGCTTTGTTCCAAATGGACCCTGGTCAAAAGTAGTGCACTAAATAGGGAATTAAGGGAGCCATTTGGGACGTAACCCAAGTTTGAGGTATGAGACCGAATGTAGACAGACCTCTTCCTCTCATCGGGGTCGGCAGGAATGGCTTTGTGGAGCGGCGCCAGCTCCTCCTCGTGGGAGATCACCAGCTTGGCGTTCACCTGGACTCCCGAGATCCTGAACGTAGGGCCTTTCACTTTCCCTCTTCTGCCTCCTGGTGGTGAGGCAGAGAGAGGTTTAAAACCAGTGACAGACACTTATTGAGCAACTTAACAGTGGATTTTGACATTGTTTGGATTAGCAGGAGAGAGATGGATGGATAGAGATGGACTGGAAAGAGAGATGAATATATTGGGATGGATAGAGATGGACTGGAAAGAGATGAATATATTGGGATGGAAGGATGGATAGAGATGGACTGGAAAGAGATGAATATATTGGGATGGAAGGATGGATAGAGATGGACTGGAAAGAGATGAATATATTGGGATGGAAGGATGGATAGAGATGGACTGGAAAGAGAGATGAATATATTGGGAGGGAAGGATGGATAGAGACAGACAGACAAAAGACAAGTGGAAAGTACCCAGTGTTCGACTTGGGCAGGTGCTAACCGGAGCTGAGTACCAGCACCTCAAATTCTAAACTGTTTGAGCCCCTGTTCCTTTTATAGAATATTAGCTCAAATGTATTGTGGAGCTGCTGCACCTAAATATAAAACACCCAAAATGAGTATCGGCACCTATTTCAGTACAAGTCAAACACTGAAGTACCTGACGTCTTCTCTGGTCCACAGGGGTTCTCCCGGAGAGTCTTCAGACAGCCGTTGTGAACCGTCTCCGCCAGACGCTTCAGGTCATGTTCAGACTTGTCCACTAGTTCGGCATCACGGGCAATAGCATCCAGTCTGAAAGAGGTTGATTTTTTTGGTTGGTCAAATAGCATGTTGACAAAAGTTGTCAAATAACTTAAACCACATTTCGTAGTTTTTGCCTGCAGTTACCTTTCAAGTGGTCCACCAAACTTTTTGTAGCTTTTGATAAATCTATGTAGGAAAAGAGAAAGTTGTGAGGCAAAGTCGAGGTAATGGAAGTGAGTGCATTTTCTACATCCCCAAAAGGTATTGGGGGGGGGACTTTTCCCACAGGATAGATGACATTTAACAACATCACGTGTATCCCAAAATGTTCCCCAAATCCCTATAGTGCTACTAAGGGAATCGGGTGCCATTTGGGATGCATCTCATGTGTAGTGCTTACCTTCGTATCTCAGCATCGCTGAAGCCCTTGATGTTTTCTCGTGGAATGGTCCGAGGTCGTCCTCGTTTCTTGGGCCTCTTGCGATCCGAGACGGAGTCGCTGTCGGAGCCGGAATACCGTCTGTTTCTACTACGCCGGCTCTCACTGCCGTTAAAGTTGACCTGGAACCACATATCAAACAACAATGTATTATTAGAATGAGAACCATGTTCTCTGAGGGTTTCAATGGAACCCGCAGCACATCCTCCACTGACAGGGGCGGAACTGTTCGGCACAACATATTAGTTCAGAAGACAAAGAAAGCTACCAGTCTATTACAATTCTAAGACGGAAGCATTTAGAAAAAAAATCTGGCATTACTGTTATGATTCATTGATAAACCCAAACTCTGCATTGGAGAGTACTGCTGTGTGTGCGTGTGAGAGAGGAGGGAGTGCCCCCAAGCTAACCTGTTTGGCACAGTTCCTCATGCGGGGCAGCAGGTAGATCTCCTCCAGCTCTTTCTGCCTCTCCTCCTCCTCCATCCGCCGCCGCTGCTCCTCGGGGATGATGTCATCCCAGCCCCGATGGTGGCGCTCAGAATCCATGACGATCTCCTCCTCCTCCATCATGGAGAAGTTGGCCACCTGGCAGGGAGGGGTCAGAGTTAGGTCGAGAGGTCACAGAGGCTCAGCGGATTGACTTATCATTTGATTTGTTTTACTCTTATTAGGGCCCGTTTCCCGGACACCGATTTAGCCTAGTCCTGGACTAGAAATAGCATGGTAAATGGAGAATATTCATAAATATTTTTTGGTCCAGGACTAAACTTAATCGATGTCCAGAAATTTTGCCCTTTACGTTTACATAATAAAAAAATTAAACACACTATTGTACTTATTTTAATTCTTACTAGTGCCTTTCTTTCCATTAGTGGTTATTTTTTTAAAAGCCTTTACTTGCGTTGAACTTGATAAATACCTTGAACTGTGAGAGCAGCTCCTCTCCAACAGTGGAGGGGCCGGGGTCATTCTCTCTGGTCTCGGCTCTCTTCAGGATATCGTCGATGTCCATATCCTGCCAAAGTGAAACCCGAAAAGTCAGTTTATGAAAAATGTATTAACTTCACCGATCCACAGAGGGGAACCTGAATTTGTCAACCAACATCAGACACACAGGGACAATATAGGTCTACATCAGAACAAATGCAACATGAAAGATTAATAGGAACTGCAAAGTACCACAGTTTGGACCTACAATGATAAGGATTAGGGTTGTCAGGATATCAGTATCATGGCAAGTAAACAAAACATGAAGCAGAATTCATATCTTGTTGAAAACAAACAGCCTTATTTTTCCATCCAGTCACATTTGTTTACCCCTCCCCCATTATATAACTATTTTAAATTAAGCAGGTTTTTAAAGTTTAGTCTGCTTTGTGTCCTTTTTTGTCACAAAAAAATGTGTAACATAGTATCGTGATAGTGATGAGGTGAGTGACAAACCTGAGGCTCCTGCTCCTCCCCCTCCTGCTCCTTGAACAGCTCCTCGGCACCAAACTTCAAAATGGCCGACAGCTCCTCCTTGTTGAACGGAGTGGCACTGCAAGTGATGGAAGTTCCAAATGAGAACACAAAAAACCTTGCAGGGATGTGTGTGCATGACCGTGAACACCTCAGAAGGATGGTGTGTGTATTTGTGAGTAAGCATCTAGAAGGTAGCTATAGGGTGTGTGTTTGTGAGTAAGCATCTAGAGGGTAGCTATAGGGTGTGTGTTTGTGAGTAAGCATCTAGAGGGTAGCTATAGGGTGTGTGTTTGTGAGTAAGCATCTAGAGGGTAGCTATAGGGTGTGTGTTTGTGAGTAAGCATCTAGAGGGTAGCTATAGGGTGTGTGTTTGTAAGAGACTAAGCACACTGAGGAAGTATGCGTTTTGTTGATGTAGTTGAGAGTGTAAGGTGTAACTGGCTATGTGCGTATAAAGCAGCATGTAGCCTAGTGGTTAAGAGCGTTGGGCCAGTAACCGAGAGGTCGTCGGTTTGAATCCCCAAGCCGACTATGTGAAATTTATGTTGACGTTCCCTTGAGCAAGGCACTTAACCCCAATTGCTCCTGTAAGTCGCTCTGGATAAAAGAGTGCTAAATAACTAAAAATTAAAAAATGTGTAAAGAGTAAGTGCGCTTGCATGTGTTCTCGCGTGAGTTTGTGGGCTCTTGCCTGTGTGTAAGCACCTAGAGATGCGAGTGTGTTTTCAGTGTGTATTTGTGTACCTGGAGGGGGCGGTGCCGGTGTGGAGGACCGTCTTGCCCGTGGTGTCCATCCTCTGGATGACTAGATGGTCCAGCACCATCTTCTTCTTGGCCCGCTCAATGATCTCCTCCTCCACCGAGCTCTTAGTCACCAGGCGGTAGATGTTCACCTGGGAGACATACAGGTCTCATGTTGGATGTTCACAACTATGTAATGCTTTATTATAGACGGGGAAAGCATGTTTGTTCAGGATATAGGGTGAATGACAAAAATCAGAGGAGATTAACAGCAATAGCTTTACAAAACTACTCAATACAACATGGACTCATATGACCATGTATCTTGGTCTAGTGCCTGCGGTCATTGGGTATCAATAGAACTTGACAATGCGTGTTGTGCGAACAACGGCCTGTTTTCTATTATAATTATTTTCTTTTCACAGTGAGTCATGCTGAGACCAAGGTCTATTTTACAGATGAGCCCTGTATACATCAATATACACTACATGTCGGCCGATTAATCGGCAGGGCCGATTTCAAGTTTTCATAATTGGTAATCGGCATTTTTTGACGCCAATTATGGCCAATTACATTGCAATCCACGAGGAAACTGCGCTGCAGGCTGACCACCTGTTACGCGAGAGCAGCAAGGAGCCAAGGTAAGTTGCTAGCTAGCATTAAACTTATCTTGTAAAAAAAACATCAAATTACACATGATTGATGATATTACTAGGTTAAATAGCTTGTCCTGCGTTGAAAATAATCAATGCGGTGCCTGTTAATTTATCATCAAATCACAGCCTACTTCGCCAAACGGGTGATGAATTAACAAAGGAGCATTAGAGGGGGAAAAAAAGCACAATCGGTGCACCAATGTACCTAACAATAAACATCAATGCCTTTCTTTAAATCAATACACAAGTACATTTTTTAAACCTGCATATTTAGTTAAAATAAATGCATGTTAGCAGGCAATATTAACTAGGGAAATTGTGTCACTTCTCTTGCGTTCAGTGCAAGCAGTGTCAGGGTATATGCAGCAGTTTGGGCCGCCTGGCTCGTTGCGAACTGTGTGAGGACCGTAATTAATTTGAAAGAATTTGACATAATTATGACATAACATTGAAGGTTGTGCAATGTAACAGCAATACTTACGACGTAGGGATGCCACCCGTTAGATAAAATATGGAACGGTTCCGTATTTCACTGAAATAATAAATGTTTTGTTTTCGAGATGATCGTTTCCGGATTTGACCATATTAATGACACGGCTCGTGTTTCTGTGTGTTTATTATATTATAATTAAGTCTATAATTTGATAGAGCAGTCTGACTGAGCTGTGGTAGACAGCAGCAGACTCGTAAAGCATTCATTCAAACAGCACTTTCCTGCGTTTGCCAGCAGCTCTTCGCAATGCTTGAAGCACAGAGCTGTTCATGACTTCAAGCCCATCAACTCCCGAGATTAGGCTGGCAATACTATAATGCCTATAAGAACATCCAAAGGTATATGAAATACAAACGGTATAGAGAGAAATAGTCCTATAATTCCTATAACTACAACCTAAAACTTCTTAAGTGGGAATATTGAAGAACTGGGAAAATTGAACCACCAGCTTTCATATGTTCTGAGCAAGGAACTTATTATAATACATTAATAAAATCAATTTAGTTTAAGTTAAAATAAGTGTTCATTCAGTATTGGTGTAATTGTCATTATTACACACATACATCTTTTTTATTTTTTTATCAGCCAATTTAAATCGGTATCAGCTTTTTTTGGTCCTCCAATAAATCGGTATCAGTTTTTTTTGGTCCTCCAATAAATCGGAATCTGTGTTAAAATCATAATCGGTCGACCTCTAATACAAACAGCCCTCCATACAGACCTCTACACTACACATCACTATACAGATAGATGGTAAGAGAGACCAATGACCAATAGCACATAGCTCTAAAAACCTGTATTAATCAACTCTATTTTGGTTTCTTAACCGCTTTGTCATTGGGTAACAAAAACTTGACGTTGAACTTGACCGCAAGTCAACTTCACAAAGTAATTGGTTGCATACCTGTCTCTTCTGGCCAATCCTGTGGGCTCTGGCCTGGGCCTGCAGGTCATTCTGTGGGTTCCAGTCAGAGTCAAAGATGACCACCGTGTCGGCCGACGCCAGGTTGATGCCCAGACCGCCCGCCCGCGTTGACAACAAGAAGCAGAAATCCTGGATGGGAGGAAGTGAGATGTAATAACGTGTGGTGTAAGATGGTTCATTACAGTAGATTTCCAATTATATATTCGCCCCATCAGTGAATTATTGAGTAAAACTATTGAGTAAAATTAGCAAGGTTGGGGTTTTCAACTCAGTCGATTCAGGAAGTAATCTGATTTGTCCCCAACCCTGGCTGTTAGCGTAGTAGTAGATATTATGGAGCATTCATTCCACACTTACCTCAGAGCCCTCAGCGTTGAAATGATCCAGCGCCTGTTTCCTCATCTCTCCCTTGATGGAGCCGTCCAATCTCTACAAAGATAAGACACATTTAGTCCTCGTCCCAGCAAACTCTCAATGTTCTTCAACGTTTAAATGTTTTTGTATTTTGCTTATCTTTTGGGGTTTAAGTATAGTAACTTTAGGACCTTCTAGGTACTTTGCTTAGATAACCACTGAGCTGAATCCTGACTAGGAAAGCACCTTATTTACCATTTTTAGTAAGCCATTGTGCCTTAAGCCAATACAAGATTTGCTAAAAAAATTTAAATGTTGAACAGACTTCTTTAGGGAGTATTCAACCTACAAATTCCTTAAAGCCCAAACTTCTTCTTGGAGATCTACGATACACCAGTATATGGGAAGGGGATAGGAAGACGAATGTGGTGAAGTCGCCCTTAAACACTGATCTTGCGTCAGTTTACAATTTCTCTCGCTAATGGGTTAAGTTTAGGATTAGGAGATGAGAAGCTGATCCTAGATCTGTACATAAGGCGCCAGAGAGCTGCTGACCTGGAAGAGGAACTGGCGGCTCTTCAGGTACTCGGCCAGGATGTCCAGCATCCGGACCATTTGGGAGAAGATGAGCACACGGTGGCCACGCTCCCGCAGACGCAGCAGCAGCTTGTCCAGCAGCACCAGCTTCCCACTGCTCCGGATTAGGTGCTGCAGGGGGAGAGGGGCAGGGGGAAAGGGCGAGGGGCAGGGGGCGAGTGCCAGGGGGAAAGGGTGAGTGGCAGGGGAGCAATTGGCGAGGGGGGCAGGGGGAGAGGGCGAGGGGGGCAGGGGGAGAGGGCGAGGGGGGCAGGGGGAGAGGGCGAGGGGGGCAGGGGAAAAGGGCGAGGGGGGCAGGGGGAAAGGGCGAGGGGGGCAGGGGGAAAGGGCGAGGGGGGCAGGGGGAAAGGGCGAGGGGGGCAGGGGGAAAGGGCGAGGGGGGCAGGGGGAAAGGGCGAGGGGGGCAGGGGGAAAGGGCGAGGGGGGCAGGGGGAAAGGGCGAGGGGGCAGGGGGAAAGGGCGAGGGGGGCAGGGGGAAAGGGCGAGGGGGGCAGGGGGAAAGGGCGAGGGGGGCAGGGGGAAAGGGCGAGGGGGGCAGGGGGAAAGGGTGAGGGGGGCAGGGGGAGAGATTAGTGTGCGTCCATGCGAACTCTGGAAAGAATTCAATGTTAATAATAAATATCCTGATATATGGATATTGGACAAAACCCAGCATCACCTTCTTATTAAAGAGGCCAACAGTAACTAAACATAGGCCTCTAACTTCACCACATTCCGTGAGCAAACTTATGAAAGAGTGGTGTAACCAAGAGTAGCACCAGTGTAACAGCCAAAACATGTCAACTAACGCGGATGAGTGGCTTGTGGCTGAAACACACACATTCAGCATTTTTTTTAGGGTTGATGTTTACAGTTCTCACTATTTAAGGCAATGTAAAAAGTAGTCCACAAATGTGCCTACATTTCTATAATATGAAAATAGTTTATGATTAGTGAATGTAGATATTTTGTTAGATTTTTGTCCCTATTAGCTGAAATCATATTTTTTCAAAGCCATTTTAGCTGTCGTGCTAGCTGTTCAGCCTGAACAGATTATTAAAATATATATTTTCAAATCGCATAATGCAGATGTCAACTCCCTCAGAGGCACGTGCTGCTAGGCAACCCCCCCCCCCCCCCCCCCCCTCACACACACACACACTTGCAGGGCTGGCCTGCTCCCTGCGTTGCTAGTGTTGTTAGGAAAACGTGACGTAGTGTTAATGGAATGTCCAGCAGTTGTTAAGTAATGAATATGCTAGCAAAATATAATTTTTCAAAACCCAAGACTGAAATGCAGCTACTTTCCCACGTTTAAAACTCAATTTAGGCTTCAAGTCAGTGGACGTGCTCCCGCCCCCCCCAGAATGCCTTAATGCCAAGGTTTGACAATTGAGTGAGTAAAAAAGTTAGTTTGCATGTACATTTACTTCCACCCCCACTCACCTGTAAGGCCTCCTGTTTGTTGTAGAACTCGCTGTCCTCCGGGGGCTTGATGAGATAGCAGTGATTGCAGCACTTCTTCAGCTCCATCATGATGTTAAGGAAGCCAGACGTGCTACCTTTGGTACCTTTACTCAGGGCCTTGTAGTTCCTCGTCAAAATCCACCTGTTTGACCCAACACAGGCTTAGTAGTTAAAAAAATACCCCAATACAGCGTGATTACTACCATTTGTAATGTATTTAATACAATTTGTATTCATTTCTGGATTAACTCGTTTGGAAAAGGAGCAGGAAACAGGAAACCTGAAGTTACACCTACATCCTAGGTTTAGTTTATACCCGCACTTAAATACCTAGACTAGTTTATACTAGGTTTGGGAAGTTCAATTTTCCTCTGTCCAGTTTAAAAGTGCAAATTAGTCCAAGATAAGGCTTCATTTCTGTCCGGGAAACAGCCCCTCTATGTTATGGAGCCATATAACTGTTTACAAGTATATTGAGGTGAGGTGACTGACTGTTTTTTTAATATAAAAGGTGAAGTACATCTTTGATATCTTTTAGAACATTGCACACTCCTTATGAAGCCCCCAAAGTCCCAGTGGAACTACAAGGGGGTGTGTTGTCCACCCCCCAGCCAAGCTGCACTGGTTGACAACAGAGTTGCCAGTACAGAAGGAGGGCTGGGGAGGCAGGTAGACTGCTCTACAACACCAATGACTAAAACACCTCCGACTGCACAGCCAGAAAGCTGCTGAGAGCCTCTGGGCTGAAGCTGCAGCACTCGGAGACAACACCACCAGTACAGGCACACCCTCCAGAGGTGGATCTAAGTGTTCAAATCTTCCTAAAATGTTATACCAGAGAGATTCCTTTGATGTAATTGATCAATATATTGTGTTAAATGAGGCCAACTGGGTCTAAGCTGTGGAACTGAATTACTGGAGATGTCCTTGATGTGCATAAACATCGACCTAGTCTGCTCCCATGGTAGTTTCTATTGGTTTCATGCTTCTGGTAATTTGCATTGCAGGATATGGCAGAGGGCAATGATGCAGAGAGTTGAGTTATGACGTTACTTGTAGTTCTGTTCAGAATGAGTACTATCTAGTGGAACGATAAACCAAAACTTACAGACGACGACGTCTCCTTCCTCTTACCCAAGCATTTTGCTTTATGTCGATAACTTTGTGGTTTTTCTACACAACGTTCCTGTAGACTGTTCTAGAACCATTATTTGGTCAACAGTAATAGCAGGAATCAACATGATGTACAGGCTATGAAAGTGTCCGCCTGTCCCCCCGTTTCGCTATCGGCTACCGACTTCCACTGTGCGCACGGAGGAAGGAGAGAAGCAAATCAGAAGAGTACGACCATTCCCAAAAATTGCGGGGAAAAATACCGTTTTCAAAGACGCTACTGTTGTAGTTACAGAGGGGAGAGTCACAGCTTGTTTCTCACCTTTAAATATTGAGTTTGTGACAACTTTACAACCGGAGTAGGTGTGGCCAGGGAGCGCAGCGCTCCATTTGCAGTGAACAGGCCTACATCAAGTAACCTAGCCCTAGTGTAGGACATTAGCCTACATTTACTAATAAATTAATCAATAAGCCTACATGGCTATCTAGCAACAATATCACATTTAGAGTTAGCAATCCAGCTAAGTGTTTTGAGTTCCCACTTCCTCATGTGGTGAATAATATAGCCTGTAGGACAATGTGCACAAAGATGTCTGGAAATTCTCTCAAGAGACAAATAAAATCGGATCATTCTGGATCCCCATTTTGACAAGTTGCACTTAAAAAAATATCAAATCATGCTTCCTGTATATGTTGGATAAAATAGTTTTAAAAAAAAATCAGTCTACCATCTAAATTATGTTATTTTACACAGAAGAAAAAAATATGGTCTAGTGTAAAGTAAAATGTATGTTGTTATCGAACAAAATAGTTCCATTAGTCACAGTATGTATTTTGGTCCACATCGCCCAGCTCTAGCATCCCTCCCAAGAATGGTATAGCGTAATCGCAAAAAATATATATTTGCCCAATTTGGAATTTTGTTCAATTTACAAACTCTAATATCCATATGTTCTTACTTGTAGTACCGTTTCTGAATAAGTAGTAATTTAAATTTACAGCTTTTTTTTTGTTAAAATAGGCCTACATTTTGATTCTCAATTTTACCCACTCAAGTTAACGAATATATTCAGATATTTGCTTAACTGTGCCCAACCCTAGTAGTATCTGTTCTGACTTATAGTACGGTTTCTGAATGAGTAGTATTTATCTGTCCTTAGTTCTAGTACTGTTTCTGAATGAGTAGTATTCGTCTGCTCTTACTTGTAGTACTGTTTCTGAATGAGTAGTATTCGTCTGCTCTTACTTGTAGTACTGTTTCTGAATGAGTAGTATTCGTCTGCTCTTACTTGTAGTACTGTTTCTGAATGGCGCTCATCTCCACTCTGAGGATCTGCTCCACTTTAGCAGGAAGAGACTTCTCCACATCCTTCTTGACTCTACGCAGCAGGAAGGGCTCCAGCTCCTTGTGTAGACTGGTGTAGCCAGAGTCCCTACCCTTCCCATGTTCCTCCTCAAATATCTCCCACGAGTGGAACCTGAAAACACAGACATACACACAAACATGGGCAGAAGGCCAGACATCAGCAATACTCAAGAGGACCAAAAGCTCCAGAACAAGGACAATGAAACAGAACATATTTCAACCAGCTTGGTACCTTGATTCCAAGTCACCCCATAATATTATAGAGGACACAGTTCTCTGATACACACAATTAACTTATATAGGACAGTTAGTCTTTACACAGAGGGTTGGGCCAGTAACCGAAAGGTCACTGGTTCGAATCACAGAGCCCAAAAGGTGCCAAATCTGTCGATGTGACCGTAAGTGCAAGGCACTTAATCCCAATTGCTCCAGGGGCGCTGGACAGTGTTGCTTGGAAGGAGCCTACAGTGTTGCTTGGAAGGAGCCTACAGTGTTGCTTGGAAGGAGCCTACAGTGTTGCTTGGAATGAGCCTACAGTGTTGCTTGGAATGAGCCTACAGTGTTGCTTGGAATGAGCCTACAGTGTTGCTTGGAATGAGCCTACAGTGTTGCTTGCTAAGTGCAGTTTGCAGTTGAGTTTTGGCCACATGAAATAAAAATGCTGTGTTGTTGTCGTTTTCCAGTAACGTTATTCTATGCTATTATATACACGGTTCTGTTATGTAGAATACTGTGATCAGTGTGATATATTTTCAGAGACATTCAGCTTTGATCTAACTCTACTAAAAGAGCACCATCAGATATGCAGCCGTTAACTCATATAGGACAGCTAGTCTTCTCACACACACACACACACAATTAAATCAAAATAGGACAGTCAACACCCCCCCCCCCCCCCCCCCCCGCCACATACACACCGGCTAGGTGACCTACTTTTCGGGCATGATGAAGTGCAGCAGGGACCAGAGCTCTTTGAGTGAGTTCTGCAGCGGCGTGCCGGTGATGAGCAGCCGGTGGTTGGACTTGAAGTCCATCATGGTCTTATAAAGGAGCGAGTCGTCGTTCTTCAGCCGGTGGGCCTCATCCACGCCGATGAAGGCCCATGGCACATTCCCCAGGAATCCCTGCATAGTGGACACAAAGTGGCAGTTATACAATGTGGTGCCAATGGCTCACTGGGTTAGCACATGGTGATGGCCACACCAGGGTTGGGTCTTCCATGTTAATGTTGACAAGTAAATCACTTGGGCAAAAGCTAAATGACTACGGGGCGGCAGGGTAGCCTAGTGGTTAGAGCGTTGGACTAGTTGCAAGTTCAAATCCCCGATCTGACAAGGTACAAATCTGTCGTTCGGACCTTGAACAGGCAGTTAACCCACTGTTCCTAGGCCGTCATTGAAAATAAGAATTTGTTCTTAATTGACTTGCCTAGTTAAATAAAGGTTAAAAAAATACAAATAAATTAATAAAAGGGATACTTCATGATTTTGGCAAAGAAGCACTTGATCTACTGACGATGAGGCCCTTTAGCTACTGACCCAGAGTCAGATGAGGCCCTTAATAAAATGACCCAGAGTCAGATGAACTCATGGATACAAGTTTTGTCATCTGTGTGCAGTTTAGCTCAGGTATTATTGTGTAAATAATTAATTGATTAATGACTTTTTTTGCTCTTGAAAAATCTTTCAACTCACAAAGATCTAAGAAACGTGATCTTACCTTATCTTTTAGGAGAATTTCATATGTTGTTAGCAGGATGTTAAACTTGAGTCTCTTGTTCTGAACGTGCATCCATTCATGTGTTCTGATCTAAAAAGTAACAAAGGAAGAATTCATAATTAAATGCCGCCTCAACTCAAGAAAAGGTGTCTCAATCTTTAAATAGTATACTTCATAGTAAAACACTCCTCAAATATCAAGTACCAGAAACCCCTATTATTTAGCCTTTATTTTACTAATCAAGTCAGTTAATAACTTCTTATTTACAATGACGGCCCACCCCGGCCAAACCCTAAACCGGACAACGCTGGGCCAATTGTGTGCCGCCCTATGGGACCCCAATCACGGCTGGTTGTGATACGGTTTAATTAATTAATTAAAGTGGTCTTAGACCGCTGCACCACTCAAGAGACCCTATGCAATATCAGCAGTTTGAAAAACCCTCTCATCTGTTCTGAATCATAAATAATCTAAATGGGGAATATTATTGTATACCCCCATCATATCCATCACTGAGGATGTGGCCTATCATGTCATCCATCATATTGTTAGAAACGTATGCTATTCTCAATAACACAAACTCCAATGCAAATCAGAGGCAAAAAATAGGTTTATCTGAGAAGGCCAAATCAATATGTTATGCTTGGGAGGTAGATGTTCATTCCCTCGTCCGTCCCCCGCCCCCCCCCATCATATCCATAACTACCATGTCATCCATCGTATCCATAACTACCATTCCATCCATCATACCCATAACTACCATGTCATCCATCATATCCATCACTACGGCTGTAGCCTACCATGCCCCGGCTGCTAATGTCACCCAGGTAGACCACCACGTTCATGAGCGGGGCCCACAGTTGGATCTCTCTCTGCCAGGAGACGAGCGTGGACAGGGGCACCACCAGCAGGAATGGTCCGTACAGCTGGTGTTCATGGAACTGGTAGTTGAGGAAGGAGATGGTCTGGATGGTTTTTCCCAGGCCCATCTCATCTGCCAGGATGCAACTGTTCCCCCTGGGAAGAGAAGAGGATGGTGAGAAAAGTGTTAGGAGCACCGACAGGATTATGCAAACTATATATAATATTTTTGTTATTTTTTATTTAAGAATTATACAAAAAAATGTATCGGTCCTTATTTTATTTTTTTTAAGGTATTTTTTATCTTCAGTAAAGTTAATCTAAGTGATTTTATTGTCTGGTTTCAGATGGTGAAAAGTTAAATCGAAATCAAATTCAGGATGCCTGGGCTTCGAACAGTGATATTTAATATGAATTACGGAACACCCAAATGCTGAGTTGAGCCAAAAAAATAAATATTTTTTTTTACAAATTATTCTGCAAAAAATTGGAATACAACAACCATGGTGACAACAACAACGGAAGCTCAAGAAGACTATGACGTACTTGCACCATGAGTGAGCCATCCAGTTCAAGCTGTCTAACTGGTAGTCTCGGAGCTGCAGTCCTTCTCCACCGATATAGGACGGCTGTTTCTTCATGGGAATAAATCTCGGCCTCTGTTTCAACACCTGACGGGGGAGACAGGAGAGAGCGTGAGTGAGTTTGAAGTTCAAAATTAAAACAAGTCATTGCAACGGAGTCCGCCAGTTCTCTGTCATTCCAAAAAAAAGGGATGACCGCTCTAAGTCAACTACTCAAACTACGGCCCGGTTCCTAAAACGATCCCAAGTCTCTACAACTGGGTCCTTGCCAGGTCCTCAGTTTTTAAAGGGAATGGAGAGGAAACAGAAAAAGACTTCCCCTCTCCAATCCAATGTGTTACGAAAGGACAGACCACGAGGGGCTTTAAGTGGAGGAAATGGGTTACGTTAAATAAAAGACAAACAACCAGGAATTAGGCTAAAAGGAAATTGTACTCAAGAACAGATCAATATATATATATATATATATATATATATATATATATATATATATATATATATATATATATATATATATATATATATATATATATATATATATATATATATATATATATATATATATATATATATATATATATATATATATATATATATAAATAATATATATATATAATATATATAATATATATAATATATATATATATAATATATATATATATAATATATATATATATGATTATCGGCTGTGTATGAAATTGTTTTCTTCGAAGTACAATCTATTTTGGGGCTTAGTTGTGGTCAATTTGCAGTGTAGAAATTATTATAGTTTATGTTCCAGCCCCCGAACAACATCCGCTCCGACTGAATCTAGTCGCCTATACCTGGTCTAGGGGCAATATCACCCTACTCTTTACCTTGCAGTCTCTGGAGGGAATGGTCTTGGACTGGTTTCTGCGCATATAGTCATCTATGCTCTTCTGGTACTTTCTGGAGATGAGGGCTCCGTCCTCCCAGCTGCACTCGGAGTACGACAGGCCCTGCCACTTGCACAGGTAGTCCGGAAAACCGGCCGCTGACTTCTGATTTGAATGCCCTGGGTGACATTAAAACAGAATACACGTTACAATTCCAGATCAAAACAAAAAATGTTTAGGCAATACTTTAAGAATGTTATTTATAGAACTACCACAAGACTGACTCTGCATAAAGTAGTGTAGCCTGCCCTATACATCTCAATCCTATGTCCCAGCCCCAAACCATAAACAATGGAAGGAACGCCTCGGCAGTTAGGACATCTCACCAATGATCCTCTCCACCAGCTGATATTGTGAGTGTAAGTCGTCCATGAGTTCCTGTTGACAGTTGAAGTATTCCACATCCTCTGGTGAAGAACATTTTATCCTGGAGAAGGAAAACATAGTGAAAAAACCCAGAACTCAAAAACACCTCTTCCAACCAATATCCAAGGCCACATTACAATTGAAATGTACACATCTGTTTTGTAATATATTTTTAATTATTGATAGTTTATCTTTTTGACTGATTGACAAACCAATTTCCCCTCACGGATTAATTATCTTACCATTTCTTCTTGTCCGATTCCTTCTTCTTGAAGTTGTCTAGTTTCTTCATGCCCTTGACGTTCTGCAGCTTCAGCGTCTCCTCCGTCTCCCAGGTGTTGTGGATATGGGACCAGCCTTTCCACTTGAACAGGTACTGCTGCTCGCCCGCCTCCTTGTTGGGGTTGAAGTTGGCGTTGGGGTCTCCGTCCGCCTCCACTGCGTACACTGTGGTGGTGCCTCCAGTCGCTGTGGGGGGAAAAAAATAACAACCGGTGTTTAGTATGGAAATAATACTAATTTATTAAAAATCTCAAACCGAAAAACTAACTAACTAACAAACAAGCAAGCAATATATAATGCCAGGTCAGGTCAACTAAAAGAGACCATGTCTTTGAAAGCTGCATCCTCTGCAGGTGGAGAGGGTTAGTTCATGGTGTCAGCGTAGGGAGCAGGTCAGAGGATAGTAAATTACTCGGATGATCTGGCACAGGGCAAGTCTGGGTACCAGCCTGAGTCTTATAGTCACTGGACTTCTCTTCTACTCTGATGCACCCACTTGAGAGATGCCTCAGCAGCTCTGGGCGCCAGAAAGCTCACCACACAAAGCTTAGAGTAGTAGCCGGTCAACCTCACTACGAGCACTCTGCCTCACCACTTTCTCCCGTTCCTCTCACGCTACAAGCAGCCAGGTGAAATTAAAAAAGCAGGTATTCAGGTACTCTGAGGTACTCTGTTCAGATGCATTTTCTAAACAAAAACATGTTCTACCTAGCCAGCCAAGACAAAGAGTTGACCGGTTAGTCAATCTGCAAATCCGTGGCTCAAAAACGGCAGATACATGCAACAAAAACCCAATAAAAAAAGATACAAAACAATGAAAAGAACACTAATTAACTAAATATGTAAAAACATACAAGACCCCAGTCTAGGTTGCTACCAGGGCGTCATGGCAACTATCAACTTAGTTGAATGGGTACACTGACTCTTCTGGTTTTTCCCCCTTTACCTCCTCTCCTCCCTATCCGCGTCTCCATCACGCGCTCCAGGGTCTCAAACTCATCCTCGTCCGGCGGAGGCACATCCTCCCCGCACACCTCCACCAGGTCGTCAGAGTCAGTCTTCTGCTCCTCGTCCTCCTTGTAGCTGACGTTCTGCGTGGCCTGGCGCCTGGGCCCCTGGTTCGACGACGACTTCTTGCCGTCGTAGTCGTCGTCCGAGGATGAGCCCGCAGAGGGTTTTTTCCTCTGCACATTGCTCTTCTTGCCGTTTCTGGCGTTGGCCCTGAAGGGAGAGAGAGCAGACCAGACACGTTACGGTGAGTTCTGGACAACTGCTTTGAGAACAGGAGAGTTGCAAAGTACCAGGCAGTGGTGCTGCAACATATGGACCCAACATATGAGCAGAAATGTCATTCTGTGAGAGTTCTAGTCAATGACTGAAAGGGTGTTTCCTCTCCTTGACCCTTAAAGGTAATTTGATCTTCAAATCAAATTATATTTATCACATACACAGATTACAGCAGGTGTAAAAGGTGCAGTGAACTGCTTACGTGCTAGCTGCCTCAACAATACAGCACATATTTATAGCCAGAGTGCATTGACCGTCAATTGATGAATTGTGGTGGCTGAGCATCCATTCTAAAAGGATTGGTTTGGATCCAGAAACTGTTACCATGCTGATACTGGGGCTAAAATCAAACTGATCTATGGGATCAATGGACCTAATAGGTATAAACTTTGAAAATGAACTATTTCCACAGTGAAAGGGCAAAAATGAGGAGTCTCGATGAGATAAATAGTAATCTGTTGGCATACAACAGCTTTCGAGGGAGGAAAAAAACTTACTTGGTTGGAAGCTTCCTGCTTTTGACTTTGTGACTGGGCTCGTAATCATCCGACTCTTCACTGTGCTCCTGTTCCTGTGCTGACGAGTCAGAACCGGAACCACTTCCAGAACCCGATCCAGACCCGGAGGACGATCCTGAACCCGATCTAGAGGGAGCATTATACCAACAGTATAGCCCACAGAATAGCCCACAGTATAGCCCACAGTAAGTGTGTTTGATATCACTGCTGAACGGTGTCAGGGAGTACAACTCACTTTCTTCTCTTTCCACTCGAGTCGTCATCCGAATCCTCACTGCTCGACGAATCCTAAAAAACATCAAATGGAAAACAGATTAGAAAAGAAGTTCCAAATAACATTTTCTAGCCTACCTGGGTGTAATGTTGTAAGTTATAACATATATCACCAAATCAACGAATGACAGAACTAACTACCACCAAACACCAGGCTATAAATCTGAGTGAAATGTTATTCAAATTTTAAAGATTAAAAATCTCCCGTCTTCACTGAATTTGAGCCTTAGAACACACTTTGAATAACGCTGGAATTAGAATGATTAATAACGCCACCCACCGATCCACTGTTTGAAGAGCTCTGTTGTTGTTGCTGCTGCTGGAGTTGCTGTTTCCTGAGCATAGCTGACCTTTGAACTGCTAGGATACTGGGGTTGGACTTCCAGAACTGAGATAAAGATAGGAGCGTCAGCTACAAGTCAAGTACAGTTCCCCCGTGGACAACACAGTTGTACAAAATGGGGCTGTTGACCAGGGTCGTATGTATCAATGGTCTGATTTAGGTTCAATGCAGCCTTTTAGATTGCAATGAATAATGTGACATGGTAAGGAGAGACTTGATACTGAATCAGCTCTTTTACTCTGAGATGCTTGACACATACAGCCCCAGAACTCATTATCTTTTGATTAGATCTCTTATATTGTTTGAACTATCCAACCTCTACTCTTTCACTTCAACCTGACAAGATCATGGTGTGCTAACAACAGTGAATCAATCTCAAAATTACATTTCACGTAGTTTTAGCTGAATGTCGGTGTTCCTACCTCGGCTCCGTCGATCTTGGCTTTGTTTTCTGGTTCGTTCTTCTCCTTGGATTTCCCAGAGTCGGAATCGGACTGGCTGCCGGAGTCTGAGCCGCTTCCTGAGCCGCTTCCTGAGCTGCTACTGGAACTGGAACTGGAGCTGGAGCCCGATCCAGAGCCCGACCCGGACTCATCGTCCGAGTTGCTGCAAGCAAACAAATTATTTCTTAGACTAAGATCAACACAATAACCTATATTTGAAGTGGACTGAAATAGGTGTCTGGACTCTGTAGTCATTTTGGATGCCGGTACCATTTACATTTAGGTGCCAGAACTCTGCAATGTTTTTTTTTTATGTGTGCCTTCTAAGAGGTGCCCGTACTTAAGCAGTAGAAAAATCTAGGTGTGTTCCTGCCCAAGTCGAGCACTGATAACTAAACACACAGAACTCTTAGGAAATCCTAGAGCCATGTCTAAAAAGGTTTCATTTTAGATGAGTCAGTTGTGAGCACACATTCCCTCCTGCGTGCGAATGTGCATATCTCACTCTGCCTCAAAACAACAACAGAAAGCATATGTGGTGCTCCAGCTCTTCAAACAACACGGCTAAACTTGAGTATGGAGGCCGCTGGTAAGGACTTAGGTACAAGCTAAATAACATGTTAATGGTGATGCACAACATATCTGTACTATCTACATGAACATGTAAATAAACCAATATGCCATATTTTGGTAAACAAAAACAATACTGTGCTGAACAAAAATATAAATGCAACAATTTCAAGGATTTCACTGAGTTACAGTTCAAATAAGAAAATCAGTCAATTGAAATAAATTAATTTGGCATTAATCTATGGATTTCACATGACTGGGAATACAGATATGCATCTGTTGGTCAGATATGTAAAAAAAAAAATGTTTTTACATTTGACCACCATTTGCCCCATGAAGCGCGACACATCTTCACATAGAGTTGATCAGGCTGTTGATTGTGACCTGTGGAATGTTGCCCCACTCCTCTTCAATGACCGTCTGAAGTCAAATCCAATTTTATTGGTCACATACACGTGTTCAGCAGATGTTATTGCGGGTGTAGTGAAATGCGTGTTTATAACTCCGACAGTGCAGTATTATCCAACCTTTTGGCCCAGTGTTGTCCGGGTTTGGCCAGGGCAGGCCGTCATTGTAAATAAGAATTTGTTCTTAACTGACTTGCCAAGTTAATTTAAGGTTCAATTTTTAAAAAAATAGACTAACAATTTCACAACATATACCCAATACACACAAATCTAAGTAAAGGAATGTAATTAATAATATATATAAATATATATATGGATGAGCAATGTCAGAGTGGCAGACTAAGATACAGTAGAATAGTATAGAAAACAGTATATACATAAGAGATGAGTAAAGCAAGATATGTAAACATTATTAAAGTGGCTAGTGTTCCATTATTAAAGTGGCCAGTGATTTCAAGACAATGTACACAGGCAACATCCTCTAATGTGCTAGCGATGGCTAATTAACAGTCTAGGGGTCAACCGATTATGATTTTTCAACACCAATTATTGGAGGACTATATATATAAAATATGTAATATTTAAATAATGCAAACACACAGTGTTGGAGAAGAAAGTAAAAGTGCAATATGTGCCATGTAAAAAAAGCTACCGTTTAAGTTCCTTGCTCAGAACATGAGAACATATAAAAGCTGGTAGTTCCTTTTAAACATGAGTCTTCAATATTCCCAGTTATGAAGTTTTAGGTTGTAGTTATCATAGGACTATTTAATATACCTTTGACTATTGGATGTTCTTATAGACTCTATAGTATTGTCAGCCAAATCTCAGGAGTCGATAGGCTTGAAGTCATAAACAGATCTGTGCTTCAAGCATTGCGAAGTGCTGCTGGCAAACGCAGGAAAGTGCTGTTTGAATGAATGTTTACGGGCCTGCTGCTGTCTACCTCCGCTCAGTCAGACTGCTCTATCAAATCATAGACTTAATTATAATATAATAAACACACAGAAATACAAGCCTTAGTTCATTAATATGGTCAAATCCGGAAACGATCATTTCGAAAACAACACGTTTATTCTTTCAGGGAAATATGGAACCATTCCATATTTTACTGAATGGGCGGCAACCCTAAGTCTAAATATTGCTGTTACATTGCACAACCTTCAAAGTTATGTCATAATTATGTAAAATTCTGGCAACTTAATTATGGTCTTTGTTAGGAAGAAATTATCTTCACACAGTTCACAAGCTAGGCAGCCCAAACTGCAGCATATACCCTGACTCTGCTTGCACTGAACGCAAGAGAAGCAACACAATTTCCTTAGTTAATATTGCCTGCTAACATGCATTTATTTTAACTAAATATACACGTTAAAACATATATACACACTTGTGTGTTGATTTAAAGAAAGGCATTGATGTTCATGGTTAGGTACATTGGTGCAACAATTGTGCTTTTTTCCCCCGAATTAGCTTTTGTTAAATCATCACCTGTTTGGCGAAGTAGGCTGTGATTCGATGATAAATTAACAGGCACCGCAATGATTATATGCAACGCAGGACAAGCTAGTTCACCTAGTAATATCAACCAAGTGTAGTTAACTAGTGATTATGTTAAGATTGATTGTTTTTTTATGAGATAAGTTTAATGCTAGCTAGCAACTTACCTTGGCTCCTTGCTGCACTCGTGTAACAGGTGATCAGCCTGCACACGGTCTCCTTGTGGATTGCAA
Source organism: Oncorhynchus mykiss (assembly GCF_013265735.2). Taxonomy (NCBI): domain Eukaryota; kingdom Metazoa; phylum Chordata; class Actinopteri; order Salmoniformes; family Salmonidae; genus Oncorhynchus; species Oncorhynchus mykiss. The sequence continues at coordinate 9,699,782 of NC_048569.1, read as the reverse complement.
TGTAATCGGCCTCCAAAAATGGCAATTACCGATTGTTATGAAAACTTGAAATCGGCCATAACAATTAAATCAGTCGACCGCTATAGCAGTCTGATGGCCTTGAGATAGAAGCTGTTTTTCAGTCCCTCAGTCCCAGCTTTGATGCACCTGTACTGAGCATGCCTTCTGGATGATAGCAGGGTGAACAGGTAGTGGCTCAGGTGATTGATGTCCTTGATGATATTTTTGGCCTTCCTGTAACATCGGGTCCTGTAGGTGTCCTGGAGGACAGGTAGTATGCCCCTGGTGATGCGTTGGACAGACCACACCACCCTCTGGAAAGCCCTGCGGTTGCAGGCGGTGCAGTTGTCGTACCAGTCAGTGATATAGCCCGACAGGATGCTCTCAATTGTGCACCTTTAAAAGTTTGTGAGGGTTTTAGGTGCCAAGACACATTTATTCAGCCTCCTGAGGTTGAACAGGCACTATTGCGCCTTCACCACACTGTCTGTGTGGGTGGACTATTTCAGTTTGTCAGTGATGTGTATGCCGAGGAACTTAAAACTTTCCACCTTCTCCACTGCGGTCCCGTCGATGTGGATAGTGGGGTGTTCCCTCTGCTGTTTCCTGAAGTCCACAATCATCTCCTTTGTTTTGACGATGTTGAGTGAGAGGTTATTTTCCTGGCACCACTCCAAGAGCCCTTACCTCCTCAATGTAGGCTGTCTTGTCATTGTTGGTAATCAAGCCTACTACTGTTGTGTCGTCTGCAAACTTGATGATTGAGTTGGTGGCGTTCTTGGTCACACAGTCATGGGTGAACCGGGAGTAGAGGGGGCTGAGCACACACCCTTGTTGGACCCACATGTTGAGGATCAGCGAAGTGGAGGTGTTGTTTCCTACCTTCAGCACCTAGGGGCGGCTGTCAGGAAGTTCAGGACCAAGTTTCACAGGGCGGGGTTCAGACCCAGGGCCTCGAACTTAATGTTGAGCTCAGAGTTGAATGCTGAGCTATAGTCAATGAACAGCATTCTTACACAGGTATTCCTCTTCTCCAGATGGGATAGGGCAGTGTGATGGTGATTGCATTGTCCGTGGACCTATTGGCGCAGCAAGCAAATTGAAGTGGGTCTAGGGTGACAGACAAGGGTAGAGGTGATATATGATCCTTGAGTAGTCTCTCAAAGCACTTCATGACGACAGAAGTGAGTGCTACAGGGCGATAGTCATTTAGTCCAGTTCCCTTTGCTTTCTTGGGTAAAGGAACAATGGTGGCCATCTTGAAGCATGTAGGGACAGCTGACTGGGATAGGGTGAGATTGAATATGTCCGTAAACACACCAGCCAGCTAGTCTGTGCATGCTAAGGATGCAGCTTGGGATGCCGTCTTGGCCGGCAGCCTTGCGAGGGTTAACGTGCTTAAAATGTCTTACTCACGTTGGCCACGGAGGAGGAGAGGCCACAGTCCTTGATACCAGGCCGCGTCGGTGGCACTGTGTTATCCTCAAAGCGGGCGAAGGTGTTTAGCTTGTCCGGAAGCAAGACGGTGTCCGCGTCATGGCTGGTTTTCCTTTTGTAGTCCGTGATTATCTGTTGACCCTGCCACATATGTCTCGTGTCTGATCCGTTGAATTGCGACTACACTTTGCCTGTTTGATTGCCTTGCGGAGGGAATAACTACACTGTTTGTATTCTGCCATATTCCCAGTCACCTTGCCATGATTAAATGCCGTGGATATTGGCGGAAACTGGAAGACGCGGTCATACACGTTGATCCAGAGCATCCCATGTCTGGTGAGTATGAAGACCATGGAAGAACCGGGACATTTTCAGCTTCCAGGAATTCTGTACAGATCCTTGCGACATTGGGCTGTGCATTATCATGCTGAAACATGAGGTGACTGCATCAGATGAACGGCACGACAATGGGCCTCAGGATCTCGTCACGGTATATTAGTGCATTCAAATTGACATCAATAAAATGCAATTGTGTTCAAAGCTTATGCCATACCAGATCCCCATCATAGGGCACTGTTCACAACATTGACATCAGCAAACCGCTTGCCCATACGACACCATACACATGGTGTGCGGTTGTGAGGTCGGTTGGACGTACTGCCAAATTCTCTAAAACATTGGAAGCGGCTTATGGTAGAGAAATTAACGTTAAAATTATCTGGCAACAGCTCTGGTGGACATTCTTGCAGTCACCATGCCAATTGCACGCTCCCTCAAAACTTGAGACATCTGCAGCATTGTGTTGTGGCAAAACTGCTCATTTTAGAATGGCCTCGTCCCCAGCACAAGGAGCACCTGTGTAATGATCAAGCTGTTTAAATAGCTTCTTGATATGCCACGCCTGTCAGGTGGATGGATAATCTTGGCAAAGGAGAAATTCTCACTAACAGGGATGTAAACTAATTTGTGCACAACATTTGAGAGAAATAATATTTCTGAGCGTATGGAACATTTCTGGGACCTTTTTTTTCAGCTCATGAAAAATGGGACCAACACTTTACATGTTGCGTTTATTTTTGTTCAGTAGTATATATAAATCCTATCAAATATTTCTTCATTACTTTGGCTTTAGTGACTGCGTTGTGCAGTAAAACTCATCAAACATCAGGGTGTGAGATATCACAACAAAACAGAAAAACATTCATTAGAAGACAGTGGTAGCCAATGGATTGACACTGACGATGTGAAACAAGAAAAGCATGACGACTCAAAAGCTATGTCATAAGGAAGCATGTTGTTTTACGTCACACACACAAACTGTTTGCTGTTGTATTTGTGCTTTTGCCAATGTCTTATCTGTGTTATCCGATTTGTCTTGCATTGTTTTTAACCCAGCCCCCTCCCCACAGGAGGCATTTGCCCTCATTATAAATAAGAAATTGTTCTTAATTGACTTGCCTGGTCAAACAATGGTTAAATTTCAAATGTAATATAGTGCCAGCATTAAAAATGACAAACACAACTATGGTTTGCCAACTTCCAGGTATTATCTATAAGCACATAGTGGTCTCATTTTATGTTCATTTCAACAAGGATACGAAACAACTTGCTTATTCACTTGGAGCATCCAGTAGAGTGATTGTTTTGTCGCTAACTTGTCATCAACATATCGGCTAGTCCACACACACACACACCTTTGCATCCAGTATATATACAGAACAAAAATATAAAACGCAACATGTAGTGTTGCTCCCATGTTTCGTGAGCTGAAATAAAAGATCCTATGCCCTCCCAGGCCCACCCATGGCTGCGCCCGTGCCCAGTCATGCGAAATCTATAGAATGGAACCTAATTTCTTGATTTCCTTATTTGAACTGTAACTGTTGTGTTATATATATATATATATAATAAAAGCGTAAACACATAATCATCAATTAGCAAGCTCCAATGTAAAAGTTTGTCCTCAATGAAGATCAAACAAGGGATGTTCTCTATTCTATAGGAACCAAACAGAAGCAAGCGGGCTGAAATGGGACTGGGACTCGGATCTACCTGAACGTGTCCAATAAGAAACTTTTGTTTCCATTGCAAATTGTTTAGCTATGGTTTGCACTAATGAATACACCCTGGACCAGTTGGTGGTCACATCACTGTCATATTCCCCAAACAGATGGAGACACATTACCTTGACTCTCCACTGCTGTTGCTCACACCCTCATCTTCACTTCTTCCAGCCATCTCTTAGAGTCCCAGATATATGAGCTTCTGAGAAAATGTTATAATCCAAGCTGCCCTGGTTTACGTGTTGGATGCAGTTCACCTGTAAAATCAAAAGCCACAAAAATAAAAAATAAAATACAATTTTGAATTATGTACATTCAGTGTATTTAAACGAGATAGGCATTTTGTCAATAGTCTAACTTTTAATAGCTGCATGTGTTTTAGGTTCACAACCGTGACTGTTCTAGATTCATAACCTTGTACAAACTGAGAAACAAGTAATTTGCTAAACAAACACATTCATTGTTTTATCCTTATATTAATATAAACGTTACCTGATTATGGTTTGACTGCTTCCTAGTGTTTGCCCTGCACTGCTTCCCATGTAAGATAGCTACAAGAAAACAGTATTCTATAAACCCGGTGTGTTGTTTATAGCCATCTAGCTATTCTAAACTTGTTTAGCCTTATATGACGTTAGCTAGTTAGTAGCTAGCTACATTGAACTATAGAGCAAATTAGCTAACACACAAAGCCTGCTGGTTTGTTTTCATCCCTGTCACATTACGTCTGAATGCAAACGATAGCGGTAAGTTACCAAGCCAGCGCTTTTCCGACCGCACAGGCCTGTTGTGAGGCCTGCACAGCATGTGAGTTTCGCGCACTGTCCTGGACAATGCGCCGCACTCCAGATCTCTTTCGCAGGAGGCCCGAAGCAAGATAGTACCACGCCTACAGTATTCTTCTCTCGCATACATCGACAAAACAGAGTTGCGCAGCAAGCCAGAAAACTAGCAATGGCAAACCAAGCTCTGGCTGTGTGCAGAAGACAGATTTATTTCTGAGATGTTTAGCATTAAACGCATCATTTCAGCTGCTAGCTTTTGGCGGAATTACACTGATGCTAACTGCCCAGCTATAAACTAATATATAGCAATCCGTCTATAAGCGTACTACATTTAAATCCACATTTTTTCCTCTAGCTCTGAAAAGTTGTTTGCTAACCTAGCTAGTTGCTAGCTGATGTTCTAGCTAAACAGTAAACTGAACTCAAGACCATTAACTAGCTAGCACACTGGCCTTGAAAGAGGAAAAAGCAACTAACCTTAAGCCACGTGAAACAATATTTAGCTAACAATAGTAAGTTATGGACGTTTAACAAAATATTTTCCACTTGTGGCAATTATTTACCCAGTTATCCTTTATTTTTTCATATGTGGACATCTGAATGACCTAGTTAGCTTACTAGCTAGCTTAACAGTCACATTTTAGCAAACAAACTAGCTAGGTACTGTAGCTTAGCTGACAAGTTAGCTAATCTAACAAACCAGGTCATGGGGAAAGTGTTAGGTAGGTTTACTACATAAAACTTGTAGCCAATTGTGATTGTACCATTGTTTCTAACAGTGCTCTAATCAATATATGCAAATTCCCATGACCTCAAACACATTCACATACTCATCACGTTTTATAATCACCCTTTTCCCGCACTCCTAAGCTAGCTCCCTCGTTGCTAATAGCTAACAAGAGTGTTTATCAGGTCGCTTACTTCCCAAAAAAATATAGCTAGGTGACAGGCTCCTTGCTTACTATGGAGTTATTTAACTAAACTAAGCAATAACACCATATAAACGCAAAAAAAAATCAATCGGGGTTTGTTTAGTATTTTAGGCTACCTTGAAGCTACGGCGAACTGCCAGTCTGATTCTGCCGTCCGACTTCAGTGGTCCTTTTTTCTTATTTTCTTTGGCTAGCGAACTAGCAGCTAAAGACAGCTAGCTAGCTCCCGGGCCGGGGTGAGCAGCCCCAACGGATCTTACTAGAATTCGAGCCAAGTTTCTTGATTTCTTCCTCCAGAAGTGTAAAAATATGTTTCACTTTTAATTTTCCGTTTTGAATTCGAAACAATATATGATTTAATTGACAGCGATTGTAGATAACATTTCAGCTGCGGGTCCTACTACAGCCGGTCTCCGCCATGACGCCGTCGAGTTCACTCTGTAACATTAGCGATGTTGAGTGTGGAAACCCCGGGTAGTGACGTAACGAAGATGTTTTTTGCAGTCTCTTACAACTGCAAACTACAACAGACGAAAGGTGATGGTAGTCGTCGACCTATTATGTGAAATATAGTTGTAATTATAAAATAGGTAGCTAGTAGTCCACGTGAGAATTAAATAGCATTTGGTTGAGTGCTGGTTATTTTGACACCCTTCACTGCAATGCTTGCTTCGACCAATCATTAACCTGCTTCAAATAATTGAATCCCAATTTATCTATTTGGACAAATACTTAAAATTACCCTCTACATCTCTTATAATGGTCCTCATCACCACATGTTTTATGTAGATGATGTAACTGTTTCTAGAACTCCCTCTGCCAGAGGATAAATATATTATTTGGTAAATCAAGCCTCCTGAATCTCAATAAAAATGACAAATGCAAACTAACAATTTGTCAGCACAAAGTAAAAATTTCTATATATTGAATGGTTATGGAATTTAAATGAGTGCCGATTTCAACAGGTTATGGTCAGGGATATCTAGCAGAGTAACATGAGATAGGTGGTAAAAATTCAACTGTGGTGGTTATTAGGGGGGGGGGGGGGGGGGGGGGGTTGCCAGGGACCTCACGTTACGATATTATCACGATACTTCGGTGCAGATACGATATGTTTTGTGATTCTCACGATTCTATATGTATTGCGATTCAATACAGTGATTTTATTGCGATTCCATGGTCCAAACATATTGCTCACCATGTCAGCTGCAGAGGGACAAAAGAGTGCCATGATAAAACAAGTTTTGATCAGTCATGGAAATAAAAGTGCTGAAAACAAATTGACTCCCTATTTAAAAAGAAGATGGAGAACAAGCTATGAAGGAAAAATACTGGAGTTTTGGTCTAGGTACCAACTAGTGCAAAATGAGTCTTGGGATATTGTCAAAGCGATTACGATATATCGTCAAAAATAATATCACGATATGTAACTGTATTGAACCCCCCTCCCATCACTAGTGGTAATACAACTGGTGTGCTTCTATACGGACCTAAAGGACTAAAAGGCTAGGCCCAATGGCTGTCAAACCTAATTTAGGTCTGGCGGTAACTAAAACGATAGAGGAAAATTAACGAACAAAGATGATCAGCACAACTGTGGGGCATATTATCTTGGGGCCTCCATCCACTATTGTTATTCAGACAACAGGTCACGTGACATGACCTAGATTTCTTAGTGCTCCCTCAGCTCCCCTTTAGTTGGATGTCTGTAGCGGCTTTTGTGTATTGCCCTCTGGGGGAATCTTTAGAAAGTCCATTTAGTTTTGAATTACTTTCATGTTCTAGTCATCAATATGGAGTAACAGGTAGGTCTGGTACTTTTGGGGAATTGCTAATACATTCACTGAACTTTGGCATTGACTAGAGTTTCCATATTTGAAGTGTACACAGATGTAGGTTGATTGAACCAGGGAGTTAAGCCCCACACACAAAGCAGCACAGTGCTACAATGGCCTCCAAGACATTAAGTTGAGTTTTAATGCTACATTTTGGTAATGCAAATACATCAACATGAAGCTAATGCTTTTATGAATAAAGCAGTTCTCTTTTCAAAGGGAAGTATGCAGAGATGTTGTTGAATTTCCAAAACTGTCTACTTAGGTTTCTGAACACAGTACCTTTAACACATTTGGGTGATAAAATACCATAAACATATATTCACTTGACCAGTGGTAGCCAGCCATATGTTCAATTATTATTTTACGCTAGAAGAAGCTACAAATTCTTATTACTGTGTAATCATTATGTAATCAAAACAAAAAGTAGACAGTAAACATTAATGACTGAACAGACGCATTATTGCAATGAAAAAACTGTATAATTTTAGATTTGGAGGATACATACGTAACACAGAGAACATCAAAGTAAAACAAAAAAAAACAACATTAAAAATACTCATATTATACTTTCTGCGTGTAAGTAAAAATCCAAAAAACGTTTTTATTTTCGTATCTGAAGAGACCTGTGAGAAACAAAAATAATAAATGACGTTAATTAAGACTGAAATATAAACCAGCATCTGGAAGCACTGTAACAAGTCAGTTGGTCATGTTCACATACCGGTGTCTATTAGGGTCTCCATTTCAAACACTACTGTCAAAGGCCTTAAATTTCAGTTTGAGCTGCGTCCCCTCCTTTGGAATCCCGCCTTTGCGTTGTCGTGTCCCAAGCCGATGCCTCTCAATCTGCACTTCCAAACCGTGTGTGATTACGAGGGCCAGCCAGAAGGGGTCTCCCATGACCCTGCATATCACTCCGTACCACTCCAGTACACTCAGCTCCAAGCCCAGTGCCTGCATCTGCCTCTGGAGCAGGCAAGTGACCACCAACAGAATCACGTCGTACAGCGTCAGCCAGACTGCAAAGCCCAGGATGCCCACATGCTGGTGGGCCCAAACTGCTCCGAGCATGCACAGGGTCAGCAGTAGGGTGATGCCACCCAGGATAAGCAGAGAGTAGTAGTAACCAAAGCACACCTGGGGCAGAAGCTGGGAGCCTGTGGTGTTGTTTGTGCTTTCCTTGGCTGTGCGCAGATGGCCAAACTCAAAGACCATTTGCATGACGCCCACCATCAAAAAATAGAGTCCTCCTACTATGGAGCCCTGGTAAGGGGTCATGCCACACAGGCCTGAAGACAGAAGTAGCTTCATGGTGACAATCACAGTCCAATGGGACAGAGGAGAGTGAGATGGAGAGAATAGATGAAAACAAGGAGACAGATGGTGAAAGGGTAAAGGAGTTGTAGTGGTTGAGAGGCAGAATTGGAAAATAAATATTTAAAAACACAGCGGCGAAGAGTCAGTCAGATTTGTTATCATTCCATCACAATGTCTCACTGAAAGAGGTCAGAACTCTTCTCGCTTAATATTCACAGTGGACGGCTGAGACTATGCAGAACAATCTGTTCACTCCTGGAAGAGAGGGAAATCCACAACAGCACCTGAAGGGAAGAATCAGAAGACTGCATTATGTTTGAAAACAAAATATTGGAGACTGGTATGATAATAGATTATTATTGCAATAAAACTGATCTCACACTGACACCAAACATAGGACAGGTAACAGTAGCTACTGTAGCTACAGGATAAAACTGTAATTGAAAACTGCTGGGAGAGAAATCAGCTGTCATGAGGATGACTGTGTTTAAGAAAGGCCTGTCTGTTATTAAATTGAAAACGGTCTGTAATGTTATCTTGCTATCTGATAACACATAGAGACCAATATTTTATCCAACTGTATAAAAATATGTGATGAATGTGTCAACGTCAACAGAAAAAAAACTAAAAATCACAAACAGCCCAGGCCCAGCTAACGTTAACTACAGTAACATTAGCTAATTTAACGTTAATAATAAGTTCGTTTCTAATGTTACATCAGTCGATATATATACACTGCTTTCTAACAAAGGTGACGCGAAAATATATATATTTTTCACAACCATAAATATTAGCTGTGTGGCTCGACTCACTTGCTGGCGGGACATTTGTTGGAATTGGGCACTTTGTATTCACACCTTCTTGTTATTTTTTCACACTAAAAAATTGCTAGTTAGTAGAGCAATTAACAGGTTCATCCGTTGGCGTTGCGGTCCAGGTGATGAGCGCGAGGCCAGCAACCGTTGAAACCCCCTAGTGAAGCCGCGCGCGCACGACAAATAAATAAATACAACATATTGCAATTCTTTATCATGGTCTCATGAGCTGAGCAAAAATAAATAAATACAACATATTACAATTCTTTGTCTTGGCCTCACAGCCTCATGAGCTGAGCAAAAATACATTAATACATTAAAAATTAATACAACATATTACAACTCTTTCTCCGCTTGAGCCATAATAAATACAATATATACATTTAAAAAATCCCCATCAAAATCTGTCTGTAAAATATATTTTTCTGCATGCGTCTCAATCCACCATTGAGAGCACAACGAGAGCAGAGCTACAACGGTGTTTGGCAGACCAGGATACGTCTCGAAAATCGGTCTTCTCACGAAAACTTCTGTAGCGTCCGACAGTGGACCTAATACCCAATAGTACCCAATAGTCCTACTTGAGTAAAAGTAAAGATACCTTAATAGAAAATGACTCAATTAAAAGTGAAAGTCACCCAGTAAAAAACTACTTGAGTAAAAGTCTAACAGTATTTGGTTTTAAATAAACTTAATTATCAAAAGTAAATGTAATTGCTAAAATATACTTAAGTATCAAAGTTGTCAAAAATAGAAATAGTAAAGTACAGATACCCCAAAACACTACTCAAGTAGTACTTTCAAGTATTTTTTACTTAGGGTACTTTACACCACTGGCATCTTGGCCTTCAAACTAATATGACCCCTCTATGGAAAGATGAGACTCTCACGGACACAGTGTTCTCCGTTTTGCTCTACAGCCCCATACCAGTGTCACAGGACTGGTCTGAAGGTAACGTGAGCTTTCTTATATCTACCTTTTGATTAAATGTTTGACTGTTTTTCCATGTATGAATCTGTTATTCAATGTGTTCCTATGGGCAAATAGAAGTCCAAATTAAATGTTATATCAAATAATGTTTTTATATACAGTACCAGTCAAAAGTTTGGACAAACCTACTCATTCAAGGGTTGTTCTTTATTTTTTACTATTTTCTACATAGTAAAAACAAAACTATGAAATAGCACATGTGCAATCATGTAGTAACCAAAATACATTTTAGGTTTTAGATTCTTCAAAGTAGCCACCCTTTGCATTGATGACCTCTTTGCACACTCTTGGCATTCTCTCAACCAGCTTCACCTGGAATGCTTTTCCAACAGTCTTGAAGGAGTTTCCACATATGCTGAGCACTTTTTGGCTGCTTTTCCTTCACTCTGTGGTCCAACTCATCCCAAACAATCTCAATTGTGTTGAGGTCATCTCATGCAGCACTCCATCACTCTCCTTCTTGGTCAAATAGCCTTTACACAGCCTGGAGGTGTTGAAAAACAAATGATAGTCCCATTAAGCGCAAACCAGATGGGATGGCGTATCACTGCAGAATGCTGTGGTAGCCATGCTGGTTAAGTGTGACTTGAATTCTAAATAAATCACTAACACTGTCACCAGCAAAGCACTCCCACACCATCTCCTCCATGCTTCAGGGTGGGAACCACAGATGCAGAGATCATCTGTTCACCTACTCTGCGTCTCACAAAGAAAAGGCAGTTAGAAGCAAAAATCTCAAATTTGGACTCATCAGACCAAAGGACAGATTTCCAACAGTCTAATGTCCATTGCTCGTGTTTCTTGGCACAAGCAAGTCTCCTCTTCTTATTGGTGTCCTTTAGTAGTGGTTCTTTGCAGCAATTCGACAATGAAGGTTTGATTCACACAATCTCATCTGAACAGTTGGTGATAAGATGTGTCTTTTACATGAACTCTGTGAAGCATTTATTTGGGCTTCAATTTCTGAGGCTGGTAACTCTAATGAACTTGTCCTCTGCAGCAGAGGTCATCCTTTCCTGTGGTGGTCCACATGAGAGCCAGTTTTATCATAGAGCTTGATGTTTTTGCGACTATACTTGAATAAACTTTAAAAGTTCTTGACATTTTCCAGATTGACTGACCTTCATGTCTTAAAGTAATGATGGACTGTCATTTCTCTATACTTATTTGAGTTGTTCTTGCCATAATATGGACTTGGTCTTTTACCAAAAAGGTCTATCTCTCTATACTAACCCTACCGTGTCACAACACAACTGATTGGCTCAAAGGAATTGTTCATTGAAATGCATTCCAGGTGCATTCCAGGTGACTACCTCATGACGCTGGTTGAGATAATGCCAAGAGTGTGGAAAGCTGTCATCAAGGCAAAGGGTGGCTACTTTGAAGAATCTCAATATAAAATATATTTTGAGTTATTTAACACTTTTTTGGTTACTACATGATTCCATATGTGTTATTTCATGGTTTTGATGTCTTCACTATTATTCTACAATGTAGAAAATAGTACAAATAAAGAAAAACCTTTGAATGGGTAGGTGTGTCCAAACTTTTGAATGGTACTGTATATAGTGCCTTTGGAAAGTATTCTGACCCCTATTATAAATTTATGAAATTGTTATTTTTCCTCATCAATCTACACAATCTCATCAATCCTCATCAATCTACACACACATACCCCATAATGACAAATCATTTTTGCAAATTTATTACAATAAAAAAATGGAAATATCACATTTACGTAAATATTCAGACCCTTTACTCAGTACTTTGTTGAAGCACCTTTGGCAGGGATTACAGCATTGAGTCTTCTTGGGTATGACGCTACAAGCTTGGCACACCTGTATTTGTGAAGTTTCTCCCATTCTTCTCTGCAGATCCTCTTCCTGCACAGCTATTTTCAGGTCTCTCCAGAGATGTTCGATCGGGTTGAAGTCCAAGCTCTTGCTGGGCCACTCAAGGACATTCAGAGACTTGTCCCGAAGCCAGCCTTGCGTTGTCTTGGCTGTATGCCATGGGTCGTTGTCCTGTTGGAAGGTGAACCTCGCCCCCAGTCTGAGGTCCTGAGCACTTTGGAGTAGGTTTTCATCAAGGAACTCTCTGTATTTTGCTCCGTTCATCTTTGGCTCGATCCTGACTAGTCTCCCAGTCCCTGCCGCTGAAAAACATCCCCACAGCATGATGATGCCACCACCAGCTCCGTAAGGATGGTGCCAGGTTTCCTCCAGATGTGCCTTTTACTGAGGAGTGGCTTCCATCTGGACAGGCTACCATAAAGGCCTGATTGGTGGAGTGCTGTAGAGATGGTTGTCCTTCTGGAAGTTTCTTCCATCTCCACAGAGGAACTCTAGAGCTCTGTCAGAGTGACCATCAGGTTCTTGGCCACCTCCCTGACCAGGCCCTTCTCCCCCGATTGCTCAGTTTGGCCAGGCAGCCAGCTCTAGGAAGAGCCTTGTTGGTTCCAAACTTCTTACATTTAAAAATCATGGAGGCCACTGTGTTCTTGGGGACCTTCAATGATGCAGAAATGTTTTGGTACCCTTACCCAGATCTAAAAAGAATAGTCACGCACTGTTGCACCCACAACACTAATCTAGAAAGCCCTATTGGAGCTCCGCCAAAGCCAGGCATTTGATTGGTTTGACGTGTAGCAAGTCGTCACTGATTTACAAGTGGTCTCCACCCCTATTAAGGCAACCTGCCTAAATGACTAAACGGTAGCACTCACGTCCGTAGCCATGAAGTGCTTCGAATGATTGGTAATGGCTCACATCAACACCATTATCCCAGAAACCCTAGACCCACTCCAATTTGCTTACCGCCCAAACAGATCCACAGATGATGCAATCTCCATTGCACTCCACACTGCCTTTTGCCACCTGGACAAAAGGAACACTTATGTGAGAAGGCTATTCATTGACTACAGCTCAGCGTTCAACACCATAGTACCCTCAAAGCTCATCACTAAGCTAAGGATCCTGGGACTAAACACCTCCCTCTGCAACTGGATCCTGGACTTCCTGACGGGCCGCCCCCCAGGTGGTGAGGGTAGGTAGCAACAGATCTGCCACTCTGATCCTCAACACTGGAGCCCCTCAGGGGTGCGTGCTCAGTCCCCTCCTGTATTCCCCAATCACCCACGACTGCATGGCCAGGCACGCCTCCAACACCATCATTAAGTTCGCAGACGACACAACAGTGGTAGACCTGATCACCGACAACAACGAGACGTTGGAGGAGGTTAGAGACCTGGCCGGGTGGTGCCAGAATAACAACCTATCCCTCAACGTAACCAAGACTAAGGAGATGATTGTGGACTACAGGAAAAGGAGGACCGAGCAAGCCTCCAATCTCAATGACGGGGCTGTAGTGGAGCAGATGGAGAGCTTCAAGTTCCTTGGTGTCCACATCAGCAACAAACTAGAATGGTCCAAACAGACCAAGACAGTCGTGAAGAGGGCACGACAAAGCCTATTCCCCCTCAGGAAACAAAAAATATTTGGCATTGGTCCTCAATTCCTCAAAAGGTTCTACAGCTGCACCATCGAGAGCCTCTGACTGACTGGTTGCATCACTGCCTGTTACGGCAACTGCTCGGCCTCCGACTGCAAGGCACTACAGAGGATAGTGCGTACGGCCCAGTACATCACTGGAGCTAAGCTGCCTGCCATCCAGGACCTCTACACCAGTCCGTGTCAGAGGAAGGCCCTAAAAATTGTCAAAGACACCAGCCACCCTAGTCATAGACTGTTTGCTCTACTACCGCATGGCAAGGGGTACCAGAGTACCAAGTCTAGGACCAAAAGGCTTCTCAACAATTTTTACCCCCAAGCCATAAGACTCCTTCCTGTACAGGCAATCAAATGGCTACCCGGACTATTTGTATTGTGCCCCCTCCAACCCAACCCCTCTTTTATGCTGCTACTCTCGGTTTATCATATATGCATAGTCACTTTAACTATACATCCATGTGCATACTACCTCAATTAGCCCTACCAACCGGTGTCCCGCCACCCGCCTACCCTTCTTTTAAGCTACTGCTACTCTCTCTTTATCATACAGTGCTCTAAAAAATAAAGGGAACACTAAAATAACACATCCTAGATCTGAAGGAATTAAATATTCTTATTAAATTTTTTTTTTTTACATAGTTGAATGTGCTGACAACAAAATCACACACAAATTATCAATGGAAATCAAATGTATCAACCCATGGAGGTCTGGATTTGGAGTCACACTCAAAATTAAAGTGGAAAACTACAGGCTGATCCAACTTTGATGTAATGTCCTTAAAAACAAGTCAAAATGAGGCTCAGTAGTGTGTGTGGCCTCCATGTGCCTGTATGACCTCCTTACATCGCCTGGGCATGCTCCTGATGAGGTGGGGCGTATGGTCTCCTGAGGGATCTCCTCCCAGACCTGGACTAAAGCATCCGCCAACTCCTGGACAGTCTGTGGTGCAACGTGGCGTTGGTGGATGGAGCGAGACATGATGTCCCAGATGTGCTCAATTGGATTCAGGTCTGGGGAACGGGCGGGCCAGTCCATAGCATCAATGCCTTCCTCTTGCAGGAACTGCTGACACACTCCAGCCACATGAGGTCTAGCATTGTCTTGCATTAGGAGGAACCCAGGGTCAACCGCACCAGCGTATGGTCTCACAAGGGGTCTGAGGATCTCATCTCGGTACCTAATGGCAGTCAGGCTACCTCTGGCGAGCACATGGAGGGCTGTGCGGCCCCCCAAAGAAATGCCACCCCACACTATGACTGACCCACCGCCAAACCGGTCACGCTGGAGGATGTTGCAGGCAGCAGAACGTTCCCCACGGCGTCTCCAGACTCTGTCACGTCTGTCACGTGTTCAGTGTGAACCTGCTTTCATCTGTGAAGAGCACAGGGCGCCAGTGGCGAATTTGCCAACCTTGGTGTTCTCTGGCAAATGCCAAACGTCCTGCACGGTGTTAGGCTGTAAGCACAACCCCCACCTGTGGACGTCGGGCCCTCATACCACCCTCATGGAGTCTGTTTCTGACCGTATGAGCAGACACATGCACATTTGTGGCCTGCTGGAGGTCATTTTTCAGGGCTCTGGCAGTGCTCCTCCTGCTCCTCCTGCTGCTGGGTTGTTGCCCTCCTACGGCCTCCTCCACGTCTCCTGATGTACTGGCCTGTCTCCTGGTAGCACCTCCATGCTCTGGACACTACGCTGACAGGCACAGCAAACCTTCTTGCCACAGCTCGCATTGATGTGCCATCCTGGATGAGCTGCACTACCTGAGCCACTTGTGTGGGTTGTAGACTCCGTCTCATGCTACCACTAGAGTGAAAGCACCGCCAGCATTCAAAAGAGACCAAAACATCAGCCAGGAAGCATAGGAACTGAGAAGTGGTCTGTGGTCACCACATGTAGAACCACTCCTTTATTGAGGGTGTCTTGCTAATTGCCTATAATTTCCACCTGTTGTCTATTCCATTTGCACAACACCATGTGAAATTTATTGTCAATCAGTGTTGCTTCCTAAGTGGACAGTTTGATTTCACAGAAGTGTGATTGACTTGGAGTTACATTGTGTTGTTTAAGTGTTCCCTTTATTTTTTTGAGCAGTGTATATGCATTGTCACTTTAACCATACCTACATGTACATACCCTCTCAATCACCCTGACTAACCAGTGCCTGTATATAGCCTCGCTACTATTATAGCCTGTATATAGCCTCGCTGCTGTTATAGCCTGTATATAGCCTCGCTACTGTTATAGCCTGTATATAGCCTCGCTACTGTTATAGCCTGTATATAGCCTCTCTGCTGTTATAGCCTGTATATAGCCTCGCTACTGTTATAGCCTGTATATAGCCTCGCTACTGTTATAGCCTGTATATAGCATCGCTACTGTTATAGCCTGTATATAGCCTCGCTACTGTTATAGCCTGTATATAGCCTCGCTACTGTTATAGCCTGTATATAGCCTCGCTACTGTTATAGCCTGTATATGGCATTGCTACTGTTATAGCCTGTATATAGCCTCGCTACTGTTATAGCCTGTATATGGCATTGCTACTGTTATAGCCTGTATATAGCCTTGCTACTGTTATAGCCTGTATATAGCCTCGCTATTGTTATAGCCTGTATATAGCATCTCTACTGTTATAGCCTGTATATGGCCTCGCTACTGTTATTTTTCACTGTCTTTTTCACTGTTTTTATTTCTTTACTTATCTATTGTTCACCTAATAACTTTTTTTTAACTTAGAAATTGCACTGTTCGTTAGAGCCTGTAAGTAAACATCTAAACACCTGTTGTAGTCATCACAAGTGACAAATAAACTTTGATTTGATATCAAGCTATTTTTCTGCCATTAACTTCCCCAGGCTTACCGTATTAGGGAAGCCTGGTCCTCGAACGAGGCTAGCTTAGTAGAAACCCAGCCCCGGACCCTTAGGCTCTATGGGAATACAATACTGTTTTTAATACTGCCAACGTCGTGGAGACAGAGGACATGTATGTGTAGCCCATGTGCCTGATGCTGTCTGGCCAAAAAGAGTATGGCATGTCATACTCTTTTTGGCCAGACAGCATCAGATACATTATCTACATATAGTAAGACAGAGGGGAGCTGTTTCGCTCGCTCAGATGCTTTCTCTGGTGAGATAGTTTCAGCCACTTATGAATTTAAGGAAAGTTGGCAGGTGCACAGTGCACTGTTCAGATGCTGCAATTATTTTTGGATGAATATGCGAAGGTAACCTACTTTTTTAAGTGATTTGTTTGACAATCAGATAAAAACATAATGATTGGTCGTGTTCATGGCACATTAAAAGGTAATACATTTGTAAAGTTAAATGACATCTTTACTATATAACACATTAAAAATACTGGCCTCTACCTGGGGCCTCCAAATCACTAAGTCTGCGCCTTCAAGGACATTGCACCTGATCACTGTGCATGTACCTACTTCTTCCTCCTGAGTATGTAAAATATTCATTTATCTTAATGAGTCAATTATATACTCTATAATGTTCTTACCATCAAAGAGTGGACCACCAACAAAGGTAGGCTAAACAACATTGAAGGAAGTGTAGCCTACATCCCATTGATTTCTAATGGTAGGCTTAGTGCTCTAGGAATTACATTCCATAAAAAACAACATTACATTAGGGCCTATTTTTTTTTTTAATAATTAGAATCTACATTATATTTTTGTTTAATAATCAGGTAATATGTTGCAGGTTATTAGGCTATTGCCTTAAAACTAATTGGTTACAATCTGGGTGTAATTTTGACTAATAGAAATTACTGGTGTAATTGAGAAAGGCAGAGCTGCAACGGGGGATCAAACTGTGGCTCCTACCGTGCATAGACGAGCGTCAAACAGACTGCCACAAAAGCACAGGCCTTAGGACAGAC
The DNA here is from genome assembly GCF_013265735.2 of Oncorhynchus mykiss. Classification (NCBI taxonomy): domain Eukaryota; kingdom Metazoa; phylum Chordata; class Actinopteri; order Salmoniformes; family Salmonidae; genus Oncorhynchus; species Oncorhynchus mykiss. Next base: position 9,682,200 of record NC_048569.1, on the reverse strand, counting down.
ATTGCAATGCTGACAAATGCAGTGTTACAGTATTCTCTTTCTCTCAAGCAGCATCCTCACCAAGCCACAAAAGCGTAGAGAAAGAGAGAGAGAGAGAGAGAGCACGCTTTCCCAACTCCACGTGAGACCACTGGAGTGAGCCCACCACTGCCATCAGTGTAGCAGGAGAAAGGGAGCTGCAACAGGGACTTGAACCGTGCCGGTCTCTGGGCAGAGGCAGGGCAACGCCCACATACACTGGGTTACACTGGTAATGTTAGAGACTGTGGCTATCATCTTTGTGTATAAGGCATTTGTTATTATGGCCTTGTGATTTGGACAATCATGTCACTTGACCTGAATTGTAACCTTTATTTAAAGCTTTTTCATCAAAACTGTCCTCTTTTCTTTTTATGTCAAGTGGTCTAGCACCATCCTCAGTCAATTGCTTTCATTCTTGGTGTAATTCTAATTTCTTGAAAAGGATTAAAATAAAGTTTAAAATCTAGGTCATGTGACATGATAGGCCAAAACACAGGGCCCTAGATGGATGATTAAACACCCATGAATAATTAACCTATCAAATGATTACTTCAATTTACAAGTTTATTAACTTTTCTAAAACGCATTTTCACAAACATAGAAAACTGACATAAAAAAAGAAGCTGTAAAACAAAATGGTATCAAATTTTACCAAAAAAGGATGAAAATCTACCACGACATTCAGCACCTGATCGGATTGACTCAAACTACAGGTGTTACATATTGAACATCAAACAAGAATTGTATAAATTACAGAGTTATGAACGGTCAAAAACAGACACATGGTGTAACAAAGCAAACGAGACATAACAATTTCAGTCATTTCAAAGGCTTGTGGCAGTATTGAAAAAAGTTATTCAACCTTATGTCTCGTTATAATGGTTAGCCTACCATATATTAATTAACATTCATTGTTCTCCTTATTCAATGTTACCATGTATGTACATTTCCATATTCTATCTAGGTCGTCATTGACAGTGGATCATTTACAAATGACCTGCCACAAACCCAATTACATCAGTATTATTCATTACAAAGCAACGTTTTTTTGGACATTTTACATAATTTATGCCACCATATACCAGAAGTTGGTGTCTTACAGTGGAGGCTGGTGGAAGGAGAAGTTAGGAGGATGGGCTCCAGTCTCCACTGGTGTCCAGGGCCTCTATTCATAAAGCAGCTCAGAGTAGGAGTGCTGATCTAGGATCAGTTTGGTCCCAGACTAGCACGACTTCTGTGGGAAGATTTATGAACACGGTCCCAGACTTTCATATATAGGCCCCTTAGATACATACAATCTTTTAGCTGTAAGCAACTGGACTTTCTTAATACTGAGAGTAAAAAACTAAAAAAAACTAAAAAATTAAATTGGTATGTAAAGAAAATGTAATTAAGAATTCCTTGAGCATACAATGTCTCCTCGAGGCAGATATTTTTGAACATTCGTTAGCAGTTGCATGACATCATCCATATTGTGAGATAAATGCATTTACATTCAAGCCTATTAAAGAAACTGAAAAAGGGTAGGGTGTCTTGACATTATGTAAATACAGGAAGTTGAAGTTAGTACAGGATAGCATGAGCATGCAGCAGTTCAAATATATCAAATATCTAAGAGGTACTTCTGTGTGAGATATGAAAGAGATTCAACAGTGAAACAGACTGATGTTGAATCCTGTTACTAAGAACAATCCTGTTACTAAGAACAATCACAGAAAGATCTGATTGCTAATGAATAATTCATAGTGTAACATAACATTCCATACCTCCACATCTTTCCTGTCATCTTTTTTTCTTATACATTTTTAGATTTGCAGTGGCTACATAGACCAATTAATTCCAATGGTATTAGGCTGTGTTTACATTCAGCTGTTTAAAGGGGAATGGTAACGTTTAATGAACTGGATCAGATGAATCAGTCAGTGGCTATTTATACTCCCCCGGGGGTCCTCTGTAGAGGCTCAGCCACCGCATTGTAACCTCACAATCCACCAAGGTGCAATACTTTGCTTAAGTGATAATGTCAGAGAAGCCAGTGTTTGGAGGATATATTGGCACGGGTGCTGTTACGCCCGAGACTTCTTCAATATATCCTCCAAACACCGGCTTCGAGGGCATTATCACTTTTATACAACAGGTTACCAACATATTCAAATAATGATTTAACATATTTTCATTAAAAACATTATTTTGATTGATTTATTCATACTATTTCATCCTTTTACAAGAAATAGTCCCGACACAAATCTAGGGGTTGCTACCCAGGCCGGCTGGTTGTTCGTTCTATCGGTTGCCAGAGACGCGACCCAGTCGTTCAGTCTTTTTGTTCTCTATCTATGGACAATCGTTCTAAATGTTCCATTGCCATACTGGCTGGTAATGTTCTTATCCCTTGCTTGCTAGCTAGCCAACTACGGCTAACTTACAGTCACGTCAAACAGTGCAGCCAGAATAACAGCAAAGTAGCAGCAATTGCATTTGTTTAACTGTTTTCTAGTGACATTTATTTGGATACATCCATAACAATGAGCAAATGAGGCGCGATTTCACCTGGCACAGAAAATGTGCTCACTTGTCAGGACACTGTTGTTCAGAGGAGCTAGCCAACAACACAGCTAACACAATCACTTCAAACTGAAGCTGGAAAGACTGCAAACTAGCTGCACTTCCTTTCGTTTGACCTTTTTTCAATTTACATTTCTTTGTATATAAATCCATGAAAATTATGCCAGCTTATTCAAGATATCGACTGGCTGAGAAACGCTGCCTGTCTTTCTTGAATCGACTCCCGACACGTTCATTACTTTTGGACAGCTGGAGATCGAATATGAATACTGAAACAATGTTGCAAATGTCGAAGACACAGACAGCGAGGTTTATACAAATTGCCTTTGTTGAAAACTAAATGTTAGTCTACAAGAAATGTGAGACAATGTCTAGATGCTTTTTATAGTGGAGATCAAGGTTATAAATTGCCTGGCTGGGCTGATGAGACAGTGGATTGCGCAGTCAGATGGAACAGAATAAATAGGCATTTTAACGTCATAGATTTAGCCGGTGATAATTTGTGGAAAAGACACCGACTGGAATGCGGTTTCAATCAATCAGCATTCAGGATTAGACCCACCTGTTGTATACAGTCCAATAATGCATACAAATGAATAACAATTGTCTAAAAAGGCCTAACTCAAGGTACGTTTCCACTCCCCTTTAACATGCAAGTTTACAAAAGGTGTGTTCAGATAACATGAGATGAATCACTTAGAAACAGCATACATATTTAAAATGTATAAATTAATCTGACATCTAGACAAATATAAAAATAATTTTGCCCTGAGGCTTCTAATTCCTAGAAAGTTCAGCTGTGAAGAACATAACCTTGTTTTGTAGTGAGGGCAAATAAATTGGCATGGGATCTTTGGAATCAACTTCTCTGGGCACATTCTTTTTTATATTTTTTTATATCCCAAAATCTAATTTACTGAGCATAACCTGTATTCTCTGCTTTTTCCTACTGACAAAACACGCCATGACGACGAAAACGGTTGAAACCAGCGGTGGCCCAGCGACCATACCCACATTGGCATGATGTGGGCAAAAATATTGGCCCCATGTTGGCTGCCCACATTGGGCCGATACACCTTTGCTGGCTCCCAAGGCATTGGCCCAGTGTGGCCCATTACGGGCAGACCACATCTGGTGAAGGCAACCCTCACTTAGCCTGAAATAAGCATTCCCTTTGGATCAGCTGCCCATTATGAGCTCATGGTATTGGTCCTATGCCAATTTATCAGTTTATTCTATTATTTAAATGTTCATTATTATTATTATTGTATTATATATTTATTACAATTCAACTCAATGCATACATTTGATCAATTTCAAGCCTTAAAAAGGTATTTAGGGAACTTGCTACATTACATCAGAAACACAAGTTTCTCATGTCACTCATTTAAGTTTTTATTTTAAAACTTGCTCATTGGCAGTGTCCAAGATCAGGTAGACTGGTATGGGCTAGTCCTGCGTTGGGCTGGTGTGGGAAAGCCCTGCGTTGGGCTGGCCTGTGTTGAGCTGATGTGGGCTTTGTGTGGGGTAGCCTGTGTTGGACTTGTTGTGGGCTAGCCCGTTTCGGGCCGATGTGGGCTTGCCCATCGAATACCCACATGGGGCCAATGGGTTTAATGTTTGCTGGGGGCCGTCCTATTGCCTCTGACCAGAATATCCCCTTGGACTGTCATTTTCTGACGATTCCGCATGTTGAATCCCCACCATTGGTCGACACCCAGCAGGTGATCGCTAACACACTGCGTCCATCGCTGCTTTTAGCAGTTGGTCTTTGTGCTTTGTCTACTAGACAACTACTGTAATGACCAATGTAGAAATCCATGGAATTGTAATCAATCTGGTTGTCTCTGATGCTCCATCCAAAGGATTGATTTCCTGATTTCTCAGCCATGATGCTTACAATGCCAAACCTGACATTTAGATAGACTAATCATTTTTCAATTACATTCTTTGTTTTGTACCTTTACATCGTTAGTTTAAAAAAAGGCACGCTCACTTTTACTTCCTACTTTTGCAATGATTCATAATCAACTCAGCAGTCTTACAACCTGGTGTGCTTTCTAGCAACGCAAACAAAGTGTCAGTGTATGTCACGAACTGGCACTCTGTCGAGGAAGAGCACTTTAAGATTCGCACTTCGAAGTCGTCAGCTTCAGAGCTCCTTTGCTGTGCAGCATTTTCAGCGTTTTGAACTCAAGTGGCATCCTGTGAGGGCCTGCGTTGGAGAAGTATCGATACTTGAGCATGTCGTAGTAATGGTACTTCACCATATTTCCATGTGCGTCCCGCGGAAAGGGCCAGAATCCATACAGGTGAATCTCGTCGCAGAAGCGCGTGGCCAAAGTGTACATCAACAATCCGGTGCTGGGCCGTTTGATATTGATCTTGTTTGTCAGCCAGTACCTGGAAAACAAGAACAAATTGTTTTACTAAGCCTCGCTCAGACTTACAGTAAACATGATTCCATCACTGATACAGATGGCTTCAAACATCTCACTGCTATTATCTCTAGTAATCCACCATACAACAGCAGAGTGTCAGGTACGTATTCCCTAAAACACTCAAAATGGACCCAATTCTCTGCAGTAGCCTAAATAATGCTGGCGGCAATGTTGTTTTGTGATAGAATAACAGCTCAGACTACTAATTGAATGGAATGACAGCTCCTCCGTACTCCAAGTTATATTCACGTCGAAGGCTTATGGGCTGCATCCTCGGAGGCTTCAACACATCAATGGATTCGAAACAGAAAAGGGAAATTTGGGGGGAGAGACTCCCAACGACTGATGAATTAAAGAACAACCGACAGTTTTCAATTCCCAAGACAGATGTGTGTGTCGAGGAGAATGATCATTTGGATTGGATGAAAAAAAATAGCACGTTCTCATGCTGGGGAAACAAATCCAAGTCCTTATTACTATAGACCAAATAAACCGACTTACCTAGATTATTATTTGCCTCTGCATTTGATATTTTTACAATAACACAATGCACTGTCCAGTTAACTGAATATTGAGCCTGAAGTGTACAGGATAACAATATTATTTGCAGTGTGTCAGTGCCCAGTAAACATGTACACGTCTGGCTCAGCTGACATACGTAATGTGGAGAGCGTTTGCACATTGGAGAGACATCACAGAGATATTAAAATAGATTTTAGAACGTAGACATTTGAAATACATCGCCAATACTCTTGCCAGTGTTAAAAAGATGTCAAAACAACATATTCCTGATGTATCCTGTACACGTCGTACCTACGTTGAGGTTTGTGTGCTATCTGAGTGGCTAACACTTGATCCCACCCAAATGATCACCGATAATGGTAATAATAAAGGCCAGTGCCATCCTAAACGTATATATTTGTTTTGCACAATCTTTATTTTTCAGTCAACGGCAGTCTGCTATAGACTGGGTTTGCTATAAAGCTGGGAGATGCGGCTTGAGAAATGTAACGGACAGTCCATGAGGTCAACATGATAGTTTATTAAACCACATTTTGAAGCTATACACATTATTTGTTTACATAGACAATTGAGAAAAATAACCTTATTGTTTTGTGTCATGATAGACACAATTGAACTATAAAAATCCATAAGTAATATTCTTCTAGAATCACTCAGTGTATATACACATAGTATATATGTCATTGATTTAAACAATCAAAAATGGCTGTACCTACGACAGGTTGGGCCTTCAAATGAAGACTACTGAGATTGGTCTGTCCCATGGACCTGTTAGCCATGTCCCTCCTTCAACCAAACTATATTTAGCAGCGAGGCAGGGCAGCAGATAGACAGAACAGAAAGAACACAGTGCTTGGCTGCTATGGCAACTCACAAGGACATCGAATGTGCCCATAAAATCAGACAGTCACAACCCGTGCCCCTGGGGGAACTAACGATCAACCCACAGCTAACGATCAACCCACAAAACAATTAACTAATCAGCCAGTCAATTGGACAATTAATACACTGCTGTGAATTTGTCCTGGGGGGAAATGACAAGCATCACAATGACCCTCTCTTTAACTCCTATGGAGAAGCTCGAGCTCATAAGCCGTATGTTCATGATAATAACAATGTTTCAAAATAAGGTCTCACACACGTTCTCCTATCAAATACTTTTTTTCATAATAAGGTCTCACACACTTTCTCCTTTCAAAGACGTTTTTCCATAATAAGGTCTCACACACTTTCTCCATTCAAAGACGTTTTTCTCATCACTTCTTTCACTGCCTCTATCCTTTCCTCCACGGCTCGCAGAGTTCTAAATTGGAATTGAATTGAAGCCAATCCTATTTGACATTGTCTTATACCTAGCAATCTATCTGCGTATGAAGACATGAGCACAGATGAAAATGTAGCCTGCCGAGAAGGCATGTGGAATGGCATGCTGATTGTGGCATGGGGAGATGTAACCGGGCAACCCGCCGATCACTATACCATGCTGCGTGAAGCGGCACACACTAACACAACGCACCACAGGTAACTAGCTCCATGCCCCCTTTAGAGGTCACCCCAGGTAGCTAGCTCCTAGCTCCACGCCCCCTTTAGAGGTCACCGCAGGTAGCTAGCTCCTAGCTCCACGCCCCCTTTAGAGGTCACCCCAGGTAGCTAGCTCCTAGCTCCACGCTCCCTTTAGAGGTCACTGCAGGTAGCTCCTCCTAGCTCTACACCCCCTTTGATGCTGGATGTCAGCATTGGTGGGCAGTTTCTATGTAGTCACCCCAATGGCCCCTGGTCAAAAGTAGTGCACTATGTAAGGAATAGGGGACCAGCCCTGGTCAAAAGTAGTGCACTATATAGGGAATAAGGTGACATTTGGGAAGTAGCCTCCCTTTCTAGGCAGTACGGCCAGATTCATGGGGTTTAGGACACCAGTATCATGGGGATTTGGACACCAGATTCATGGGGATTTGGACACCAGATTCATGGGGATTTGAACACCAGATTCATGGGGATTTGGACACCAGATTCATGGGGATTTGGACACCAGATTCATGGGGATTTGAACACCAGATTCATGGGGATTTGAACACCAGATTCATGGGGATTTGGACATCAGATTGAAATTCATTAATATTTCCCTTTGGAAAAATGTGGGTTCCAATGAGATAAAAACAAACAGAGAATGACATCACTGGTCTTTCTCTAGGTGTAATGTTAAAGATTTAGAGGGGCAGTACTTCAGTCTAGTCTGGTCTACAATCTGTTTGTGCCGTCTTGCCAACTGTCATGACAACATGTGTGACAGTGACCATAGGTGTTTTTGTAATACAGCACAAACAGACCTGGGATCAGGCAACAATTTAAAATGGTTCTCTCCCAACATAATTTGCAATTAATGACACATTGATAGAATGCATTAATCCTCCAGACCTCAGACCTCTAGGGTTCTTCCCATATAGTCCCTTATTCCCTACATAGTGCACTACTTTAGACCAGGGCTGGTCCCCTATTCCTTACATAGTGCACTACTTTAGACCAGGGCTGGTCCCCTATTCCTTACATAGTGCACTACTTTAGACCAGGGCTGGTCCCCTATTCCTTACATAGTGCACTACTTTAGACCAGGGCTGGTCCCCTATTCCTTACATAGTGCACTACTTTAGACCAGGGCTGGTCCCCTATTCCTTACATAGTGCACTACTTTAGACCAGGGCTGGTCCCCTATTCCTTACATAGTGCACTACTTTAGACCAGGGCTGGTCCCCTATTCCTTACATAGTGCACTACTTTTGACCAGGGAATAGGGTGTGCATGGCTTACTTTATACTGCTGTAAGATGCAACCAATTGTATAATAGGCAAGCATTTAATGGCCCACATATCTTTATAAACAGCTACCTGACTGTGTGTTTGGGTATGTGTGTGTGTGTGTGTGTGAACACACTGTAGTGTATACCGTATGTGAGAATGTGTGTCAATGTGTGCATGCATATACACTACCAGTCAAATGTTTTAGAAAACCTACAAGTGTTTTGGTTACTACATGATTCCATGTGTGTTATTTCATAGTTTTGATGTCTTCACTATTATTCTACAATGTAGAAAATAGTAAAAATAAAGAAAAACCCTGGAGTGTTCTAAAACTTTTGACCAGTAGTGTAGTACACGTGTGGCAAAACTCAACTCACCCTCTCACCACGTGGATGAGCCTCAGTGACGGGTAGGCCGTCCTCACCCTCAGCTTCCTCTTGACGATTAGCTCGTTGACACTCTCCACGTGCCTCTCTCCTCCCTTCACCATGAAGGCCGGGATCCACAGAACGCTGTCGTTGAGCCCCCGCAGGCGCTGGACAAACCTCTCCGTGTCCGTGGCGTTCTTCAGGCCGCCATACGCCCTCTGGATGACAGAGGGGTTCATGGTGGTGAAGTCGGACCGCAGCCCAACGTCCTCGGCGAACTCGGACAGCGGCGGCAGGTTACAGCTAAATCAACAACGAGTCATTTGAGAAAGGGTACAACCTCGAACAGCGTGGATCTTTCACAATACCAATAAGCTTAAAGAGAGGGGGAATAAATGTTGTTCTTTGTAAGGGCGGTCAAACTTCAGTCTTCACTCCTGGGTCCTGGAGAAGCTAAGTGTTAATTCTAGTTTTTGTCCCAGCCCTGCACTTACACGCTAACCTTATTTATTTATATGATTTATTTATATTATTATTTGTATCAGGCGTGTTAGTGCTGGGCTGAAACAAAACCTTGTGTACACCCTGTAGCTTTCCAGGACCAGGAATGAAGAGTAATGTTCTAGAGAGGCTAGGATTGTACACCACTCAATACTCTGCAGACAATAGCTTTGGGCCCTGGTCGAAAGTAGTGCACTACTGTTACTACCCTACCAAGCAAAAAGACAGTAACTGCTCAGAATGTGGAACTGAGAAAAAAAAATGCTTTTATTTATCTTTGATTCACAGTAACTTTATACAGTTACTGCTAACATGACCCCCATTTTCTCCAAAACACAATAGAGGCAGGATTCTTGTCCACATGATTAAGCATGTATTTAATGTAGCAAAAATGACATTAACTCATTTTAGACCAATTGAGCAGTTACCGGTACTGTCTTTTTTGCTTGGTAGGGCACTGTCAGGGATAGGGCTCCATTTGGGACGACATCATTATGTCTGAACTGGGCTGATGGCACAATGGAAATATTGGTGGAAGGTATTTCCTTCCTCTTTACTGTGCTTTTCTCACACAACAGGTTGTGGTATCGTATCATGAGTCAGACTATTCAGAAGTAGCATATTTGATCCACACTGACAGTATGTGCTTCTGGCTTTGTCTATTTAATATTCACAACATAACAATCTTCTTATCAATGTCATGTCATGCAATATGACATATGAACCTAACTGTTATAAATACTCAGGTAATTTAAATTCGTATCATCTAGTCATTTTTTTATGTAAGCATCACTACGCTGTAGGCAAAGCCAAACACGAGACAAGAGAAGAGTGATGCTATTTTTCTGATTTAATTTAATGTGGCCCGCATGGGCACATAAACCCAAGAACCCCTCATTAAATGCAGACGGGGGAATAAATTGACCAAGCTTCTGGCTAAGAGCCAATCTCCTTAAGTGTTGATCCAATATGTGACTTCTATCCATCAGATAATGACAGCTAATATTGTCATTACCTTGAGTGTTTTCTATGAACATATATACATTCTGGAGGTGTTAACCACAGGCTAATGACAGCGGAGGGAAACTGCATTATGGCTTTTTTGCCCAATCTCTCATAGGCGGCAGGGTAGCCTAGTGGTTAGAGTGTTGGGCTTGTAACCAAATCCCCGAGCTGACAAGGTACAAATCTGTCGTTCTGCCACTGAATGAGGCAGTTAACCCCACTATTCCGAGGCCGTCATTGAAAATAAGAGTTTCAAAAAAAAAAAAAAAAAAAAAAAAGAAATCAAATAGAGTGTCAGAGAATGTCTGTGTTAAGAGGTCCTAATCTTGGTAAAACACAGACCAGACATGGTAACCTTAAAGGAATTCTATCATATGATTCAAAATGCATCATCAGTTTGTGGAGCTTGAAACTTCAACGTTGACATACAGATTATGAACAAAACAAACTGAAAAGGTGAACTATCCTTTAAAAAAAAGGCAGCAGCAGTACCGTATCACAAAGTCATGGCTGTCGATTTCTTTGCCACATCCGCTGTTGAGAAGCACACCGGAATTGCCCACAACCGCGCACGTTCTGAAGCGCTTGTTTTTGAGTGGAGAGACGTCCGGTAGCAGGCTGTGAAGCGTGTGGGAAACGTTGAGCGTCCGGCGTCTGTCGAGGACGTAGTGGATAGTGTCGCCTGGTTTGAAACTGCTCTTCACAACCGAAACGTCCCTCTCAGCATCCAGGAAACGCAGGACATCCTTCCTGCATGTTAGTCAGAAGAGAAGTGTACTGTAGTGAGTCAACTCTTAATTCATGCCTGATTTCCTGTTTCAAATATTTTTTATTGAACACACACAAGAGTGGTGTATAGGTATTCGAGACAGGTATACAATTCTTATCTAAACATAAAAGAGCAGACAGGAACAACAAGACCCGGAGTTCTAGGTACAAAACAAATAATACAAAACACGACATACAGAACAAGGACATGTAGAAAGAAAGAGGGCAGATGTCCCCCCCTTTATCCATGCCTGATTTCCCAGAGACAGATTAAGAGAAGTACCAGACTGAAAAGCATTCACAATGGAGAACCTCCATTAAAAGGGCTTTTTAGTTCAGAACCAGGGTTATTCTGTGTCTCGGAAACCGGCCTACTGGGTTTCTCCATTGAAAGGGCTTTTTAGTCCAGAACCAGGGTTATTCTGTGTCTCGGAAACCGGCCTAATGGGTTTCTCCATTGAAAGGGCTTTTTAGTCCAGAACCAGGGTTATTCTGTGTCTCGGAAACCGGCCTAATGGGTTTCTCCATTGAAAGGGCTTTTTAGTTCAGAACCAGGGTTATTCTGTGTCTCGGAAACCGGCCTAATGGGTTTCTCCATTGAAAGGGCTTTTTAGTCCAGAACCAGGGTTATTCTGTGTCTCAGAAACCGGCCTAATGGGTTTCTCCATTGAAAGGGCTTTTTAGTCCAGAACCAGGGTTATTCTGTGTCTCGGAAACCGGCCTAATGGGTTTCTCCATTGAAAGGGCTTTTTGGTTGAGGTTTGGGCCTACTGTATGATAGACGTGTCCCATAGGTCTACTATGATAGACATGTCCCATAGGTCTACTGTATGATAGACGTGTCCCATAGGTCTACTATGATAGACATGTCCCATAGGTCTACTGTATGATAGACTTGTCCCATAGGTCTACTGTATGATAGACTTGTCCCATAGGTCTACTATGATAGACATGTCCCATAGGTCTACTATGATAGACTTGTCCCATAGGCCGTCTGTATGATAGACTTGTCCCATAGGCCGTCTGTATGATAGACATGTCCCATAGGTCTACTATGATAGACTTGTCCCATAGGTCTCCTATGATAGACTTGTCCCATAGGCCTACTGTATGATAGACTTGTCCCATAGGTCTACTATGATAGACATGTCCCATAGGTCTACTGTATGATAGACTTGTCCCATAGGTTTACTATGATAGACATGTCCCATAGGTCTACTGTATGATAGACGTGTCCCATAGGTCTACTATGATAGACATGTCCCATAGGTCTACTGTATGATAGACTTGTCCCATAGGTCTACTATGATAGACATGTCCCATAGGTCTACTATGATAGACTTGTCCCATAGGTCTACTATGATAGACTTGTCCCATAGGCCTACTGTATGATAGACTTGTCCCATAGGTCTACTATGATAGACATGTCCCATAGGTCTACTGTATGATAGACATGTCCCATAGGTCTACTGTATGATAGACGTGTCCCATAGGTCTACTATGATAGACATGTCCCATAGGTCTACTGTATGATAGACTTGTCCCATATGACTACTATGATAGACTTGTCCCATAGGACTACTGTATGATAGACTTGTCCCATAGGTCTACTATGATAGACTTGTCCCATAGGCCTACTGTATGATAGACTTGTCCCATAGGTCTACTATGATAGACTTGTCCCATAGGCCTACTGTATGATATTTTGTATTTTATTTTTTTATTTCACCTTTATTTAACCAGGTAGGCTAGTTGAGAACACCTTTATTTAACCAGGTAGGCTAGTTGAGAACAAGTTCTCATTTGCAACTGCGACCTGGCCAAGATAAAGCATAGCAGTGTGAACAGACAACACAAAGTTACACATGGAGTAAGTAAACAATTAACAAGTTAATAACACAGTAGGAAAAAAAAGGGGAGTCTATATACATTGTGTGCAAAAGGCATGAGGAGGTAGGCGAATAATTACAATTTTGCAGGTTAATAACACTGGAGTGATAAATGATCAGATGGTCATGTACAGGTAGGGATATTGGTGTGCAAAAGAGCAGAAAAGTAAATAAATAAAAACAGTATAGGGATGAGGTAGGTAAAAATGGGTGGGCTATTTACCGATAGACTATGTACAGCTGCAGCGATCGGTTAACTGCTCAGATAGCAGATGTTTGAAGTTGGTGAGGGAGATAAAAGTCTCCAACTACAGCGATTTTTGCAATTCGTTCCAGTCACAGGCAGCAGAGAACTGGATCGAAAGGCGTCCGAATGAGGTGTTGGCTTTAGGGATGATCAGTGAGATACACCTGCTGGAGCGCGTGCTACGAATGGGTGTTGCCATCGTGACCAGTGAACTGAGATAAGGCGGAGCTTTACCTAGCATGGACTTGTAGATGACCTGGAGCCAGTGGGTCTGGCGACGAATATGTAGCGAGGGCCAGCCGACTAGAGCATACAAGTTGCAGTGGTGGGTGGTATAAGGTGCTTTAGGACTACTGTATGACTACTGTATGATAGACTTGTCCCATAGGTCTACTGTATGTGCTGCTCTTCTACATGACATGGCAATGATAGAAGAGTTGGCTTCAGCACATGATAAGGGTTTAGACAGTTTTTGCAACCTCTGCAAAGTTCCATTGTCTGTTGACAGTGATTGATTCAGTTCTTCTGATGTTGGGGGATGACAGCCACACACCTCTGCTCTATATTTGATGAAAATATGTCACAGTTCTCTGGTTGTTAATTATGAAATCTTAATGGGGGGGATGCTCTGTTTTGATTCATTACAGGCCTCCTGTTGTGACAGATGTAAGCATGTATCCAACATGACAGCGACAAACAGTATGGTGTCTCAAAAATGTCTAACGCTAAGCAAGATGATGAAGAAAGAAAGACAGAAACCACAGTATATAAAGCACCCTAAAATGCTGGTGCAATGTGTTCCAGTCAACCTGCTGCAAAGTTTGAAGCATTAGGTGGGTCAGAAAAAAAAACAAGAAGATAAATGAGCAAAAATGGCCTACATTTTTCACAGCGAGTCAAATAGCAATATCTTGATTGGCTTTGTAATTACAATATGCTGCATGGGGGGAACAAAAAGAAGCACGGAAATAAGTCCCAGAACAAAGGCTCGGCTAAATGGGCAAAAAGCCTCTTATGTCATACAGTAATGAGAGTTTTGCCGTTTTCTGTCTCTTTTTCGCTGTCTCCCAGGGCTATGTGTTCTATTGCAGTCCTACGTCGACGATTCCCTAGACACGGAGACAGAGGGGCAGGCTGCTATTCTTAGGCATGGAAGGCACATTTGCCCAATAAAAAGAAAAGTTGTCTCACCGCAAATTAAGCGCATACGCAGTGGCGGAGCCAGAAATTAGCTGGTGGGTGGGCCTGTAGCTAACTTCCTTAAATTATAGACATTTTGCAATAGGGCAAAGTTTCAGTTTCATAGCTAATCTCATGCTATTCTACACATTTTGCCATGAGGCTGAGAGAAAATGAAAGCTAAAATAACAGTGTGTTGCTGTGATAAAGGCACTGGATTATGAGCTGTCTATGAGCTAAACGAACAAATTAAGTAAGCAGTGGCATGGTGCATATAGCTATAGAACCACAGTGACAGATGCCTCAATGCAGTCATATTCATAGCTTATTGGGGGTGTGGCTTTCAGTTAGTTATTTTTGGCAACACATCCCGTCAGAGTGAATGTCATCCCAGTTCACCTTTGACGTTATATTTCATCAAATCTAACTAACCCAGTGCACTGTTTGCTATAAATTCTATCTGACGGTGTTTGCATGTTTAGGTAAAAATACCCAAAAAAATGTCCTGTTTGGAACACTGACAAGTAAAAAAAATCTGATTGGGTGGACTTGGCTCCCCACTGGGTGGACTTGGCTCCCCACTGGGTGGACTTGGCTCCCCACTGGGTGGACTTGGCTCCCCACTGGGTGGGCCGAGTCAGACACGACTGACCCCAGTCGGTGGCTAAAAAGGAAGACAACCTCTACAATGACAACCTCCCCAAAGTTACTGTATAATACAACAGTGCTGTAAGAGTATAATAACTATATTGTGTATAGAAATAGCACACAGACTTCTTCAGAAGTTGTACATAAGTAATATAGACTTATTGACAGGAGTGTAGAGTAATGAAAAGGAACGACCTTCGGTATAGATTCTTATGCCATTAAATGCAGTCAAATTAGATCTACGAATGTATTGACACTGTGGTTGAACTGTGTCACCAAAGCAATGAGCTTGAGTTAATGTTGACCCTGACAATGATTAATCCTCCTCATAGTCTCCAGTGGTTACCTACTGTATCCCAAATGGCACCCTATTCCCTATACAGTGCACTACATTTGACCAGGGGCATATAGGGCTCTGGTAAAAAAAAAAAGTAGTGCACTATGTAGAGAATAGGGTGCCGTTTTGGAAGCATCACATATTGCTGGGTGCAGTTGTACAATGGTGGTGGATGAGGTTAGTAATCCTCAGACAATGTGTGCTCTTGGGGCTGGTGGTGTAGAGAAGACCTCCATTGTGTCAATGCAAGCCTCTTCTAATCCAATATCAATAACTGGACAAGTGGTGACTCACCTTATCATGAGAACTAGTGACGAATTGACCCGCCATCCTTCGACCGAGTGCTGGAAAAAGGAAGACACACCACTCCTGCTGCTTTTCTCCGAACTATTGACCATAAGTCTTGAAGTGCCGAGTTCACTGTTGCAGAAATGAAAAAAAATAATAGAAAACAACAACTTTATTGTCCAATGTCCCCATACATGAATGAGTACTTGATCCTTGACACACACACACACACACACACACACACACACACGTTCAGGTTCTTTGTTTTAATGTGATACGATTTCTCATTGAGGTGATTGCACCGGTAATTACATTGGAAGGAATGGCAGAAAAAGGTCCTAGAGAGATAGTGGACTAAGAAAAGAGGGCTTGATTTGTACAGCGGTACACCCCGAGTTTCATGTGCATCCAGTCTTTTGTCCTTAATATGAAAGCTCTGTTGTTTCCTGAAAGAGACACCTTGAACCCACTGTCGATTTGCCATTGTTTTTCATCCATCACACTGTACAGTCTCTCATAAAGGTCTATTGTCCTTGCTTGGGCTACACCTACTCTTGGCAAGGACAGTTGATTTCGGGAAGGTTATTTATGTAACTTCCTTTATATTTAGAGACGTGCTCTACAGAGGAAGTCATGACAGCTTTCAGAGTCTTCCAAAAACAAGTGTACTAATATCTTTAACACGTATGTATGTGTGATTACAGTGAAGCATCATTCACAAGAATACTTATACTTTTCTGAAAGAGCTACTCCCAGTCCATTCCCCTACCCTAACATGTCTATGCATGGTTACCCCAGTGAACAAAGCCTCGAGCCCCAGACATTCTCACATTTTAGATGACTCACAGCATCTGACTCACAGCATCTGCCAGGGTTGCCTGGGATCAATGAGGCACGGTTGTGTGTGAACTTATGATTTTCAAGAGATATAAGTGGACACAATGAGAAATACCCTACTGTTGGGACTTAGTTGTTCACACGCATAACGACCACTGTAGTCACTTCCTATTTGGTGTTGTAACCTGATTAAACTAATTGTTTGGCTTAAAACAAAAACAGCTTGGATATTCAAATGTGTAACCTTTCAAGCTAACTGCAGTGGTGGTTCAAGAGACAATAATCTATATTTTTTCTCAATCCTTGTAATACTAATTACATTTTGAACAGTCTTAACTCTCATGAACGGATATGACATCAGTTGACAGACGGGTTGTTGTTTTCGTTTGACACTTCCTGCTTAGGGGAACCGCAGGTCTCTTGCGTAGGCTCACAGTCTACTGCTCAGTGGCACTGGCACTGGCACACACACACACACACACACACACACACACACACACACACACACACACACACACACACACACACACACACACACACACACACACACAGAGAGAGACAACCTTCCTGTCTTAAGTCCAGTCGTATAAAAACTGAAACAAAGCACATCCTTTCTTTGATAGTATCATCCTACTGACTGGTGATTGTGTGCCGTTCTGGACAAGACGGCTTACTTACCTACTGACTGGTGATTGTAACATAATTATTACAATAATTTAAACCTCACTTCTCTTTTATAAAGCTTAAATGAACCCTTCAGCGTTAACTTTAACTGAGTGGGAATAAATGGGAAACACTCCCATTGAGGCCTGTTCATACAAGAAATCACATATTTTCAGTTCCCGGTAAAAACCCTTTTTTTGCATCCTCAGAGCGCAGACCAGCTGGCTAGAAAGTTTACAGACATATTCAATCTCTTCCTATGCCAGTTTGCTGTCCCCACTTGCTTCAAGATGTCCACCATTGTTCCTGTACCCAAGAAAGCTAAGGTAACTGAACTAAATGACTATCGCCCCGTAGCACTCACTTCTGTGCTTTGAGAGGCTAGTTAAGGACCATATCACCTCTACCTTACCTGATATCCTAGACCCACTTCAATTTGTATACCACCCCAACAGATCCACGGACGACGCAATCGCTATTGCACTGCCCTATCCCACAAGGACAAGAGAAATACCTATGTAAGAATGATGTTCATTTACTATAGCTCACCCTTCAACACCATAGTGCATAGTCCATCAAAGCTCATCACTAAGCTCAGGGCCCTGGGTCTGAGCCCCGCCCTGTGGAACTGGTCCTGGACTTCCTGATGGGCAGACCCCAAGCGGTGAAGGTAGGCAACAACACCTCTGCCACGCTGATCCTCAACACGGGGGGACCCACAGAGGTGCGTGCTTAGCACCCTCCTGTACTCCTTGTTCACCCGTGGCTAAACACGTCTCCAACTCATTCATCAAGTTTTCTGAAGACACAACAGTGGTAGGCCTGATTACCAGTAATAACAAGACAGCCTACAGGGAGGTGTAAGCCCTGGCGGAGTGGTGCCAGGAAAATAACCCCTCCATCAACGTCAACAAAACGAAGGAGCTGATCGTGGACTACAGGAGACCGCAGAGAGAGCACGCCACCTTACACATCGACGTGGCTGCAGTGGAGACTTCTGCCCTATGTACATAGAGTAACTGAACACGGGTCACTTTAATAATGTTTACATACTGTTTTACCCACTTTATATGTACAGTATATACTATATACTGTTTTCTAGTCAAGGTTCATCCTATATAACTACTGCTGTACACACCTTTTCTATTCATATATTCTCCATACACACCATATGCAGTGGGGAGAACAAGTATTTGATAACCTGCAAAATGGTCAGTGTTTCCTACTTACAAAGCATGTAGAGGTCTGTAATTCTTATCATAGGTACACTTCAACTGTGAGAGACGGAATCTAAAACAAAAATTCAGAAAATCACATTGTATCATTTTTAAGTAATTAATTTGCATTTTATTGTACGACATAAGTATTTGATCACCTACCAACCAGTAAGAATTCCGGCTCTCACAGATCTGTTAGTTTTTCGTTAAGAAGCCCCCTGTTCTCCACTCATTACCTGTATTAACTGCACCGGTTCAACTCATTACCTGTATAAAAGACACCTGTCCACACACTCAATCAAACAGACTCCAACCTCTCCACATTGGCCAAGACCAGAGAGCTGGGTAAGGACATCAGGGATAAAATTGTAGACCTGCACAAGGCTGGGATGGGCTACAGGACAATAGGCAAGCAGCTTGGTGAGAAGGCAACAACTGTTGGCGCAATTATTAGAAAATGGAAGATGTTCAAGATGACGGTCAATCACTCTCGGTCTGGGGCTCCATGCAAGATCTCACCTCATGGGGCATCAATGATCATGAGGGAGGTGAGGGATCAGCCCAGAACTACATGGCAGGACCTGGTCAATGACCTGAAGAGAGCTGGGACCACAGTCTCAAAGAAAACCATGAGTAACACACTACGCCGTCATGGATTAAAATCCTGCAGCGCACGCAAGGTCCCCCTGCTCAAGCCAGCGCATGTCCAGGCCCGTCTGAAGTTTTCCAATGACCATCTGGATGATCCAGAGGAGGAATGGGAGAAGGTCATATGGTCTGATGAGACAAAAATAGAGCTTTTTGATCTAAACTCCACTCGCTGTTTTTGGAGGAAGAAGAAGGATGAGTACAACCCCAAGAACACTATCCCAACCATGAAGCATGGAGGCGGAAACATCATTCTTTGGGGATGCTTTTCTGCAAAGGGGACAGGACAACTGCACCGTATTGAGGGGAGGATGGGGCCATGTATCGCGAGATCTTGTCCAACAACCTCCTTCCCTCAGTAAGAGCATTGAAGATGGGTCGTGGCTGGGTCTTCCAGCACTGTTCAAAAGTTAGTATGTATACCACCATTCAAAAGTTTGGAGTCATTTAGAAATGTCCTTGTTTTTGAAAGAAAAGCACCTTTTTTGTCCATTAAAATAACATCAAATTGATCAGAAATAAAGTGTAGACATTGTTAATGTTGTACATGACTATTGTAGCTGGAAACTGCAGATTTTTTTATGGAATATCTACATAGGCGTAGAGGCCCATTATCAGCAACCATCACTCCTGTGTTCTAATGGCACGTTGTGTTAGCTAATCCAAGTTACTCCCTTCACGGAACAGCGCAAACTGTCTCTAACTAGAACAGCAAGAGGAGTGGGAGGCCCCAGTGCACAACTGAGCAAGAGGACAAGTACATTACAGTGTCTAGTTTGAGAAACAGACGCCTCACAAGTCCTCAACTGGCAGCTTCATTAAATAGTACCCGCAAAACACCCGTCTCAAAGTCAACAGTGAAGAGGCGACTCCGGGATGCTGGCCTTCTAGAAAGAGTTGCAAAGAAAAAGCCTTATGGCCCATAAAAAGAAAAGATTACGATTTAATGAAGCTGCAAGTTGAGGATTTGTGATTTGTCTGTTTCTCAAACTAGATACTCTAATGTTCTTGTCCTCTTGCTCAGTTGTGCACCGGGGCCTCCCACTCCTCTTTCTATTCCAGTTAGAGCCAGTTTGCGCTCTTCTGTGAAGGGAGTAGTACACAGCCTTGTACGAGATCTTCAGTTTCTTGTCAATTTCTCGCATGGAATAGCCTTCATTTCTCAGAACAAGAATAGACTGACAAGTTCCAAAAGAAAGTTCCTTGTTTATGGCCATTTTGAGCCTGTAATCGAAACCCACAAATGCTGATGCTCCAGATACTCAACTAGTCTAAAGAAGACCAGTTTTATTGCTGCTTTAATCAGAACAACAGTTTTCAGCTGTGCTAACATAATTGCAAAAGGGTTTTCTAATGATCAATTAACCTTTTTAAAATGCTAAACTTGGATTAGCTAATACAACATGCCATTGGAACACAGGAGTGATGGTTGCTGATAATGGGTCTCTGTACGCCTTTGTAGATATTCCAGATAAATCTGCTGTTTCCAGCTACAATAGTCATTTACAATATTAACAATGTCTACACTGTATTTCTGATCAATTTGATGTTATTTTAAATGGACAAAAAAAAAATGTATTTTCTTTCAAAAACAAGGACATTTCTAAGTGACCCCAAACGTTTGAAAGGTAGTGTACATACACACACACATACCCATTATATGCTGTACTTTATATAATGTTCCGGACTCTGTCATCCTTCTTTTTGGAATATGTGCCTATTGTTTTGTATTGCCAGGTATTATTCCTGCACTGTTGGAGCTAGAAACACAAGAATTTCGCTGCACCTGCGATAACATCTGCAAATCTGTGTACGCAACCAATAAACTTTAATTTGCTACAGGTAACTGCCAAAATAAATGAAACATCAACCTAGTGTCTAAATAGGGTGTGGGCCACCAGAACAGCTTCAATGCTCCTTGGCATAGATTCTATAAGTGTCTGGAACTCTATCATCCTTCATTTGGTGTTTTGATGGTGGTACAAAAATCAGGGAATTTGGTGTAATTAATGACCAGGTTCAGGTTTTTCTTGTTGTGGGTGTTCCCTGATGTCAGGAAACGCCCATTGATACCTGACATTGGTCAGTTCTGGTGTTATGAGACTGATGGTTTCTCGACACAGATGATTTGTTGACATAGCAGGTTAGTATAATTAACGTGGCAGGTTAGGAGGCTGAGGTTAAGGTTAGGAAAAGGGTTATGATTAGCTACAATGCTACAGTTGTCAAGAACCGACGCAAAAGAAACGGCCAAGGACCAATGGCAAGCATCAATTTGAAATCAAGTAACGCCTACAGTATTTCAGAAAACACCCCTAATTGCGATCCGTAATTACACCCTTCTCATCTCAGACACAACCACCGACTGTTTCCTTGTTGAGATTCAAATGGGTACATGCGGATTCACGCCTCGTCGCCCTCTTAGAAGAACAGCAATGACGAAACAGTCCGTGGTTGTATTTGATGAATGTTTTATTAAAAAGTATGGATTTCAGCAAACAAAGACACGTAACAACAAAGGACAAACCTAGGTACACAGTAAGAGTTTAAGAATGTAAATTTTTGAAGTATCAACGCATAGTGACTGGAAAGAGTCAGAGGTCCATTTTAAAAATAAATAAACTCTGGTCTGCGCTGAACTCAGTGGAGGAGTTGAGGTACATGGCAACCTTCACCTGTACTTAAGAGTCCCAAATATGGTATCCTTAAACTAGTGATTGCGTCTGGAGGGTTCACACACACACACACACACTCACAATGTTGTAACGCATAAGATTTGATTGATTTTGTTTGCATTCCAGTATTTTGAACAAAGTGAAATCCTATCAACTAAAAAACTATATTTCTCTGTATAATGAGATTTTGTCCCAATGTGTGGCTGAGGCTCTGAAGGAGACAGTCCGTCAAGCATGCCTCATGGACTCTGTAGCATTCAGAGAGAAATGTGTAAAATCTTTGAAGAATCCACTCACACACCACAGTGAATATGATACGAGCCAATTAAATAACTAGAAAATACTGAATATCTGCACTAATGTGTCGTTTTGACATTGTGCTCACCGGTTCAGATCAAACAAAGGAGAATTAAGCGTCCATCCCAACACAATTGCTACGGGCTGGACAATGGCAGAGGTGTCCAATTGCAAGACACTGGCACATATCTACCAATATACATCTAAACAAAGTCCTAAAAACGAAAATGTATCACGAGGATGCATTCATTGACCAAGTCTCAAAGTAGAAAACCTCTGCAGCGCGCCTTATGGTAATACCTGTGTTCCCAAGCGTGTTCCAGCTATTCTATTGGCCATATCGATGGCAAAAGAACGTATCATACCCAGTGACTTGAGCTTCCTGATGTTCTTCACTTCTAGTTATTTCTTTCGTCTTGTAGAAGATCACCAGGATGCTTATTGTGCAAATAGTCCAGCGTTTCCGTGAGAGACGCATCTCGCAGAGTGAATGACAGAATCCTTAGCGATAGATCCCCCTTGTAAAACCCTTTATTGGTTAGATTTGTCCCCCTTTCGAAGCGCTTGTCTCCTTCTGCTGCGCGCATTACCATGACTTACAGCAACTACACCATATCCATCGTATGAAGTCCATCTTCGTGATGGAAAGGCAACGTAGCCAATCATCTCACTCCGTTTTGCCCATGCAAATATTATTGGTTCTCTAAACCAATGGTTATAGGGAAGGGCGTGAACTTTCACTTTGAAGTTACGTTAGAGATCTATAGCACAATGTGCTTGGCCAGACGTAACATTTAACAGATAGAAAGACCGGTAGACGCTGAGTAGGCGGAGGAGCTCTGGCCGTCCTGCTGCCTATCGCAAAGACCAGGTCTGCAGCGCATGTGCCCCCATTTTCCGTTCAAATATGGTAACAGTTTACCTTTATCCTGCGGGTATGAAACATTAGGATGCAGTTATAATTCCTTATATTTACATTTTACCTGACGTTCTTATCCAGAGCAATTTACAGGAGGTTTAAGTGCCTTGCCCAAGTGCACATCGACAGATTTTTCGTTTAGTCGACTTAGGGATTCAAACCAGCAACCTTTCGTTTATTGCCCCAATGCTCTTAACCGCTAAGCTGCCTACCGACTTCATGAGCATGCATGACCACTTAAAATGTCTTATTTTCAGAGTTGAGTTTGAGGGCCCTATGGCCTAGTATTGAGATGTAGGCTACACCACTTGGGAGGAAGTCTTAGCATGATCAAATGTAGGGTTAAGAAAAATTAACAACCAATCAGATGTTGAACTGTCAGAATATAACTCTGGATCTCTTGAAGGACACACTAGGTAGTCAGAAATGACCCTGAACATCAACTAGTAAGGTTCAGAGAAAGGCCTGGGTGGGAGACAACCCTGCTGATGAGAAGTGAGACAAGAATGATGCAAGTGAGAAGATGAGAATAAAAAAAGGGCAAGTAACCAAGAGAGTGATAAGCTTATTCCATTCATTAGAGACAAATAGAGAGGGATAAGCTTATTCCATTCATTAGAGACAAATAGAGAGTGATAAGCTTATTCCATTCATTCTTGACAAATAGAGAGTGATAAGCTTATTCCATTCATTCTTGACAAATAGAGAGTGATAAGCTTATTCCATTCATTCTTGACAAATAGAGAGTGATAAGCTTATTCTATTCATTAGAGACAAATAGAGAGTGATACGTTTATTCTATTCATTCTTTACAAATAGAGAGTGATAAGCTTATTCTATTCATTAGAGACAAATAGAGAGGGATAAGCTTATTCTATTAATTCTTTACAAATAGAGAGCGATAAGCTTATTCCATTCATTAGAGACAAATAGAGAGTGATAAGTTTATTATATTCAATCTTCACAAATAGAGAGCGATAAGCTTATTCCATTCATTAGAGACAAATAGAGAGTGATAAGCTTATTATATTCATTAGAGACAAATAGAGCGCGATAGACAATGGGCTTGAAATCTGAGGGGTCCCGATACTGCACCAGGAGGTATCCCTGAGCCAAGAAAAACTGGAAAAAGTAATAAAATAAAACAAAAAGTGGTGGTCTTTCATGGTGAAAGCCCATGATACAACTGGAACAGTTCTAAGAATAATTGAGGGAAAAATGTCAACATTTCCGAAGAATGAAAATACATGATGAAAAATGCTTTATATATAATTGGGTCGGCGATCGTCAGCGATCAAATTCTCAAGTGTCATTCAAAATGACATTCGGTGAAATCTATGGATAGGGGATATGGGTGAGATCACCCTCTCAGTATCATACCCCGGTAGTATAGTTACTGTAAAACAATATTTTGTTAGCTCTATAGCCCTTCAAAATTATGCCTGTTAAACTATATTGAGCTCCCGAGTGGAACAGCGGTCTAAGGCACTGCATCTCAGTGCTAGAGGTGTTGCTACAGAACCCGGTTCGATTCCAGGCTGCATCACAACCGGCCGTGATTGGGAGTCTCATAGGGCAGCACACAATTGGCCCAGCGTCGTCCGGGTTAGGGTTTGGCCGGACTAGGCCGTCATTGTAAATAAGAATTTGTTCTAAACTGACTTGCCTAGTTAAATAAAATATATATATATATATATATATATATTAAAGATTGACAGGTGATTAAATTTGAAGAGAGCCAAGAGTGAGTTGAACTGACATTCCCTTTATTTGAAATCTTCTGGTAAAAATACTTGTTGGAAAGTGAAAACTATATAATATACAAAACCCCACTCCGATCTGCTCCCTTACTCTCAGAGCGTCTTAGAGTAGCAATACTGATCTACGATCAGCATTGCCTTTAGATCACGATAAATAAGATTACATGGGAAAAGGGAAAGGTGGACAGCTAGTCAGTTGTCCAACTGAATGTATTTAACTGAAATGTGTCTTCAGCATTTAACCCATCCCCTCTGAATCAGAGAGGTGCGGGGTGCTGCCTTAATCGACATCCACGTCTTCGGCGCCTCTGGGAACAGTGGGTTAACTGCCTTGCCATAGAACGACCGATTTTTACATGGACATCAGAGATCTGATCCTGGATCAATACTTCTCGAGACACTTTATGAACACTGGCCCAGGTGTAGCCTTGTGGCATGGAATGGACAGAATATATACTTAATTCATTTTGGCATTTCACATCCTTTTCCACTATTATTTGCCACGGGAAAATAAAATAAACACGAGAGACTGTTTACTCCTTACTCATACCGGTGACAGAAAGAGTTGAAGCTCCCTAAGTCTTCTAATTGTTTCCATGGACCTAATGTGATTGCTGATTTTCCCTCTAACTGAGCTCTTTACTAATTAGAGGTGCAGATTAAAAATCTCATCAAACTGATTAAAAATTGATTGGGTAAAATAGAACATGTCCATTGTCTCTCTGTGATGAGTTTGGCAACATCAGCTTTTCAATTAATCTAAATTAATCTAAATTAGTCACACTAATTCTTTTTCAGGTCAACACAAAAAATTGTCAGATGATAAATATGTGGCCGAGAAGACCGTTCCTCATTTATATCATTAGCATTCACATTCCTACAACAATTTTATTTCAAAGATATTCAGACGATATCTGAGATTCAAGTGAATATTAATCAAACAGAGAAATCAAACGTGTCTGCTTGGTATGCACAGCAGCTGTAAAAAAAAAAAATGAATAATAAAAATAGACAAAAAAAAGAGCAACACTGCTTCCTGACAGTAGACAAAGTGTGAAGAACAAAAAGCGTCCGGACTCCAGACCTGGGTTCAAATACTATTTGAAATAATTTCAAATACTTTAGCTGAGCTTGATTGAGCCTGCCTGTTGCGATGGAATCAATAGAAAAATCCCAAACTGCAAATCCCACCCACCAAGCACTCTAGGCAGGCTAATGCAAACGCTCAAAAGTATTTTAAAGATTTCAAATAGTTTTTGAACCCAGGACTGCTGGACTCGAGCCAAAATGGCATAGGCGAGGCAAATCAACAAATTGTGTAGGCAGGAAATATTAGGGAGCAGAGGAGCCAGATGTGATCCAAGACATAGATCATAGATAAAAGGTTGCAGCAGAAGGCGACAGAGGAAACAGAATAACATTTGAGATTGAGGAGAGCCAGGGGAATCAGATTAGAAAAGAAAATGGCTATAAGGTTGTAGATGTCTTGCAGCTCCAAGCAACAGCAACAAAAAAAAAGATGTCCAGCTTTTTTAGGCCCTGGTGAAAAACAGAATCTGGGAGAAGAGATGTACACATCGGGAGGTTAAGGACGGGAGGTTAAGGAAAGCTCCTGAAGATTGATTTTGAAAGCTGAAACAATGAATGGAGAGAAAGAGGAGATGGATGTAAAGCAGGAGAGAGAGAATCAAATTGCTTACAGACCCGGGTGGGCTGTTAAATTAAATTAAGGAGATGATGGACAGAACAAGTTAGGGAGAGGGGACTGATGGATGGCAGAGAGAGAGAGAGCAGAGAACAGAGAAAGGTAGAAAAATAAATACCTAATAATAGTCGACTGGTTCCACTCTCACATTCAGGAAGAGGACTGCAGGAGGTGTGTAATTGAACAAACACAGATAGTTGAGAATTAAGTACTGGCGCGTTACGCACCGAAGTAATTCACACTTGGTGAAAGGCTGTTCAGTCCCAGGAGTACATGAGATACGTTTTTAGAATAGAATGTCATCGTTGAGAACTCTTTCTCTTACCCTCAGCCAGTTCCACGTGTTTTATGTGTTTCATAGCTGACACCTGAATCAGCTGATCAAGAGCTTGATGATTAGTTGACCAATTGAATCAGTGAATCAGTGAACCAGTGAATCAAGTATGCTTGTACTGGAATACATCAAGTAAATGGAACTGGAGCTGGCTGGGGATACTAGAGGAGAGATTTGAGAAACACTAGGTTAAGACAACCTACATGGAAAGTGGTCTTCAGTGCACTTGTCAAGCTTTCAGCAGGAACAAATTGAGTCATGAGAGACAAATGTAGAGCAGACTGTAGTCCTTTTAGAAAAAGCCATAGCAGACCTGTGTGTGGTGCATGTAGAAAGCACTTTAGAGAAGGTGTTCAGATTACAGTAAATCCAGCACCGTTCAGGGAGCCTTTTAAAGGAATCGCCGTCTCGCCCAAGCCTCCTAATATGAAACCTGAGACAGCATAAGGCTGTCTGGAACATCATGCATCACAGCACGTGGTCAAGGGAAGCAACTGTTGTGTTATGCTATCGGAAGGGAAGCATTTGTTGTGGTGTGCTATCGGAAGGGAAGCATTTGTTGTGGTGTGCTTTCGGAAGGGAAGCATTTGTTGTGTTATGCTATCGGAAGGGAAGCATTTGTTGTGGTGTGCTTTCGGAAGGGAAGCATTTGTTGTGGTGTGCTTTCGGAAGGGAAGCATTTGTTGTGGTGTGCTTTCGGAAGGGAAGCAGCTGTTGCAGTGTGCTATCGGAAGGGAAGCAGCTGGAAGGGAATCAGCTGTTGTGGTGTGCTATTGGAATGGAAGCAGGTGGAAAGAAAGCAACTGTTGCAGTGTGCTATCGGAAGGGAAGCAGCTGTTGTGGTGTGCTATCGGAAGGGAAGCAGCTGTTGTGGTGTGCTATCGGAAGGGAAGCAGCTGTTGTGGTGTGCTATTGGAAGGGAAGCAGCTGTTGTGGTGTGCTATTGGAATGGAAGCAGCTGTTGCGGTGTGCTATCGGAAGGGAAGCAGCTGTTGTGGTGTGCTATCGAAAGGGAAGCAGCTGTTGCAGTGTGCTATCGGAAGGGAAGCAGCTGTTGTGGTGTGCTATCGGAAGGGAAGCAGCTGTTGTGGTGTGCTATCGGAAGGGAAGCAGCTGTTGTGGTGTGCTATCGGAATGGAAGCAGGTACAGGGAGAACATTTAATAAATAACGGGCATGAAACAGGACAGGAACAGCGTCTGGACAGGGGACAAAGTAACGACATCAATGCAGACACAGGGAACAAACAGAGGAAACAGACAGATAAAGGGGAGGCAATCAAATAATGCTAGAGTTCAGGTGGGTCCAATGAGGCGCAGGTGCGCGTAACGAAGGGGATAGGTGTGTGTAATGATAGGCAGTCTGGCACCCTCGAGCGCAGGAGAGGGAGAGCGGGAGCAGGCGTGACAGCAGGTGCTGTTGGTGTGCTATCGGAAAGGAAGCCTCTGTTGTTGGTGTGCTGTCTGAAGGGAAGTAGGTGTTGTTGGTGTGCCATCGGAAGGGAAGCTCCTGTTGCGGTGTGCTATCGGAAGGGAAGCCGCTGTTGCGGTGTGCTGATGGAAGGGAAGTAACTACAAGTGATAAACACATCAATCTGTTTTGCGGGTTCAGAGTCCACCGAACTGTTAATAGCGATAAGTTGTGAAATTTGGAAAAGGATCGATCCCTAATTTTGTTTCCATGCCGTTATATTACTGGGTTGCTACACTCATCAGAACAAATGTACAAGAAATGTGTTGGGTCTTGTTGTTGTCCAGCAGTTCTCCAACGGGCTTTCTTAGTTAAAACCCGTAGGGAAGCGGGCCGAGATGAAATCCCAGGCAGACTTATAAAAGAGTTTGCATATGAACTGAGCAGACCACTGACTTACATTCTTAACCTATCTTTACAAGAGGGCATCGTTCCTGGTGAATTAAAATAGCTTACAGTGGTCCCCTTAACAAGAAATTAAGCCACCCTCTATCAGTGAAATATGGCATATCTCACTACCTGAGCAAAGTAGCTTAGAGCTTGATCACTGGATGGGCTCTGACTGATGTCCTACCCCAGATTAACACCCAGCAGTAGGGATGTCTACTAGGCCGATCAACAACACATTGTCTGGCAGATCTAGGTAACTAACGAGCTCTTCAAGTCGCGGGATAAGAATGGTTCCATCTGCTCCCTGGGGACCACTGACTTGAGTAAAGCCTTTGACCGTGTCTGTCACAACCTCGCCCTCATCAGGATGTTAGACCTTGGGCTACAACCATCACTCGCCAGATGGATAGGCAACTTCCTCTCTAATAGACCCCAGGAGGTGAGGAATCATGCTGTGTCAGTTTACATTGTGGCCTAACTCAAGGAACTCTGTTTGGTCTGCTGATCTATCATGGTGTGCTGTCTGACAGTGTCAGTATAATGTATCTTGTGGCATACCTCAAGGAACTCTGCTTGTTCCGCTAATCTTTATTGCATACATCAACAGTCCAGCCAGGCAAACAGCAGTCAAGGAATGGACGTTTGTGGATTACCTTACTAGAAACCAGAACACTAACATCACCTTCCAACATTCAAGAAAACCTGTCTGACCTGGAGACATGGTCAGTGGGGAGACACATGGTTCTGCACCCTTTGAAGTGCAAAGTGCTCCACGTGCACTCCATCAAGTCACCACCCAAACTACCACCCCTTTCAACTAACAACACAGAACTCCAGAATGTAGATCCTAGGAATCTTCATCCATGGCAATAGAAGATGGACAACACAGGTGGAGCACATCGGTGAAAAGGCCAGCCGACGCCTGTTCATCCAGCGATGCCTTAAACACTTCCACATCCCCAAGGAGAACCTGGTAACGGTATTCACCACCTACATCCGACCATCATTGGAATATGCTGGCTTAGGCAAGAGAGTCCAGAGAAGTGCTGTGCCAAGGTGTATTGGCACAGACTACACCTCCCACTCAGATGCAGCAAACTGGACCTACCAGCACTACACACATGCAGGTAATGTCTTTCAAGATCCTTCGCAAGATCTCTTATAGAATCTTGATCCCTACCGCCACTGTTTGTTTACACCTGACCCACTCCTCAACGATCGTCTGTTAGTTTACACCAGACCCACTCCTCAATGATCATCTGTTAGTTTACACCAGACCCACTCCTCAATGATCATCTGTTAGTTTACACCAGACTGCTCCTCAATAATCAACTGGTACACTCTTACAAAAAAAACTAAAAGGGTTCTTCGCTGTCCCCATTAGGATAACTCTTTGGTGGACCCTTTTTTGGTTCCAGGTAGAACCCTTTTCACAGAGAATTCTACATGGGAAAAGGGTTCTACCTGGAACCAAAAAGGGTTAAATCTGGAACCAAAATGTGTTCAGCTGAAGCACCCTTTTGGAACCCTTTTTTCTAAGAGTTGTGAGGGCATTTTCTGTTAAACCTTACTAACACTTGTGTACTAAAATATCCTTCTTTAAGCCTAGGCATTGGGATTGAGATTGTTAAAGAAACTAACTCATATAAGATAGAAAACTGTGCGTGTATTAATAAAAGGCCTGTTCTAACTGTTCTCTGTGTGTGTAGAATGACCCCATGATGTTTGGGCGCTCAGCCAAGAGTTGACAGAAACTAACTGGTTCCTCTTAGCTTAACTGGTGTTATATTCTGCACACCAGTGATAGAGCTGTTGTTCTGTTTGGAGCCTGTTTCTGGTCGAAAGGTTCTGTAGGGGTAGGACATGCAGTGGCAAGAAAAAGTATGTGAACCCTTTGGAATTACCTGGATTTCTGCATAAATTGGTCATATAATTTAGACAAACATCAGTAGACAAACACAGTCTGCTCAAACTAATAACACACAAACAATTATACATGTTCATGTCTTTACTGAACACACCATGTAAACGTTCACAGTGCAGGGTGGAAAAAGTATGTGAACGCTTGGATTTAATAACTGGCTGACCCTCCTTTGGCAGCAATAAACTCCACCAAATGTTTTCTGTAGTTGCGGATCAGACCTGCACAACAGTCAGGAGGAATTTTGGACCATTCATATTTACCATTTTCATCTTTCTGTTTCAGTTCAGCAATATTCTTGAGATGTCTGGTGTGAACCGCTCTCGAGGTCATGCCAGAGCATTTTAAATCAGGTTAAGGTCATGACTGGCCCACTCCAGAAGGCTTATTTTCTTATTTTGAAGCCATTCTGTTGTTGATTTACTTCTGTGTTTGGGGTCGTTGTCCTGTTGCATCACCCAACTTCAGTTGAGCTTCAATTGGCGGACAGATAGCCTTACATTCTCCTGCAAAATGTCTTGATAAACTTGGGAATTCATTTTTCCGTCGATGATAGCAAGCTGTCCAGGCACTGAGGCAGCAAAGCAGCCCCAAACCATGATGCTCCCTCCACCATACTTTACAGTTGGGATGAGGTTTTGATGTTGGTGTGCTGGTCCTTTTTTCTCCACACATAGTGTTGTGTGTTCCTTCCAAACAACTCAACTTTAGTTTAATCTGTCCACAGAATATTTTGCCAGAAGCGCTGTGGAACATCCAGGTGCTCTTTTGCGAACTTCAGACAATGCAGCAATGTTTTTTTGGACAGCAGTGGCTTCTTCCGGGGTGTCCTCCCATGAACACCATTCTTGTTTAGTGTTTTACATGTCGTAGACTCATCGACAGAGATGTTAGCATGTTCCAGGGATTTCTGTAAGTCTTTAGCTGACACACTAGGATTCTTCTTAACCTCATTGAGCATTCTGCGCTGTGCTCTTGTAGTCATCTTTGCAGGACGGCCACTCCTAGGGAGAGTAGCAACAGTTCTGAACTTTCTCCATTTATAGACAATTTGTCTTACCGCAGACTGATGAACATCAACACTTTTAGAGATACTTTTGTAACCCTTTCCAGCTTTATGCAAGTCAACATTTCTTAATCTTAGGTCTTCTGAGATCTCTTATGTTCGAGGCATGGTTCACATCAGGCAATGCTTCTTGCGAATAGCAAACTCAAATTTGTGAGTGTTTTTTAGGGGACAGGGCAGCTCTAACCAACATCTCCAATCTCATCTCGTTGATTGGACTCCAGGTTAGCTGACTCCAATTAGCTTTTGGAAAAGTCAATTAACCTCGGGGGTTCACATACTTTTTCCAACCTACACTGTGAATGTTTAAATGATGTATTCAATATAGACAAGAAAAATACAACAATTTGTGTGTTATTAGTTTAAGCACACTGTGTTTGTCTATTGTTGTAACTAAGATGAAGATCAGATCAAATTTTATAACTAATTTATGCAGAAATCCAGGTAATTTCAAAGGGGTTCACATACTTTTTCTTGCCATTGTTTATCATTTGGGCCGACAGTCAAAGGCGCTTGCTTGCTCAACTTGGGGGAACCGTTGAGCTACTGGAGTGATGTCTGGAGTGATGTCTGGAGTGAGTGATGTCTGGAGTGAGTGATGTCTGGAGTGAGTGATGTCTGGAGTGATGTCTGGAGTGAGTGATGTCTGGAGTGATGTCTGGAGTGAGTGATGTCTGGAGTGATGTCTGGAGTGAGTGATGTCTGGAGTGAGTGATGTCTGGAGTGATGTCTGGAGTGATGTCTGGAGTGATGTCTGGAGTGACATCCTGTAACTTTGGCACTTGTTGTCCTCACTCAGTTGCGACAGACTGAGACAACCTTTTCATTATAGTCTGTACCCCGTAACCCAGTTTTGTCTCTCCTTCTGTACACACATACACATACATAAGATCACGTGTTTTGCAGATGCTTGCATAAGATAGCTTAACTATATAAGTACTCTTTGTGCGGGGTGCTTTCACTCCCATTCACTTGTGGGTGGTGCGACCAGCCTCCTTATTATAATACCTTTTTAATAAAAGTAATACCTAGATTGATTGTTGACTTTGCCTCTCCTCATTATTAGTTAAAATAAGAATTTCCTCCACATAGTTTGTGAAACCCTGGCCTACACTATACCCAGACTGGAACTGAATGTTTCCTTTGCAGTGCCATCCCAGCCATGGTTGGCCTGCTGTTGAGCTTGAATATTATTGTTCTATTTTCATCTTTCCTTGGCTTCATCTGTTCTTATTGTGTTTGAGTTAGAATTGCCCAATTTTTATATTCCAATGTAAATTGTTCTCACAATTCAGCATGTTGCTGCCACTTGTGTTCTGTAAAAAAAAAAAAAAAAACAGTTAAAAAATTATTATTTCTGTCACAGGGTTGTCCTTTGTCGCATCTTGAGTTGTCCCAGTGGTTATCATACAGGTGCAGGTCAGGTGTGATTCACCAGAGCAGAATTACAGTATGATCATCCTATAGGGCTTTGTTCAGAAAGTTTAAAAAAAGAGCAGCCTGGCTCCCATCTTGATTAGTTATTGATGTACTCACACTACACTTTGATCCTCATTTACTAAAGGCTGCACCTGTTCTTCTCAAGGAGGAATGAAAGCTACAAATAAATTGGCTTTATAAACCCGTAATGTAAAGTTATAATCAATAACTTTATAAACCCGTAATGTAAAGTTATAATCAATGACTTTATAAACCCGTAATGTAAAGTTATAATCAATGACTTTATAAACCCGTAATGTAAAGTTATAATCAATGACTTTATAAACCCGTAATGTAAAGTTATAATCAATGACTTTATAAACCCGTAATGTAAAGTTATAATCAATGACTTTATAAACCCGTAATGTAAAGTTATAATCAATGACTTTATAAACCCGTAATGTAAAGTTATAATCAATGACTTTATAAACCCGTAATGTAAAGTTATAATCAATGACTTTATAAACCCGTAATGTAAAGTTATAATCAATGACTTTATAAACCCGTAATGTAAAGTTATAATCAATGACTTTATAAACCCGTAATGTAAAGTTATAATCAATGACTTTATAAACCCGTAATGTAAAGTTATAATCAATGACTTTATAAACCCGTAATGTAAAGTTATAATCAATGACTTTATAAACCCGTAATGTAAAGTTATAATCAATGACTTTATAAACCCGTAATGTAAAGTTATAATCAATGACTTTATAAACCCGTAATGTAAAGTTATAATCAATGACTTTATAAACCCGTAATGTAAAGTTATAATCAATGACTTTATAAACCCGTAATGTAAAGTTATAATCAATGACTTTATAAACCCGTAATGTAAAGTTATAATCAATGACTTTATAAACCCGTAATGTAAAGTTATAATCAATGACTTTATAAACCCGTAATGTAAAGTTATAATCAATGACTTTATAAACCCGTAATGTAAAGTTATAATCAATGACTTTATAAACCCGTAATGTAAAGTTATAATCAATGACTTTATAAACCCGTAATGTAAAGTTATAATCAATGACTTTATAAACCCGTAATGTAAAGTTATAATCAATGACTTTATAAACCCGTAATGTAAAGTTATAATCAATGACTTTATAAACCCGTAATGTAAAGTTATAATCAATGACTTTATAAACCCGTAATGTAAAGTTATAATCAATGACTTTATAAACCCGTAATGTAAAGTTATAATCAATGACTTTATAAACCCGTAATGTAAAGTTATAATCAATGACTTTATAAACCCGTAATGTAAAGTTATAATCAATGACTTTATAAACCCGTAATGTAAAGTTATAATCAATGACTTTATAAACCCGTAATGTAAAGTTATAATCAATGACTTTATAAACCCGTAATGTAAAGTTATAATCAATGACTTTATAAACCCGTAATGTAAAGTTATAATCAATGACTTTATAAACCCGTAATGTAAAGTTATAATCAATGACTTTATAAACCCGTAATGTAAAGTTTTTATTCTTCTTTTGATTTTTTTCTACCTTATTTCACTACAATCTGATAATGATTCTCTTACTCAAAATCACTAGTGCAAACTTTTACTTTGTACAAATTCAAACGTACAGTATAGTTAATTAGGCCCTCATCGACCCCATTCCAGTTAAGTGACCAAACGAGAGGGTGAAACAGAAGAACAGGTCAGGACAAAGAGAGGCACACTCAAAGATCCAGTCTAATACCGTTTTAAATTCCCCATATCCAACCACACACTATATTTACCCTGACTAGATAGATAACAACATAAGACAGTCAAAGGGCACACATTTCCTGAATTCTTAACCAGCTGAGCACAATTGTGTGTCTTGCAAATCTCGCCCCCAGAGTTTATGTAACCCAAGTAATTACGATGCAGCACATTTTATCTCCTCCGGTTTCAATGCACACCCTAAAATGCTTCATTATGTGGACTCTGACAGTGGGTTGCTCTAGGCAATGTTTTTTTCTGACACACTGTTTATCTAATGTGATTTATTCTCCTCATTTGGTTCCATTTGGGTAGCCTTTTCTGCCTTCATTCGGTAATGTATTTTTCGACAGGTCTAGAGCTATTCGTATGAATCCGTACAGTGGATCTCAGGTTGCATACAGTAGGATGTCACTGTTTGGGGTTTTAGGCTGGGTTTCTGTACAAGCACTTTGTGACATCTACGGATGTAAAAAAAAGATTCAAAAAAAGAAAAGGGCTTTATAAATCAATTTGATTGATTGATGACAAGTTGTGGTATTATATTTATTCTCTACATTAATAGTAGGTAAGAGGTGAGAACATTATTCCTTTTCTACAGCAATCACCCTTTTCAGTAGGTCTAGGCATGGCATAATGGCAGCTACAAAAGGACAACGTTTATTGTTGTTTAGATGACTCTCGTACACACCCTTCTACTGTAACAATTTGCTCTCACACCTTTTTATGTACACTTTGCTCTATTGACATTGCATTACCATGTTGTGGTGTGTTTAGTATTTGCTACGGCGTTGAGAGGATGTGGTTGTTAAAACTAATGATGCCAGGACTGTTCCACCATCCGCTTGTGTAAAACCGCTGAACCGTATTACAAAGTGATTACTAAATGAACATGAACAACATGTGATACAATGTTGTTATTACAGTGTTATAGTCAGTCATGTATCGCGTATCGCACCTAGTCCGTGTTTAGTACACTACTTTTGGCTCCATGAGCCCTGATCCAAAACAGTTTCAGTATAAGGGGGAATAGGGAGTCATTTGTAATGCACGCTCAATCCCGTGCCATGTTTAATCAACATCCATTTACAAAAGTTCAGTGTAAACACTGTTTCATTTCAGAACTGGAGAACTACAGTGTGTATATGCCTGACGGACAACCTTAAGGTTCAGCTTATGCTTTTTCCTCTACCTCACTCTTAGTTCTTTGTCCAGAATTCGCCCTCTCTGACTGTAATCAATCAAAGGCTTGAGTCTCTCCCGGGCACTCAGTCCCCACTCATCACTCCTCTGACACTCTGTCCGTCACATGCCAACACTAGAGGAGAATGGGGAGGACAACTTCAGTCTGTGTCCAAAATGGCACCTTGTTCCCTAGTGCTTCATGTTTGTCCACAGCCTTATGGGACACATCATGGACTGCATGTAAAATAGTTTTTTTTTTGTTGATTTTCTTTCCGAATGGTAATATAAATGTAATGTCTATGTTTCCTTAAGATGAATAGTGGTATTTTTTCCAGACAGAATTGAGAAGTTGAGGGTATCTTGGTCAATGTGATTGTAAACAGGTATTACAACCACCATCCACCATCTGGGTCGTGCCTCTACTTTCATTTTGGGGGGGGGATTGGATACACCAGCTTTATCTTAGTCAACAGACCGGAAGTTCAACATTGCTGCTGTGTTGGGAAAATGCATGTTTTAAAAAAAAACATGTTCAAAATGGTGAAATTAAGCTAAATGACATTTAATTTGTACTAATGCACCTGTTCCCTAGTCTAGAAAATATGTGAAGAACAAATATTGAATATCATCATGGGGTTACCGAATAAAACACAAATAAATGTGTCCCTCTTCCAGAAGAGTCCTGCTGTCTCTCACTAGAACCAACTCAGCGGTACTGTTTTTGCACCTGTTACCAGTGAGTACAAGGCTCAGTTCAACATCTCTGTTTCTCTGGACCTCTAGGGTCTGGCGAAGACTCCCACTTCTCTGCTGATGCAACACTACTTTGCACGTCATGTTTGTTGACATCAGTTGGTATGGTAACAGCAGCTGTACATACACAGTACAGTATTGGATGCAAAACACTGTGAAGCAGTCCCTAATGACACCCTATTCCTTATACAGTGCACTACTTTTGACCAATAGGGGTCTATGTAGGGAATAGGATGTCATTTGTGACGCAGTTGTCCGTCTTAGCACCACCTCCAACCCCACAGGTTAGGCAGCACTTCATCCCCCTGATTGGAGCCCTCATCCCACCACTGCACATCAGGGGGAAGTTGTTCCGTTCTTCTTCAGGCTCCCATCTTGTTTTTTGGGGGACAGTGAAGTGAGCTGTCATTCTCTGTTAGAAGTGTTTCTCTTACCCATAACTCACTTGACGGTAGCACAGTGTCCTTGACTTGTGTAATCCCCTCTAGAAAATGTCTAACTACCATAAGTACCTTTATCCCTCTCCCTGTTTTATAGAATAGCCAACTGTATAGTGTATTGATTATGTATTGTAAAGTTGTAGATTTATTCTTCTCATCATGCTTTGTAAATATAATAATATATTATTATATATTACTTACAATCGTGTGTGCATATATTTTACGTATGGGTGGCCCCAGGAATCTAACCCACAACCCTGGCCATGCAAACGCCATGCTCTACCAACTGAGACCATTATTTAATATACACCACATGGCTGTGGGCTGGGTTCCGGTTCACTAATATACCAACGCTTTGTCTCCCTAGGGGAGGAGAAGCAGTGATCCATTCATCTTAAATATATTCTAGGCCAGCTCTGCCCAAGACTTCCACCTTTGAATGTTTCATTAGTCCTCATCCATAACACCGGATGCATTCGGTAAGAAAAATCGTGAACTTCCAGAAAAAAAACGGCACCATGTTCTTGGAAATCTAAGATATTAAACCCCAGCTGCTGACTTCTGTGTCTTTCAGAAAGCGAGCAGATCAGGACTTCAGAGGTGTCTCTCTCTCTCTCTGTCACGGACAGCTTGATTTGAAGAACAAAACTGTAACAACAAGCAATTTTTGGTACTGATGACAGCTATCATCTTTGTTGTCAAGTCAACACAACGCTTGAGGGGTTCGATTTAAAGCCCTTAATCTCTGTAAATCTCTCCGTGACAGATTTCCCTACTGAATTCTCACTGTCAGAGTGTCATCGTTCTATAGAGTTGTTGGTTGGCGCATGGATAACTATCCAAGAAAATATCCCAAAAAATCACAATGATAAGTTATGCTAATGTAACAGTATAACTTTAGACCGTCCCCTCGCCCATACCCGGGTGCGAACCAGGGACCCTCGGCACACATCAACAACAGTCACCCACGAAGCATCGTTACCCATCGCTCCACAAAAGCCGCGGCCCTCGCAGGGCAAGGGGAACTACTACTTCAAGGTCTCAGAGCAGGTGACGTCACCGATTGAAACATTATTTAGCTCGCACCACCACTAACTAAGCTAGCCGTTTCACATCTGTTACACTAACTTATACACATACCAGACAGTACAGTACTATATCTGTGCTGGGTATTGGTGACATTATGACATATTTCACTTCTGTTCTTGATTTTACACAGAGAAAATATTACCACGGCTATCATATTCCTACAAGTAAAGCAACATTAATAGATTATTTTCATCCACCTGAAATCTTCTCCGTTCGTACAATATTCAACTTTTGATAAAGTGGCAAAATGATTTGGCAGAAAAAAACCTCCACCATTACGTACATCAGTTTTTGTTCATTTCTTTGGTCACATATTACTGGTGTGTCTTGCTAAAATCCGTTCGAAAACACTTTATTTTAGAGTGGTGGTACATAGCTTACATAAAGCATTCGTAAAGCCTTTATATCAATAACTGAAAGTCAATAACTGAAACCCAGACATGGGATAACAGAAAAACTTGGCTTTCTGATCAACAAGCAATGCACATATACATTCAACATTCATTCAGCCTCATTTCTCTTTTCAATTGTTTGTCATCGGGCCCATCCATCCATGACAGCTGTTAATAAACATGGAAACTAGAATCTCTTCCCACTGCTGCATTTCAATAACGCTGGATTGATTGATGACAACAGCCTGATATCTCCCAGCCTGCAATCAAACTAGTCTCCTATCTAGACCCCGATGTGTCCCTCCTCCCCAATGGTGAGATTGCCAATTATTTCCCTAGTTACCCTAGGCTGACCAGGCTGGACCTATATTTTCATCTGATTGAAATACTCATGTCAAATGTCTCCCACTCTCCTTTGCTGTTCTGGAATCTGATTGGCTGCTGCCCCTGCTGAGGTGCCGCAGGCCATTCTGAGGATGAATTAAAAGCGGATGATAGCTCCAGAGCTTCTAAATGTTTACACCTGTGAAACTTCTCAGTCTCTCTGCTAGAAGACCAGGTGTGGAGTGATTTCCCATGTAGGTTTTTCCACAAATGTTTCCAACTTTAATATCCATAACTTGTTTTATTTTATAAGTCTGTGTGTTTATGCAACTTTCCAATTGATTCCACCAATGTTATAACCCCCCAGGGTGTTTGTCAGTGACAGAAACTCTACCACAAAAGTGTATTTGGAACAATCAAATATCTGGGCACTGCAAAGCTTCAGAGTAGGTGATCAGAGTGACTACAGTGCCTTGCGAAAGTATTCGGCCCCCTTGAACTTTGCGACCTTTTGCCACATTTCAGGCTTCAAACATAAAGATATAAAACTGTATTTTTTTTGTGAAGAATCAACAACAAGTGGGACACAATCATGAAGTGGAACGACATTTATTGGATATTTCAAACTTTTTTAACAAATCAAAAACTGACAAATTGGGCGTGCAAAATTATTCAGCCCCCTTAAGTTAATACTTTGTAGCGCCACCTTTTGCTGCGATTAAGGCTGTAAGTCGCTTGGGGTATGTCTCTATCAGTTTTTCCCATTCCTCCTTGCAAAACAGCTCGAGCTCAGTGAGGTTGGATGGAGAGCATTTGTGAACAGCAGTTTTCAGTTCTTTCCACAGATTCTCGATTGGATTCAGGTCTGGACTTTGACTTGGCCATTCTAACACCTGGATATGTTTATTTTTGAACCATTCCATTGTAGATTTTGCTTTATGTTTTGGATCATTGTCTTGTTGGAAGACAAATCTCCGTCCCAGTCTCAGGTCTTTTGCAGACTCCATCAGGTTTTCTTCCAGAATGGTCCTGTATTTGGCTCCATCCATCTTCCCATCAATTTTAACCATCTTCCCTGTCCCTGCTGAAGAAAAGCAGGCCCAAACCATGATGCTGCCACCACCATGTTTGACAGTGGGGATGGTGTGTTCAGCTGTGTTGCTTTTACGCCAAACATAACGTCTTGCATTGTTGCCAAAAAGTTCAATTTTGGTTTCATCTGACCAGAGCACCTTCTTCCACATGTTTGGTGTGTCTCCCAGGTGGCTTGTGGCAAACTTTAAATGACACTTTTTATGGATATCTTTAAGAAATGGCTTTCTTCTTGCCACTCTTCCATAAAGGCCAGATTTGTGCAATATACGACTGATTGTTGTCCTATGTACAGAGTCTCCCACCTCAGCTGTAGATCTCTGCAGTTCATCCAGAGTGATCATGGGCCTCTTGGCTGCATCTCTGATCAGTCTTCTCCTTGTATGAGCTGAAAGTTTAGAGGGACGGCAAGGTCTTGGTAGATTTGCAGTGGTCTGATACTCCTTCCATTTCAATATTATCGCTTGCACAGTGCTCCGTGGGATGTTTAAAGCTTGGGAAATCTTTTTGTATCCAAATCCGGCTTTAAACTTCTTCACAACAGTATCTCGGACCTGCCTGGTGTATTCCTTGTTCTTCATGATGCTCTCTGCGCTTTTAATGGACCTCTGAGACTATCACAGTGCAGGTGCATTTATACGGAGACTTGATTACACACAGGTGGATTGTATTTATCATCATTAGTCATTTAGGTCAACATTGGAGAGAGTTTGCTGCACTGAAAGTAAAGGGGCTGAATAATATTGCACGCCCAATTTTTCAGTTTTTGATTTGTTAAAGAACCAACTACTTTTCAATGCCCCCACCATTTCTCTTTCACCCAAATCCAGATAGCTGATGTTCTGAAAGAGCTGAAAAATCTGGACCCCTACAAATCAGCAGGGCTAGACAATCTGAACACCCTCTTTCTAAAATGATCTGCCGAAATTGTTGCAACCTCTATTACTAGCTTGTTCAACCTCTCTTTCGTATCGTCTGAGATTCCCAAAGATTGGAAAGCTGCTGCGGTCATCCCCCTCTTCAAAGGGGGTGACACTCTAGACCCAAACTGCTACAGACCTATCTATCCTACCCTGTCTTTCTAAGGTCTTCGAAAGCCTAGTTAACAAACAGAATACCAACCATTTCGAAACCCACCGTACCTTCTCCGCTATGCAATCTGGTTTCAGAGCTGGTCATGGGTGCACATCAGCCACGCTCAAGGTCCTAAACGATATCATAACCGGCATCGATAAGAGACATTACTGCGCAGCCGTATTCATCGACCTGGCCAAGGCTTTCGACTCTGTCAATCACCACATTCTTATTGGCAGACTCGACAGCCTTGGTTTCTCAAATGATTGTCTCGCCTGGTTTACCAACTACTTTTCTGATAGAGTTCAGTGTGTCAAATTGGAGGGCCTGTTGTCCGGACCTCTGGCAGTCTCTATGGGGGTGCCACAGGGTTCAATTCTTGGGCCGACTCTCTTCTCTGTATACATCAATGATGTTAGTCTTGCTGCTGGGGATTCTCTGATACACCTCCACGCATATGACACCATTCTGTGTACTTCTGGCCCCTCTTTGGACACTGTGTTACTAACCTCCAGACGAGCTACCGATCCTCGACTTCGGTGATGTCATCTACAAAATAGCTTCCAATACTCTACTCAGCAAACTGGATGCAGTTTATCACAGTGCCATCCGTTTTGTTACTAAAGCACCTTATACCACCTACCACTGCGACCTGTATGCTCTAGTCGGCTGGCCCTCGCTACATATTCGTCGCCAGACCCACTGGCTCCAGGTCATCTACAAGTCCATGCTAGGTAAAGCTCCGCCTTATCTCAGTTCACTGGTCACGATGGCAACACCCCCCCGTAGCACGTGCTCCAGCAGGTGTATCTCACTGATCATCCCTAAAGCCAACACCTCATTTGGCCCCCTTTCCTTCCAGTTCTCTGCTGCCTGTGACTGGAACGAATTGCAAAAATCGCTGTAGTTGGAGACTTTTATCTCCCTCACCAACTTTAAACATCTGCTATCTGAGCAGCTAACCGATTGCTGCAGCTGTACATAGTCCATCGGTAAATAGCCCACCCAATTTACCTACCTCATCCCCATACTGTTTTTATTTATTTACTTTTCTGCTCTTTTGCACACCAGTATCTCTACCTGCACATGACCATCTGATAATTTATCACTCCAGTGTTAATTTGCAAAATTATAATTATTCGCCTACCTCCTCATGCCTTTTGAACACAATGAATATAGACTCTTTTTTTTCTTTTTTTCTACTGTGTTATTGACTTGTTTATTGTTTACTCCATGTGTAACTCTGTGTTGTTGTCTGTTCACACTGCTATGCTTTATCTTGGCCAGGTCGCAGATGTAAATGAGAACTTGTTCTCAACTAGCCCATCTGGTTAAATAAAGATTAAATAAAAAAATAAATAAAAATGCCATACAACTCTCCTTCCGTGGCCTCCAACTGCTCTTAAACACAAGTAAAACTAAATGCATGCTATTCAACCGATCACTGCCCGCCCGTCCAGCATCACTACTCTGGACAGCTCTGACTTAGAATACGTGGACAACTACAAATACCTAGGTGTCTGGTTAGACTGTAAACTCTCCTTCCAGACTCACATTAAGCATCTCCATTCCAAAATTAAATCTAGAATCGGCTTCCTATATCGCAACAAAGCATCCTTCACTCATGCTGCCAAACATACCCTCGTAAAACTGGCCATCCTACCGATCCTCGACTTCAGTGATGTCATCCGTAAAATAGCCTTCAACACTCTACTCAACAAACTGGATGCAGTCTATCACAGTGCCATCCGTTTTGTCACCAAAGCCCCATACATTACCCATCATTGTGACCTGTACGCTCTCGTTGGTTGGCCCTCGCTTCATACTCGTCGCCAAACCCACTGGCTTCAGGTTATCTACAAGTCTCTGCTAGGTAAAGCCCAACCTTATCTCAGCTCACTGGTCACCATAACAGCACCCACTCGTAGCACGCGCTCCAGAAGGTATATCTCACTGGTCACCCCCAAAGCCAATTCCTCCTTTGGTCGTCTTTCCTTCCAGTTCTCTGCTGCCTATGACTGGAACGAATTGCAAAAATCTCTGAAGCTGGAGACTCACATCTCCCTCACTAGCTTTAAGCACCAGCTGTCAGAGCAGTTTACAGATCACGGCACCTGTACTTAGCCTATCTGTAAACAGCCCATCTATCTACCTACCTCATCCCCATACTGGTATTTATTTATTTATTTTGCTCCTTTGCACCCCAGTATCTCTACCTGCACATTCATCTTCTGCCGATCTACCATTACAGTGTTTAATTGCTATATTGTAATTACTTCACCACCATGGCCTATTTATTTCCTTAATAACTTACCTCATTTGCACTCACTGTATATAGACGTTTTGTTTTCTTTTGTTCTACTGTATTATTGACTTGTTCTTTGTTCTTTCGTTCTTTGCTTCACGGAAACATGGCTCACTGGAGAGACGCTATCGGAGTCGGTGCAGCCAGCTGGTTTCTCCACGCATCGCGCCGACAGAAACAAACATCTTTCTGGTAAGAAGAGGGGCGGGGGCGTATGCTTAATGGTTAACGTGACGTGGTGTGGCCACAACAACATACAGGAACTCAAGTCCTTCTGTTCACCTGATTTAGAATTCCTCAAAATCAAATGTCGACCGCATTATCTACCAAGGGAATTCTCTTCGATTATAATCACAGCCGTATATATTCCCCCCCAAGCAGACACATCGATGGCTCTGAACGAACTT
This sequence comes from Oncorhynchus mykiss, assembly GCF_013265735.2. Lineage (NCBI taxonomy): Eukaryota > Metazoa > Chordata > Actinopteri > Salmoniformes > Salmonidae > Oncorhynchus > Oncorhynchus mykiss. The sequence continues at coordinate 9,638,465 of NC_048569.1, read as the reverse complement.
TATTTGACTCTTTGCAAACTGGAATCCATATATCCGGAGGCTGCATTCATTGTAGCTGGGAATTTTAACAAGGCTAATCTGAAAACAAGACTCCCTAAATTGTATCAGCATATCAATTGCGCAACCAGGGCTGGAAAAACCTTGGATCATTGCTATTCTAACTTCCGCGACGCATATAAGGCCCTGCCCCGCTCTCCTTTCGGAAAAGCTGACCACGACTACATTTTGTTGATCCCTGCCTACAGACAGAAACTAAAACAAGAAGCTCCCGCGCTGAGGTCTGTTCAACGCTGGTCCGTGTAACGGTTTTCTTGGTGAGAAGGAAAGTCGGACCAAAATGCGGCGTGTCTATTGCAATCCATGTTTAATGAAGTAACACACTAAACACAAACACTACCAAAACAATAAACTTAACGAAAACCGAAACAGCCTATACTTGTGTATCCTAACACAGAACAATGACATCAGGACACTAAGGACAATCCCCCACGACAAACTCAAAGAATATGGCTGCCTAAATATGGTTCCCAATCAGAGACAACGATAAACACCTGCCTCTGATTGAGAACCACTTCAGACAGCCATAGACTTAGCTAGAACACCCCACTAGCTACAATCCCCATACATACACACCACATACAAAAACCCATGCCACACCCTGGCCTGACCAAATAAATAAAGATAAACACAAAATACTTTGACCAGGGTGTGACAGAACCCCCCCCCTAAGGTGCGGACTCCCGAACGCATCTCAAAACAATAGGGAGGGTCCGGGTGGGCGTCTGTCCATGGTGGCGGCTCCGGCGCGGGACGTGGACCCCACTCAATCAATGTCTTAGTCCCTTCTCCTCGCGTCCCTAGATAGTCCACCCTCGCCGCCGACCATGGCCTAGTAGTCCTCACCCAGAACCCCACTGGACTGAGGAGCAGATCGGGACTGAGGGGCAGCTCGGGACTGAGGCAGCTCGGGACTGAGGGGAAGCTCAGGAGTGAGAGGAAGCTCAGGAGTGAGAGGAAGCTCAGGAGTGAGAGGAAGCTCAGGCAGGTTGATGAATCTACCAGATCCTGGCTGGCTGGTGGTTTCGGCAGATCCTGGCTGACTGGCAGATCCTGGCTGACTGGCAGATCTGGAAGAGTCTGGTCGACTGGCAGATCTGGAAGAGTCTGGTCGACTGGCAGATCTGGAAGAGTCTGGTCGACTGGCAGATCTGGAAGAGTCTGGTCGACTGGCAGATCTGGAAGAGTCTGGTCGACTGGCAGATCTGGAAGAGTCTGGTCGACTGGCAGATCTGGAACAGTCTGGTCGACTGGCAGATCTGGAAGAGTCTGGTCGACTGGCAGATCTGGGAGAGTCTGGTCGACTGGCAGATCTGGAAGAGTCTGGTCGACTGGCAGATCTGGGAGAGTCTGGTCGACTGGCAGCTCTGGCTGCTCCATGCTGACTGGCTGCTCCATGATGACTGGCAGCTCTGGCTGCTCCATGCTGACTGGCTGCTCCATGCTGACTGGCAGCTCTGGCTGCTCCATGCTGACTGGCTGCTCTGGTTGCTCCATGCTGACTGGCTGCTCCATGCTGACTGGCGGCCCTGGCTGCTCCATGCTGACTGGCGGCCCTGGCTGCTCCATGCTGACTGGCGGCCCTGGCTGCTCCATGCTGACTGGCGGCCCTGGCTGCTCCATACTGACTGGCGGCCCTGGCTGCTCCATGCTAACTGGCAGCTCTGGCGGCTCCTTGCAGACTGCCAGCTCTGGCGGCTCCTTGCAGACTGGCAGCTCTGGCGGCTCCTTGCAGACTGGCAGCTTTGGCGGCATCCTGCAGACAGGCAGCTCTGGCGGCTCCTTGCAGACTGGCAGCTCCTTGCAGACTGGCAGCTCTATGCAGACTGGCAGCTCCTTGCAGACTGGCAGCTCCTTGCAGACTGGCAGCTCCTTGCAGACTGACAGCTCCTTGCTAACTGGCAGCTCTATGCTAACTGGCAGCTCTATGCTAACTGGCAGCTCTATGCTAACTGGCAGTTCTGAACAGGCGGGAGACTCCGGCAGCGCTGTAGAGAAGGAAGGCTCTAACAGCGCTAAACAGGCGGGAGACTCCGACAGCGCTGGAGAGGAGGAGGGCTCCGACAGCGCTGGACAGGCGAGGCGCATTGTAGGCCTGATGCGTGGTGCTGGCACTGGTGGTACTGGGCCGAGGACACGCACAGGAAGCCTGGTGCGGGGAGCTGCTACCGGAGGGCTGGGGTGTGGAGGTGGTACTGGAAAAACCGGACCGTGCAGGCGCACTGGAGCTCTTGAGCACCGAGCCTGCCCAACCTTACCTGGTTGAATGCTCACGGTCGCCCTGCCAGTGCGGCGAGGTGGAATAGCCCGCACTGGGCTATGCAGGCGAACCGGAGACACAGAGAGCAAGGCTGGTGCCATGTAAGCCGGCCCAAGGAGACGCACTGGGGACCAGCTGCGTAGAGCCGGCTTCATGGCATTAGGCTCGACGCTCAATCTAGCCCGGCCGACAAGCGGAGCTGGAATATACCGCACCGGGCTATGCACCCGCACTGGAGACACCGTGCGCACCACTGCATAACACGGTGCCTGTCCGGTCTCTCTAGCCCCCCGGTAAGCACAGGGAGTCTGCCCAGGTCTCCTACCTGGCGTAGCCATACAAGCTAAGCGTCAGTATAGAGACAAAGTAGAATCTCAATTCAACTGCTCAGACACAAGAGGTATGTGGCAGGGTCTACAGTCAATCACGGATTACAAATAGAAAACCAGCCCCGTCACGGACAACGATGTCTTGCTCCCAGGCAGACTAAATCACTTTTTTGCCCACTTTGAGGACAATACAGTGCCACTGACACGGCCCGCAACTAAAACATGCGGACTCTCCTTCACTGCAGCCGACGTGAGGAAAACATTTAAACGTGTCAACCCTCGCAAGGCTGCAGGCCCAGACGGCATCCCCACCCGCGCCCTCAGAGCATGCGCAGACCAGCTGGCTGGTGTATTTACGGACATATTCAATCAATCCCTATCCCAGTCTGTTGTTCCCACATGCTTCAAGAGGGCCACCATTGTTCCTGTTCCCAAGAAAGCTAAGGTAACTGAGCTAAACGACTACCGCCCCGTAGCACTCACTTCCGTCATCATGAAGTGCTTTGAGAGACTAGTCAAGGACCATATCACCTCCACCCTACCTGACACCCTAGACCCACTCCAATTTGCTTACCGCCCAAATAGGTCCACAGACGATGCAATCTCAACCACACTGCACACTGCCCTAACCCATCTGGACAAGAGGAATACCTATGTGAGAATGCTGTTCATCGACTACAGCTCGGCATTTAACACCATAGTGCCCTCCAAGCTCGTCATCAAGCTCGAGACCCTGGGTCTCGACCCCGCCCTGTGCAACTGGGTACTGGACTTCCTGACAGGCCGCCCCCAGGTGGTGAGGGTAGGCAACAACATCTCCACCCCGCTCATCCCCACACCTGGGCCCCACAAGGGTGCGTTCTGAGCCCTCTCCTGTACTCCCTGTTCACCCATGACTGCGTGGCCACGCACGCCTCCAACTCAATCATCAAGTTTGCGGATGACACAACAGTGGTAGGCTTGATTACCAACAACGACAAGACGGCCTACAGGGAGGAGGTGAGGGCCTTTGGAGTGTGGTGTCAGGAAAATAACCTCACACTCAACGTCAACAAAACTAAGGAGATGATTGTGGACTTCAGGAAACAGCAGAGGGCACACCCCCCTATCCACATCGATGGAACAGTAGTGGAGAGGGTAGTACACATCACAGACAAACTGAATTGGTCCACCCACACAGACAGCATCGTGAAGAAGGCGCAGCAGCGCCTCTTCAACCTCAGGAGGCTGAAGAAATTCGGTCACCAAAAGCACTCACAAACTTCTACAGATGCACAATCGAGAGCATCCTGTCGGGCTGTATCACCACCTGGTACGGCAACTGCTCCGCCCACAACCGTAAGGCTCTCCAGAGGGTAGTGAGGTCTGCACAACGCATCACCAGGGGCAAACTACCTGCCCTCCAGGACACCTACACCACCCGATGTCACAGGAAGGCCATAAAGATCATCAAGGACAACAACCACCCGAGCCACTGCCTGTTCACCCCGCTATCATCCAGAAGTCGAGGTCAGTACAGGTGCATCAAAGCTGGGACCGAGAGACTGAAAAACTGCTTCTATCTCAAGGCCATCAGACTGTTAAACAGCCACCACTAATATTGAGTGGCTGCTGCCAACACACAGACTCAACTCCAGCCACTTTAATAATGGGAATTGATGGAAAATTATGTAAAATATATCACAAGCCACTTTAAACAATGCTACCTAATATAATGTTTACATACCCTACATTATTCATCTCATATGTATACGTATATACTGTACTCTATATCATCTACTGCATCTTTATGTAATACATGTATCACTAGCCACTTTAACTATGCCACTTTGTTTTCATACTCATCTCATATGTATATACTGCACTCAATACCATCTACTGTATCTTGCCTATGCCGCTCTGTACCATCACTCATTCATATATCTTTATGTACATATTCTTTATCCCCTTACACTTGTGTCTATAAGGTAGTAGTTTTGGAATTGTTAGCTAGATTACTTGTTGGTTATTACTGCATTGTCGGAACTAGAAGCACAAGCATTTCGCTACACTCGCATAAACATCTGCTAACCATGTGTATGTGACAAATAAAATGTGATTTGATTTGATTTAAACCAGGCGAGGCAATTATTTGAGAAACCAAAAATGTTGAGTCTGCCAATAAGAATGTTGTGATTGACAGACTCGAAAGCCTTGGCCAGGTCGATGAATACGGCTGCGCAGTAATGTCTCTTATCGATGGCGGTTATGATGTCGTTTAGGACCTTGAGCGTGGCTGAGGTGCACCCATGACCAGCTCTGAAACCAGATTGCATAGCGGAGAAGGTATGGTGGGATTCAAAATGGTCAGTGTTTGTTAACTTGGCTTTCGAAGACCTTAGAAAGACAGGGTAGGATAGATATAGGTCTGTAGCAGTTTGGGTCTAGAGTGTCACCCCCTTTGAAGAGGGGGATGACCGCGGCAGCTTTCCAATCTTTGGGAATCTCAGACGATACAAAAGAGAGGTTGAACAGGCTAGTAATAGGGGTTGCAACAATTTCGGCAGATCATTTTAGAAAGAGAGGGTCCAGATTGTCTAGCCCAGCTGATTTGTAGGGGTCCAGATTTTGTAGCTCTATCAGAACATTGGCTATCTGGATTTGGGTGAAGGAGTGGTGGTTGGGGGCTTTGGCGGGTTGCTGTGGAGGGTGCCGGGCAGTTGACCGGGGTAGGGGTAGCCATGTGGAAAGCATGGCCAGCCGTAGAGAAATGCTTATTGAAATTCTCAATTATAGTGGATTTATCGGTGGTGACAGTGTTTCCTAGCCTCAGAGCAGTGGGCAGCTGGGAGGAGGTGCTCTTATTCTCCATGGACTTTACAGTGTCCCAGAACTTTTTTGAGTTAGTACAACAGGATGCAAATTTCTGTTTGAAAAAGCTTGCCTAGGCTTTTCTAACTGCCTGTGTATATTTGTTCCTAATTTCCCTGAAAAGTTGCATATCACGGGGCTATTCGATGCTAATGCAGAACGCCACAGGATGTTTTTGTGCTGGTCAATGGCAGACAGGTCTGGCGTGAACCAAGGACTATATCTATTCCTAGTTCTACATTTTCTGAGAGGGGCATGCTTATTAAAGATGGTGAGGAAGGCACTTTTAAAGAATAGCCAGGCATCATCTACTGACGAGATGAGGTCAATGTCATTCCAGGATACCCCGGCCAGGTCGATTAGAAAGGCCCGCTCGCAGAAGTGTTTCAGGGAGCGTTTGACAGTGATGAGGGGTGGTCGTTTGGTCGCAGACCCATTACGGATGCAGGCAATGAGGCAGTGATCGCTGAGATCTTGACTGAAAACAACAGAGGTGCACCGCTTGCCATGCGGTAGCAGAGAGAACAGTCTATGACTAGGGTGGCTGGAGTCTTTGATAATTTGTAGGGCCTTCCTCTGACACCGCCTGGTATAGAGGTGCTGGATGGCAGGAAGCTTGGCCCCAGCGATGTACTGGGCCGTACGAACTACCCTCTGTAGTGCCTTGCGATCGGAGGCCGAGCAGTTGCCATACCAGGCAGTGATGCATTCAGTCAGGATGCTCTCGATGTTGCAGCTGTAGAACCTTTTAAGGATCTGAGTGTAACAGTATAGCTTCCGCCCCTCTCCTCGCCCCTACCTGGGCTCAAACTAAGGAACCTCTGCACATATCAACAACTGCCTCCCACAAAGCATCGTTATCCATCGCCCCATAAAAGGCCGAGCAAGAGGAACAACTGCTTCAAGGTCTCATGAGTGACGTCACCGATTGAAACACTATTAGCGCGCACCACCGCTAACTAGCTAGCCATTTCACATCAGTTACACTCACCCCCCTTTTTACCTGCTCCTTTTCCGCAGCAACCGGTGATCCGGGTGAACAGCATCAATGTAACACTATAGCTTCTGTCCCTCTCCTCGCCAGTACCTGGGCTCGAACGAGGGACCCCTGCACACATAGACAACAGCCACCCTTGAAGCATCGTTACCCAGAGCAAGGGGAACAACTACTTCAAGGTCTCAGAGCGAGTTACGTCACCGATTGAAACGCTATTAGCGCACACCCCGCTAACTAGCTAGCCATTTCACATTGTGTGTGAATACAGTGTGTGCATGCTTGTCTCTACCAAAGCTTTGTAGAGAGAGCAGAGCGCAAACATGTAGGCCAGCCAGTAATGAACCCTTGGAGGTCCACAATTGATCACCACTGCAGCCTGTGAGGAATTGACCCTCTCTCTCCCAGGATCACATGACTGGCAGAAGGCAATAAAAACAGAGAGCCTCATATGCCTGGAAAAGAACCATCCATACATGCATGATGGGTAAGAAACACACAGCCTTGTGGAAGAGAAGACGTAGGGGAAAGGATGGTGGACGGAGAAATGAGGAAGAGAGAAATGTTGTTTCTCCTTCAGAGCCCATTCCTTTCAATGTGTATACCTTACTGTGATGATGTTGTGAAATGAATGGCGCTATTCAGTTTGTATATCTAACTGTGATGTTGTTGGGAAATTAACTGCGATATTCCTTTTCTATGGTGGCAAGGCCTGATGGGTTTTGTTGCACAACAAAGATATTGTACCATAGTTTAATCTTTACACTGCAGTAACCCTAGACAGGAAAATTTACTTTGAAGGGAAGGTCTTAGAAGGCATCATGAAACAAAAATTATATTTCAATTTGACTTAAATAAAGGATTAAAAATAGATAATTTGATAACCAAAGCAAAGAATATTGAACAACTGACTGTTTGATGTGAATATCAAGTCAGAACTTACCCAGATAGTGTAATACCAACAAATATTATTATATAAAAACATTTGTACTTCAATGTTGATGTCTCTATTTAATTAAATCAAAGAGAATTTTCCGTGCATTTTCAAATAAGTAATGCTTCACAGTAAGTGTTTTTCATTGCATACTGATCTACACACCATTAAACTGTATACATTAATAGTCTCTTTGATAAATTATACATGAACAGTTCTGAATGGGAACGATGGGGTGAATTGAATAATAACATTCCTTTCAAATCAAGGGGCTTGAGTAGGCCTATGGTTGTCATGGGGATATAAGAGCACATGCAATGAGATGCAACAGCTCAGTAACACAACCCAAGTCAGACGTCAGAAGTGAGTGTTCAGTGTGGTATTAATATGTTATAAAAACGGTTCCCAACATTTTATTTGACAGAAATGTCTTTGAAATGTTATAGTTTTTGCTAAAGAATCCAGAAAAAAAAACCTTGGCCTTCCACCTCTTACCTTCTCACACCGCTGAGAAGTGTGGTTACTTTCTGACAACACACAGTCAGTTGTATGTTAATACTTACCTGTTGTTTATGTTATTGCATTGTCTGTTTTTTCTTTTCAGAGGGGAGAAAAAAGTAACAATGATCCATTCCCTTCAGATCCATGACTGAGGACCATCCATCAACTAAATCATTATCTATGTTCCAAATGGTACCCTATTCCCTATATAGTGCACTACTTTGGACCAGGCCCCATAGGGGGTCTGTCATGCCAAATAGTGTTCCCCTGCCGAAAAGGGCTGTCTGACCGGATTACGTCATGAACCAAAGCGTTGATATGCTGGTTGCTTGGCTCTATTTTTACCTCGTAGCGGTCGCGAAGGAAGGAGGACGCGGGCAGTTCTAGTTCTAGTTCACTTTATAAGCGCTCGCTCAGTCCGTGCAAAATTATTACCTCAGAATGCTCTCCAAGGACGGTGTTTTTGGCAGTGACCACCTGCTGACTACCTTCTGCTTCAGAGGACCAAAAAGACTGGAAAAAGAGCTCTTTCTTTACCATATATTTGTCTTTATATAAGAAAATATTGTTAAATAGGAAGAAATAATTTAAGATACTTTTAGATTGACTTTGCTAACTAATGTATTTATTTACCTCAGCCTGCCTAGTTAGCCAGTTAGCTAGCCAGACAGTTTTATTTAGCTAATGTCTGCACACTGCAAAATTTATGGTAGTTATGACTTAAAATGCATTGAGATACCGATCTGTCATTAACATGCCATTCACAAAGGTGTATGATGGGAATCAACTGTTCTGGGAATAAGATTAATATAATGTATATCAGTGTTAGTAGTACATACCATACATATTTCCCCCTGTCTGTGAATGTACATTCTGCCAGTGTCGGTGTGTACTAAGTTGAGGTTCTTATATTTGAGTGAAAGACTCGTGAAACGTGAAGCACTAAGAACTGTCATTCTAAATTTTGGTTGTATAATTTATCAATAGGTCAAATTATGATTCAGAAAGGCGAGAAGCAGAGACACAGAGCTGCCCCAAAACTTTGAGGAGAGCACAACGTGAGGGGAGGGTGCACTGCTCATCCTGCAGGTGGTTTCTAAAACTAATTCAATATTTGTAAGAATCCAGTGAATCCAGGGAGGGTTCCTTCCAGGGAAACCTTATCTTTTCGTGTCTTCCGAGAGGGAGGTTATCAGAAAACCCACTAGATTGTAGCTTGGGCTAACCATAATTGGGACATTGACAGTAGGAGCTAGGTGGTCCTTGCCCCAATCTCATTCTCATCAAGGGTGGTGTGAAATTTTCTCTCTTCCTTCCTCAAGTCAATATGTGGTTAATGTGTTATGGGTTAGATTAAATGATTTACAGTATGTACAAATATATTTGTGGCCCGAGGCAAAGTACAAATGCATTTTTTGTTTTGTTTTACATTTAACCTTTATTTAACTAGGCAAGTCAGTTAAGAACAAAATCTTATTTACAGTGATGGCTTACACGGGAAAAACCTGGACGACGCTGGGCCAATTGTGCGCCGCCTTATGGGACTCCCAATCACAGCCGGATGTGATACAGTCTGGAATTTAACCAAGGGCCTATTGCACTGAGATGCAGTGCTTTAGACCCCTGCGCCACTCGGGAGCCCAAAGGGGGGCCTGTCTGAATCTAGTGGACTGCAGCAGGCCGCAAGCATACGCACTTCCTAATCTCAAGGCTTTTCCTGACTGATAAGAAGACAGGGAGGTGTGGAGGAGTACAAGGCTTCTGAACTTGGGCTGGGACGGTAACACCATATGTCTAGCCACAGAGATTCATTGTACATCCTTGACTCAGGAGGGTGATCTCCCCAGGTTCCGGTTGTGTTGGGATTTTCCTGGCTACAAAAACACAGTCATGTGATTGACTGGACCACAAGCTCCATCCTGGGTTGTAGTCCTTTTTGCCATTCCCACTGCCTTCAAGCAGCACAGCCTTCCCCAAGTCGTCCTCCTCAGGATCTTAGCAAGACTGTGGATGTCTCTGCTATTCCTACTGAAAACCATGACCTCCTGGAAGTGTTCAGTAAGGCACGTGCTACTTCCCTTCCCCCGCACCGTCCTTATGATTGTGCCATTGACCTTCTCCCAGGCACTATACCACCTCGGGGTCGGTTGTATTCTCTGTACGGACCAGAGACCAAAGCTATGGAGGAGTACATAGAGGAGTCTCTGGCCACTGGGGCCATCCGTCCTTCTGCATCTCCTGCCGGCGCAGGGTTTTTCTTTGTAGAGAAGAAGGACAAGACTCTGCACCCGTGCATTGACTACCGGGGACTTAACAATATCACTGTCAAAAATTGTTACCCCCTACCTCTTCTTGGCGTTTGAATCTCTCCAGGGGGCTTCCATGTTTTCCAAGTTGGGCCTTCAGAATGCCTACCACCTGGTTCGGATACGAGAGGGGGATGAGTGGAAGACAGCCTTCAACACTGCCAGTGGACATTATGAGTACCAGGTCATGCCATTTGGACTCACCAACTGTCTTCCAGGCTTTGGTCAATAATGTGTTTTAGGGACATGCTAAACCGGTTTGTGTTCGTCTAACTGGACGACAATCCTGTTTTTTCCCCGACCTGTCCAAGAACATGTACTCCATGTCAGACAGGTACTTCAGCGCCTCCTGGAGAACCAATTGTTCGTGAAAGCCGAGAAGTGTGAGCTCCACCAATCTTCTATCACCTTTCTGGGATATGTCATTGCTGAGGGCAACGTTCAGATGGATCCTGGAAAAGTGAAAGCAGTGGTGGATTGGCTTCAACCAACGTCCAGGGTGCAGTTGCGAAGGTTTCTTGGGTTTGCAAACTTCTACCGCCGTCTCATTCGGGATTACAGCACCCTGGCGGCCCCCCTCTTGGCGCTCACCGTTCAAATGGTCTCCAGCTGTCGACAAAGCCTCTGTGGACCTGAAGCATCAGAAATTGTGAAAAACTGAGTTTACATGTATTTGGCTAAGGTGTATGTAAACTTCCGACTTCAACTGTAGATTGCCCCCCCCCCCCCCCCCCCCACCCTTTCCACACCACTGCCACTCTCTGTTGTCATCTATCCATAGTCACTTTAATAACTCTACCTACATGTACATACTACCTCAACTAACCGGTTCCCCCGCGAATATATTGTTATTTTTTTACTGCTGCTCTTTAATTACTTGTTACCTTTATCTCTTATTCTTATCCATATTTTTTTTAAAACTGCACTGTTGGTTAGGGGCTCGTAAAGTAAGCATTTCACTTTAAGGTCTACACCTGTTGTATTCGGCACATGTGACTAATAAAACATTTTTTTTATTTGATTTAGAGGGGTATACAGAAAATAGCCCTATTTGGTAAAAGACCAAGTCCATATTATGGCAAGAACAGCTCAAATAAGCGAAGAGAAATGACAGTCCATCATTACTTTAAGACATGAAGGTCAGTCAATACGGAAAATGTCAAGAACTTTGAAAGTTTCTTGAGGTGCAGTCACAAAAACCATAAAACGCTATGATGAAACTGACTCTCGTGAGGACCGCCACAGAAATGGAAGACCCTGAGTTAGGATAAGTTCATTGGAGTTACCAGCCTCAGAAATTGCAGCCCAAATAAATGCTTCATGGAGTTCAAGTAACAGACACATCTCAACATGGACCTAAGGAAGGCTTTTGATACTGTTAATAACCATGAGATTCTCATCACAAAATTTTCCAAGTTCAACTTTTCCCCCGATGCCTTGAGATGGATGAAATCATACCTTGAAGGCAGAACTCAGTGTGTCAGAGTGAGCAATGAGCTGTCACCCACTCTTAGCTATGATGTGGGCGTGCCCCAAGGGTCAATACTGGGGCCCCTCCTGTTCAGCCTGTATATTAATGATCTGCCTTCTGTCTGTACTGGGTCTGAAGTTCAAATGTATGCAGATGATACAGTGATATATGTGCATGCAAAGAGAAAACAATGAGAGTCTGCCATGAGAGGTGACTGTAAGGGAAAGCACCTTTAGTAAATCAGCTTTCTCTGTGAGTGTCACGGTCGTCATAAAGAGGAAACCAAGGCGCCGTGTGGTAAGCGAACATAACTCTTTAATAAAGGAGAGAACACTAAACCAACCGTGAAGCAATATGGCGAGTGCAGAACAGGCAACTAAACATAGAATAACAACCCACAAAATAAACAAGGAATATGGCTAGCAAAATATGGTTTCCAATCAGAGACAACGATAAACAGCTGCCTCTGATTGAGAACCAATCTAGGCAACCATAGACATAATACCCCTAGACTATAAAACCCCTAGACTAGAAAACCCCATGACATACAAAACCCCATAGACAATTCAAAAACTAAATAAACCACCCTTGTCACACCCTGACCTAACCAAATAATAAAGAAAGCAAAGATAACTAAGGTCAGGGCGTGACAGTGAGAGCTTCCCATGTCTGGAATACACTGCCATCAGACACACATAACTGCACCACATATCACACTTTCACAAAATGCATGAAGACATGGCTAAAGGTCAATCAGATTTGTCAACATAATCCTGAGCTGTGCTTTGCCGCTTTCCATGTTGTCTGTTGTCTGTAGCTTGTGAGGTGTGAAAACACTTTTGCTTTTATGAATTTTGTCTTGCTGCTTTTTGTTCTGTTGCTCTGTCTGTATGCTGTGTCTTGCGTGTCCTATTGTGTGTGCTCACTGCTCAATGACTGTCTATACTGTAATTGTTTTTAATAACCTGCCCAGGGACTGCGGTTGAAAATTAGCCGGCTGGCTAAAACCGGCACTTTTACTGAAACGTTGATTAATGTGCACTGTCCCTGTAAAAATAAAATAAACTCAAACTCAAACATGAACTTTTCAGAGTAGACTGCATGAATCAGGCCTTCGTGGTCGAATTGCTGCAAAGAAAACACCACTAAAAGACACCAATAAGAAGAAAAGACTTGGTTGGGCCCAGAAACACGAGCAATGAACATTAGACCATTACATTCGATTTTTTGTTCCAACCGCTGTCTTTGTGAGACACAGTGTGGGTGAACGGATGATCTCTGCATGTGTATTTCCCACCGTAAAAAATGGAGGTTGAGGTGTTATGGTGTGGGGGTGCTTTGCTGGTGACACTGTCTGTGATTTATTTAGAATTCAAGGCACACTTAACCAGCATGGCTACCACAGAATTCTGCAGCGATATGCCATCCCATCTGGTTTGGGCTTAGTGGGACTAACATTTGTTTTTCAACAGGACAATGACCCAACACACCTCCAGGCTGTGTAAAGGCTATTTGACCAAGAAGGAGAGGGATGGAGTGCTGCGTCAGATGACCTGTCCTCCACAATCACCCGACCTCAACCCAATTGAGATGGTTTGGGATGAGTCGGACCGCAGAGTGAAGAAAAAGCAGCAAAAAAGTGCTCAGCATATGTGGGAACTCCTTCAAGACTGTTGGAAAAGCATTCCAGGTGAAGCTGGTTGAGAGAATGCCAAGAGTGTGAAAAGCTGTCATCAAGGGAAAGGGTGGCTACTTTGAAGAATCTCAAATCTAAAATATATTTTGATTTGTTTGACACTTTTTTGGTTACAACATGATTCCATATGTGTTATTTCATAGTTTTGATGTCTTCACTATTATTCTACAATGTAGAAAATAGTAAAAATAAAGAAAAACCCTTGAATGAGTAGGTGTTCTAAAACATTTGACCGGTAGTATATGTTAAGCATTTGGTTGACATTTGAGAAAGCAAGAAATGGTAGTTATGCTGAGCTTATAAAAATGTACCTCTCCAATTGACTTTAGGACCATTGTCTGTCCGAGGCCCTCAGGAGGTATCCCATCCACCAGAACCAGTGAGTTCGGATCAGTCTGATTCGCTGTGCTCTGAGTCAGAGGGGGACCAGCTTGAGGTAGGCTATACCTTCTAAAAGTGTTGAGAAGTACATATCTCCCATTTATAACACTGCACTAATCAATCAAATTCTCTCCCAGTAAAGTGTAACATCTCTTTCCCCTACCCTATTCCATTTAACTCTGATCCTGTTCTCCAGGACCTGTTAACTCTGATCCTGTTCTCCAGGACCTAGGGGTTCTGCCCAACACCCAGATGTGGATCCACCTGATGTCCTTCATTTCCAACTACCCTCCAACTTTTCATTACATCATCTACAGCTACTGTTATTGTCATGTTGTCATTATCTGCTAAGAAAGTTTTCTTGCTCTATCATACTGGGCACATAATATGTGAGATACACAAATTAACTAAAAATACTAGCACTGCAAAGAGAGCAGCAGTGCCTGGAATTTGCAGTCTCGCTCTTCAAGTCCCCCTTCCAGAGACTTGCTTCCTGTTGAGAACAAGTGACAGGCAGAACCTCCCACCCACACAGCAACCACCTCCTCTATATTCCACACACCAGAATTCTATGATTGCCATATGAGTATACAACAAAAATCTGTGAAATTAAATTAATGACACAACTGTACCAAAAACTATCAAAATGTATAGATTCAAATCTTAAATATTGCTAGTTGGGTTTTCACAGCTGTTTCACAAGGTGTTCATTGTAAGTTGTAACATATCTTTTGATGTTTTTTATTTGTTCCACATTATTCATTGTTGTATCCTAGGACCTACAATAGATACATATATATTCAACCATAAGGGTAATAATGAGCTATGTGAGTGTCACTTTCGTTGGAATGAATATCGGACCAAGGCTGTTGAGGTATGTTGAGTTCCACATAATTTAATAAAAAAGTGAAACTTTAGCACACCCGCCTCCCCCCCAAAGGTGTGGACTCCGGCCGCAAAACCTGAAACCAAAAGGGAGAGTTAGGGGGGTGTCTAGTGTCAGTGGCGGCTCTGGTGCGGGGCGAAGTACCCGTTCATCCCTTGGATCCGCCAGCATCGGGGGCGGCTCAGGTGCAGGACGAAGTACCCGTTCATCCCTTGGATCCGCGAGCATCGGGGGCGGCTCTGGTGCGGGACGAAGAACCCGCTCATCCCACAGATCCAGCCATGGAGCTAGACTGGATTCCGTGCTTGGACTGGGCATCGGCGTAGGGGAAGGCTCCTGCCATGGAGCGGGACCTGACGCCGTGCCTGGACTGGGCACCTGCGCAGAGGAAGACTCCGGCCTTGGAGTGGGACTGGACGCCATGCCTGGACTGGACATCGGCGCAGAGGAAAGCTCCTGCCATGGAGCTGGAGGTTCCGGACCGTTTACCGTCGCAGTAGGTTCCGGACCGTTTACCGTCGCAGTAGGTTCCGGGCCGTTGACCATCTCAGGAGGTTCCGGACAGTTGACCGTCTCAGGAGGTTCTGGACCATGAACCGTCTCAGGAGGTTCCGGACCGTTGACCATCTCAGAAGGTTCCGGACCGTGGACCGTCTCGGGAGGTTCCGGACCATGGACCGTCTGAGGAGGTTCCGGACTGGGAACTGTTGCCGGAAGCTCTGGACTGGGAACTGTCGCCGGAAGCTCTGAACTGGGAACTGTCGTCGGAAGCTCTGGACTGGGGATCGTCGCAGGAAGCCTGGTGCGTGGGGCTGGCACTGGTGATACAGGACTGGTGACACGCACCTCAGGGCGAGCGCGAGGAGCAGACACAGGACGCATCTGACTGGGGAGGCGCACTGGAGGCCTGATGAGTGGGGCCGGTACAGGTGGAACTGGACTAGTTACACGCACTTCAGGGCGAGTGCGGTGAGGAGGCACAGGACGCACTGGACTGGGGAGGCACACTGGAGGCCTGATGTGTGGGGCCAGTACAGGTGGCACAGGACTGGTGACACGCACTTCAGGGCGAGTGCAGGGAGAAGGAACAGGACGTACTGGACTGGGGACACTCACTTCAGGCAAAGTGCGAGGAGCAGGCACAGGATGTACTGGGCTGTGAAGGCGCACTGGAGACCTGGTGCGTATAGCCAGCATCAATTTTTATTTATTTTTATTTTACCTTTATTTAACCAGGCAAGTCAGTTAAGAACAAATTCTTATTTTCAATGACGGCCTGGGAACAGTGGGTTAACTGCCTGTTCAGGGGCAGAACGACAGATTTGTACCTTGTCAGCTCGGGGGTTTGAACTCGCAACCTTCCGGTTACTAGTCCAACGCTCTAACCACTAGGCTACCCTGCCGCCCCAATGGTACCGGAACTTTAACACTCTTAGCACAGCAAGTGCGGGGAGCTGTCACAGGACCACCGCGCTGTGGAGGCGCACTGGAGAAACGGTGCGTAGAACTGGCACACATTGTACCGGAACGATGACACTCTACTCAAAGGGAGTGCAGAGAGCTGGCACAGGTGGCATTGGACGGTTAACACGCTCCTCAGGGCGACTGTCTTGCCTCTCCAGCCAAATCAACAGCTCTCTCTCATCACTCTCCTCAACTTTCGCCAACCACTCCTCGCTCAATCTATCCCAATATTCCTCCTCGGTCTCTGACTCACCCCTCAGCGTCACCGACCACCCCGCGTGCCTCCCCAACATTTTTTTAGGGCTGTCTTTTGGGCTTGTGTCGTGGCCGCGAACCCTGGCGTCATCGCTGTCCTTCCCTCACTTGTGTCTGCTTCCACGGAAGGCTTTCGTCTCCATCCATAATTTCCTCCCAAGTCCAGGATGTCTTCTCCTCCTTTATCTCCTCCCAAGCCCAGGATACCTTCTCTTCCTGGGCATGCTGCTTGGTCCTGTTGTGATGGGATATTCTGTCATGTTTGTTGGAATGAAAAAAAATTGCTACTTAAGTATGATCCCCAATTAGAAAAAAACTACCTAGAACCCCACATAGAAAATTTTAACTAGACTAACCCCCCAGTCACGCCCTGACCTACTCCATCATAGAAAATAAATGGTCAGGAAGTGACAGTGAGATAGAACAAAATGAATCAAAATAGATGATTACTGAAATTCTACTATTTCAGTGTAGATAAGGGGAGGGCAGGATAAAATAGAAAAACATAACAGCCAGACAAGCCAGTGTATGAATCAAATGGATTTGGATATGAATGGAGTGGAAATTCGCTGACTTTTGGATCTGTAAGGTAAACAACTTTAACGTGTCAAGTAGTTTTCGTTGCCATTTCCGAAAAACGTAGCAGTGTTTAAGACATGGATAACGTTAACAAGGTACCCAAAAGTACTGTAGTTTGAAGTAATGTTTCATTTTATTTGCTAAACAAAACTAGTTGCGCCTAACAGTGAAATTGTCACGGAAATCAGCCTTGTTTGCATAGCGATGATGAAAATAACTTCATTTAGGCTGTAATGATCTCCAAAATTCTAATCATTAGGTCATCCCACCATTGATATAGCAACAGACGCTAATGGTTTATCGAATTTCATTGTGATGCAGAGCAGGACACTTTTAGGCCAGGGGACATGATTTGGCATGACAGGCCCAATTCAATAGTTATTAGTTTGGACTGTGCTGATATTTATTTGACCACTGAGGTCCCACCATTCAGTGGTGTTGCCTGGGTCAATTGTATTTTGATTGATAGCCGAGGTTACAAAATATGTTTATCACCAGGCCGAAACTATGAGTCTGAACACTAATAATGCATGCTCGAGGCAGCCAGCAGCAACAGGCTGTGCCATTGGTTGGTCACCCCTTAATTTGCATAATTGGCCATGTGCATGTAATTGTGATGGACGCTGTAGGAGAGAGGAATAACGTCGTGGGAGAGACAAAAACTGAGTAAAAAAACA
Source organism: Oncorhynchus mykiss (assembly GCF_013265735.2). Lineage (NCBI taxonomy): Eukaryota > Metazoa > Chordata > Actinopteri > Salmoniformes > Salmonidae > Oncorhynchus > Oncorhynchus mykiss. The sequence continues at coordinate 9,620,825 of NC_048569.1, read as the reverse complement.
CCATAAATATGTTTAGCACTACAAATGAGCAAGCTGCAGAGAGTGGCACACACAGCGAATATGAACCAGATATTTGAGGCCATAATCCTCCTCCTTCAGCACTTTATGGACCCCATTGTTAATCATGTCATAACGGAGGCATTGTCAGTCTCTATCCCCAGAAGTTTCTCTTTTTTAAGACAACACTTCTCGAGGAAAGCCACAACAGCACGGGCTATAGATTTGGCATCTCCTCCCTCCAACTCAACAAGCCCCAGAAATGTTGATACAATTATCTGCTTGGTGTCACTAAAGTACCTTATCACAACCCCCAGGTACTTAGAAACACTTACATCGGTGGACTCATCGAGGAGGAGGCTGAAACGCTGGTCACCCACATCTGTGACCAACTTTTTCAGAAAGTATGGTGCTAGAACACCATGAATCATTTCTGTACACTTTGTCCTGTGCATTTTGAAGTGGGTAGCAGCAGTGTGGAGAAAGCAGTTTACATGCTTCTCCAATGTGATCACATGCCAGCATAGAACAGTGTTCAGCGATAGCTAATGCCATGGTGGTCTCAGCCTTTTTTGCAGAGTCAATTGTTTTAACCATAAATGGCAGCTTATTTTGGGTGGAACTGTTATAAGGTTATTTTTGAGTTGTCATGTGTTTTTTTTGCTGCTAGTCGATTTTTTGAAAATGGGTCGCTAGAGGGGTCTGAATACTTGCTAAATATAGTGACAAAGTCGCTAAGTTGGCAACACCAAACGTAGCACTATGGTGTGGTTGCTAACCTCATCCTGATTGTCATGTACTGTCATGTTGTGTCTTGTCTCTGTCCTTTCCCTTCACCCTGTCTCCCTCTGCTGGTCGTTGTTAGGTTACCTTTTCTCCCCATCTTTCCCCCAGCTGTGCCTTGTCTCCTCCTAACCACCTCGTTACCCCTTTTCCCACCTGTTCCCTTTTTCCCTCTGATTAGGTCCCTATATCTCTCTCTGTTTCTGCTCCTGTCCTTGTCGGATTCTTGTTTGTTGTGTTTCATGCCTGAGCCAGACTATCGTCATGTTTGCTGTAACCTTGTCCTGTCGGAATCTGCCGGTCTATCTGAGCCTACCTATGTTTGGTTATTAAAGAAGCTCTGTTTAAGTTAGTTCGCTTTTGGGTCCTCATTAACTCACCGTAACAGAAGAATCCGACCAAGAATGGACCCAGCGACTTCGGATCCTCTCCACTCAGCCGTCGGGATCCAGGGAGCGATGCTAGGCAGACACGAGCAGGAATTGTCTGCTGCTCGACATGCCGTTGAGACCCTGGCCACCCAAGTCTCCAACCTCACAGAACAGGTTCACCATCTCCGCCTCGATCCACCGGCCACTTCCAGGGCTTTCGAATCTCCGGAGCCCAGAATCAATAACCCGCCGTGTTACTCTGGGGAGCCCACTGAATGCCGCTCGTTCCTCACCCAGTGTGATATTGTGTTTTCTCTCCAGCCCTACACTTTCTCCAGGAGCACTGCTCGTGTCGCCTACGTCATATCTCTCCTTACTGGACGGGCTCGTGAGTGGGGCACGGCAATCTGGGAGGCAAGGGCTGAGTGTACTAACCAGTATCAGGACTTTAAGGAGGAGATGATACGGGTTTTTGATCGATCTGTTTTTGGGGAGGAGGCTTCCAGGGCCCTGGCTTCCCTATGTCAAGGCAATCGATCCATAACAGACTACTCTATTGAGTTTCGCACTCTTGCTGCCTCCAGTGGCTGGAACGAGCCGGCTTTGCTCGCTCGTTTTCTGGAGGGTCTCCGCGCAGAGGTAAAGGATGAGATTCTCTCCCGGGAGGTTCCTTCCAGCGTGGATTCCTTGATTGAACTCGCTATTCGCATTGAGCGACGGGTTGATCTTCGTCACCGAGCTCGTGGAAAGGAGCTCGCGTTCTCCGTTGCCCCCCTCTCCGCATCACTACCATCTTCCTCTGCCGGCTCGGGTGCTGAGCCCATGCAGCTGGGAGGTATCCGCATCTCGACTAAGGAGAGGGAACGGAGAATCACCAACCGCCTCTGTCTCTATTGCGGTTCCGCTGGTCATTTTGTCACTTCATGTCCAGTAAAAGGCCAGAGCTCATCAGTAAGCGGAGGGCTACTGGTGAGCGCTACTACTCCTGTCTCTCCTTCAAGATCCTGCACTACCTTGTCGGTCCATCTACGCTGGACCGGTTCGTCAGCTTCCTGCAGTGCCTTAATAGACTCTGGGGCGGAGGGCTGTTTTATGGACGAGACCTGGGCTCGGGAACATGACATTCCTCTCAGACAGTTAAAGGAGCCCACGGCCTTGTTCGCCCTGGATGGTAGTCCTCTCCCCAGGATTCAGCGTGAGACGCTACCTTTAACCCTCACTGTCTCTGGTAATCATAGTGAAACCATTTCTTTTTTGATTTTTCGTTCACCTTTTACACCTGTTGTTTTGGGCCATCCCTGGCTAGTTTGTCATAATCCTTCCATTAATTGGTCTAGTAATTCTATCCTCTCCTGGAACGTCTCTTGTCATGTGAAATGTTTAATGTCTGCTATCCCTCCTGTTTCCTCTGTCTCTTCTTCACAGGAGGAGCCTGGTGATTTGACAGGGGTGCCGGAGGAATATCACGATCTGCGCACGGTGTTCAGTCGGTCCAGGGCCACCTCTCTTCCTCCACACCGGTCGTATGATTGTAGTATTGATCTCCTTCCGGGAACCACCCCCCCCCGGGGTAGACTATACTCTCTGTCGGCTCCCGAACGTAAGGCTCTCGAAGATTATTTGTCTGTAGCTCTTGACGCCGGTACCATAGTCCCCTCCTCCTCTCCCGCCGGAGCGGGGTTTTTTTTTGTCAAGAAGAAGGACGGGTCTCTGCGCCCCTGCATAGATTATCGAGGGCTGAATGACATAACAGTGAAGAATCGTTATCCGCTTCCTCTTATGTCTTCAGCCTTCGAGATCCTGCAGGGAGCCAGGTTTTTCACTAAGTTGGACCTTCGTAACGCTTACCATCTCGTGCGCATCAGGGAGGGGGACGAGTGGAAGACGGCATTTAACACTCCGTTAGGGCACTTTGAATACCGGGTTCTTCCTTTCGGCCTCGCTAACGCTCCAGCTGTCTTTCAGGCATTAGTCAATGATGTCCTGAGAGACATGCTGAACATCTTTGTTTTCGTTTACCTTGACGACATCCTGATTTTTTCACCGTCACTCCAGATTCATGTTCAGCACGTTCGACGTGTCCTCCAGCGCCTTTTAGAGAATTGTCTTTTTGTGAAGGCTGAGAAGTGCTCCTTTCATGCCTCCTCCGTCACATTTCTCGGTTCTGTTATTTCCGCTGAAGGCATTAAGATGGATCCCGCTAAGGTCCAAGCTGTCATTGATTGGCCCGCCCCTAAGTCACGCGTCGAGCTGCAGCGCTTTCTCGGCTTCGCGAACTTCTATCGTCGTTTCATCCGTAATTTCGGTCAGGTGGCAGCTCCTCTCACAGCCCTTACTTCTGTCAAGACGTGCTTTAAGTGGTCCGTTTCCGCCCAGGGAGCTTTTGATCTCCTCAAGAATCGTTTTACATCCGCTCCTATCCTTGTTACACCTGACGTCTCTAGACAGTTCGTTGTCGAGGTTGACGCGTCAGAGGTGGGCGTGGGAGCCATTCTTTCTCAGCGCTCCCTCTCTGACGACAAGGTCCACCCATGCGCGTATTTTTCTCATCGCCTGTCGCCGTCGGAACGTAACTATGATGTGGGAAACCGCGAACTGCTCGCCATCCGGTTAGCCCTAGGCGAATGGCGACAGTGGTTGGAGGGGGCGACCGTTCCTTTTGTCGTTTGGACTGACCATAGGAACCTTGAGTACATCCGTTCTGCCAAACGACTTAATGCGCGTCAGGCGCGTTGGGCGCTGTTTTTCGCTCGTTTCGAGTTCGTGATTTCTTATCGTCCGGGCTCTAAGAACACCAAGCCTGATGCTTTATCTCGTCTCTTCAGTTCTTCAGTAGCCTCCACTGACCCCGAGGGGATTCTCCCTGAGGGGCGTGTTGTCGGGTTGACTGTCTGGGGAATTGAGAGGCAGGTAAAGCAAGCGCTCACTCACACTCCGTCGCCGCGCGCTTGTCCTAGGAACCTTCTTTTCGTTCCCGTTCCTACTCGTCTGGCCGTTCTTCAGTGGGCTCACTCTGCCAAGTTAGCCGGCCACCCTGGCGTTCGGGGTACGCTTGCTTCCATTCGCCAGCGTTTTTGGTGGCCCACCCGGGAGCATGACACGCGTCGTTTTGTGGCTGCTTGTTCGGTCTGCGCGCAGACTAAGTCCGGTAACTCCCCTCCTGCCGGCCGTCTCAGGCCGCTTCCCATTCCCTCTCGACCGTGGTCTCACATCGCCTTAGATTTTGTCACCGGACTGCCTTCGTCAGCGGGGAAGACTGTTATTCTTACGGTTGTCGATAGGTTCTCTAAGGCGGCTCATTTCATTCCCCTTGCTAAGCTTCCTTCTGCTAAAGAGACGGCACAAATCATCATCGAGAATGTTTTCAGAATTCATGGCCTTCCGTCAGACGTCGTTTCGGACAGAGGTCCGCAATTCACGTCTCAATTTTGGAGGGAGTTTTGCCGTTTGATTGGGGCTTCCGTCAGTCTCTCTTCCGGCTTTCACCCCCAGTCTAACGGTCAAGCAGAACGGGCCAATCAGACTATTGGTCGCATCTTACGCAGTCTTTCTTTTCGCAACCCTGCGTCTTGGTCAGAACAGCTCCCCTGGGCAGAGTACGCCCACAACTCGCTTCCTTCGTCTGCGACCGGGCTATCTCCTTTTCAGAGTAGCCTCGGGTACCAGCCTCCGCTGTTCTCATCTCAGTTCGCCGAGTCCAGCGTCCCCTCCGCTCAGGCTTTTGTCCAACGTTGCGAGCGCACCTGGAAGAGGGTCAGGTCTGCACTTTGCCGTTATAGGACGCAGACTGTGAGGGCTGCTAATAAGCGTAGAACTAAGAGTCCTAGATATGGTCGCGGTCAGAGAGTTTGGCTCTCCACTCAGAACCTTCCCCTTAAGACGGCTTCTCGCAAGTTGACCCCGCGGTTCATTGGTCCGTTCCGTATTTCTCGGGTCATTAATCCTGTCGCAGTTCGACTTCTTCTTCCGCGATACCTTCGTCGCGTCCACCCGGTCTTCCATGTCTCCTGCATCAAGCCCGTCCTTCGCGCCCCCGCTCGTCTTCCCCCCCCCCCCCCCCCATCCTTGTCGAGGGCGCACCCATCTACAGGGTCCGTAGAATTTTGGACATGCGTCCTCGGGGCCGTGGTCACCAGTACCTCGTAGATTGGGAGGGGTACGGTCCTGAGGAGAGGAGTTGGGTTCCCTCTCGGGACGTGCTGGACCGTGCGCTGATCGAGGATTTCCTCCGTTGCCGCCAGGTTTCCTCCTCGAGTGCGCCAGGAGGCGCTCGGTGAGTGGGGGGGTACTGTCATGTACTGTCATGTTGTGTCTTGTCTCTGTCCTTTCCCTTCACCCTGTCTCCCTCTGCTGGTCGTTGTTAGGTTACCTTTTCTCCCCATCTTTCCCCCAGCTGTGCCTTGTCTCCTCCTAACCACCTCGTTACCCCTTTTCCCACCTGTTCCCTTTTTCCCTCTGATTAGGTCCCTATATCTCTCTCTGTTTCTGCTCCTGTCCTTGTCGGATTCTTGTTTGTTGTGTTTCATGCCTGAGCCAGACTATCGTCATGTTTGCTGTAACCTTGTCCTGTCGGAATCTGCCGGTCTATCTGAGCCTACCTATGTTTGGTTATTAAAGAAGCTCTGTTTAAGTTAGTTCGCTTTTGGGTCCTCATTAACTCACCGTAACACTGATGCTGTTCTGAGAGTAAAAGCTTTCATGTAAGCAGATGGATTGAGATTTACCCCCAAAAACGTTTAAACCTTTTAATAAGATACCTTCGCTTTTAATAGTAAACAGAGATAGTCCATAATTGTCAGATTTGTTCAACTCTATTCTAAAGAGTATTTTATTTGATAAAAGCCTATTCGATGCAGTGTTCCATTTCGTCAATCAAGGCCTTAAAGGCCTTTACTTTAAAATGTGAACTTCAAAGGATTCGTATTATCCAGTTATGAAAAGGCAAACAGAAGTAATTTGTATTCAATTGTAAGAAAAGAAGGACACTGACCCAACACACCTCCAGGCTGTGTAAGGGCTATTTGAACAAGAAAGAGAGTGATGGAGTGCTGCATCAGATGACCTGGCCTCCACAATCACCTGACCTCAACCCAACTGAGATAGTTTGGGATGAGTTGGACCGCAGAGTGAAGGAAAAGCAGCCAACAAGTGCTCAGCGTATGTGGCAACTCCTTCAAGACTGTTGGAAAGCATTCCAGGTGAAGCTGGTTTTAAAATGTTTTATTTTTTAACATTTATTTAACTAGGCAAGTCAGTTAAGAATGAATGCTTATTTATAATGACGCCCTACTTGTAAATCGCCCGAGGCCAAACCCTCCCTTAACCTGGACGACGCTGGGCCAATTGTGCGCCGCCCTATGGGACTCCCGATAACGGTCGGTTGTGATACAGCCCGGGATCGAACCCTGGGTCTGTAGTGACACCTCTAGCTAGACTGCTGTGCCACTAGGTAGCCCAATAGTGTGCAAAGCTATCATCAAGAGTGGCTACTTTGAAGAATCTCAAATATAAAATATATTTTGATTTGTTGAACAATGTTTTGGTTACTACATGATTCCATATGTGTTCTTTCATAGTTTTGATGTCTTCACTATTATTCTACAATGTAGAAAATAGTACAAATATTGAAAAACCATTGAATGAGTATGTGTATCCAAACTTGACTGATACTGTAAGTATATTAATATAGCTGTAAACATATATAAGTGTATAATAGATGAATGCAAGTTGTTTCAAGATGGTCATTCTCTTTGCTATCACATTACTGTGTGCGTGTGTGGGGGGGGTTTGTGTATGTCTGTGTGTGAGTGTATGTGCGTGTGTGTGCGTGTGTGTGTGTGTGTGTGTGTGTGTGTGTGCGTGTGTGTGTGTGTGTGTGTGTGTGTGTGTGTGTGTGTGTGTGTGTGTGTGTGTGTGTGTGTGTGTGTGTGTGTGTGTGTGTGAGAATGTTATGATCAATCCACCACAAGATGGCACTCCTCTCTTGTTTCAGTATCAGACAAGCACATGTTACTGGGTTGTCAGGGAGATTTGATGAAGTACTATAAAATAATATTGCGCTGTCGTATTTGCTCATGTTTACGCTATTTCCGTCTATTTACGCAATTCTTTACAACGGCGTAATTTGTGAACAACAGTCGGCTGAAGGTTGGGATGTGAGTTGGCAGCAGTGTCTGTAGCGCAAAAGAAGGGCGATGTCTTTGCTCCCAGCATGGCAAGGGTTGACTAGATTGTGTTAATAATTTACTTAGATGATGGGTGAGTGGGGAGAAATATGAAGCTAGAGTTTATTTTTCCACTTCCTATGTCCAAAAAGATCTTGTCTCCCCCAGAGACAGATATACTTATGATTCATCTCCAATATTTATTTTCTCCAATATCATATTGTGTCACACTGTGTACGGGAAACTCAATCATTTCCAAGAATATGAAGTATTTATGATTTGCTTTATCTCCTCTTTTGTCTCCCTCCCTCTATCTATGTGTTGCACCTGTGTGTGTGTGTGTGTGTGTGTGTGTGTGTGTGTGTGTGTGTGTGTGTGTGTGTGTGTGTGTGTGTGCATTAGCGCTGTGGTATATCACAACTGGCAAAGTCTCAATTCTCTCTCACTCACATGATTTCCCTGTAGCAGGAAGCATTATTGCTGGGAGGTTTGGTAGCATCCTGCCCAATTGAGTCTCATTAAGATGTGATTGCCTTGTCTTCTCTGTTTTGATAAAGTGATATCCAGTGTGTCGTCATAGGACCAGCTGCATAGCACAGGGTGGAGAAACATCCAAATCACAAGGAATAGGCTTCATCCCAAATGGAGCTCTGGGCTTTGGTCAAAAGTAGTGCTCTATATAGGGAATAGGGTGCCATTTGGGATGCAGAGAGAATTTTGACAGATGTAAACTGCATCTCCATAGCCATTTGGATATGATAGCAGTTTTATGCATTTGTGTCAAGCTATAGGAACAACGATTGGTAGATTTAAGATAACTTGGCCCTCTAAAATCTCATAAATTGTGTTGTTTTTCTAAATAGTTGTTTTTGTTGTTGCTTTAAAGTGCTTTGAAATTATGTATCTTTATGTAATGTATAGAGCTATAAAAGTAGAATAAATTATTAGAGAACTGCCCCAGTCAGAACCAGTGGAGTGGTAGTTCAATAACTCCATGGTATACAGTTGTCTACTAGGGGATCTTGGTTCATTTGACTAGGGATCAAAATGTTCAGGGCACTGATAGTAATCATTATCCATCAGGGGTTGTATGTTTCAGGTGTCTCAGAAGTGCTGACCTAGGATCAGTTTTGCCTTTACACATAATGAATACTGGTAAGATTACATGGACAAGGGGAACCTGATCCTAAATCAGCACTCCAACTCTGAGACGCTTTGTGAATACAGCCCTATAACTACTCATAATGGTGTTGATGTTGAGGCCATCTCTTGTTTACCTGCACGAATGCACGCATACATCAATTGCATAAAAGTTTCATACAGTACCCTATAAAGTGTCATACAAAAGTCATTGCTGGGTGAGCATTGCACACAGTTTAGGGAACTTGTGTTCCTGCCACTGAAGCCCAATAAGCTTTTTATTTTTGGCAATTAGGGCTCCATATTCTGTAAAACTAGTTTGTGACGATGTCTTGTAGCCAAAATGGTATACAAATAAAATATAGGCTACAGGTAATTGATCCATGATCTGTTTATGATGTCACAGAGACAGCCATCGCTTAAACTCTACAGGTTCTCGTAACATCACATTACAACAACGGTCTTGCAGTAAACAAGACTCACAACGGAACTCTCCAGAGTGTGGTTATTGTTTTTTCTGTATGATCTCATTGCTTCTTCCGTAATTTCCAGACAATTGTATTAATTTTTTTCTTCATTGTTCTGTTGACGGTCATCAAGATCAAGCCTCCAGATCTCGAGGCTGTCCAGGACACCTTATGGGTGTCCAAACAATGGGCCAGCACCCCATCCCTGCAGGGGGGGCTTCTTTACTGACCTGGGCAATTTTGTCCTTGAGCTTTCAAAGACTACAGCCAAGACCACTACTAATCCACCAGAGAACAAGAGCGGGCCAGGAAACATATCACTCCAGCCCTGTTGTCGTAAATCATGATCAGAATTTCGTACAAAAAAATTGTAAGGAATGCAGCTGGCTGTCGAAACTTTTGTAAATTCATTAATACATGCATTGCATCGGAGCGATAAAGTATGTGACTTTTTTCTTTCTGACGTAAAAGTATATTCTGGTTATGGATAAATAATAATACAAAAATGACATACTGATAAAGTCTCAATTTTCGCCTCACTGTATTTGTTGGTTGTTAACCCAAGTAGTTAAAAAAAAAAAAATCTTAAGTAGAGCATCATTAGTTTTAAAGTATTGAATGTCCAATAAAGTTTCATACAAAACCTACCCCAAGTTTCATACAATATCCCATGAGATTTCACTTCTACTTGCAAATGGAAAGCACACAGGTGAATAAGGTCCAACTGATGGCCTGTCACCCTGCAGACCTTTGTCTGCACAGTCTCTTTAGTCCTCTGTTTATCCCCTCTACTGTCACTCAGTGCATGCTGTTTCTATTGTTAAGACAAAGTCTCCCTGAGCACAACTCTCCCAGACAATCCTGACAACAGGATTTTCATAGAAAATCCACCGGGATATGCTTCAAAACACACAAGGCTTTTGAAGAGTGGGTGAAAGTGTGGTTTATGTAAAATATGAGAGACCTGTTACTGAAAGAAGCAGAACTTGAAATCCATAACTTGAAATACACTGTACTGATAGGGATCCATTTTTAAATCATTTTGAAAATTCTGCTGTCATAATTGTGGAGTAGACTTAGGGTTCAAATCATGATTAAAAATGTATATACTGTTCGATCACACACAGAAGAAGCAACAGTTAGTTAGTTACCAGTGTCTTTGGTTTAATGATAGACTAGGCCTACTAATCAATTTTGGGAGAACAAAAAACAACAACAGATATCTGTGGGAAGAAAATGGACAAGTTGATTATGAAAATAAATTGCAGTAAAACGTTACAAGGGTTATATTGTGAGGCACAGCTGTGATTTTATCATTTTGCAGATGTGCGTCCTATCGCACTCCTCTACAATTCCATTCCCAACTCGATGTACTTCACATCGATCTATTTACAACGATTGCTTTGGTCTACTGCATACTGCTGGCGTGGTCGTGGAAATACGTGACAGACTGAACGTTGTTTAGCGGGGGACTAGAATGTGATGTTTACAGGTAAAATATCATTTAAAATATTGTTTACAATGTCATGACAGATTAATATTTAACTATGGAATGTGTGTCAGATGTGGAAAAAAACACGTCTTTGATAGATACAAAAGTAGATACAAAAGTTGAGTTTCGACATGTTCTCACTCACGTCGTCAAAGATTGTCAGAAAAAGTTTACACGTTATAATTAGCTAGTTAGCTAGATACCTGGCTAATGTTAGCTAGCTAAAGTTACTTGTCTTGAAGGTACAGCTAGCTGTAGTCAACCATCATTAAGGTAACATTTTAAAATGTAAAGTAAATATTCTAGGCATCTGTCTATCTAGCGAACTACATACACTCCTTGTGTTTTGGCATGTTGTTAAGTAATTTGGCTAGCACAAACTAGTAAAGTAGCTAGCAGCCGGTTATTAGTTAACGTTAGCTAGATTGACTAAGTTCAATAAGCAATGGCTTCTCTATCTATTTAGCTTGTATATTGGCTTTTCCTTGGGTTAGTGTTTCAGACTAGCAGGGTGACATCTGTTGCTGGTGGTTGGGCATTGATGAGGTCCGTCAGTGAGTGAGTGAGCGAGTTATCTTCTTGCTTGCACATTTTGAATAAAAAAATACCAGAATGTCTCTAGAAGGTCTGCGTTGAAGACACTCACACAAGGATGCGAGAGTATATTATTGTACTATAAAGTGCTTAGGTAACAATATGTACGAACCCATGTTTTATTTGTCAGACTCTGAACACCTTTTTTTTTACGCTGCTGCTACTCTCTGTTATTATCTATGCATAGTCACTTTAATAACTACCTACATGTACACTGCCGTTCAAAAGTTTGGGGTCACTTAGAAATGTCCTTGTTTAAAAAAAAAAACTATTTTTTTTGTCCTTTAAAATAACACCAAATTGATCAGAAATACAGTGTGGACATTGTTAATGTTGTGAAAGACTATTGTAGCTGGAAACTGCTGACTTTTTAAAATGGAATATCTACAGAGGCCCGTTATCAGCAACCATCACTCCTGTGTTCCAATGGCACGTTGTTAGCTAATCCAAGTTTAGCATTTTAAAAGGCTACTTGACATTGAGAAAACAATTTTGCAATTATGTTAGCACAGCTGAAAACTGTTGTCCTGATTAAAGAAGCAATAAAACTGGCCTTTAGACTAGTTGAGTATCTGGATCATCAGCATTTGTGGGTTTGATTACAGGCTCAAAATGGCCATAAACAAAGATCATTCTTCTGAAACTCATCAGTCTATTCTTGTTCTGAGAAATGAAGGCTATTCCATGCAAGAAATTGCCAAAAAACTGAAGATCTCGTACAACACCGTGTACTACTCCCTTCATAGAACAACGCAAACTGGCTCTGACCAGAATAGAAAGATGAGTGGGAGGCCCCGGTGCACAACTGAGCAAGAGAAACAGATGGCCTTAACTGGCATCTTTATTAAATAGTACCCGCAAAACACCAGTCTCAACGTCAACAGTGAAGAGGCGACTCCGGGATGCTGGCCTTCTATTTGTTTTTGTTTTTTTACTAGGCAAGTCAGTTAAAAACAAATTCTTATTTACAAGGACAGCCTAGGAACAGTGGGTTAACTGCTTTGTTCATGGTCAGATCGACAGATTTTTACCTTGTCAGCTCGGCGATTCAATCTAGCAACCTTTCGGTTACTAGTCCCAACACTCTAACCACTAGGCTACCTGCCGCCCTCTAGGCAGAGTTGCAAAGCAAAAGCCGTATCTCAGACTGGCCAATAAATATAAAAGATTAAGATGGGCAAAAGAACACACACACTGGACAGAGGAAGATTGGAAAAAAGTGTTATGGACAGACAAATCTAAGTTTGAGGTGTTCGGATCACAAAGAAGAACATTTGTGAGACGCAGAAACAAATGTAAAGATGCTGGAGGAGTGCTTGACGCCATCTATCAAGAATGGTGGAGGCATTGTGATGGTCTGGGGATGCTTTGGTGGTGGTAAAGTGAGATATTTGTACAGGGTATAAAGGGATCTTGAAGAAGGAAGGCTATCACTCCATTTTTCAACGCCATGCCATACCCTGTGGACGTCGCTTAATTGGAGCCAATTTCCTCCTACAACAGGACAATGACCCAAAGCACAGCTCCAAACTATGCAAGAACTATTTAGGGAAGAAGCAGTCAGCTGGTATTCTGTCTATAATGGAGTGACCAGCACAGTAACCAGATCTCAACCCTATTGAGCTGTTGTGGGAGCAGCTTGACCGTATGGTACGTAAGAAGTGCCCATCAAGCCAATCCAATTTGTGGGTGGTGCTTCAGGAAGCATGGTGTGAAATCTCTTCAGATTACCTCAACAAATTGAAATAAAATGCTAAAGGTCTACAAGGCTATAATTTCTGCAAATGGAGGATTCTTTGGCAAAAGCAAAGTTTGAAGGACACAATTATTGTTTCAATTAAAAATCATTAATTATAACCTTGTCAAAATCTTGACTATTTCCTATTCATTTTTTCAACTCATTTCATGTATGTTTTCATGGGAAACAAGGACATTTCTAAGTGACCCCAAACTTTTGAACTCTAGTGTACATATTACCTCAATTCTTTCGACAAACAGATGCTTCAGCTTTATAGCCCTTGTAACTTGCCTTGGTTACCTCTTCTGTGTTTTTACTGAGCTTTTGGAACTTAAAGGGGCATTTTGTAGTTGCTATGTCCATTTTTGGATTTCTAAATTAATGATATGTACCCGTTTGATTCATGAAGAATATAATTTCCAAGTGCCTCTGTGAGTTTAGTTCAACTGTCATACCCCATCAGAACCCAAAATATAAGCTTGTTTTACTCCAGTGTTTGTAAACAAAGAAAATGTTATCAAACAGCCTCAAAACATGGTTAAAACTATAATGTTGAGACCACGTATGGCCAAGGCTTGCATCCATAGCTCTGTCTACACATTTGAGCGTGATTCAATTTCTCCAGCCCCATCCCTCAGCTTTTTACCCAAACAGGGTTGGGGAGGCTGCTTTATTGTTTCTACTGCTTGTTGTCGCTTTAAGACAAAAAGAGCAGGGGCATGAACATTAGGCTATGGACTGAACATTAGGCTATGGACTGAACATTAGGCTATGGACTGAACATTAGGCTATGGACTGAACATTTAGTCTATGGACTGAACATTAGGCTATGGACTGAACATTTAGTCTATGGACTGAACATTAGGCTATGGACTGAACATTAGGCTATGGACTGAACATTAGGCTATGGACTGAACATTTAGTCTATGGACTGAACATTAGGCTATGGACTGAACATTAGGCTATGGACTGAACATTAGGCTATGGACTGAACATTAGGCTATGGAGTGAACATTAGGCTATGGAGTGAACATTAGGCTATGGAGTGAACATTAGGCTATGGACTGAACATTAGGCTATGGACTGAACATTAGGCTATGGACTGAACATTAGTCTATGGACTGAACATTCGGCTATGGACTGAACATTAGGCTATGGACTGAACATTAGGCAATGGACTGAACATTAGGCTATGGACTGAACATTAGGCTATGGACTGAACATTAGGCTATGGACTGAACATTAGGCTATGGACTGAACATTAGGCTATGGACTGAACATTAGGCTATGGACTGAACATTAGGCTATGGACTGAACATTAGGCTATGGACTGAACATTAGGCTATGGACTGAACATTAGGCTATGGACTGAACATTAGGCTATGGACTGAACATTAGGCTATGGACTGAACATTAGGCTATGGACTGAAATAAAATGCAAATATAATGCAATTAGGTTTCTACTAATAAAATGTGTCAAAAAACAACTTGCTACCAATATACAAAGTTACTACACAGGTATAAGAACTTATGTATAAAGATTTATCCAATTTTCTGTAGAGGTTGATATGTCCTGTTTTTAATGTGTGTGGCTTGGATAATTGTTTATATAATTGACAAATAACAACAAAGTTTCTCCTTAGAATAATATTTTTCTTGCTAATCAAATGAAGGATGGAATTTGTGTCTTTGAATGGTTGCTATACAGCTCAGCTTATTTGAAATCTAAATATCTATATCTGTGGTAGAATAATATACAGTGTCGCTAGACCATCTGCGTGATTGATTGTTTTGGACATTTGAGTGAAATATACTACTTGTTATGTTGTCTTTAATGGGAACCATGGCTTCTACTGGCTTACCTAGTTAAATAAAAAATGTAATGAAATTGTATGTTGGCCTTTTCACCAACATTGAACAGTTGAACAAAAATGTTTATTAACATAATCTTCATTATGTGCATTTATCCATTATATTCATCAGGACGGTTTAGTCAATATAGTATTTTCTGCAAAAGCTTCACAATTCCTCAACCCACACCAGTGCCACTATAAGGAAATGAATTGAATAGCCAATCCAACAGAGATTTGCCACAATGGACGCCTCCATTTCAAATTAGACTGAGCTTTCGTGAGGATTCATTATAATGTTAATCGCCCTGCTGCCTTCTATCTCTCTCTTTCTCTCTCTGTCGTGAATCTGCTATCATATTAGGATTTTACCATTTTAATTAAAAAAGAAAGTTGACACTGACATTATGAAGAACCCATTTGAGCGTGATGTGAAAAACAATTCTAGGCTATAAACCGATAATAATTTCCACCTCTTCCAAAACCATCTAGCCTGTATTATTGCCTAATGCCTACAGTACAGATCTTGTTATAGGGTATATCTAGGAAGTCAAGGCATGGCTCTGGTTGCTCAAGCTCCATGGTTGCTCTGACAATTAAAAGGGCTTGACTGTGTAAGCGCATGGAAACGGTTACCATAGTTTCCTCTGTAGCCAGTCTTTGAGCGATGATGTCAGTGGGCATGCTGAGGTAATTCTGAGCATCCCCCTCCCAGTCTCTCTCCTCCTTTGACTCTCACCCCCTCCGTCTCAATCTCTCTTGCTCTGACTCGCTCTCCCACTGGTGAAGCACACTAGGCAATTGAAAATCAGAACTCTCTGTGTTTCTCTCTCTCTCTCTCTCTCTCTCTCTCAGGCCTTTGTGACCATCCTACAGCGACTCCTCAAGCCAAAGTGACAACCAGGTAAGCAGCTTAGCCCTATAACTGGAGCAAGGATACATCCCTGAGGGTTAGCGGCGCGCTAGGAGAACTCCAAATGCTTCTCGACACAGTAAGACTTCTTTGATAGCTTTTTGTCATAGAGCCAAACTCTTTGTTGCTGTTTCGAGCTACTGGAATGTGACATTGAACCAGGGAGGATAGGCCTGCTTCTAGTCCAACCAGACAGGCAAACTTAGTAGAAAAAATGCATGTTGTGTTTCATATTGTTAGGTTAGCCCAAATGTGACTGACATAGGCTAGGGACCGGGGAGTTTCAAGTTACTCAGGCAGCAGGTGCATTGATTGTGCACGTTTGTTATTTACGCTGGTTTGTGGAGCACTAGTAAGTCCATTCAACGTAGTGGCCCGGGCAGACTCAATGGAGTGGCTGATTGATGTTTGCAGTTTCCAGGGGTCTATGAGTGAGATGGAGAAAGGCGGGAGAGAGCGAGAGAGAGTGGATCAATGGGAAATGATGTTGCGATTCCCTCCCTGAATGGCTCTGTGGGTTTTTCCATTGTCCTGATGTGACGGTGAATTGATGGGGAAAAGGTTTTTTTAATTAGAAGAATGCTTTTGGAAATAGCCTATTCATTTGAAAATGTGAGGAAAATTTGATGATCAGCTATAAATGTTTTCATTCCTTTTTCATAACAGTTTTGCCGGTGGAAAACCCCTTTTATACTAGGTTAGGGCGACAGAGCTTACAAAGAAGAGGCGACTGCAGACCTCATAAATGTATTTAACCTAGGTCCACCATTAAATAGGATTTGTTTAGGCTAGTTAATGTGAAGGAAAAAAAAAACAGAGTTAATCTATACTTTTCCTGTTTCGCCATCGGTAAATGACTGTTTATAGCAAGTCATGCCTGGCTATGACTCATAGATGCTCTGCACTCCATTTCATATTGAGGAGATAATACGAGAGATTGCTTGGTTGTTGCCTTGTTTACTTAGGCCTACTGCAATAACAAAGACAGCCTGCTGTTGGCAAAATGTTGCCTAATCAAAATGATCCTGCTATTGTTTACTTGGTATCCAGGTTATTCCCAAGATGTGATGATGTGTCCAAAGACCGAACAGGTTTTTTGTTGAAAAATGTACTTATGGCTGAAAGCACAAATTATTATTATTATTATTATTAATGAAATGATACCAATGAATGAGATTTCATCTAACAGTTTTTGTATTTAAGCTACTGACTAACACTTTACACGTCAGCCAATTCTGTCTCGCATCGAATTTACAGACTTGTTAGCCAGATTTTTTTTTAGGAAAGACCTAAAAATTCTGCAATTCTATACTCCAATATCCTTTTGCATTCTCGTTTTTGTGCTGGTCTTTCTACTCAGCCATGTCCTCAGTCAGACTTTCACACCTTTCTCCAAAGCCATCTGTGGCCGCTGTGTATTTCAGTCTGCCGGCCCAGACTGCAAAGGAGGAAGAGCAGAGCCGTCGTTCCTTCCAACACCTTGACGAATGTGTAGTGATTAGTGTTTTTTGAGGTTGGTTAGGTTTATATAGTCACAGTTTTATTATATATATATTTTTTACAATAAATACATTATGGAATTGACTGCTCTAACAACACTAGGACTGTGACGATTATAGAATTGACTGCTAAAACAACACTAGGACTGTGACGATTATGGAATTTGGGGTTATGATTAATTGACATGCTAATAGCCACGTTTATTGTCTTAACTTAAGGAAATGAAGCTTCCGTTCCGTTCTGCTTGTAAAACTGAAATACTGTTATTATCTTCTTGAATATAAAGTTGAATCTCCCTTTCTCCTAAAATAAATCTATGAAAACAATTATGACACATTTTTGTTTTTAGTTCACGTTTATTGTCCATTATTGTTGGTTACTCTATTATTATATGATAATTGTGCCAACCTTAAACAACACACAATAAAACAATTAATTAAAAACCCATTGTGCTAGCTGTGTGCCTGTTAGGCCTATTGCTTATCACTTGCTAACCATCATTTATTCACATTACTTTTACGAAAATATTTAAGTTGTTGTGTATATTACTTTTTATATATTAAATTACTTTCTTTTTATTTCATTCATCATCTCTGATCAGGCAGTAGCAGCCAGCCATCTATCTCTGTGCTCTCCAACCAGTCATCCTAATGGGCTAGTAGCTGGCTGTAGAGCACCCAACTATGCTGTCTGACAAAATCACTATTTTAGTAGTTCTTCAAAGTAAATAAGGCATACTTTCATGAATGCTGAATACTGACTATCAATCTGTTAGAGCATGTATTGACGGGTAGAGGTGCCTGGCGAAGCAACAACGGCTCTCAATCCCTCTCGATTGTGCGTTCTGTCCCTCTCCAGCGGGCTTGATGCATTGCATCAGAGCTACTCTGGTGTTCCTGTAGAATATGGCCAGGGCCATGTTCATTTGACCCAGTTTTTCACCCTAGGCTGGTGCACAGGCTTAGACTGTAGTCTTTCAGGTTGTTATCAGGCTTAGACCGTAGTCAGGTTGTCAGGCTAGGACCGTAGTCAGGTCTTTATCAGGCTAGGACCATAATCTTTGAAGTTGTCATCAGGCTAGGACCGTAGTCTTTCAGGTCATTATCAGGCTAGTACCGTAGTCTTTCAGGCTGTTAGCAGGCTAGGATCGGTAGTCTTTCAGGCTGTTATCAGGCTATGACTGTAGTCGTCTTTCAGGCTGTTAGCAGGCTAGGATCGGTAGTCTTTCAAGGTGTTATCAGGCTAAGACCGCAGTCTTTCAGGCTGTTATCAGGCTAGGACCGTAGTCTTTTAGGTTGTTATCAGGCTAGGACCATGGTCTTTCAGGCTGTTATCAGACTAGGACCGTAGTCTTTCAGGCTGTTATCAGGCTAGGACCGTAGTCTTTCAGGCTAGGACCGTGGTCTTTCAGGCTAGGACCGTAGTCTTTCAGGCTGTTATCAGGCTAGGACTGTAGTCTTTCAGGCTAGGACCGTAGTCTTTCAGGTTGTTATCAGGCTAGTACCGTAGTCTTTCAGGCTGTTATCAGGCTAGGACCGTAGTCTTTCAGGCTAGGACCGTAGTCTTTCAGGCTAGGACCATAGTCTTTCAGGCTAGGACCGTAGTCTTTCAAGCTGTTATCAGGCTAGGACCATGGTCTTTCAGGTTGTTATCAGGTTAGGACCGTGGGTCTTTTAGGTTGTTATCAGTCTAGGACCATGGTCTTTCAGGCTGTTATCAGGCTAGGACCGTAGTCTTTCAGGTTGTTATCAGGCTAGGACTGTAGTCTTTCAGGTTGTTATCAGGCTAGGACTGTAGTCTTTTAGGTTGTTATCAGGCTAGGACCGTAGTTTTCCAGGCTGTTATCAAGCTAGGACCGTAGTCTTTCAGGTCGTTATCAGGCTTAGACCGTAGTCTTAGGTTGTTATCAGGCTAGGACTATAGTCTTTCAGGTTGTTATCAGGCTTAGACCGTAGGTTATCAGGCTAGGACTATGGTCTTTCAGGTTGTTATCAGGCTAGGACCGAAGTCAGGTCGTTATCAGGCTTAGACTATAGTCTCAGGTTGTTATCAGGCTAGGTCTATGGTCTTTCAGGTTGTCATCAGGCTAGGACCGAAGTCAGGTCGTTATCAAGCTTAGACTGTATGTCTTCAGGTCGTTATCAGGCTAGTCTTTCCAAGCAGCTCTTACGCTATAAAGGCAGTATCATCATTTTCACCATTTCACAGTATTGTTCTAGCCTTATAGCGTGGAAATACAATAAAAGATAGGAAATCTGTTTTTTGACCGCACTGGGCCTTTTTAAATCAGAAAATATTAAATACAGTGACATGATTCTTCGATTTACCATTCAAGCAGTGCCTTCAATACACCATTCATGCAAATACTGCACAGTTCACATAGGCTGTCAATTGTGGTTACAGGGTTCTCCCCAGTATTTCTTAACAAGATGGTGATGAGGCCCGGAGAACTCAGAGATTTTAGCGTTTTTTTTATAACATGGTAAATGCAATTTTCTGCAATCTAGAGTAAAAAATGTAATAACAAAGTATAATAAAGTAAAACATTATTATTCCTTTATTTAATTTTTTTTTGTGGTTGTGTAGCCAGTTCACAATGTGGGCCAGCACCTCTTTACATTATTTGGGGAGAACACTGGGTTAATACAAGATTGTTTATGGTTTGGTTTTGCTGCGGTTTAAGTCGCCCAATGCTTTGTGTAAAGAGTTTGATCAGAATTTGGAAGTACGGTATGATTTTCACAATTTGTGTTTTGAGGGACAATAGCTTACAGTTCAATACAATCAACTCACCTAAAAATGCAGTTACTCAAAACCATATCATTTAAGTTGGCTGTATGTGAGGTCTCCAGTGCCTTCAAAGTATTCATACCCCTTGACTTATTCCACATTTTGTTGCGTTAGTCTGAATAAAACATGTATTAAATATATATTTTTCTCACCCATCTACAAACAAAACCCCATAATGACAAAGTGAAAACATTGTTAAAATAAATGTATTGAAAATTAAATGAAGAAATATCTCATTTACATAAGTATTCACACCCCTTGAGTCAATACACGTCAGAATCACCTTTGGCAGCGATTACAGCTGTGAGTCTTTCTGGGTAAGTCTCCTAAGAGCTTTGCACACCTGGATTTGCAGGTTCAAGCTCTGTCAAGTTGGTTGTTGATCATTGCTAGACAGCCATTCGCAAGTCTAGCCATAGATTTCCAAGACGATTTCAGTCAAAACCGTAACTAGGCCACTCAGGAACATTCACTTTCTTGGTAAGAAACTCCAGTGTCTGTTGGAAAGCAGACTGAGCCAGGTATTCCTGTAGGATTTTTGCCTGTGCTTAGATCTATTCTGTGTATTTTTATCCCAAAAACTCCCCAGCCCTTGCCGATGACAAGCATATCCATCACATGATGGAGGCACCACCATGCATGATAATGTGGTACTCAGTGATGCTTTGTATTCAGGACATAAAGTTAATTTCTTTGACACTCTTTTAGCGGTTTTACTTTAGTGCCTGATTGCAAACAGGTTATATGTTTTGGAATAGTTTTTATTCTGTACAGGCTTTCTTATTTTCACTCTGTCATTTAGGTTAGTATTGTGGAGTAACTACAATGTAGTTGATCCATCCTCAGTTTTCTCCTATCACAGCCATTAAACTCTAAACTATTTTAATGTCACGGTGAAATCCCTGAGCGGTTTCCTTCCTCTCTGGTAACTGAGTTAGGAAGGATGCCTGTATGTTTGTAGTGCCTGGGTGTAAAGTGTAATCCAAAGTGTAATTAATAACTTCACCATGCTCAAAGGGATATTCAATGTCTGCTTTTTTTATTACCCATCTACCAATAGGTACCCTTCCATGCGAGGCATTGGAAAACCTCCCTGGTCTTTGCGGTTGAATCTGTGTTTGAATTTCAAGGCTCAACTGAGGGACCTGACAGATAATGAATTGTATGTATGGGGTACAGAGATGAGGTAGTCATTCTAAAATCATGTTAAACACTATTATTGCACACAGAGTTAGTCCATACAACTTATGTGATTTGTTAAAACAAATATAAAAAAAAAAAAGTTTGCCATAACAAAGGGGTTGAATACTTGACTCAAGACAGTTTGATTAAAAGGTAAACAATTCTAAAAACATAATTCAACTTTGACATAATGGGGTATTGTGTGTAGGCCAGTGACAAAACATCTACATTTATATTTAATCCATTTTAAATTCAGGCTGTAAACAAAATGTGGAAAAAGTCAAGGGGTGTGAATACTTTCTGAAGGCACTGTATATTCCATTGTAAGTAATGAGACCAATACCGAAATGCTAAAGTAGACTGCTGTGTCCATTCAACTCAGTCAATACTATTGATAAAGAACTCCACTAAATTACATTCACTTCTTCTAGATATCTCATATTAAATGATGTACATAATATTTACTTAATAATGTTCAATAAAGTATTGAGCGAAGATATAGAACTATACACAGGAAGTGTTATGATGATCATATTGACATTCATCCTATGTAGCAACATTTGAAATTGTGTTTTTTACATTGGATAAAAGTAGAGACTCAGAGCTAGAAAATGGTATATCATACAATGCAGTTGAAGAACAATGGGTAAGTAATTATGCTTTGTAAGTTAATGAACTTGTAACCCCACTTTTGAGAAAATGCCCCTTGAATATTTTGGTACACCTACTGGAGAGCTCTCCTTTGTCTACACCCGTTCAGCATAGTTCACACCCTCTTAAGCCTTATACCCTGACTACACCGCTCGCGTCGTTTGCGCGAGAGGTTTATAGAAGCAGGTACCCACGTGCCATCTCCTCATTGGTTATACCCACGTTTGTGATTGAAAGACTAACTGTTTCCGGTTGTCGTGGTAATACTATGAAAGTTTAGATGCCAATCACCATATAAGTTAACCTCTTCGATATAGGGGGCGCTCTTTTAATTTTTGGATGAAAAACGTTCCCGTTTTAAACAAGACATTTTGTCACGAAAAGATGCTCGACTATGCATATAATTGACAGCGTTGGAAAGAAAACACTCTGACGTTTCCAAAACTGCAAAGATATTGTCTGTGAGTGCCACAGAACTGACGTTACAGGCGAAACCCAGATAAAAATCCAATCAGGAAGTGCCGCATTTTTTGAAACCGCCTCATGCCAATGACTCCTTATATGGCTGTGAAGGAGCTAGAGTCAGCTTACGTTTTCCATGTTTTCCCCAAGGTGTCTACAGCATTGTGACGTATTTGTAGGCATATCATTGGAAGATTGACCTTAAGAGACTACATCTACCAGCTTGGTGTCCTCCGTTGCAATCATTGCGTAATCTCCAGCTGCAGTATTTTTCTGTTCGCTTTTGATGAGAAACCAACAGTCACGACTGATATATTATCGAGTAGATATGTGAAAAACACTTTGAGGATTGATTCTAAACAACGTTTGCCATGTTTCTGTCGATATTTTGGAGCTAATTTGGAAAAAAGTTTGGCGTTGTAGGGACTGCATTTTCCGGTCTTTTTCTTAGCCAAACGTGATGAACAAAACGGAGCTATTTCACCTACACAAATAATATTTTTGGAAAAAATGAACATTTGCTATCTAACTCAGAGTCCCGTCATTGAAAACATCCGAAGTTTGTCAAAGGTAAATTATTTTATTTGAATGCTTTTTTGTTTTTGTGAAAATGTTGCCTGCTGAATGCTAGGCTTAATGCTATGCTAGGCTATCAATACTCTTACACAAATGCTTGTGTAGCTTTGGTTGAAAAGCATATTTTGAAAATCTGAGATGACAGTGTTGTTAACAAAAGGCTAAGCTTGTGTTTGAATATCCGTGGCCTCCAACTGCTCTTAAATACAAGTAAAACTAAATGCATGCTCTTCAACCGATCACTACCTGCACCTACCCGCCTGTCCAACATCACTACTCTGGACGGCTCTGACTTAGAATACGTGGACAACTACAAATACTTAGGTGTCTGGTTAGACTGTAAACTCTCCTTCCAGACCCATATCAAACATCTCCAATCCAAAGTTAAATCTAGAATTGGCTTCCTATTTCGCAACAAAGCATCCTTCACTCATGCTGCCAAACATACCCTTGTAAAACTGACCATCCTACCAATCCTCGACTTTGGCGATGTAATTTACAAAATAGCCTCCAATACCCTACTCAACAAACTGGATGCAGTCTATCACAGTGCAATCCGTTTTGTCACCAAAGCCCCATACACTACCCACCATTGCGACCTGTACGCTCTCGTTGGCTGGCCCTCGCTTCATACTCGTCGCCAAACCCACTGGCTCCATGTCATCTACAAGACCCTGCTAGGTAAAGTCCCCCCTTATCTCAGCTCGCTGGTCACCATAGCATCTCCCACCTGTAGCACACGCTCCAGCAGGTATATCTCTCTAGTCACCCCCAAAACCAATTCTTTCTTTGGCCGCCTCTCTTTCCAGTTCTCTGCTGCCAATGACTGGAACGAACTACAAAAATCTCTGAAACTGGAAACACTTATCTCCCTCACTAGCTTTAAGCACCAACTGTCAGAGCAGCTCACAGATTACTGCACCTGTACATAGCCCACATATAATTTAGCCCTATCAACTACCTCTTTCCCATCTGTATTTAATTAATTTATTTATTTTGCTCCTTTGCACCCCATTATTTTTATTTCTACTTTGCACATTCTTCCATTGCAAAACTACCATTCCAGTGTTTTACTTGCTATATTGTATTTACCTTGCCACCAAGGCCTTTTTTTGCCTTTACCTCCCTTCTCACCTCATTTGCTCACATTGTATATAGACTTGTTTATACTTTATTATTGACTGTATGTTTGTTTTACTCCATGTGTAACTCTGTGTTGTTGTATCTGTCGAACTGCTTTGCTTTATCTTGGCCAGGTCGCAATTGTAAATGAGAACTTGTTCTCAACTTGCCTACCTGGTTAAATAAAGGTAAAAAAAAAAAAATATATATTTATTTCATTTCATTTGCGATTTTCATGAATAGGAAACGTTGCGTTATGGTAATGCGCTTGAGGCTATGATTTCGCTCCCGGATACGGGATTGCTCGTCGCTAGAGGTTAAACGATGAAAAAGCCTGGAAGGAGGAGAGATGACTAGAAACGATTCGGTTGACCGTTTTTATGTGTGGATTAATTGTCGGAGTAGAGGACCTTGTGCATTTCAGGTAAAATAACAATGTTTATATCCCAGGACAAATTAGCTAGCAACCGCAAGCTAGCTAAATAGGACAAATTAGCTAGCAAGTGCAAGCAAACTTGCTAAATTGCCATAAATGTTTAATGCTTTTCGACCTGTCCCCAAATTAATCTCATTGGTTCAGAGTTTGTTTTGATATTTTAACCTGCGTGTCCTGATCGCATTTGGTGTAGGGGGACAAAATAAATGTATGCACGATGGCGCACGCGCATAGCCGGTTTGGGTTCCGTGTTAGCCCCACCCATTTCTTTAAGGATTCACATGTGAGGCCATGTGCTAAACAGAGTGAGTAGTGTAGTAAACGACCAAAGATTTCAAGACTAAAAGTGGTAAAAGTAGTAGCCTACAATAGGCAAAAACTCCAGGTAAAAATACACTATCTAGGCCTTGGCTTATATCCTTATCTGACTTTGGTGCAGGTCATGTTGTTCTTCATTTTACCGTCTCACTCACTATATCAAATATAATCTATGTTTATTTGTCACATGCACAGGATACAGAAGGTGTAAACGATACAGTGAATTGGTTACTTGCATAGTAGCTATATCAAAAACAGAAAGTGTCCAGATAAAATGTTTTTATAATTATTAGATAACGCTTACCTAGACCCACTTGTCTAAATTGATAGGTCATGTGAAAGAAATGCTATTGTCTAGACATGTACACATGCTCAGTAAATAGAATAGGTAATCACCCACAGACACACCTGGCTAACTTGATTGGTCATGTGGTGAAGTGAAGACTTTTGTTTCAACGTGGCTAGCTAAACAATGCAGCGGCATAATCCCAACTCATACTACTACCAATACAAACTGAGTGACATAGCTGTAGTATGAATCTGCAGGTAGCTAAAACTAACAAACCAGGTTTAATGTTAGCTAGCTAGCTAACATTAGGCTATAACTAGCAATGCAAATATATTTCTGATTCAAATAATATTACTACATAGATCATACACCTAACGTTATCTAATTATCCAGCATGCTAATGTTCGCTAGCTAGCTATAACGTCAACAGTGAAGAGGCGATTCTGGGATGCTGGCCTTCTAGGCAGAGTTGCAAAGAAAAAGACATATCGCAGACTGGCCAATAAAAATAAAATATTAAGATGGGCAAAAGAACATAGACACTGGACAGAGGAATTCTGCCTAGAAGGCCAGCATCCCGGAGTCGCCTCCTCACGGTTCACGTTGAGACTGGTGTTTTGCGGGTATTATTTAATGAAGCTGCCAGTTGAGGACTTGTGAGGCGTCTGTTTCTCAAACTAGACACACTAATGTACTTGTCTTCTTGCTCATTTGGGCACCGACGCCTCTCACTCTTTCTATTCTGGTTAGAGACAGTTTGCGCTGTTCTGTGAAGGGAGTAGTACACAGTGTTGTACGAGATCTTCAGTTTCTTGGTAATTTCTCGCATGGAATAGTCTTCATTTCTCAGAACATGAATAGACTTTGTTTCTTTAATCAGAACAACAGTTTTCAGCGGGGCTAACATAATTGCAAAAGGGTTTTCTCATGATCAATTAGCCTTTTTAAAATGGTAAACTTGGATTAGCAAACACAACGTGCCATTGGAAAACAGGAGTGATGGTTGCTGATAATGGGCCTATGTAGATATTCCATAAAAAATCAGCCGTTTCCAGCTACAAGAGTCATTTACAACATTAACAATGTCTACACCGTATTTCTGATCAATTTGATGTTCTTTTAACGGACCAAAAAGTTGATTTTCTTTCAAAAACAAGGACATTTCTAAGTGACCCCAAACTTTTGAACGGTAGTGTATATAGTTTAGTAAGATATGTTATAGTAAGATAATATAGTGTTCGTCCCATGTTTCATGAGCTGAATTAAAATATCCCAGAAATGTTCTCACAAAAAGCTTATTTGTTTACATCCCTGTTAGTGAGCATTTATCCTTAGCCAAGATAATCCATCCACCTGACAGGTGTGGCCTATCAAGAAGCTGATTAAACAGAATGATTACACAGATGCACCTTGTGCTGGGGCAATAAAAGACCACTCTAAAACGTGCAGTTTTGTCACAATGCCACAGGTGCTACACAAAGTTTTGTGTGAGCGTGCAATTGGCATGCTGTCTGCAGGAATGTTCACCGGAGTTGTTGCCAGAGAATTTAATGTTAATTTCTCAACCATAAGCCGCCTCCAACAGCGTTTTAGAGAATTTGGTAGTACGTCCAACCTGCCTCACAAACTCAGACCACGTGTAACCACACCAGCCCAGGGTCTTGATCTGACTACAGTTCGGCGTCATAACTGACTTTGATGGCCACTGGCACATGGAGAAGTGTGCTCTTCACAGATGAATCCCGCTTTCATCTGTACCGGGCAGATGGCAGACAGCTTGTATGGCATCGTGTGGGTGAGCAGTTTGCTGATGTCAACGTTGTGAACAGAGTGCTCCATGGTGGCGGTGGGGTTATGGTATGGGCAGGCATAAGCTACGGACAACTAACACAATTGCATTTTATCCATGACGATTTGAATGCACAGAAATACCGGGATGAGATCCTGAGGCCCATTGTCGTGCCATTCATCTACCGACATCACCTCATGTTTCAGCATGATAATGCACGGCCCCAAGGATCCAAGGATCTGTTCCTGGAAGCTGAAAATGTCCCAGTTCTTCCATGGACTGCATACTCACCAGACATTATAGCATAGTAAGATATAGTATAGTAAGCTGTAGCATAGTATAGTAAGCTATAGTTTAAACTGTACTGGGCAGATAGCTTGAATGGCGTCGTATGGGCGAGCAGTTTAGTGATGTCACCTCATGTTGCAGCATGATAATGCACAGCCCCATGTCGCAAGGATCTGAATGCTGAAATTGTTCCAGTTCTTCCATGGACTGCATACTTACCAGATGTGTGACCCACTGAGCATGTTTGCAATGCTCTGGATAGACGTGTATGACACCGTGTTTCAGTTCCCACCAATATCGAGCAACTTCGCACAGCCATTGAAGGAGAGTGGGATAACATTCCTCAGGCCACAATACTGACTGGTTTTCTGATCCCACACCCCTACGTTTTTTTTAAGGTTTCTGTGACCCACAGATACATATCTGTATTCCCAGTCATGTAAAATCCATAGATTAGGGCCTAAATAGATGTATTTCAATTGACTGATTTCAGTCAATTGACCGCTGCTCGTCTAAGGCATTGCATCTCAGTGCAAGAGGTGCCACTACAGTCCCTGGTTCGAATCCAGGCTGTATCACATTTGGCCGTGATTGGGAGTCCTATAGGGCTGTGCACAATTGGCCCAGCGTCGTCCGGGTTTGGCCGGGGTAGGCCGTAATTGTAAATAAGAATTTGTTCTTAACTGACTTGCCTAGTTCATTTTTTTTTTTATATGAACTGTAATTCATAAAATCTTAGTAATTGTTGCATTTATATTTGTGTTCAGTGTAGTATAGTAAGACATAGTATAGTAAGATACAGTAGAGTAAGATATAGTAATGTGTAGTAAGATATATAGTATATTAAGGCATAGTAAGGTGTAAGATATGATATAGTAAGGTATACAAGAAATCCCACTATGCCCTGGGACGAATCATCAGCTGTTCTGGATGACTGTGTGATCACGCTCTCCGTAGCCGACGTGAGTAAGATCTTTAAACAGGTCAACATACACAAGGCTGTGGGGCCAGACGGATTACCAGGACGTGTGCTCCCGGGCATGTGCTGACCAACTGGCAGGTGTCTTCATTGACATTTTCAACATGTCCCTGATTGAGTCTGTAATACCAACATGTTTCAAGCAGACCACCATAGTCCCTGTGCCCAAGAACACAAAAGGCAACCTGCCTAAATGACTACAGACCCGTAGCACTCACGTCCGTAGCCATGAAGTGCTTTGAAAGGCTGGTAATGGCTCACATCAACACCATTATTCCAGAAACCCTAGACCCACTCCAATTTGCAATCCACCCAAACAGTGCCACAGATGATGCAATCTCTATTGCACTACACACTCCCTTTCACACCTGGACAAAAGGAACACCTATGTGAGAATGCAGTTCATTGACTACAGCTCAGCGTTCAACACCATAGTACCCTCTAAGCTTATCACCAAGCTAAGGATCCTGGGACTAAACACCTCCCTCTGCAACTGGATCCTGGACTTCCTGACAGGCCGCCCCCAGGTGGTGAGGGTAGGTAGCAACAGATCTGCCAAGCTGATCCTCAACACTGGAGCTCCCCAGGGGTGTGTGCTCAGTCCCCTCCTGTACTCCCTATTCACCCACGACTGCATGGCCAGGCACAACTCCAACACCATCATTAAGTTTGCTGACGACACAACAGTGTTAGCCTGATCACCGACAGCGACGAGACAGCCTATAGGGAGGAGGTCAGAGACCTGGCCGGGTGGTGCCAGAATAACAACCTATTCCTCAACGTAACCAAGACTAAGGAGATGATTGTGGACTACAGGAAAAGGAGCACCGAGCACGTCCCCATTCTCATCGACAGGGCTGTAGTGGAGCAGGTTGAGAGCTTCAAATTCCTTGGTGTTCACATCAACAACAAACGAGATTGGTCCAAACACTCCAAGACAGTCGTGAAGAGGGCACGGCAAAGCCTATTCCCCCTCAGGAAACTAAAAAGATTTGGCATGGGTCCGGAGATCCTCTAAAGGTTCTACAGCTGCAACATCGAGAGCATCCTGACTGGTTGCATCACTGCCTGGTACAGCAAGGCACTTCAGAGGGTAGTGCGTACGGCCCAGGACATCACTGGGGCAAAGCTGCCTGCCATCCAGGACCTCTACACCAGGCGGTGTCAGAGGAAGGCCCTAAAAATTGTCAAAGACCCCAGCCTCCCAGTCATAGACTGTTCTCTCTATTACCACATGGCAAGCGGTACCGGAGTGCCAAGTCTAGGACAAAAAGGCTTCTCAACAGTTTTTACCCCCAAGCCTTAAGACTCCTGAACAGGTAACCAAATGGTTACCCGGACTATTTGCATTGTGTGCTTCCCCCAACCCCTCTTTTACGCTGCTGCTACTCTCTGTTCATCATATGAATCCTACAGACGAAGAACCATATATGTGACAATTTTTCCATTTTAAGATAATCAGTTATTTTTATATTATTAATTGTGTGTACCACGTTAGGTGTTTTATGGTTGACAAATAATTCACCATACCCATATCTTCCAACAACAATTTATATTTTTTTGTTATTTCAAAAAATACTTTTTTTATTGCCGTTTTAATTTTAAGAATGTGGAAGAACAGTATATCTCCAGTGATGATTTCAGTTTGTGGAAGAACAGTATATGTGACATTTTGCATGACTCTTGTAAGATGTCCTTTTTTAACACCTGTACTTTCAAGTACAGATGCCCTTCATGTAAATAACTTAAATGCAATATGTAGTTAATTCATTTGTATGTAGGTTCATTTAAAGGTGGTCTATCAACTTTAGCAATGATGACTTTTCTTAAAAGTTGAGTCATGAAATCTTAGTCTCATTTAAAATGAAGCCCTCAATGTGAACATACCATAGAACTACAAAACACTCCCAATCTATACACAGAATGAGTTTGTATTGCACCATTGTGTAACACAGCACTTTTAGAGTTAACGTTAATGTACGTATCATTACTGTCAAAGTTAAACTATGCAAGTGTTCAATATAGCTATTATAATAATAGGCGTTTTGTCTTATTTCTAACCTGTTCTAAGCCGGAGAGAATCAACGCTTGTTGTTTCTCGTATGGGACAGTGTAGAAACTGTTGAACAGATGCAGCTTGCGCTCATCAGTCACTTTCCACACTCCTTTCTGCACGTCGTGGAACATGCTCTTCCCTGCAGGATACAGTGTAACTAGCTAGCTACTGTAGCCATGTCGAATCATCCGGTGGATGGAGAAAAAGTAGCCACCTATGTTTCTTCTATAATCTAGCAATAACATTTGTAACGATAATGTATGAGTTATTAGCCAACGAACTTTAGCTAATATGTTTTCTCTATAGTTACAAATTAGACAACCCACAACATACATGTTAGTTACTGTACTCTATAGCTAGCTAGCTTGATTGTTTGATATACGGTTCTTCCACGTACCTCTTTTGGACAGCTTTTCCCAGTTTTTTCTTGACCCTTACGATTTGTATAGGGTTTTCCCACATCCCGTAAGATCTTCCTTTGCCTGTCTTTCCATTCTTTTAGTTTTGTTTTACGTTTCTTTCCCACATTTCTGTGATTTTCATCAGCAACAGAAAGGTTGTGCGCTTGTCCGTCCATTCTGAGTGGTGCACATAAACGGTTATTCCACGAGAGCCTATCTTTAAATTTAAAATGATTGTTAATTAGCGCGTGGAAAGCTTGTGAAACCGGTTCACTATAGAAAAAGGGTGTCCAATAATGATTGTTCATGTATATCTCATTTTTTTTTGTAAATGTCACATATATGGTTCTTCGTCTGTAGGATTCAATATCATCATAGTCACTTTAACCATAGCTACATGTACATACTACCTCATTAAGCCTGACTAACAGGTGTCTGTATATAGCCTTGCTACTGTTTTTTACTAGGGTATAGTACAGTAAGGTAAGGAATAGTAAGTTATAGTATAATATAGTAAGGTATCGCAAGGTATAGTATAATAAGGTGAAATATATTAAGATGTAGTATATTACAATATAGTTTAATATAGTAGGTATAGTATAGACAGGTATAGTATAATATTAGTAAGGTTTAGTATAATATAGTATAAGATGTATTATATTAAGGTTTAGTATAATATAGTAAGGTATAGTATAATAAGGTATATTAAGGTATAGTATAGACCGGTATAGTATATTAAGATATAGTATAATATTAGTAAGGTTTAGTATATTACAGTATAATAAGGTGTAGTATATTAAGATGTACTATTTTAAGGTATAGTACAGTAAGGTAAGGAATAGTAAGTTATAGTATAATATAGTAAGGTATCGCAAGGTATAGTATAATAAGGTGAAATATATTAAGATGTAGTATATTACAATATAGTTTAATATAGTAGGTATAGTATAGACAGGTATAGTATATTAAGATATAGTATAATATTAGTAAGGTTTAGTATAATATAGAATAAGATGTATTGTATTAAGGTTTAGTATAATATAGTATAAGATGTATTATATTAAGGTTTAGTATAATATAGTAAGGTATAGTATAATAAGGTATATTAAGGTATAGTATAGACCGGTATAGTATATTAAGATATAGTATAATATTAGTAAGTTTTAGTATATTACAGTATAATAAGGTGTAGTATATTAAGATGTACTATTTTAAGGTATAGTATAATATAGTAAGGTATAGCAAGGTATATTAAGGTATAGTATATTAAGATATAGTGTAACATAGTAAGGTTTAGTATAATATATAGTAAGCTTGCGTTTAAGGTATAGTATAGACAGGTGTAGTATAGTATAGACGGGTATGGTAAGGTATAGCAAGGTATAATATAGTAAGGTATAGTATGACGAGGTATAGTATAATAAGGTGTAGTATATTAAGATGTACTATTTTAAGGTATAGTATAATATAGTAAGGTATAGCAAGGTATATTAAGGTATAGTATATTAAGATATAGTGTAACATAGTAAGGTTAATATAATATATAGTAAGCTTGCGTTTAAGGTATAGTATAGACAGGTTTAGTATAGTATAGACGGGTAAGGTATAATATAGTAAGGTATAGTATGACGAGGTATAGTAAGGTATAGTATATATATTATATTAAGTTATAGTAAGGTTTAGTATAATATAGTAAGATATAGTATAATGAGGTATATTAAGGTATAGTACGGTATAGTATAGACAGGTATAGTATATTACGATATAGTATAATATAGTAAAGCATAGTATAATGAGGTATATTAAGGTACTGTATGGTCTCGTGTAGTACGGTCTAGTTAGGTATAGTATAATATAATAAGATATAATAAGATGTATCATAATATAGACTGGTATGGTATAGTGTAGCAAGGTATAATATAGCAATGTGTAGTAAGGTATAGTATAGACAGGTATAGTATAGCGAGGTATAGTACAGTAAGGGGTAGTACAGTAAGGAATAGTAAGATATAATAAGGTATAGTGTAGCAAGGTTTTGTATAGCAAGGTGTGGTGTAGTTAGATGTAGCATAGTATAGACAGGTTTTGTATAGACAGGTATAGTATAGAAAGGTATATAGTAAGGTATAGTTTAGACAGATATAGTAATGTATGGTAAGGTATAGTTTAGACCGGGATAGTATAGACCGGTATAGTGTAGACAGGGATTGTATAGAAAGGTATAGTTTCGTAAGGTATAGTATGGACAGGGATAGTATAGATATGTATTGTATGGTGTAGTATAGCAAGGTATAGACAGGTATAGTATAGACGGGTATAGTATGGACAGTTATAATATAGTATGGTATAGCATAGCACGGTCGTGTATAGCACGGGATAGTAAGGTATAGAATGGTATTGTATTGTAAGGTATGGTATGGTATAGGTCTCCTTGACAGTGTTTTCTATACTAGCTGTCTGCTCCTGCTGGTGACCAACTGGATCTCCTTAATAAGGGTGTGAATCCCCCGGGGAAATCTGATTGGATTACTGCGGCTTCTCCTTCTCTCCCCTCTATCCCTCCGCTTTCACATCCCGGACAAGCCCACAGAATAGAGTAAATAGAAGCTGCTACCGTCCGCGGATTCAGCACAGTAACAGCACTGCAGAGTGTGTACACTGTCATCTATATTTAATTGCATTTTAAAGGCAAGGACAGATAGCGTGTGATTCCCAACCAACCGTTACCCCCCCCACCCAACTCAAACCACCTTAGCTGCTCAATCATCTGAAGGGATGGGCACTAACGCTAACAACTAGAATTTCTGTGTTGCCTCTTATGATAATGGTAGTATATTAAAGAACCCGCTGGAGCATTAGCTTGCGGGGTGGGGGGGGGGGGGTAGCGGTTTGCGCTAGCAGGCAGACAGGCACAGTCAGTGGCACGTTAGTCATCTAGTCACCCTCCCTCTTGTTGAGCACGTCTGCTTCTATTTTTACAGGTTGTGACTGGAGACCGACGCTGCGCCCTCCTCGCCTCTTCTCTCCATCTACTCTGATCTACTCTTCCTTTCATCTCATCTCTCTGTCACCTCTGAACACCAGCCACTCTTCACATTTACTCGCCTCTTCTCTCACTGGATAACTTGGGTGCTAAGAGGAGAGTGGAAAGGTGCCGCGTTACAGCCACTTGTGCCAGACGAGAATTCCCGAAGAGAAGAGGAGTAGAGAGGAAGGGGGAGGGAGCGCTAGAGGGTAGTCCCGCCTCTGTGTGCTCAGTTCACTCGGAAAGGCAGAGAAAATACAAAGGAACGCCTAGCCCTAGTGGCCTGGAGCCTGGAGAAGAGGAGCGGTGTGCACAACCACAGCCACAACCTCCTCCTACTCCTTCAGTCCCCAGCGTGTGAACTGCCAACAGGAACAACCCTTCCATCTGGCTCTTCCATCTGTCTTAACCCTGATCCAGGACCTGCTACTGTTTGTTTGGTTACTTCCTCTCTCTCGCTCAGCGTCAGTGAGGCTCCACAGCTGATCCCAGACACAGCACTGTGACGCTCTGCTCAGCGCCCAGTCTTCTACAGTTAACCCGGCAGGCTAGAAGCAGGAATAGGGAGCGCTTGACAAGAGGCTAGAGTCAGAGATGGGAGTCCTTGTTTGTGGCGTGGTGGTGCTGACGCTCATCTGTCAAAGCCATAGCTTGGACGGTGCCACAAACCCCCTGCACAGGTTTAAAAGGTAAGGGGACGGACAGTGTTGATTTGTTTGGAGGGGTTTTGAAATGCAATTGAAAGGGAAAGGCAGATTTAGTGGGGGTCATGTGAGTGGTGCAAACAGATGTCACTTGGAAATCTCGAGTGTTCTTTGAGTTTTGTATTATATGTATTTTACGTTTTTATATTAAGTTGAAATAGCTCAGTGTACTTATGAAATAAATAGATTTGATAAGTTTAATGCATTTCTAAATCAATGTTTTGTAAGTTAGTCTTTTTTTGAACGATGTTGAATTCATGCACTTTTTAAACAATTGTTAATTATACAATTATATGGCAATTAGCCTGCTGTAGGCACAAGGTACTGGAAGCCGGATGTGTTTGTCCCATGTTTGTATGGCTACATGATGAACAAACAAATGACGCAGGAGGTGGCTTCAGCATCAACAGACATGGTGACCACACAAATAGCCTTCTGGGTAGATTACTATCAGTCAATTGCAGATATGCCTATAAGTAATTCTATAAACAATTGTATCCTCATTTAACCTACTTTTCTGGAGGTGTTCTCTCCATTTCTCTCTTGAGTCTTAGGTGTTTGTGTGTGAAGTACGCTCATCTTCCAAACTTCCAATCTCATCATTAGGAGTTCCTCAACTCATCAGGCTGTTAGGATCTCTCATTGGTAATAGTTTTCTCCGAGGTTGTTTTGTCGCTTTCCACTAACAACCTCTTCTCTCACTGTTGTCCCCATCGGACAGGTATCAGGAAAGTGCCTCTTCGGAGCCCAACGACTGCACTACCAGGACGAGACAACCCATGGTCCTGTCCAAATCAGGCAACTTTTCCCTGGATGTCCGCATGCCGGGGGTGTCCCCCACGGCGGTGAGTCCCCATGTTTCTGACTGTCAACAACAACCCTGTGGAAAACCCAAACCAACCCAGTGTCTGTCAGATCTAGTTTTTTTTCCCCCCGCTCAATGGTTTGATGGTTCAGTTTTACGTTTATTTACATATGTTTTCAAAGAACACTATCTCACTAGTGTGACACTAGTCTACATAGCCTGTTAGGCTATTCAACCATTTATGAAAATCAAATCAGTGATCATTCTCCATGATGCAACATTAGTCTCACTAGCCTTTAGGTCTCTAATGTCAAAGAGATTTTATCGAGACTTCGATCAGCGAGTAAAGGTTAGACAATGACTAATATATTAATATTCATAGACTTGACAGACATCTCCTTCCTAAGTGCAGAAAAACTCGCCGCTTTGCTTGGTTCATATCAGGAAGGTATGTTGATGATGGCCGTACAATGTTTTTCTCTCTCAGCGTGTGGCTGTACATGATTTCCTCATGGGGTTGCCGTCAGGGGCCAGTCCTCCAGCCGTGTTTGTTTGGCCCGTATTGATCCTACAGTAATGCAGTCATTAAAGTTGACTCTCTGTTGCAGACAAGAGCTAATTGGCTCCTCAGCCTCCGGTCTTTTCCCTGCTGCTGCAATGTGCAGAGAAAACCACAGAGGGGAAGATCTCTGGTTTATCACTATTTTCTCTCTCCTCTCTCCCGTCTCTACCCCCCCCACCCCCCCCCCACCCCTCGCTTGCTCGCTCTCTCTCTCTTTTCTCCAAAAGCAAAGCCTGTGTTTAGGCTAGTGAGAAACATTTAGAGTTCAGTTTTTACACGATGGCGGAACTGTTGTCATCGGGCTACGGGCTTTGCGTCTTCTTGGGACTGTTTTGGTTGTGTATGTGAGAGTTGAGGGAAGAGGGGAGGGTGAGCTATTATTATTCTCAGTGCAGGTCTGTGTGAGTCATCTGCCAATGATTCATCCATGGCAAGTGTTGGCTGATAACTGTGAATGCTGAAGGGGGATTACTGGCTTGTAGAACATCTCAGAGAAGACAAACCTTAAACTCTCTTAACTTAGCGGTCAGCTTGTACTGTTGTGCTATTGATCTATCGCAGGGGTTGGCAAACTCTTTGGCTCAAGGGCCACGTTGTGATTTTGAAATTCAGCGGAAGGCCGCACAGAAAAAGGTCCATTGTAATTTTTTGATATTTTTTTTATCACGTTTTAAATGTTCAAGAGTGACTGGAGTGTTGTTTTTCCTCCCGGGGCCCGGTTTGAATGGGTTCGCAGGCCAGATCCGACCCGCGTGTTGTATTTTGCCTACCCCTTGATCTATAGGGAGGTGCCCTTTCTCTGGCCCATCAGATAGCATTGAGACAGTCCACTGGCTGTTCATCAGATAGCATTGAGACAGTTCACTGGCTGTTCATCAGATAGCATTGAGACAGTTCACTGGCTGTTCATCAGATAGCATTGAGACAGTTCACTGGCTGTTCATCAGATAGCATTGAGACAGTTCACTGGCTGTTCATCAGATAGCATTGAGACAGTCCACTGGCTGTTCATCAGATAGCATTGAGACAGTCCACTGGCTGTTCATCAGATAGCATTGAGACAGTCCACTGGCTGTTCATCAGATAGCATTGAGACAGTCCACTGGCTGTTCATCAGATAGCATTGAGACAGTCCACTGGCTGTTCATCAGATAGCATTGAGACAGTTCACTGGCTGTTCATCAGATAGCATTGAGACAGTCCACTGGCTGTTCATCAGATAGCATTGAGACAGTTCACTGGCTGTTCATCAGATAGCATTGAGACAGTTTGAGCCAGTTCACTGGTTCTTCGGCAGTGGTTAGAGCATTGGGCCAGTAACCGAAAGGTTGCTGGATCGAATCCCAGCGCTGGCAAGGTAAAAATCTGTCGTTCTGCCCCTGAGCAAGGCAGTTAACCCACTGTTCCCAGAGGCGCCGAAGACGTGGATGTCGATTAAGGCAGCATCCCGCACCTCTCTGATTCAGAGGGGATGGGTTAAATGCTGAAGACACATTTCAGTTGAATACATTCAGTTGGACATCTGACTAGGTATCCCCCCTTTCCTTTCATCAGATAGCATTGAGCCAGTGTCTTCAGCATTTATTCGATTCACTTTCTCCGAAGCTTCTTTTGTCAACATTTTATCTGTACCCTTTTGTGTTGTGTGGATCTGGGCTGTACAGTGTTGGTTCAGATGGTTTCTTTCTCTTATTGCAGCAACTATGGTGGATGTGTAACCAGAGCAGCTTGGCTCATTAGTGTGAAATGGGAATTTGAGATCAACCAGTAATCAAATTGAAATATTTGGCTATGTTTTTTTTATCATGAATCTGGTCATCGAACATCGGTTGTATTTTGTTCTAATAGGCCCACATCAAGTTGGCCCTTTATCTCCCCAATTTCGTGGTATTTACAGTCTCATCGCTGCAACTCCCGTACGGACTTGGGAGAGGCGAAGGTCGAGAGCCGTACATCCTCCGAAACACAACCCAACCAAGCCGCACTGCTTCTTGACACAATGCCCACTTAACCCGGAAGCCAGACACACCATTGTGTTTGAGGAAACACCGTGTACACCTGGCGACCGTGTCAGCGTGTACTGTGCCCGGCCCGCCACAGGAATTACTAGTGCACGATGGGACAAGAACATCCCTGCCAGCCAAACCTCCCCTAACCCGGACGACGCTGGGCCAATTGCGCGCCGCCCCATGGGTCTCCCGGTCGCGGCCGGCTGCGACAGAGCCTGGACTCGAACCCAGAATCTCTAGTGGCACAGCTAGCACTGTGTTGCAGTGCCGTAGACCACTGCGCCACTTGGGAGGCCCCAAGATGTCATTCTGCAAGAATTTGTCTGGAGAATTCTCAACTGATGAGACACCATTTTGAAAGAAAGCCAGCTGTGCCAAGAAAGAAACACGCACGCTG
The DNA here is from genome assembly GCF_013265735.2 of Oncorhynchus mykiss. Taxonomy (NCBI): domain Eukaryota; kingdom Metazoa; phylum Chordata; class Actinopteri; order Salmoniformes; family Salmonidae; genus Oncorhynchus; species Oncorhynchus mykiss. The sequence goes on along the minus strand of NC_048569.1, from coordinate 9,582,975 downwards.
ACCTTTTACAATAACTCTGAGTTAGATACAGCCATCACAGCGAGAGAGAGAGAGAGAGAGAGAGAGAGAAGGGAATTCAGTCCCCTGGAATTGATTGAATAATTTGACCATGTTGCTGCAGCAGGAGAATAGAAGCCCAATAGAAGCCCAATAGAATGATAAATGACAGCCGAAAGCCATCAGCTATAACTAAGCAATTGCACCATTTCCCTGGAAATGACTTCCTGTCGTGTTTATTACAAATATGTCACTTAAACGACCTGTTCCCAGGGAACTACAGCTGCCATTTTCTTCCTCTCTCCTCCATTCAACACCCACTAGTTGTTATTTAAGCAACTACAACAAACGTTACAGTACATGTAGGCTAGGCTGCTGGAGACCTGAGGAATAAAGAGAAAGATGATACAAATGAGAGGAGAGTTATAGACGTGTTTTAACTCGGCCACAGATGAAGAGGTCACTCTTCAGGAGAGAGAGAGAGAGAGAGAGAGAGAGAGAGAGAGAGATGCTCCAGGGTTGGACACAGAGCTCTGTGTCATGTCTTTTGTCTTGATGAAGTGCTATTGTCTTCACTCCCCGCAGGAAATATACTTCTCCCCGTGTTAACGCAAGGTCGGCGCCAGGGTGATTTAAGAGTCATGTTCACTCGTATATTAAACTGCCCGACTTCAAGCCAGCGAGGACTTCACTTTTGCTTCAGTATCTGTACTCGATAATCCGCCTAATCTGAGGACTCTCTTTGAATTTAAGAGAATCTGTCATGGTGAAACATGTGTATCGGCAGATGTGTATGTGTGTGTGTGTGTATATATATATATATATATATATATAAACCTTTATTTAACTAGGCAAGTCAGTTAAGAACATATTCTTATTTACAAAGATGGCCTACCCCGGCCAAACGCTAACCCGGATGACTCTGGGCCAATTGTGCGCCGCCCTATTGGACTCCCAATCACGGGCTGGTTGTGATACAGCCTGGAATCGAACCAGGGTCTGTAGTGACGCCTCTAGCATTGAGACGCAGTGCCATAGGCTGCTTCGCCACTCGGGAGCACGATACAAACAATATTGGTTGTTATTGATGGCTTATAAACAAGCAGAATAATAAATGTACAATTTTATTTATTTGTAAGACTTTATATTTCAACATATTTTAAACACTATTCATTTTAAACACTATTCATTTTAAAATGATTTAACATGTTTTTTTAACCAAAACTTTATGGATCTTTTTTTTGCTCTGTAACTAAGCGAAGCATTTGTTCTCACACTGTGTCCTGTGTCGTTTCAGTCTGACACCTATTTGTGTGTGGCCGTTCCAGTACCGACAACCAGGGATGCCTATATCGGTGAGTGTTTTTTACCCAAATCTTAAAGGAATCTGGTTACACAGTCTTGGTCCAATGTAAGTGATTTGTTCAATGTCAAAAACAAATGAAATGTAGTAAAAAAAAAAAAAAAAAAAAAATATATATATATATATATATATATATATATAGACACACACACACACACACACACACACACACCGGATAGATGCAGTGAAATATGTTTTTTGCAAATTCCAATGTTCCTCAGTCTAGGTCTCGGGAATCAAACCAGCGTTACGATTTAAGGAGCTCACCCAAAATCCATTCTCAAACTCTCTAGCATATATTTCCTAGGATATTTACTTTTCGGCCCCCATTCTATGATACATACCCCCCCCCCCCCCTTCCTGTTGTTATGGGCAACCGTCCTCTCATAAGCACCAATTTATTTTGTCTTTGACCAAGTGGCAGGGTGAATGAAATCCCATAACGCCACAGTGACCCTTAATCCCGCTGACCTATCCCAGTGTGTTGTCTATGAGCCTGGGTTTATGGGAAGGCAGGAGTTAGCCCTGCAGACACTGTTTGTCCAGCTTAGGTTTCCCAACAAGATTACTTCCCATCCTAGATTCTCAGCCAACCACATTCCACTCCCATCACTGGCATGTAACAATAAAGAGAACTCTCTGTCTTCAATCCTGTTAAATCATATTTGACCGAAGCATGCACGCACACACACACACACACACACACCCTCCCAAAAAGCATGCAAAAAGTATAGAGAAAAATGTATGTTTTAAGCCTTGCCAATGCATTGATATTCAAATGATTATTACATTGTGAGAATAATTAAGACTTTTCCTGACTAAATAGATTGGATGCACAGCGATTCTTCTATTTCTGGCACACATAATATAGCCATGAATAGTGGTATCATTAATCTCACTATCGCTGGTGTTATAATGAGAAAGTGATAAAAAAAAATAAAAAAAACGGGTTCCTTTTTTTTTTTTAAATAGATGTATTTGTATGGAAAGACAAGTTAAAGCCAACATTGTTTTCGTCATCATAATAACGATACGTGATTTTTACGTAGCGCAACACCCTTCAATTATAGAGGTGGGAAACAAACGAAAGGGGCCACATCTCTTACAAAAAACGGATAAGAAATGGAATCATAGATCATTTAAAAAGGATCAGGAGAACGTATACATTGGCTACAATAATTACAATAACTTTTCAAGCACCAAATTGGGGAAATGTCTGATTTTCAAGTTAGTCCTATTCCAGTACTTTAATTTCGGCTACTCCAAAAACTGCAGGTCTAACATAACGTGACAAATACATTGTTTTTTCATTTCATTACCAGATCATATTGTGTTAATTATATCCAGAATAATTAATAGGGAGAGCGTTGGGTGTTGTTCTATAGTCTATCCTACACAATTTATTAACACAGTAGACTGTGTCCAATCCCAGGCACAAAAACATATGAAAACATGAATTTATTACCTTGATGCTTTTTCTTAAATCTAACGAGACCCTGCTGTAAATCAAGCAGACAACAACAGATGATGTTCTGCGATGCATACAAAGCCCAACCCCGCCCTCCCTTTGGCAAAATCCGACCACGACGCCATCTTGCTCCCATCTTGCTCCGCCATCTTGCTCTCATAGGCAGAAACTTAAACAGGGTGTACAAGTGACAAGAACAAATCAATGCTGGTCTGACCAATTGGAATCCACGCTTCAACTTGGAAATTGGAATCCACGCTCAACCGCAAGGCTCTCCAGAGGGTGGTGTGGTCTGCACAAACGCATCACCGGGGGCAAACTACCTGCCCTCCAGGATACCTAAAGCACCCAATGTCACAGGAAGGCAAAAAAGATAACCGAAGACAATAACCACCCGCGCCACTTCCTGTTCACACAGCTATCATCCAGAATGCGAGGTCTAGTACAGGTGCATCAATGCTGAGACCGAGAGACTGAAAAACAGCTTATATCTCAAGGCCATCAGACTGCTAAACAGCAATCACTAACTCAGAGAGGCCGCTGCCTACATTGAGACCCAATCACTGGACAAATGGATCACGAGTCACTTTAAATAATGCCGCTTTAATAATGTATACATATCTTACATTACTCATATCATATGTATATTCTGTATTTTATATCATCTATTGCATCTTGCCTATGCCGCTCGGCCATCGCTCATCCATATATTTATATGTACCCCTTTTAGATTTGTATGTATTAGGTAGTTGTTGGGGAACTGTTAGATTACTTGTTAGATATTACTGCACTGTCGGAACCAGAAGCACAAGCATTTCGCTACACTCGCATTAACATCTGCTAACCATGTGTATGTGACAAATAAAATGTATTTAAATCGACATCAATTGGCTCGGGATATTAGATCCAATGCAACTGTCTTCACCGGTGTAACGAATGAGACACCAAAATATTCTGGAAATTATTTTTTCCCCCGGCACTTTTTCACACAGATGATGTGTGAAAATATCACGTCCTAACTAATCAGCTGGACACTAAATGCGCATCAAGTATTTTGCATAATTATTGAAGATCCATGTTAATGACAGTATCGATTTAGGTTTTAATTATCAAGTTAAGGTGACTAAGCATTCGGTTAGAAGCATTCCATTTTTGTGCCCATGAAAACTGTTTCCATTATGTAACATAAGGAGACAGGAAATGTTGCGTGGTAACCTCTGGTAGCAGATTCATCCACCATGACATGACTCTATAGATAACTGAGTAACCTCTGGTAGCAGATCATTCCACCATGACTCTATAGATAACTGGGTAACCTCTGGTAGCAGATCATTTCACCATGACATGACTCTATAGATAACTGAGTAACCTCTGGTAGCAGATCATTCCACCATGACTCTATAGATAACTGAGTAACCTCTGGTAGCAGATCATTCCACCATGACATGACTCTATAGATAACTGAGTAACCTCTGGTAAGCAGAGCATTCCACCATGACTCTATAGATAACTGAGTAACCTCTGGTAGCAGATCATTCCACCATGACATGACTCTATAGATAACTGAGTAACCTCTGGTAAGCAGAGCATTCCACCATGACTCTATAGATAACTGAGTAACCTCTGGTAAGCAGAGCATTCCACCATGACTCTATACATAACTGAGTAACCTCTGGTAGCAGATCATTCCATCATGACATGACTCTATAGATAACTGAGTAACCTCTGGTAAGCAGAGCATTCCACCATGACTCTATAGATAACTGAGTAACCTCTGGTAAGCAGAGCATTCCACCATGACTCTATACATAACTGAGTAACCTCTGGTAGCAGATCATTCCATCATGACATGACTCTGTAGATAACCAAGTGAAAATCTGTTTATGGTTTTGGCTACCGTTAAGGAACCCATAGTGTTGTGTCTGGTGAGGTATGTATGTCTGTTTAAAATAGATTATACAAGTGGTGAGGCATTTTCAACACACAAATGTTTATTGAAAAAACTAGAAGAGAAGTAGTCAATATCTAGCAGATATATATATATATATATATATATATGAGTCCTTTTGTTTTACTTACACATGTATCTTTAGCAATTAGCATCAATTCTCAGTAGGGAAAGACGCTACATAGAGAGTTGATGGATATAGGAAGTCCCTGGCATAATGATCAATTTCTCTAAATGACTTACGAAGGATTATTTGGGATAATGCGGACGGCAGCGTTCTATTTATTTTCGGCGCGAGTGAAACAACATCTTGCACCATATCTTTCCTCAGTGCTGTCAGAAACACTATTATGGAGGACACATGCAACCACAATTTGTTTTCAAGTTACTAAACACAACCTTACATTATGAGGACATAGTTACAACCACAATGTGTTTTCAAGTTACTAAACACAACCTTACATTATGAGGACATAGTTACAACCACAATGTGTTTTCAAGTTACTAAACACAACCTTACATTATGAGGACATAGTTACAACCACAATGTGTTTTCAAGTTACTAAACACAACCTTACATTATGAGGACATAGTTACAACCACAATGTGTTTTCAAGTTACTAAACACAACCTTACATTATGAGGACATAGTTACAACCACAATGTGTTTTCAAGTTACTAAACACAACCTTACATTATGAGGACATAGTTACAACCACAATGTGTTTTCAAGTTACTAAACACAACCTTACATTATGAGGACATAGTTACAACCACAATGTGTTTTCAAGTTACTAAACACAACCTTACATTATGAGGACATAGTTACAACCACAATGTGTTTTCAAGTTACTAAACACAACCTTACATTATGAGGACACCGTAGACATAGCCACGATGTCTGTGACATGTTTTAAAGTTTCTCAACACTGTGTTGCGTACTGTAAACAGAACATGCCTGAATCGGCATAATCTCATTATGACAACAAACTCGACGCCACGGGTTACGACATGGCCTCGCGGAATTGAACACCTCAAGCCTTATTATCCCAAACCTTCTTGATTCTTATCTCCAACCGTAATGTAAATCCAACCACAACCAGAATATTTTGCTGAAGCATACAGATATGACTATCTACATCCCTCCAAAAATAACTGAGAATGAGTAAATAGGGCCTGTGGGAGAGATTAACCCTGTGTTAACTTAGCCCACTGAGGCGGATAAAGCCAGTATTGCTTGCCATAGGGTTGAGCCAGGACGAGCCCCATGCCTACAGGGCTTTAGAGAGGAGTGATGTCTCCATCGTCTCTCTCTCTCTCTCGCTCACTCATTTCTCACGAGCCGCCAGTCCTCCCGTAAAGCACATCTGTTTAGCCGTGATTAATGCAAAGGCATTTGTTGCCTAATTATGGGGTGTCGTCTCCGTGGACACAGGGATACTGGGGCAGGGCGAGAGCGGCTATAGAAGGGGGGCAGCCCACTGAGCTAAGGGTCTTCTGCTCTCACCTCCAAACTCACAACAGAGAAATACAGACCACCGTGATCCCAAAAAATGTGATTTGTTACTGGAGTGAATAGTCCTAGACCTCTTTTAGACTAAACGAAACAATACAGCTAAAAGGCTAAGAAAGGCCACCTTTCATTTCATTAAAAAAAAAAAAAGACCTCAATTTAGACATTTACTTGTTACTCATACGAATAGCGTTGCTAGGATAGAGAAAGACAAATATTATCTTAAAAAAACAGGAATTCAAGGAGAACCCGTCAAACTGTTGCTGCTGTTCTCCTTGCATACACAGTACACTCAATCTGACATATGGTGCTGTTATGAAAATTCATGAAGGAGAAAAGAAGCACCCCCCCCCCCCCCCCACGCTCGGCCTGCTGTCAGAAAAGCCCCATTCATTATTCAGGTCCGAGATTATACTGGGCCGCGCCAAGTAGCCCGTCCTGGGGGTTTTCATCACTTTCATGTGGAGAGAGCATTGACTTTCTGTCAGAGCTGAAGCTCTTGCCGGCGTCTACCGTTGCCAAGCCTGCAGTGCCTGGCTTCCCTAATGAAGAAGAAAAAGTGAGGAGTGTCACCTTTTTTAATGTTTCAAAATATGCTCTGAGTATAAACAGTAGCCTACGCTTCTCAATTTACTCCCCAATTTAATATGAGCTGTGAACTATTTCAATAATTTGTTTTTGCAGTTGTGTTGTTTGAGGTTGTTTTTAGGTTTTCACAGAGCCATGTACCGTATATACATGGCCATACACCGTATATACCTGGCCATACACCACCCCGTTCACGGAAATTGTGGCTTGCTATATAAAGCAGGCAGACAGGTATCGAGACATTGTTACTTTTAAAATGAACATTAAAATGGGCTAAACGAGTGACCTAAGCGACTGAGCGTGGTATGATCATCGGTGCCAGGCATGCAGGTTCTCTAGTATCTCAGTGTCTAGGGTTTACCGATGATGATGCAACAAACAGAAAACATCCAGTCAGCGGCAGTCCTGTGGGCGAAAAAAAAAGTTAGTTGAGGAGAGTTAGAAGGAGAATGGAAAGAATCGTGGAAGCTAACAGGCAAATAACGGCACAGGTACAACAGTGGTGTGCAGAACGCCATCTCAGAACGCACAACTCGTCAGTCCCTTGTCAAAGATGGGCTATTGCGACCACACCGGGTTCCAGTCCGATCAGCTAAAATATTTACCTGGTCTGACGAATCCTGGTTCCTGTTGCGTTATGCTGATTACCGAGTCAGGATTGGGCGTAAACAGCATGAGTCCATGGCCCCATCCTGCCTGGTGTCAACGGTACAGGCTGGTGGTGTGAGGAATGTTTTCCTGGCACACATGTTAGATCTCTTGCAATGTTTCCATGACTCAAAGAGTTCAGGCTGTTCTGGAGGCAAAGGGCTGTCTGACCTGGTACTAGATGTGTGTACCTAGGAAACTGGCCACTGAGTGTTTAAACTGACAATACATATACTGGCTATATATGTGAGCCATAAATATACACTGGCCATGCAGTGCCTTCGGAAAGTATTCAGAACCCTTGACTTTTTCCACATTTTGTTATGTTACAGCCTTGTTCTAAAAATGATTTAATTATTTTTTTCCCTCATCAATCTACACACAATAACCCCATAATGACAAAGCGAAAACAGGTTTATTTGATTTTTTTTGCAAATGTATAAAAAAATAAACATACCGTATTCAGACCCTTTGCTATGAGAATCAAAATTGAGATCAGGTCCATCCTGTTTCCATTGATCATACTAGAGATGTTTCTATAACTTGGATTCCACCTGTGGTAAATTCAATTGATTGGACATGATGTGGAATGGCACACACCTGTCTATATAAGGTCCCACAGTTGACAGTGAATGTCAGAGAATAAACCAAGCCATGAGGTTGAAGAAATTGTCCGTAGAGCCCCGAGACAGGATTTATGTCGAGGCACAGGTCTGGGGGGATGGTACCAAAAAATGTCTGCAGCATTGAAGGTCCCCAAGAACACAGTGGCCTCCATCATTCTAAAATGGAATAAGTTTGGATCCACCAAACCACTCGGGGGAGAAGGACCTTGGTCAGGGAGGTGACCAAGAACCCAATGATCACTCTGACTGAGCTCCAGAGTTCCTCTTTGGAGATGGGAGAATCTTCCAGAAGGACAACCATCTCTGCAGCACACCACCAATCAGGCCTTTATGGTAGATTAGCCAGACGGAAGCCACTCCTCAGTAAAAGACACATGACAGCCTGCTTCGAGTTTGCCAAAAGGCACCTAAAGATTCTCTGCTCTGATGAAACCAAGATTGAACACTTCGGCCTGAATGCCAAGCGTCACTTCTGGAGGAAACGTGCTACCATCCCTATGGTGAAGCGTGGTGTGGGGATGTTATTCAGCGGGACTGGGAGACTAGTCAGGATCGAGGCAAAGATGAACGTGCAAAGTACAGAGAGATCCTTGATGAAAACCTGCTCCAGATCGCTCAGGACCTCAGACTGGGGCAAAGATTCACCTTCCAGCAGGACAACAACCCTAAGTACACAGCCAATACAACGCAGGAGTGGCTTCGGCCAAGACAATGCAGCAGTGGCCCAGACAGAGCCAAGACTTGAACCTGACCGAACATCTTTGGAGAGACCTGAAAACTGCTGTGCAGCAACTCTCCCCATCCAACCTGACCGAACTTGAGATCATTTGCAATGAAGGATGGGAGAAACTCCTCAAATACAGGTGTGCCGAGCTTGTATCGTCACACCCAAGAAGACTCAAGGCTGTAATCCCTGCCAAAGGTGCTTCGACAAAGTACTAAGTAAAGGGTCTGCATACTTAAGTAAATGTGATATTTCATTTTTAAAAATGTAAAAAAAAACTGTTTTTGCTTTTTGATTATTGGGTACTGTGTGTAGATTGATGAGGGGGAAAAAAACAATTTAATGCATTTTAGAATAAAGCTGTAACGTAACAAAATGTGGAAAAAGGCAAGGGGTCTGAATACTTAAGGAATGCACTGTGTACATTGAGTGTACAAAACATTAGGAATTCATAGACTGACCCGGAGGATCAAGGTGAAAGTGATGATCCCTTATTGATATCACCTGTTAATTCCACTTCAATCAGTGTAGATGAAGGGGAGGAGACAGGTTAAATAATGATTTTTAAGCCTTGAGACATGGATTGTGTATGTCTGCCATTGAAAGGGTGAATGGGCATGACAAAATATTTAAGTGTCTTTGAACGGGGGTATGGTAGTAGGTGCCAGGCGTACTGGTTTGTGTCCAGAACTGCGATGCTGCTGGGTTTTTCCACGCTTCCAACAGTTTCACATGTGTATCAAGAACGGTCCACCACCCAAAGAACATCCAGCCAACTTGACACAACTGTGGGAAGCATTGGAGTCAACATGAGCCAGCATCCCTGTGGAACGCTTTTGACACCTTCTAGAGTCAATGCCCCGACGAATTGAGGCTGTTCTGAGGCCAAAGCAGGCAGGGCTTCAAGTCAATATTAGGAACGTGTAATGAATGTTTTGTCCACTCAGTAGCTAAATGCCTCTTTTTTAAAATTTTATTATGAAGACCTGGTTGTTTCATCCAAACACAAGACATAGTCAACATCCTGGACGTTAAGGTGTCTAAACAACCTCATTATTCTCGAAGAATCAGAGGAGACTAGCATAAATTGTCTTTGACAAGTGGAATTCTCCTCCTAAAACAAACCCTGTGGAGACAAGTGCTTTGCCAAGGGCTTTAACCCTGTAATTGTGTTGTTCTTTCCCCTCAGTGGATTTTGAGCCTCATGCCAGTATGGACACAGCCCATCACATGCTCCTGTATGGCTGCCGGACACCAGTCTCCACCACCAACTACTGGTAAGTCAAAGCACACCACAACACAGTACGTGAGCTAGAATTTCCCTATGCATTTCTACAGTACTTTACACATGAATCTACCTGGTTGACCAAACAGACAGTCTGTAGAATACACAACAGCTGTGTGTTAGTAAAGACTTGTTGATCTGTCCATTGTAGCACAACGAAGAACAAATGTACAAAGAGACTTTATTCACTTCCTCACCCCCATGAGCCTGAATACAAGCACTAGACTTGATAAAAACCAAACCCTCAACACTTAGGGTACAAAGAATCAATGTTGGGTATTACTGCCCTACTACGCTTAAATAATCAGTGTTGGGTATTACTGCCCTACTACACTTAAATAATCAGTGTTGGGTATTACTGCCCTACTACACTTAAAGAATCAGCTGGACCCCTCTAATCATTGCAGAGAGAGAGAGAGGAGAGAGAGAGAGAGGAGGGAGAGAGAGAGAGGAGGGAGAGAGAGAGAGGAGGGAGGGAGAGAGAGAGAGGAGGGAGAGAGAGAGGAGGGAGAGAGGGAGAGGTGGGAGAGAGGGAAAGGCAAGAGAGGCGAGAGAGGCAGGAGAAAGAGAGGCAGGAGAGAGAGAGATAGAGAGGCAGGAGAGAGAGAGAGGCAGGAGAGAGTGAGAGAGAGGCAGGAGAGGCAGGAGAGAGTGAGAGAGAGGCAGGAGAGAGTGAGAGAGAGGCAGGAGAGAGAGAGAGAGAGGCAGGAGAGAGAGAGAGAGAGGCAGGAGAGAGAGAGAGAGAGGCAGGAGAGAGAGAGAGAGAGGCAGGAGAGAGAGAGAGAGAGAGGCAGGAGAGAGAGAGAGAGAGGCAGGAGAGAGAGAGAGAGGCAGGAGAGAGAGAGAGAGGCAGGAGAGAGAGAGAGAGAGGCAAGAGAGAGAGAGAGAGAGGCAGGAGAGAGAGAGAGAGAGGCAGGAGAGAGAGAGAGAGAGGCAGGAGAGAGAGAGAGAGAGGAGAGAGAGAGAGAGGAGGGAGAGAGAGAGAGAGAGGAGGGAGAGAGAGAGGAGGGAGAGAGGGAGAGGTGGGAGAGAGGGAAAGGCAAGAGAGGCGAGAGAGGCAGGAGAAAGAGAGGCAGGAGAGAGAGAGAGAGAGAGGCAGGAGAGAGAGAGGCAGGAGAGAGGGAGAGAGAGGCAGGAGAGAGGGAGAGAGAGGCAGGAGAGAGGGAGAGAGAGGCAGGAGAGAGGGAGAGAGAGGCAGGAGAGAGAGAGAGGCAGGAGAGAGAGAGGCAGGAGAGAGAGAGGCAGGAGAGAGAGAGAGAGAGGCAGTAGAGAGAGAGAGAGAGGCAGTAGAGAGAGAGAGAGAGGCAGGCGAGAGAGAGAGAGAGGCAGGCGAGAGAGAGAGAGAGGCAGGCGAGAGAGAGAGAGAGGCAGGAGAGAGGGAGAGGCAGGCGAGAGAGAGAGAGGCAGGAGAGAGAGAGAGGCAGGAGAGAGAGAGAGGCAGGAGAGAGAGAGAGGCAGGAGAGAGAGAGAGAGAGAGAGAGAGGCAGGAGAGAGAGAGAGAGGCAGGAGAGAGAGAGAGAGGCAGGAGAGAGAGAGAGAGGCAGGAGAGAGAGAGAGAGGCAGGAGAGAGTGAGAGAGAGAGGCAGGAGAGAGTGAGAGAGAGGCAGGAGAGAGTGAGAGAGAGGCAGGAGAGAGTGAGAGAGAGGCAGGAGAGAGTGAGAGAGAGGCAGGAGAGAGAGAGAGAGAGAGGCAGGAGAGAGAGAGAGAGAGGCAGGAGAGAGAGAGAGAGAGGCAGGAGAGAGAGAGAGAGAGGCAGGGGAGAGAGAGAGAGAGAGAGGCAGGGGAGAGAGAGAGAGAGAGGCAGGGGAGAGAGAGAGAGAGAGGCAGGAGAGAGAGAGAGAGAGAGAGGCAGGAGAGAGAGAGAGAGAGAGGCAGGAGAGAGAGAGAGAGAGAGGCAGGAGAGAGAGAGAGAGAGAGGCAGGAGAGAGAGAGAGAGAGAGGCAAGAGAGAGAGAGAGAGAGGCAGGAGAGAGAGAGAGGCAGGAGAGAGAGAGAGAGAGAGGCAGGAGAGAGAGAGAGAGGCAGGAGAGAGAGAGAGAGGCAGGAGAGAGAGAGAGAGAGGCAGGAGAGAGAGAGAGAGAGAGGCAGGAGAGAGAGAGAGGCAGGAGAGAGAGAGAGAGAGAGAGGCAGGAGAGAGAGCGAGAGAGAGGCGAGAGAGAGAGAGAGAGAGAGGCAGGAGAGAGAGAGAGAGAGGCAGGAGAGAGAGAGAGAGAGAGAGGCAGGAGAGAGAGAGAGAGAGGCAGGAGAGAGAGAGAGAGAGGCAGGAGAGAGAGAGAGAGAGGCAGGAGAGAGAGAGAGAGGCAGGAGAGAGAGAGAGAGGCAGGAGAGAGAGAGAGAGGCAGGAGAGAGAGAGAGAGGCAGGAGAGAGAGAGAGAGAGGCAGGAGAGAGAGAGAGAGAGGCAGGAGAGAGAGAGAGAGAGGCAGGAGAGAGAGAGAGAGAGGCAGGAGAGAGAGAGAGAGAGGCAGGAGAGAGAGAGAGAGGCAGGAGAGAGAGGCAGGAGAGAGAGACAGAGAGGCAGGAGAGAGAGAGAGAGGCAGGAGAGAGAGAGAGAGAGAGAGGCAGGAGAGAGAGAGAGAGAGTGCGGCAGGAGAGAGGGAGAGCGGCAGGAGAGAGGGAGAGCGGCAGGAGAGAGAGAGTGCGCCAGGAGAGAGGGAGAGCGGCAGGAGAGAGAGAGAGGCAGGAGAGAGAGAGGCAGGAGAGAGAGAGGCAGGAGAGAGAGAGAGGCAGGAGAGAGAGAGAGGCAGGAGAGAGAGAGAGGCAGGAGAGAGAGAGAGGCAGGAGAGAGAGAGAGGCAGGAGAGGGAGAGAGGCAGGAGAGGGAGAGAGAGGCGAGAGAGAGGCACGAGAGAGGGAGAGAGCGGCAGGAGAGAGAGGCAGGAGAGAGAGAGGCAGGAGAGAGAGAGAGGCGAGGGGGAGAGAAGCAGGAGAGGGAGAGAGAGGCAGGAGAGAGAGAGGCAGGAGAGAGAGAGAGGCAGGAGAGAGAGAGAGGCAGGAGAGAGAGAGAGAGAAAGAGAGAGGGAGGCAGGAGAGAGAGAGAGAGAGAGAGGGAGGCAGGAGAGAGAGAGAGAGAGAGAGAGGGAGGCAGGAGAGAGAGAGAGAGAGAGAGAGGGAGGCAGGAGAGAGAGAGAGAGAGAGAGAGGGAGGCAGGAGAGAGAGAGAGAGAGAGAGGGAGGAGAGAGAGAGAGAGAGGCAGGAGAGAGAGAGAGAGAGAGGCAGGAGAGAGAGAGAGAGAGGCAAGAGAGAGAGAGAGGCAGGAGAGAGAGAGAGAGAGAGGCAGGAGAGAGAGAGAGAGGCAGGAGAGAGAGAGAGAGGCAGGAGAGAGAGAGAGAGGCAGGAGAGAGAGAGAGGCAGGAGAGAGAGAGAGGCAGGAGAGAGAGAGGCAGGAGAGAGAGAGAGGCAGGAGAGAGAGAGAGGCAGGAGAGGGAGAGAGAGGCACGAGAGAGGGAGAGAGCGGCACGAGAGAGGGAGAGAGCGGCACGAGAGAGGGAGAGAGCGGCACGAGAGAGGGAGAGAGCGGCACGAGAGAGGGAGAGAGCGGCACGAGAGAGGGAGAGAGCGGCACGAGAGAGGGAGAGAGCGGCACGAGAGAGGGAGAGAGCGGCACGAGAGAGGGAGAGAGCGGCACGAGAGAGGGAGAGAGCGGCACGAGAGGGAGAGAGCGGCACGAGAGAGAGAGAGCGGCAGGAGAGAGAGAGAGAGAGGCAGGAGAGAGAGAGAGAGAGGCAGGAGAGAGAGAGAGAGGCAGGAGAGAGAGAGAGGCAGGAGAGAGAGAGAGGCAGGAGAGAGAGAGAGGCAGGAGAGAGAGAGATGCAGGAGAGAGAGAGATGCAGGAGAGAGAGAGAGGCAGGAGAGAGAGAGAGGCAGGAGAGAGAGAGAGAGGCAGGAGAGAGAGAGAGAGGCAGGAGAGAGAGAGAGAGGCAGGAGAGAGAGAGAGAGGCAGGAGAGAGAGAGAGGCAAGAGAGAGAGAGAGAGAGAGGAGAGGGAGAGAGCGGAGAGAGAGAGAGAGAAAGCGGCAGGAGAGAGAGAGAGAGGCAGGAGCGAGAGAGAGGCAGGAGAGAGAGAGAGGCAGGAGAGGGAGAGAGGCAGGAGAGAGAGAGAGGCAGGAGAGAGAGAGAGGCAGGAGAGAGAGAGAGGCAGGAGAGAGAGAGAGGCAGGAGAGAGAGAGAGGCAGGAGAGAGAGAGAGGCAGGAGAGAGAGAGAGGCAGGAGAGAGAGAGGCAGGAGAGAGAGAGAGGCAGGAGAGAGAGAGAGAGAGAGGCAGGAGAGAGAGAGAGGCAGGAGAGAGAGAGAGAGAGAGGAGAGGGAGAGAGCGGAGAGAGAGAGAGAAAGCGGCAGGAGAGAGAGAGAGGCAGGAGAGAGAGAGAGGCAGGAGAGAGAGAGGCAGGAGAGAGAGAGGCAGGAGAGAGAGAGGCAGGAGAGAGAGGCAGGAGAGAGAGAGAGAGAGAGAGAGGCAGGAGAGAGAGAGAGGCAGGAGAGAGAGAGAGAGAGAGAGGCAGGAGAGAGAGAGAGAGAGAGAGAGAGAGGCAGGAGAGAGAGAGAGAGGCAGGAGAGAGAGAGAGAGGCAGGAGAGAGAGAGAGAGAGGCAGGAGAGAGAGAGAGAGAGGCAGGAGAGAGAGAGAGAGAGGCAGGAGAGAGAGAGAGAGAGGCAGGAGAGAGAGAGAGAGAGGCAGGAGAGAGAGGCTGGAGAGAGAGAGGGAGAGGCTGGAGAGAGAGAGGAGAGAGGCTGGAGAGAGAGAGGAGAGAGGCTGGAGAGAGAGAGAGAGGGGCAGAAGAGAGAGGGAGGGAGAGGGGCAGAAGAGAGAGGGAGGGAGAGGGGCAGAAGAGAGAAGGAGGGAGAGACGCACAAGAGAGAAAAAAGGAGAAGAAACAAGAGGGAAGAGGAGACCTTTTCAGACGCTCACTGATAAACTTGCCTGTTACCATAGCAACTGCTGTCACCTCGACAACAGAGATCATGGGAGCCCTGTACAGGGTGGTGTGGGTGTGTGAGGGGGGTGGGTGCTGCAGGTCGCTCGTCGGGAGGGGCTGTTTATCTTTCCTCCCCTCAGAATGGACTCTTCAGTGTATGTGATGAGGAAGACGAAGACCACATTACGCTACCGCAACGTTCAAGTGAAACACGGCTCAGCATCTACTGACTTCCTGTGTCTGGGAGGGTCAAATCAGAATACACCTCTAGAGTCACACAGCAAAAATACACAAAGAAATTAGTATGTTTTCTAATCAAATCAGTTTTTTTTTAAGAGCACCGTGTGTTGACTATGACTATCAAATTCCAAACGACCATCACAATTGCCATTCGGGCTTTAATTCCTTTCATCCATTCTGCTACCCTGTTTTTCATTTAAAAAATGCATCTCTTCTTCAGCTATCCTGCGGGGGTGATTTTCAAATTCCTCCCCACTCTGAAAGCACATTTGGCATTCCTCGAGTGAAAAGCGGTTGAGATATATTCTGAAACTGCCTGTGAAGCTGCTTCTGAAATCACAAGGAAGCTCTGGAGGATCAGTGGGGGGGGCAAGAAAATAGGCCATACCAAGAGTGTTTGTTCCAAATGGCACCCTAGTTGCTACCTAGTGCACTATAAAGAGACTGGGTACCATTTGGGACAAACACAATGTGTCTACCCAATCAGAACACTTGCTTAGCCCACTGCGAGCACATCCACACAATTCCACATTGAGCTAAAAAAAAAAAAAAAACTCCTGAAAAAGGAAAGCTGTTTTTAACCCACTCTTGTCACCTAGCCCTCGTTGCACCGGTTCTCCTCTGCAACACACTCGAGTGCTACAGGGGGGTCAACATCAATGATGAGTACACACTGCTACACCGTTCAAGCTGTGAGCTCTCTGGAACAGGAAGAATAGGGTGAAAAGTAGTAAGGCTAGTCATTATTGTGTCAAAAGTGAAGACAATATGCTTTTAATGGTGTTTCCCAGAACGCACAAAGGCATGAAATGGAATCTGGGAGGCGTGAGGCTCTTAACGGAAGCGTCTGCTACTGCTGCTGCTGCTTGCTCCTAATCTTTGAGTGTGGTGTATTCATTTGGAACAAATGACGGGAATATCTTCTAGACACTAGCTATCAGGAGAAACAATGTAAGGCGTTACTGGCCTTTAACCATAACTGCCGGTCTCCATATCAAGCCAGGGGCACACTATTACCTTCTGTGTTCTAGGATATGATAGTTCTGTTGTGGTGTAGATGGATGGTGTTCTAGGATATGATAGTATGATAGTTGTGTTGAGGTGTAGATGGATGGTGTTCTAGGATATGATAGTTCTGTTGTGGTGTAGATGGATGGTGTTCTACGATATGATAGTATGATAGTTCTGTTGTGGTGTAGATGGATGGTGTTCTAGGATATGATAGTATGATAGTTCTGTTATGGTATAGATGGATGGTGTTCTAGGACATGATAGTTCTGTTATGGTGTAGATGGATGGTGTTCTAGAATATGATAGTTCTGTTGTGGTGTAGATGGATGGTGTTCTAGAATATGATAGTTCTGTTGTGGTGTAGATGGATGGTGTTCTAAAATATGATAGTTCTGTTGTGGTGTAGATGGATGGTGTTCTAAAATATGATAGTTCTGTTGTGGTGTAGATGGATGGTGTTCTAGAATATGATAGTTCTGTTGTGGTGTAGATGGATGGTGTTCTAGAATATGATAGTTCTGTTGTGGTGTAGATGGATGGTGTTCTAGAATATGATAGTTCTGTTGTGGTGTAGATGGATGGTGTTCTAGAATATGATAGTTCTGTTGTGGTGTAGATGGATGGTGTTCTAGAATATGATAGTTCTGTTGTGGTGTAGATGGATGGTGTTCTAGAATATGATAGTTCTGTTGTGGTGTAGATGGATGGTGTTCTAGAATATGATAGTTCTGTTGTGGTGTAGATGGATGCCATGTTTTTTTATGCAAACTAAGCTGTTCACATTAGTCTATTTAAACAGACCCCATTTCAAAGGAAACGAGCACTCATTAAGATCAGGTGTGGCCAGATAGTGGGCGTGGCCAACACACCTGATTTGAGAGTTTTGTAGACACTGAGAACAAAATGTATTTGTTTTTAAATAACATTCTCTGAAAGTTACTAAAATCATCCCCCAAAATGTTACGTTCCCAGAATGTAGTAAATGTATGAAATTAAATAGAACCACATGGGAACTTGGGTGAAATGTTTGTAGAAGTACTGAAATTCCCACAGAAGAGCGCTGTTTCTTAATGTTCTGAACAATTAAAGAACACGTCTTTAAATTGAACCACGAGGAAACGTGTAGGGAACGTAATGCTGAAATTCCCACAGAAGAACATTGTTTCTTAACGTTCTCTGAACTATTTGAGAACATTCCCAATGTCAAACCGTTTGGATCATTTTCTTTTAACATGACCAAAATGTTAATTACATTTAACCATGTTAGAACTTTTAGGAAACTTTCTGTCAAAGTAATGAAATACCAAGAAAATAACGGTTACATTTTTTTTTTAAATGTTTCAAACCCAAGCAACTATTCTGCACCGTTTCCAGAAAGTTGTGGGAAAGTTTTATGCTAAATAACAATAGGACAACCACGCTCTCACCAAGCTCTAAAAAACATATGGTTCTCAGAACGTTCTGTGTTAGCTGGGCCAGTCTTCTTTAACATTTTAGGTTTGATTTATTCTCTAAATTTTTTTTGTAAAGAATTCCTTTGAAAAAAGAAAAAATAACTGCAAACGCAAAACTCTGCACCTGCCTGCACAAACCATAACAAAGACGCAGTGTGTGTGTGTGTGTGAATCATCAATATTGTACCCACTGAGAGGGGCTGTATTGACCCAGTGCTGTTGTTTGGTTCTTTCAGGGACTGTGGGAGTGTCAAGGGGACCTGTGAGGACGAAGCCTCCATCATGTACGCCTGGGCCCGAAATGCCCCACCCACCAGGCTACCCCCAGGTACACAGTCTCTCTCTTACTTTTTCCCTTTAATCTCTCTCTCTCTCTCGCCATTTCATCTTTCTCTCTCTCCTCCCAATCACTCTCTTTCTGCTTCATCTTTCTCTCTCTTTGTGCCTTCCATCTTTCTCTCCCTCCATCTTTCTCTCTTCTCCACCTCTCTCTCACTGGAGAGAGGAGAGATCAGACTCTACCCCAGTGCTCTCTGGAGAGAGGAGAGATCAGATTCTACCCCAGTGAGCTCTGGAGAGAGTAGAGATCAGATTCTACCCCAGTGCTCTCTGGAGAGAGTAGAGATCAGATTCTACCCCAGTGAGCTCTGGAGAGAGTAGAGATCAGATTCTACCCCAGTGCTCTCTGGAGAGGGGAGAGATCAGATTCTACCCCAGTGAGCTCTGGAGAGAGTAGAGATCAGATTCTACCCCAGTGCTCTCTGGAGAGGGGAGAGATCAGATTCTACCCCAGTGAGCTCTGGAGAGAGTAGAGATCAGATTCTACCCCAGTGCTCTCTGGAGAGAGTAGAGATCAGATTCTACCCCAGTGAGCTCTGGAGAGAGTAGATCCATGATTGGTAATCCTGCGGCTTTAGCCTGCGTTACTGTAATTGCTCTCCAATGAGTTCTTTCCTTATCAATGCATCTCATTCTTGCAGCCCTCACAGAGACCTTAATTACTTGTGCCTGTCCTTTTTTCTTTGTTTTTTTTCTCTCCCAGATGTCGGTTTTAAAGTTGGAGGGAAATCCAGAATCACTTACTTTGTGCTGCAAATCCACTATGGGGATGTCCACGCTTTTAGTGGTGAGTGGTGATTGGTGATAAAACTTCAGTAGGGTTGCAAAATTCCCTGTAATTTCCCCCAAAAATGCACAGGTTTTCTATAAATCCCGGTTGGAGTATTCCTGGAATCATGAGGGGAAAAGCAGGAATGACTGCGGTCACCAACCCTGGTCCTGGAGCTACACGCCATACAGGGGTCTGATCCAGTCCAGCATTAACACACCCCATTTAGCCAATCAATTCATCTGTTTTAGGGCTGGGTTGAAACAAAAGTCTGTGACCCATGTAGCCCCGCAGAACCAGATTGGGTGACCCCTGTAGCCCCGCAGAACCAGATTGGGTGACCCCTGTAGCCCCGCAGAACCAGATTGGGTGACCCCTGTAGCCCCGCAGAACCAGATTGGGTGACCCCTGTATTAAAAAAAAGTGATGAATTCACCTAGACTGTAATATTGTGCCTGCTTTGTATTCAAATACAGTACCTGGTAATTATTGTACCGTTCATTACTCTCGTAGTTAATATGTGTTTATCACCAAGCGTTTCCAGTTTTGTTTTATTCAGGCTTTCACGACCAGATTATTTTAATTAGGGACTCAAAACAGTTATTGTTCCCCCACAGCATTAAGTGGTTATTGTTCTCTTCCCCCCACAATGAGCTCCCAAAAGACTCAACAGCAAACCTTTGTGTTGTTCCACGTTCGTTGCGACAGCTTCGCCCCCAGTGGCAGCTGAGAGAGAGTTCTTTCACTAAGTGGCCATTGATTGTGCATTGAGTGAGTCTGCTTCCCAAAGGGAACCCTATTCCCTATGTAGTGCACTAATTTTGACCAGGGCCCAATAGGGGAGTGTATTGGCATTAGAATACTACATTGGAGTGGATGTCTCTTCTCCCCAATATAAGTCAGGACAGGCACACCATAAAGGGTATTTTCTTAGGGAAATAGCTGGGCTGCCTGAAATTACTGGGCTTGTCTGGAATGACTGGGCTGCCTGATATTACTGGGCTGCCTGATATTACTGGGCTGCCTGAAATTACTGGGCTGTCTGGAATGACTGGGCTGCCTGAAATTACTGGGCTGTCTGGAATGACTGGGCTGCCTGATATTACTGGGCTGTCTGGAATGACTGGGCTGCCTGATATTACTGGGCTGCCTGATATTACTGGGCTGTCTGGAATTACTGGGCTGCCTGAAATTACTGGGCTGTCTGGAATGACTGGGCTGCCTGATATTACTGGGCTGCCTGATATTACTGGGCTGTCTGGAATGACTGGGCTGCCTGATATTACTGGGCTGCCTGATATTGCTGGGCTACCTGAAATGACTGGGCTGCCTGACATTACTGGGCTGCCTGACATTACTGGGCTGCCTGACATTACTGGGCTGCCTTGAGGCAGCATGCAAATGTTGCATGTCTATGACCGGAATCACAAACAATAGTTGGTTTGGTGGAAGACGCCAGTACTTTTACCTAGAAAACAAAGAGACGCTCAACAGATGTTTGAGGATAATGGTGTAGTTTATTACCGTAAAACAGACATTTGAGGATAATGGTGTAGTTAATTATCGTAAAGCAGACATTTGAGGATAATGGTGTAGTTAATTACCGTAAAACGGCAGTTAGCGTAGTGGTTAGAGCGTTGGGCCAGTAAACGAAAGGTTGATGGACTGAATCCCTGAGCTGACAAGGTAAAAAAAACGTTGTTCTGCCCCTGAACAAAGCAGTTAACCCACTGTTCCTAGGCCGTCATTGTAAATAACAATTTATTCTTAACTGACTTGCCTAGTTAAATAAAGGTAAAATATATATATTTTTTTAAACAACAAAAAAAAACAGACGCTTGAGGAAAATGGTGTAGTTGTTACCGTAAAACTTCAACTTAAACGCGAGTCTCAAATAGCCCTTTTAGTAGCTGGGCAACTGCACACAACTGCTGGGTCTAAATGAATTGTTTAGGAGGTTTAATGTTTGAGTTGTTACGTTAAATAATTCAGTACTGACTCAAAACAAGTGATGGCCAGTAAGAAACTGCTAGCCATTGGCTGCTAACAGCTGAGAGCTACTAGCTAACTGGCAAGCACAAAAACAGTCAATAACTTTGGGAGTGCAGAACTGAGAACTGTAATACCTGCTGTGTAGTCACAGTCAAGGAGGAGAATAATTATTCAGTCAAGGAAAGTTTTTATTTATTTTTTTAAAACATTTTTAAAAATGGAGGCACACCAAGACAAAATAAGTGTGACACAGTGTGTCAATGATAACACATTAGTGCAGGAAATGAAGAAGTTGATTATAATGCTGGACATGAATGCTGGAATTAAACAATTAACTATGCAAATGAGTCCTCTCTGGGGAGTACAGATGTGTGTGTTGTGTGCCTGCCCACATGTATTAGAATGCAGACCAGCTTCTCAGGATTATTGTATGTTAATAGGCAGCTCCAGAAATAAACCCTATGGTATTGCTGTGTAGCCACAGGGGCAGGAGCTCTGGGGCTACAGCTAGCCGCCGCGGCGCTAGCTTACTTCAATGGGCTTGTCTGGTGTTTGCTTAAACCCCCCTGTGTAGACATGGCTAGCCTATTGGGTGGGAGGGACGACGACGACTCAATCTGTGTCCTAAATGGCACCCTATTCCCTAAATGGTGCACTACTTTCAATCAGAACCCTATGGGCCCTGGTCCAAAGTAGTGCACGGTGAAGATAATAGGGAGCCATAATAGTGCTGTAATTGAATAATGTATTACGGTGCTTTACAGTCGTAAAGGAACACCTGCAGTAGAGAGTGAATCGGACTGGGCTTCATCAAAACAGCATTCTGGGGTAGCCTAGTGGTTAGAGCGTTGGACTAGTAACCGGAAGGTTGCGAGTTCAAACCCCCGAGCTGACAAGGTACAAATCTGTCGTTCTGCCCCTGAACAGGCAGTTAACCCACTGTTCCTAGGCCGTCATTGAAAATCAGAATTTGTTCTTAACTGACTTGCCTAGTTAAATAAAAGGTCAAATGAAAAAATAATAAAAATCGTTAATTTGTTGTCGGCTAATTGCACGTTTTTTGTTTCAGACCACCATAGAGATTGCTCAGGACTTACCTTACGAATGACTTCCAAACCGTAAGTATTATATCAATTACCTGTAGTACATTTCCATATTTACAGGAAATACTATGTAATCATTTACTGTAATTTATAACCATTGTATATGTCTGCAGCTTCGCAGGCTAGTTGGATTGGGTTGGGACAGACACAAACAGCCCAATTTGGGTGATCCATTCAGTTGAACAGAGAGAACATTTGACTTGTATTGGTCTGCGTCCCAAATGGCACCATATTCCCTTTATATTGCACTACTTTTTAAAACATGGCCGATAAGGCTCTTGTCAAATATAGTGCACTACATAGGGAATAGGGGCCCCATTTTGGGATCCCCTTATATGACCGATTAACCTACAATACTTATCAACTGTGGGCAGCATCATAAGTGTGATGTGAGTGGAATGATGTCCAACCCAGCACTTTGTATTGGCCTCCTTATTTGAAACAACGGCTGAAACGGTGGATAAATATAAATGAAAAAGTATGCAATTTTATGAAGAAAAAAAAGACTAGGATTTATTATAGGCATTGGTTGAAGCTCAGTATTAAACTAAAATCTCCCTACCATCATATCTAAGCCAACATGAAGCAAATCGAGTTGAAAATGAGAAAATCAACTTGATTGGAGGTCATGAACTGTCCGTACGTTACCGAGAACCACATATACGATTTTTTAACAGGGTCGTTAACAATTTAGTTTTAAGAGTATTTATTGCGCCTACCTAGCTCAAATTCTAGATGTCGGATTAAAACGAGACTATAGTGTTCATAAAGTGACCATCGGACTTGACTAAATTTGTAGGTGCAACAGTTTATTACATTTATAATTTATCGATCTCACAAGCTCATTTCTGACCATTAAGAACCAACAACGTGCTACCTTTTTGTAGCATTTCTGACAATTTTGATTAGCTAGGTAGCTAGCTAGCTAACGTTACTTAGCTAATGTTTGCTTGATTGTACAAAGTCCAGCAGCTAGCCTCTGGAGCTAGCTAGCTAACACCAGTCAGCTGAAAGCTAGCTAGCTAACTAACAAACAGGCAAAGTAAGGTAGCTAGCTATTTTTGTTTATGGAAGGTTTGTTACACAAATAACTTCCGCCATTTAGCAAGCTAGCTAGTTAGAGCCAGACAAAAACAGCTGAAGCTAGCTAATGATAGCTAGTTCATGTCCAAATGCCAGTCCTTTCCACAAAACATAGCTAGCAAGCTAACGTACATCAGCTCAAAACCAACCCCAAACTTTGGACAAATTGTCATGCTGCTAACTTACTATGCATGCAATGGGCTTTTGCAACACTAGCTAGCTACTCCATAGTCCAGGCAACAGTAAGAGCTAGCCACATTTCACTGTCTGACAGGACACAACTCAAACTGCTGAGAATTTGTTTTGCTGTCTGACGTTAACAGAGCCTCCTGGCTCTATTGTGCACTGACTGCAGTGTGCATGTACATGTGCATGCTTGCTAGCTTAAGAAAAACTCACCAGTTTAACATCTATAATACATTCCAGTATGCTCCTCCCCCTTGTCTTCATTACATGTTTTAATCATGTGTGCTGATCAACAGTGCCAAACTTACAACTCTGCCATTTGTTGGATATTTTTAAACTCTGCCATGCACACCTGTGTGAAGCTAGCCACAATGAGGATTAGCCACAATAGTGGAATTTGCAGTTCGCCTTCAAAATAAAAGTCCCCCATATGAAAGTGATCCAAACTGATACAAATAGTTGAAAGGGAAAGGGGGATACCTAGTCAATTGACCAACTGAATGCATTCAGCTGAAATTACGCATTTAACCCAACCCCTCTGAATCAGAGAGGTGCGGGGGGCTGCCTTAATCGACTTCCATGTCTTCGGCGCCCGGGGAACAGCCATATTTGGACTAGATGAAAAAAACATTTTAAGTGAGAATTGGCATTGGTCTGAAGCCGAAAATGAAAGGAAATTCACATGAGCACCAAAATGCCTATTTCAACCGTGCTCTACCGAGGTTTTCCAGCACACGGCTTTGACATACTACAGTAAGTATTGTACTACAAACTATGTGTAAGCAGGTTGCTTGGGATTCAAACCTTCTCAATCAGCCTAATTCATACTCTTCAGAGGGATAATGAACTTTACACTGTCCTGCTATTACAATTATATATGGTGTATACTGGTGTATATATACAGAACCAGTCAAAAGTTTAGACACACCTACTCATTCCAGGGTTTTTCTTTATTTTTTACTATTTTCTACATTGTAGAATAATAGTGAAGACATCAAAACTAACACATATGGAATCATGTAGTAACCCAAAAAGTGTTAAACTTATCAAAATATATTTAATATTTGAGATTCTTCAAAGTAGCCACCCTTTGCCTTGATGACAGCTTTGCACATTCTTTGCATTCTGTCAACCAGCTTCATGAGGTAGTCACCTGGAATGCATTTCAATTAACAGGTGTGCCTTGTTAAATGTTAATTTGTGGAATTTCTTTCCTTAATGCATTTTAGACAATTAGTTGTGTTGTGACAAGGTGGGGGTGGTATACAGAAGATCGCTCTATTTGGTAAAAGACCAAGTCCATATTTTAGCAAGAACAGCTCAAATAAGCAAAGAAAAACGAAAGTCCATCATTACTTTAACATCTCTGAACCACCCATCCGGATCCGGTATAATTGTCATCAGCAACGCTGAATAGCATAGCGCCACAGTCAAATAACATTACTAGAAAATATTCATATTCATGAAATCACAAGTGCAATATTGCAAAACACAGTTTAGCATTTTGTTAATCCACCTGTTGTCTCAGATTTTGAAATTATGCTTTACAGCGAAAGTAATTCAATACAATGGCATGTTTAGCTAAAATGACATGTCAATGACATGCTTTTCTAAAATAAAGGTATAGTGAAATACAGTCATGCACCACATTACTACAAGGCAAAACAGCTCAATCAAGCCTAATGGTCTTGTCATTGTGAAAGCAAAGGTTGCATTCAAAGCAAACATGAAAGGTAGCAGAATGGGATAATGTCTTACTGTGGTGTGTGAGGAATCCAATACTTTAAAATCACGTTTTTTTAAAACATTTTTGCCTAAATGACATACCCTAATCTAACTGCCTGTAGCTCGGGCCCTGAAGCAAGGATATGCATATTCTTGGTACCATTAGAAAGTAAATACTTTGCAGTTTGTGGAAATGTGAAATAAATGTAGGCGAAAATAACACAACACAATAGATCTGGTAAAAGACTATACAAAGAAAAAAAACAGCCTTTTTTTCAACCACCATCTTTGAAATGCAACAGAAAGGTCCCTGTTCCAGCCATCACTCTGGTTGTAATTCCAATGGTGTCCACAAGATGGCAGCAGTGTACGTGCAAAGTTTCAGATGGATAACTTGAAGTATGAGCGAACTATATGACATTTAGTGTAAAGTCACCCAGGTACATTTGGGCAAATCGTGAAGGAGACATTTGCGTTCATATTACATTTTTCTGCAAAAATATCGTCAAATCTGTATACTTGGACTTCGATTCAGCGTTTCCAGTATTAGTAGAAATATCATAAGTTCAACATTTGCTAAACAATCAGTTTTCATAACTTTATAACTCTGAATATTCTTATAATTTTTGTCCAAAAGGAAAAGGCATGCTGTCGTACAAGGTTAGTAGTTACATTTTACGACAGATACATGATTTTCGGATTCTCCTGTAAAGCCCAGCTCATTGGCTATCTAGCTAGCTTTGTTTGACCCCAATTGGTGCTTATTTGACAAAGTTAGTCATTCAAGTGAAGACCGCCCGCGTCATCGGCGTGCCATGGAGTCGCTCTCTGACCAAATATGGTGTCCTATAGGATATACTACACCCCTAATGATATAGTGAAGTCTCGTTACGTTCTAGTTGACTGGTTGAAACAACATTTAGGGTTAGATTTCAAAGATTCCTTTCTTTGCAAATTGAGCGAGTGGAAATACAAAATCGATCGTGCATGCTATATGGACATTTTTAGGTTATGAAAAATGATTTTATCTAACAAAACGACACTTCATGTCATCTCTGGGACCCTTTGGATGATTAATCAGAGCAAGATTTCAGAATGTAAGTACACATTTAACCTTCAGGTGAATTTATCAAACCTATCGCGGTGAACAAATGTGTTCTGTTGTTAGGAGCTCACCTCAAACAATAGCATGGCATTTTCTCACAGTAATAGCTACTGTAAATTGGACTGTGCAGTTATATTAACAAGAATTTAACCTTTCAGCCAATATAAGACACTTATATGTACCGACATTTGTTGTATCTCTAAAATCTAAAATGATGACAAGGCGCTGCATGATTTACAACTGTCCCGTCGACGGGACGCCAATCCCTAAGAAGAACTTGTATGTGGTACAAATCACATTATTGTGCAACCACATCCTCTAATAGTATAAGTTAAGCTGTTTGAGAAGGTTTAAATCCTAAGAAACCTGCCTACACATAGTCTGAAGTAAAATACCAACATAGCTACTGTAGTAGGTTAAAGCTGTGTGCTGGAAAGCCTTGGTAGAGCATGGGTGGAATAGACATTGTGGTGCTCATCTGAATTTCCTTTATTTTTTTGGCTTCAGACCAACGCCTATTCTCACTTAAATCGTAGTTTTTGTTTTTTAATTTATAAATAGTTTCTGTACCTTGTGCTGTCAGAGAGAAATTACATTATTGAAACGGGTCATTGACCGAAGTTCAACGTATTGTACCGTTCCACTGTTTCCTCTGAGTGATGGAATAAGAGGTGGCTGATGGATAAAGGTGCCGGCTCCAGTCCGCTTCCTCCTTTGTCTCCATACTCCAGTTTCACTCCACTGCCATACTACTGGATGGGCACATTTATTGTCTGTAGCAGTCTGTCTCCATTCTGGCTCAAACTAGAGGGAGTAATGTCTATCTATGGTGTCCTGGGAATAACTAATTATAGCAGTCTGTTGCCATTCTGGCTCAAACTAGAGGGAGTAATGTCTATCTATGGTGTCCTGGGAATAACTAATTATAGCAGTCTGTTGCCATTCTGGCTCAAACTAGAGGGAGTAATGTCTATCTATGGTGTCCTGGGAATAACTGATTATAGCAGTCTGTTGCCATTCTGGCTCAAACTAGAGGGAGTAATGTCTATCTATGGTGTCCTGGGAATAACTAATTATAGCAGTCTGTTGCCATTCTGGCTCACAAGATAGGTTTCCATCCAATTGGCGACAGATTTTCATTCTAAGATCTGCGTAAAAGCAATATTTCTCTCCAGAGATGGTTCCATCAAATGTACTTGTTGTCGATAAATGGCTGTGCGTGATGACGTAGTGCACATTTAAACTAATAACTTTTGTGTTTAAATTCCCATGTACCGAATAAACATAAAGGTTAAATTGGTTTCCATCAATACATGTTAAATGGGAATCCATCAATACATGTTAAATGGGAATCCATCAATACATGTTAAATGTATTGATGGATTCCCATTCCCTTTTAACATGTATTGATGGATTCCCATTTAACATGTATTGATGGATTCCCATTCCCATGTTAAATGGGAATCTATCAATACAAGTTAAATGGGAATCTATCAATACAAGTTAAATGGGAATCCATCAATACAAGTTAAATGGGAATCCATCAATACAAGTTAAATGGGAATCTATCAATACAAGTTAAATGGGAATCCATCAATACATGTTAAATGGGAATCCATCAATACATGTTAAATGGGAATCCATCAATACATGTTAAATGGGAATCCATCAATACATGTTAAATGGGAATCTATCAATACAAGTTAAATGGGAATCTATCAATACAAGTTAAATGGGAATCCATCAATACATGTTAAATGGGAATGGGAATCCATCAATACATGTTAAATGGGAATCCATCAATACATGTTAAATGGGAATCCATCAATACATGTTAAATGGGAATCCATCAATACATGTTAAATGGGAATCCATCAATACATGTTAAATGGGAATCCATCAATACATGTTAAATGGGAATGGGAATCCATCAATACATGTTAAATGGGAATCCATCAATACATGTTAAATGGGAATCCATCAATACATGTTAAATGGGAATCCATCAATACATGTTAAATGGGAATCCATCAATACATGTTAAATGGGAATCCATCAATACATGTTAAATGGGAATCCATCAATACATGTTAAATGGGAATCCATCAATACATGTTAAATGGGAATCCATTGCATTTTCAACACTACTGATGTTTTTTTCCACTATAAATGTTGCATCATATAGCGAATGTGCCCATTTTGGTCTCTCCAGCCAAAACCTTGCAGATACAGTGTGGGTATAGCATACATTATGAGATGATTATGGATAAGAGGGAGATCATTTTTAATTGTCAAACGACAGCCAAGCATGGATCATCATGTCACCAGAATGAGACCCTCCATATTGATTAGAAAGGAGCCTCATGCTCATCACGGTGCACTTTGATCATCCTGTGAAGTTCATCATCATGTATTTAATCTGAAGCCTAATAAATTGTATGCTTTCCTGAGTCGTAGTGAGAGGACCACACAACTCAAACTTTACATCGATAGGATTGTTATTATATCAATATTTGCGTATAAAGATGTTTCCACTGCTATTTCTCGCATTATTAATTTTACGGACACAAAAAGATCCCACCTTCTCTAGAGTATTTTGTTTTGTCAACAATTGGAAGTTTATCGACATATGGCCTGTTATGACGTTTTTATCCAACATGTACTTTACTTTGATAAAAAGGTTGAGTACAGCAGAAATGTGCTTATTTTAACCCTTTGATTAACAAGCAAAAAAATAATTTTGTTGAGTCTGTGATTAACATAATCCATTTGTTGATCAGATGAAAGTGTTTTCAAATCGAATGTCATTTGTCACATGCGCCGAATACAAGTGTAGACCTTACAGTGAAATGCTGACTTACAAAACCCTTAAGCAACAATGCAGTTTTAAGAAAAAGAAGTGAAAAGTGAAAAATAGATAAGTCAAATATAAAATAATGAAAGAGCAGCTGTAAAATAACAGTAGCGAGACTATATACAGGGGTCACCGGTTAGTCGAGGTAATACAGTGGGGCAAAAAAAGTATTTAGTCAGCCACCAATTGTGCAAGTTCTCCCCCTTAAAAAGATGAGGCCTGTAATTTTCATCATAGGTACACTTCAACTATGACAGACAAAATTAGAAAAATAAATCCAGAAAATAAATCACATTGTAGGATTTTTTATGAATTTATTTGCAAATTAGGGTGGAAAATAAGTATTTGGTCACCTACAAACAAGCAAGATTTCTGGCTCTTACAGACCTGTAACATCTTCTGTAAGAGGCTCCTCTGTCCTCCACTCGTTACCTGTATTAATGGCACCTGTTTGAACTTGTTATCAGTATAAAAGACACCTGTCCACAACCTCAAACAGTCACACTCCAAACTCCACTATGGTAAAGACCAAAGAGCTGTCAAAGGACACCAGAAACAAAATTGTAGACCTGCACCAGGCTGGGAATACTGAATCTGCAATAGGTAAGCAGCTTGGTTTGAAGAAATCCACTGTGGGAGCAATTATTAGGAAATGGAAGACATACAAGACCACTGATAATCTCCCTCGATCTGGGGCTCCACGCAAGATCTCACCCCGTGGGGTCAAAATGATCACAAGAATAGTCTATGTCTAGGGTGGATGGAGTCTTTTAACAATTTTTAGGGCCTTCCTCTGACACCGCCTGGTATAGAGGTCTTGGATGGCTGGAAGCTTGGCCCCAGTGATGTAGTGGGCTGTTCGCACTACCCTCTGTGCCTTGCGGACAAAGGCAGAGCAGTTGCCATAACAGGCAGTGATGCAACCAGTGATGCTCTCAATGGTGAAGCTGTAGACATTTTTGAGGATCTGAGGACCCATGCCAAATCTTTTCATTCTCCTGAGTGGAATAGGTGTTGTCGTGCCCTCTTCACGACTGTCTTGGTGTGTTTGGACCATGATAGTTTGTTGGTGATGTGGACACCAAGGAACTTGAAGCTCTCTACCTGCTCCACTGATTCACTACAGCCGCGCCGATGAGAATGGGGACGTGCTCAGTCCTCCTTTACCTGTAGTCCACAATCATCTCCTTTGTCTTAATCACGTTGAGGGAGAGGTTGTTATTCTGGCACCACACGTCCAACCTAACGTGGTACTATCCACCCTGTTTAATGTCAGTGCTTCTACACCTGCATTGCTTGCTGTTTGGGGTTTTAGGCTGGGTTTCTGTACAGCACTTTGAGATATCAGCTGATGTACGAAGGCCTATATAAATAGATTTGATTTGATTTGATATAAAACAGACTTCAGAACAGTGTCCACTAACGTGAAACTCTCCATCCTGTTTAATGACAGTGTAAAGCTGACTTCAGATCTGTGTCCACTAACAAACTATCCACCTTGTATAGAGTCATTGTAAAATAATCTCACCACCCGTTGACTCCAGATCAGTGTTTGACTTAGCCTCTTTGTCTATTCTCTTTCCACAGACAGCCCTTCATTGCTGGCATGTATCTGATGATGTCTGTGACCACCGTCATCCCTCCAGGAAATCAAGGTATGTTGTGTGTGTGTCTGGTTGGGTGTCTGTCTGTGTATCTGTCTCTTGTGTATCTGTCTGTGTGTCTGTATGAGTTCAGAGAGGCCACTCCACTCACTGTGTGCAGCACAAGGCTTGTCCAATCCCCCTCTCCCCATTACGTTGTCAGGACATACATTCAATTTTGGCAGTTGACTACTTCCACCGGAAAACATTTATTTTGTAATTACAAGTCAGTGGGACATGGGAATGAGGGAATTTATCACTTTGAGATAGCTAGCCCCCCCCCCCCCCATCCCCCGTCTGGGTCATTTGCACAAATGTATTTGTGTTGTCGTTGGTCCAGGAGGCAGTAACAGTAGCTCATTTCTTTTCTATGTGGTAATGGCTTGTAAAAGCTTGGGGAGCTATTTTGAACCTGTTTTTTGTTTGTTGTTGTTCTTGTCAGTATCATATTTATCCGCAAGACATCAGCAGCAGTTAAGGAAAAATACCAGCGTATCGTGTAGGCTAAGTGATCCACGATGATGCGTTTTCCCTTTTCCTGTTTTGTAAATGGACGGTAAATGGATGTTTCGCTAATGTTTTCTCATTGCATTGGTACCGCAGCACCGAGTCTAGGACCAAAAGGCTCCTTAACAGCTTCTACCCCTAAGCCTTAAGACTGCTGAACACTTAATCAAATGGCCACCGGACTATTTACATCGACTCCAGCCGACGCTTGGCATTGCGCATGTTGATCTTAGGCTTGTGTACTGCTGCTCGGGCATGGAAACTCATTTCATGAAGCACTCGACAAACAGTTTTTGTGCTGACGTTGATTGCAGAGGCAGTTTTGAACTCGGTAGTAAGTGTTGCAACCGAGGATAGACAATTTTTTTACGCGCTACGCACTTCAAGACTGGGCGGTCTCGTTCTGTGAGCTTGTGTGGCCTACCACCTCGTGGCTGAGCCGTTATTGCTCCTAGACGTTTCCACTTCACAATAGCAGCACTCACAGTTGACCGGGGTCAGCTCTAGCACGGCAGTAATTTGACGAACTGACTTGTTGGAAAGTTAGCATCCTATTACGGTGCCAGGTTGAAAGTCACTGATCTCTTCAGTAAGGCCATTTTACTACCAGTGTTTGTCTATGGAGATTGCATGGCGGAGTGCTTGATTTTATACACCTGTCAGCGACGGGTGTGGTTGAAATAGCCATATCCACTCATTTAAAGGGGTGTCCACATACTTTTGTATATATAGTGTATGTGTATTTTCTGTATGCTCATGCAGTTGTTGAATAGAGCATTTCAGATTAGTCATCTGGCCTATTCATCTGTGTGTTTTTGATTCTTTCCACAGTTACAAACGCAGACGTGGCTTGCACTTATAACTCATATCCCATATACCCGTTTGCCTTCAGAACCCACACGCACAAGCTTGGTAAGCAACAGATTTCACACGTTTCTTATTTTATGAGAAATCGGACTAATTTATTAGCAAATTGTCATGCAAATGCCAGAATTGCTGCATCAAGATCAAGCATTTTTACCTGCATATATCGCGAAAACACTGATTCTATGACATACAGTAACATACCGATTTTTGTTTAGGTCATTTGTTTTCTACTGAAGTAATCTGAATTGATTCCTAATTGGTTTTGCCGTCTCCTATCCCAGGACAAGTTGTCAGTGGTTACAGGATTCGAGACGGGAAGTGGACTCTGATTGGACGACAGACTCCTCAGTTACCACAGGTAGGGTGTCTGGCCATGTCACAGTTATCTCTGCTCCCTCCAAAAGTGTTGCACTTGTTCATGTCCCTTCACTGATTTCAAAGGAAATGACTGGTATAAGAAATATGGTGGAAACTCCCACTAGCCAATGCCTCTTCCAATCCAATTTGAAGACTTGTGGGGAGTAGTGAATGAGTGCATCAGATATTATTGCAGGGATTTCTCTGTCATTGTGGTCCAAACAGTGTAAAAAAAAAGAAAAAGCCAGAAAAACGCTTTGTCTAAACTTAAACCAGGTAGAAAAGTTAATGTAACTCTATAATTTTTTTATATTATAATCTTTGAGAACTTACAAACTCCAAAATAAAATCTAGACAGACAGGGAGAATGGAAAATGATCAAAACAACTAATTTAGCAGTATTGAATTTGTTATTATGTTTGGGCAAAAGAACACAGCATCAGCCATGGCAAAATGCATAAAATTGCAGTCAATTTTCTACCCGCAGGCTGCAATGTTTTTATTTGTTGGCTTTATTGTAGGCAATTTTTACACAGTGGCAATAGAAGTTACTTTTAAATTTGTATCATTTTCATTTAGATATAACATTTTTTTCTTCTTCTGGTTAGGCTATATTGATCTCACTCTTTAGTAATTTGTGTGGCTACATTTTTTAATCACAGTGCTTAAAGCATCAGACAAGCTCAGTAGCCTACATATAGTTCATTTTATTCAAACCGGGTGTATTTATAAATGGAAAAATACATGTTTTAATATTTACGACCAATTGATTGAAAGACCCAAGTTATTTTTTAATTCGGGGACAGCCCTAAAAGACAGCCAACTTTTCTATAGCCCACTAGAGAGAGAAAAACTTAGCTAGACTGTGGTTTTACTATTAAACTCTATGCTGCTATTGTTTTTAATTTCGTAAAAGCAGCTTGTGTTTCTTAAGCAGGCAAAGGGTATGTAACTAGAAGGCTGGTGGTGACTTGTTAGCTACGGGGGTGGGTGTGTGTGGGTATGGGTGGGTATGGGTGGGTGTGTGTGGGTGTGGGTGGATATGGGTGGGTGTGGGTGGGCTTTCCTGACTTGAATTGAAATTCACCCTGTACTTAAAAAAGTGTAGGCCTAACTAACTCTAGTTCTTGATTAGTCGGTCTTCTCTACTCATAGCTTCAGTCTGTGCTAATGAACAGTGGGCTATTGCGTGCAGTCACTTCCCTTCCTCTCTGCCTCCTTCCCTTCCTCTGCCTCCTTCCCTTCCTTTTTGCCTCCTTCCCTTCCTCTTTCCCTCCTTCCCTTCCCCTCTGCCTCCCTCCGTCCTCTCCCTACTTCCCTCCCTCTCTCCCTCCCTCTGTCCTCTCTCCCTCCCTATGTCCTCTCTCCCTCCCTCTGTCCTCTCTCCCTCCCTCTGTCCTCTCTCCCTCCCTCTGTCCTCTCTCCCTCCCTCCGTCCTCTCTCCCTCCCTCCGCCCTCTCTCCCTCCCTCCGCCCTCTCTCCCTCCCTCCGCCCTCTCTCCCTCCCTCCGCCCTCTCTCCCTCCCTCCGTCTTCTCTCCCTCCCTCCGTCCTCTCTCCCTCCCTCCTTCCCGTCCTCTCTCCCTCTGTCCTCTCTCCCTCCGTCCTCTCTCCCTCCTTCCCATCCTCTCTCTCTCCCTCTGTCCTCTCGCCCTCCTTCCCTTCCTCTCTCCCTCCCTCCGTCCTCTCTCCCTCCCTCCCTTCCTCTCTCCCTCCCTCCTTCCCTTCCTCTCTCCCTCCGTCCTCTCTCCCTCCTTCCCTTCCTCTCTCCCTCCTTCCCTTCCTCTCTCCCTCCTTCCCTTCCTCTCTCCCTCCCTCCGTCCTCTCCCTCCCTCCGTCCTCTCCCTCCCTCCGTCCTCTCCCTCCCTCCGTCCTCTCCCTCCCTCCGTCCTCTCCCTCCCTCCTTCCCTTCCTCTCTCCCTCCTTCCCTTCCTCTCTGCCTCCTTCCCTTCCTCTCTGCCTCCTTTCCTTCCTCTCTCCCTCCTTCCTTCCCTCCCTCCTTCTCTTCCTCCTTCCTTCCTCTCTCTCTCCCTCCTTCTCGTCCTCTCCCTCCTTCCCTTCCTCTCTGCCTCCTTTCCTTCCTCTCTCCCTCCCTCCTTCCTTCCCTCCCTCCCTCCCTCCTTCTCTCCCTCCTTCCCTTCCTCTCTGCCTCCTTTCCTTCCTCTCTCCCTCCTTCGTTCCCTCCCTCCCTCCTTCTCTCCCTCCCTCTCTCCCTCCTTCCCTACCTCTGTCCTCTCTCCCTCCTTCCCTCTCTCCTTCCCTTCCTCTCTCCATCATTCCTTCCTTTATCCATCCTTACCTTCCTCTCTCCATCCTTCCCTTCCTCTCTATGTGTGTGTGTGAGCTCAGGCTGTTCCAGACTGCGTCGCAGGGGGCTGGGACAGCTCAGCGCTGCCTTTAGCGCGTCAGAACATTAGACAGATTAGAAACACAAAGAGGGCTTTTGTCCCATGCTGCCCGCGCTGTCACTCCAACACTTCATGAGCCAAAGACGCTCCAGCCCACTCGACAATGCTAAGGAATCCGCCTGGATTTGGGGGGCTTAGTCGTTACCGCAATGTATCGATATCTCCATTTTGAAGGTCTTGGGATGCTGCCTGCAATGTTGGTTGTGTAGTGTGTAGCCACACTGATAATGACTTCATGGATGGTTGTGTAGTCTCACCAATAAGGACTTTATGGATGGCTGTGTAGCCACACTGATAATGACTTTATGGATGGCTGTGTAGCCACACTGATAATGACTTTATGGATGGCTGTGTAGCCACACCGATAATGACTTTATGGATGGCTGTGTAGCCACACCGGTAATGACTTTATGGATGGCTGTGTAGCCACACTGATAATGACTTTATGGATGGCTTTGTAGCCACACTGATAATGACTTTATGGATGGCTTTGCAGCCACACCGATAATGACTTCATGGATGGCTGTGTAGCCACACTGATAATGACTTTATGGATGGTTGATTCCATCTGGTTTGTTAGGACTCCCCTCTGGACTTAGGGCTACAGGTTGTGCTAGTGCTGGGTACCAGTCTTTGGCATGACACAGAGTTGCAGGGAGTGGCATGATGGCACAAAGACTGGTACCCAGGCTAGGCTAGCTGAGGTTCTGTTAGAGATTAGAAGTGCTGAGCGATTAATGCTTTTTGAGGTCAGTTTCAGTTTTGATTATTTATTTATTTAACATGAAATGCACAATGCATTATGCGGGTTGAATGCTGTAACAACACAGAATAAAAGTCCCATGATGGTAGTGACTGTCCATTACTGCTTATCACTTATTAACCATCATTTATTCACATTACTATATTAAAATATTTCAGTTGTTGTGTATATTACATTCGTTTTATTTGATAACTTTATTATTTCATTCCAAGTCATCATCTCATCTCTGTAGAGCTGCTGCCTACGCTGTCTGACAAAATTACTATTTTGTAGTTCTTCAAAGTAAATAAGGCTTACTATTATAACTGCTGAATACCAACTATCAATCACCTAGATCATGTATTTTCAGGTAGAGATACCTCACGAAGCAACAGCTACTCTCCATATAACCTCACGATTCTGCGTTCTCTCTCCCGTAGCATATAAACACAGACCGGACAAGTAGATGCACACTGAATTATGGTCATTGTAGTTAATTACCAGGTTTTGTGCGCTAAACTATGTAGAATATTGGCCTGTCGGAAACTACAACTACCTACTACATTGTACAGTTCAGGCTGGATCTGATTTATCTCTAGAGAAACTGTGCCATGTATGCATTGAGCTCACAGAAAAAAAACGAACAAAATGGAATTCAAATTGGACTATAGATTAGAGGCTCTGTTCAATCAAACCGGCTAACCAGATTTTGGGGAAAAGTCAAACACATTATCTATCTTCCCGCCTTGTACTGTCCACTCACTTCACATTTGGGATTCATCGTATTCATGTGTTATCTTGGTTGCTGGGTTTGTTTAAACAGCGGTTTTATTTAAATCTGGTTGCTTGCAGATTGAACAAATGTAGCACCAAAGTTTAGTATAGTACAGTACACAATCATCTATTGTACTGTCTCTACACACCAGAATTGACCTGTACAGTTGCTGCTTAAGTCAATAAAGCTTCAAAAGGAATTATGTTTAAAATAAATAGTGTAGGTACATGCTTGAGAATAAAACAATTTTTTTCTCTCTCAGGGACCTGTATTTTGACAGGCTTTCTGTTCTGCACTGATTTTTTTGATAATTGTGTATTTTGAATCAATGCCCATACTAACTCCAATCTCAAAACCCTATTTTGCCCTTCATTAGTTTGACCCTCACTGAGTATGACACAATTTACAGGACCTATCATCTAGTCCAATCTACCATACCCTGTTATTGAGGACCTATCATCTAGTCCAATCTACCATACCCTGTTATTGAGGACCTAAAATCTAGTCCAATCTACCATACCCTGTTATTGAGGACCATCTAGTCCAGTGGTTCCTAAACTTCTAGTCCCGTACCCCTTCAATCATTCAACCTCCAGCTGTACCCCCTCTAGCACCAGGGTCAGCTGTACCCCCTCTAGGCACCGGGTCAGCGCACTTTCAAATGTTGTTTTTTTGCCATCATTGTAAGCCTGCCACACACACACACACACACACTATACATCACATTTATTAAACATAATAATGAGTGTGAGTTTTTGTCACAACCCGGCTCGTGGGAAGTGACAAAGAGCTCTTGTAGGACCAGGGCACAAATAATAATATAATAATAATCAATAATGTTGCTCTTTAGTTAGATATCTTACATATAAAACTTTTATTTGTTCATCGACAATTGTGAATAACTCCCCACAGGTTAATGAGAAGGGTGGCTTGAAAGGATGCACATAACTCTGTAATGTTCGGTTGTATTGGAGAGCGTGTCAGTGTTAAATCATTTTCCACACACAGTCTGTGCCTGTATTTAGTTTTCATGCTAGTGACCGCCGAGAATCCACTCTAACGTAGGTACGTGGTTGCAAAGGGCATCATGAGCAGCAGCTACCATCATGAGCAGCAGCTACCAACATGAGCAGCAGCTACGTTTGGCTACATACGGACCGTTAGTGGAATTCCTGCAAGAGAGTAACGGTTAATGTGATTGGATGTTAATTATTTCACTAGGCTACCTGTATTTGACATTGTGTTGTTATTTCGCTGAACACAAGATGGTTTCATTTGATATTTGCCAGGGAAATGAGGCTACTCAGGCGAGGGGGAAAAAAACCTCACCCAAATGTATAGCCCCGTTGGAAAATATAAGTGGACAGTTTGAAAATGTGAAGAGATAAAAAAAAGTACAAAATAAATATGTATTATTTTTTTTAAATGTAAACCACATTTATTTGGCGTATCCCCGACGGCATTGTGTTTGGGAATACCTGATCCAATCCAATCTACCCCACCCTGTTATTGAGGAGTGACCATCTAGTCCAATCTACACCACCCTGTTATTGAGGAGAGACCATCTAGTCCAATCTACCCCACCCTGTTATTGAGGAGAGACCATCTAGTCCAATCTACCCCACCCTGTTATTGAGGAGCGACTCATGGAAAAGGATACAGAAAATTGGAGATAAGGGTGTGTGTGTGAGATTAAGGACGGGTCCCAAATGGCACCATATTCTATACATAGTGCACTAAGTAGTGCACTTTATAGGAATAGGGTGCCATTGGGGACTCAGACTAAAAATAGCTATTTTCCACATCTATGCCCCGGAGCTGGCCTTCCCACTTTAACAATGACAGTGTCCCTGCTCCAGTCTTATCCTCCATGTCAGGCTTATGCATCCTAATGACCATGCTCTCTCCCCCCCCCCACATGCTCCCAGTGCCCTTTAGTCCAAGTGCTTTTATCTCACTGTCGCATCTCACAGCTCCTGACACGAAGCTGTCACAGAGAGTTGAGACTTTCAAAATGCCACTTAAGGAAGGACACAAAGAAAACGACGAAAGCATGGCCAAGTGCGTGTCCGATTGGCCGCCGTTCCTCTCCTCATTCACCCAGTAGAGCTGTCCAGTTTTGAGCCAACTGGAGGGTTGCTACAATCTGGTTAAATTGAAAAGTCGGAAGCCCCGCCTAGTTCTAAAAGTTATCTTTTAAAATAAGATTTTAAACATAACTCTAAGCTTAATCTTTCTGCTAACATTATCCTAACCCTGACCTTAAATTAAGATTTTGAAAAAGCACAGTTTCATTTTCATACCTTTTTTAAGAGCCTAATTTGATGTTGCAGCTTGGCCAGTTGTGGTAACCCAACTGGAGACCTGTAACCTTGTTGTGTATGGATTATAAGATATTTGGGAGAGTAATGGAGTGCAGTTTACATGTCACACACCAAGCTGTCAGTAGGTTATTGGGGAGCAATGCGAGAACTAGTATTCTAGTGTGTTCCTACAGTGGAATGCAGGGGGGGAGGAGGAGGAGATAAGCAAAGAGCACATTTAGATAACCATGGCTGAACATCGTTGTCGTGTAATAGTCACTCTTAATGACTCCCATATCTCTGAAGCTGTGAATATATTCGTTCTGAATAATGGTGGGTTTTGTTGTTCGTGTTAAGTTGGTTTCTAACCTCCGGCTTCAATTTGATGTTGTTTAAATCCTTGAATAGACTTGTGTTTCAAGCAGCACTCCCACTGTTATTTTCCAAACAGGATGCATGCAGCACATTGCTTAACCCCAAAGTATTTATAGCTTTGGAGATGTATCAGTATATCTCTTATTGCTCTGGCTCCATTGGTTCGTGTTGTATCCCAGTAACTGGAGAAGAACCTCATATTATGCTTTTAGTGGGGTGTTTTGTACAGTACCAGTCAAACGTTCAACGGTCATTCAATGGTTTTTCTTTATTTTTACTTTTTTTTCTACATTGTAGAATAATAGTGAAGACATCAACTATTAAATATGGAATCATGTAGTAACCAAAAAAAGTGTTAAACAAATGAAAATATAGTTTCTATTTTAGATTCTTTAAAGTAGTCACCCTTTGCCTTGATTGACGGCTTTGCACACTCTTGGCATTCTCTCAACCAGCTTCTTGAGGATTATTTTCCAACACTTTTGAAGGAGTTCCCACATATGCTGAGTACTTGTTGGCTGCTTTTCCAACTCATCCCAAACCATCTCAATTCGGTTGAGGTCGGGTGATTGTGGAGGCCAGATCATCTGATGCAGCTCTCCATCCCTCTCCTTCTTGGTAAAATTGTCCTTACACAGCCTGGAGGTGTGTTGGGTCCTTGTCCTGTTGAAAAACATATTTTTGTCCCACTAAGCGCAAACCAGATGGGATGGCGTATCGCAGCAGAATGCTGTGGTTGCCATGCTGGTTAAATATATCACTGACAGTGTCACCAGCAAAGCACCCCCACACCACCTTCTCCATGCTTCACGGTGGGAGCCACACATTCGGAGATCATCCGTTCATCTACTCTGCGTCTCACAAAGACACAGCGGTTGGAACCAAAAATCTCAAATTTGGACTCATCAGACCAAAGGACAGATTTCCACCGATCTAATGTCCATTGCTCATGTTTCTTGGCCCAAGCAACTCTCTTCTTATTATTTGTGTCCTTTAGTAGTGGTTTCTTTGCAGCAATTTGACTATGAAGGCCGGATTCACACAGTCTACTCGGAACAGTTGATGTCGAGATGTGTCTATAACTTGAACTCTGTGAAGCATTTATTTGGGCTGCAATCTGAGGTACTGGTAACTCTAATGAACTTGTCCTCTGCACCAGAGGTAAATCTGGGTCTTCCTTTCCTATGGCGGTCCATATGAGAGCCAGTTTCACCATAGAGCTTGATGGTTTTTGAGACTGCACCATTTGGAAATTTTTCTTTGCTTATTTGAGCTGTTCTTGCCATAATGTGGACTTAGCCCTATTTGGTAAAATACCATCTTCTGTATACCCTCCCTCCCTACCTTGTCACAACACAACTGATTGGCTCAAATGCATTTAAGAAGGAAAGAAATTCAACAAATTAACTTTTAACAAGTCACACCTGTTAATTGAAATTCATTCCGGGTGACTACCTCATGTAGCTGGTTAATTATTATTAACAGATTATTTTACTTATAATTAACTGTATCACAATTCCAGTGGGTCAGAAGTTTACATACACTATGACAGCTTGGAAAATTCCAGAAAATTATGTCATGGCTTTAGAAGCTTGATAGGCTAATTGACATAATTTGAGTCAATTGGAAGAGTACCTGTGGATGTATTTCAAGGCCTACCTTCACTGGTAGGTACGCCATCCGCAACAGTCAGGAAGTTTAAGCTTGGTCGCAAATGGGTCTTCCAAATGGACAATGACCCCAAGCATACTTCCAAAATGGCTTAAGGACAACAAAGTCAAGGTATTGGAGTGGCCATTACAAAGCCCTGACCTCAATCCTATAGAAAATTTGTGGGCAGAACTGAAAAGGCGTGTGCAAGCAAGGAGGCCTACAAACCTGACTCAGTTACACCAGCTTTCTCACGAGGAATGGGCCAAAATTCATCCAACTTATTGTGAGAAGCTTGTGGAAGGCTACCCGAAACGTTTGAACCAATTTAAACAATTTAAAGGCAATGCTATTGAATACTTACTGACTGTATGTAAACTTCTGACCCACTGGGAATGTGATGAAAGAAATAAAAGCTGAAATAAATCATTCCCTCTACTATTATTCTGACATTTCACATTCTTAAAATAAAGTGGTGATCCTAACTGACCTAAGACAGGGAATTTTTACTAAGATTAAATGTCAGGAATTGTGAAAAACTCGAGTTTAAATGTATTTGGCTGAGGTGTATGTAAACTTCCCGACTTCAACTGTGTATAACGTATAGGATTTAACGTTTGGCCAATGAGACCGTGTCCAAGTTCAAGTTCTCAGGTAGAATGCCCTGTTTTTATTTCATCACACTCACAATCGTAAGCTATTTTCTGTAATTAGCTCGCCATTAACTTGTAAAGAATTATCTTGTTGTGAGTTTATTTTCCTATAATAATGAATGCAAATTAGCTGAAGACATTTGTCAGCTATATGATGTGGTCATTATTTGAACTGGCTAGCCAGCTAACTTATCATTAACTAGCTAACAAGCTAGATACAAATCAAAACATGGTTTAGAAAGTTGCTTTTAGTTTCCTGGTTTGCTAGATTGACATATAGTAAATTCATTTTTTAAACGGATGGGTTTATTGGTGTTAAAATACACCAGTTATGCTATTTTGGACGACCAGGCTGCAGATGTCATGCACCCTGTCATTTTAGTTTTTAAGACTTTTTCACAACGACAATTTTGATGTCGGATGACAATAAAATGTTCATGATGTCAGGGAGACAACTGTCTCCAGACATGTCAATAGACATAGTATAAACCAGACTTCAATCGGTTGTTTCCTACACTACTCCCTCTGTTTAGCACATGGCCTCACATTTGAATCCTTAAAGAGATGGCTAAGGCTTAAGAGGGTGTGAACTTTTGCTGAATGGGTGTAGACAAAGAGGAGCTCTCCAGTAGGTATACCAAAACCTTTTTCTTAAAAGTGGGGTTACTGGCCAGACATTTTAATTTGACCCTTTCATAAATTCAGCCACGTGTACAATCGGACCCATAGCACTTTCAGATCATGCCTTTGTCCACCTCCGCTTTGACCTCTACAAAAACATCCCGAGGTCAAAGAGCTGGAAATTCAACACCTCCATGTTATCAAACGAAGCGTTCCATACATTGGTAACTACATGGATAGACAACTACACACAAGACAACAAAGATTCTCCTGTTTCTCCGGCCACAATATGGGACGCTGTTAAAGTCACACTTAAGAGGTCATCTAATTGCATATGCTTCCTCTAAGAAAAAAGCAATGGAAGGTCACAGGCTAGATCTGGAGAGGGAGCTGGAACGCTGTGAAAAAATACATAAACAATCCCCAGACAGCACCTCCTGGAGTCAACCTAAAGCAGCCAAAGCCAAACTGAATTTGGACTATACTCGGGAGATTAAAAAAAAGTTTTCTTTACTAAAAATAAATACCATGAGTATAGCAATAGGCCCAGTAGATTGCTTGCTTACCAATTAAAAAAGGAGCAGTCAGAGCGTACAATCACGGCTATCCAAACAGCAGAGGACAAGGTCACATATGACCCCCCCAAAAAATCAACTTAACTTTTCATGATTTTTACTGCAAACTATATACCTCTGAGAGAAAACACACGGAGGCAGAACTCCACTCTTTCCTAGAGGGAATCTCACTACCTAAACTATCAGAGACCGACCAAGAAGATCTCAACTCCCCCTTCACTCCTGAGGAGATCCTGGAGGCAATTACCTCCATGCCACCTAATAAGTCCCCAGGCCC